>NC_064620.1:537101987-537741133 GCF_023898315.1 Schistocerca nitens
ATAACTTTAATTTTTAATGTCATTTTGTGTTAAATAGTTCAAATGGTTCAAATGGCTCTGAGCACTATGGGACTTAACTTCTAAGGTCATCAGTCCCCTAGAACTTAGAACTACTTAAACCTAACTAACCTAAGGACATCACTCACATCCATGCCCGAGGCAGGATTCGAACCTGCGACCGTAGCGGTCACGCGGTTCCAGACTGAAGCGCCTAGAACCGCACGGCCACACCGGCCGGCCCCCGCCATCTGGTATCAATGCATTACCCTATCATCCATTATATATAATCATTTTCATAGTACACTTGATATTATAGATGAGTAGGACACAAGACAGGACATAGATAATGTCCGTTTGACGTCAACAGTGTGTAACATTTTACTTTTTTTGAATAGGACAATGTTCCTCTCCAATAATTTTTAGATTAGTTACAATAAGCTTACGCTGCAAGAGAATTCGCTTGAATTTTTCAATATGTGGTCTGTTGTCGGTTTGAAGGCCTACCATAACATCGGCAACGTAGTGCAACTCCACCGAGGGCTGTCTGGAGTAGGGTGGAGATAGCAATGTGAAAGTTGCGAGCTGTCGAAGACGATCTTCATATTCCTAATGCGATTAGGACATCGTATACTCTTGACGACGTTTAGCACCTGTGCAGTCAGTCACCCAATTTCAGGATTCATTTTGAGTAATCCTGCTAAATTCCCAAAATATTGTCTTTTTATATTGATGAGTAATATGGATAGTCGTCACGTTCATGTGCCGTCTACAACGCAAATTTAATGTTACTATCCTAGGAACTAACCTGCAATACGTTTTGTATTTCATAATCGGAACTATCTGCATTAACCGTCATCAGAGCAATGTCAGGGAACAGAATGCAGCAGTGCCTTGCTACCTACTTGAGGACCTGCTTGAGTCGTGTTCTAAGGAAAGGGTAGTTGCTGGTTCACATTATATTACACTAGCGAGAAGTACCGACTTTTCCTTTTCTCTGCAAACATCCAGAACTAAATTCAGTAACTAAATGCTAAGAATATATTTGCATTGTGCCAACTCAAAGATCAATAGATATGGATATAGATATAGATACAGATTTTTATATTTAAAGCCATTCTCGTTCTGCGTTGGAATAAACATCATTCATTATTTGCTTGTTCTTGTTACGATTGTTATTGTCATTCTCTCACTCGCAAGAGTTTTCGCATTCCTATTTGGTATCGATGCACATGAAGAGTGGCTATGAATGAAGGGAATACTGAATGTTACGTCATGCAGAATACACTCTTTTACTTCGGCTCCTCGTGATCTACGCTACAGGAGAAGTGAGATACATAAAGTTGACAGTGTGAGGACAGACCTGATAGCACAACTGTGCAACTACACAGTGTTACCAGATAAAATGGTGCTGCGGAATCGAAAGTGTAGTACGGACTTTGCCACAGTAGCAGACAGCTGGTAATTTAGGACCATGACCGTGGATTACACTTTGGTCAGTGCTGGTTAGAGTGCTGCAACTGTAAATGGAAGGCTTTGTTTGATAGTCTTATGCTGATGCTGTCTGAATAAATTATGCCATTGGATACAAAGCGGTTTAGTTTTGAGACCTAACCCACGAGGGGGGAAGGCACAGTGGTCTGCTTCAGGAATTCCAAGCAATAAAACACAAAAAACAACCCAGGAAGGGAGACATGCATTTGGAATCTGTTCATCGTTACGGGGTCAAACAAGAGGGTAACATTACTGAAACAATGATCGGGCTACTTAGTATATAATAGAGCATACAGATTTCAAGGAGGAAACGTATGAAGACGCAGACTTCCTCGTTATCAATATGTGCGGCATATCTTTCGTGTTAACGAAAGTAAATTCCCGCTTTACCTCTTCTTACGTGTCAAATGAAAAGAATGCCATGAGGAATAGAATATTTGTTGACTGCGTCTCTTCTTGCTTCCATCCTTACCAACATATTTCTTCATTCTCGTGGTAATCATGACATTCTATGTGTATGCTGCAAAAGATTGCAAGTGGACAAATTCGACATCGAGGTGCAAAGCGTTATATTCAATTCGAATAAGCTTCCGGTGTATTTTTACTTCGTTTGTATTTTTAGATGATTATGAACGTTACGGAAAATTATCTCACATGCTTTATGTTGAATGAGAAACATCCGTTTTGCTTTCCCTACGTTGAAATGATATAATGTCGGCGTCAACAGCCTTCTTCCACGCCGGAAGCTGAAACTTGTATGATTCTGGATTAATGATAATTGAATGTCTCATATGTATACATAGCCCACAAGGCGACGTCAGAAACCATCAGGGGAGAACGCCGCATAAAAACAAAACGTGCGCGCGCGTCTCCACTCTGAAGAACCGTATCGGAGAATCACGGCAAGCATTTCACTGAAGAGCTGCCTCGTCAGAGAGCCTAGAAATGGCAGCGTCGTAGCAAGTATTTGTCAACACTCTGATAGTGCATTTACTTCCGGGTGTAGGTCGGCGTTACCTCGCTAAATTCACTTGACATTCGTTTTCCACATCGAAGACTCGTACGATATAATCCACTGCAAGATGACACAATTAGAAAGTATATTTAATTTCTGGACTCCAAGAATGGCGTTCTTCACATAAGTAACACCTGTTTGTGTGTGCATTCGGGAGGACGACGGTGCAATCCCGCGCCCGGCCATCCTGATTTAGGTTTTCAATGATTTCCCTAAATCGCTTCAGGCAAATGCCGGGATGGTTCCTTAGGAAGGGCACGGCCGATTTCCTTCCCCATCCTTCCCTAATCCGAGCTTGTGCTCCGTCTCTAATGACATCGTTGTCGACGGGACGTTAAAACAGTAATCTCCACCTCCTCTGTTCGTGTGTTTAAGGTTGCGTTTTGAGGCTCAGGCAACATCGCAGTGACTATATTCCGCCTGTGGCTGCCAGTGTGTCGTTAGCTCAGAGGTTCCCTTGTGCGTTGCAGTGCTTGTACTATAAGACATAGCAGTTCGAATCACGGTAGAAGCCGCTGACTACAACCTTTTATTTTCCATTTTAATTAATGGAGTTGCAAACTGCTAGTAAAAATTTCTTATGCGAAATCTGAAGAATGCCTTTAAACATCAATCTTCGTCCGATTTCGACTTAGTAAATTAAGTTAATATCATGGATTTCTGCTTTGCAAATTCCAAGGTGCTTCACTGTAAAATAGACCCTGAAAAGATTCAAACCGACTGCCAACGATATAAATTTGAGCTTTGTTCGTCATATAGGTCTAACATGTCAGAAGGTTGTTTATGAAGTGCACATGTTCATTAATATAGTTCCCTTCTTCTAAATTTTTGCAATAGCATTTAACTGTAGACGTTTTCTAACACCGGCGTTAGCAATTCCTTTCCGTTCTCTGAAACCTTCAAAACGACAAATTTTTCTGGTTTAAATCTGATGACCTTAACTATCACTTCCGATCAACAATAAATACTTCATGAACCCATACACGGAACTCCAAATGTGCAGTGTTCCTGCACTGCTACAGAGCATGCATTGCAAGGTATTCACACAGTTTATCGCATAGACTTACCATAAGGAATGAAACAAGAACTGTAATACACTTTACACCACAGACGCTCACTCTGGCTTGACGAAAACATCCAAACATTGACCAAAAGTTACACAAATAATTGAGTTTGAAAGGGAAAGAAACGAGGTATGAATCATTTATAAATTCATCGAATGTAGTGAGGTGGTTTAATTTCGTCCCAGTCTATAAAATTAATTTCGGGCCATACTCAGCTCTTGCCGATTAATGTAATATAATACCCGCCTACTAATCAGGGCGTCTGTCTTCGTTGCTTTTGAGCGTGAATGGAAATTGTAGAAATTTTCTGTGGAGCAACACTTAATAATAAAGCGTTTTAAATCATCAAAAGCGATGAGCGGTAGCAGGCGCTTTCGATAAAGAACGGGGGAGTGCAGCGCCGCTGCTGTCGCCACGGCCGCTGCCAGTAGCCAGCAAATGGATCCCGGAGCTTTGCCGCATACGGCGTCCAGAGGACAGTCTGCAGGAAATCTGCCGCAAAATCGTTACTGGATAAAATTTTGATATCGGTGTGTCACAAAGCGAAATAGATTGAATCTGCGCTACCATTACATTCACGTCTTCAGCATTCAGACAGAAGAGGCTATAAAAATATTTTATGCCAGCTGCTCTCGATCCACTGACATTATGAACAGAAACAACGCACGCTACCGCTAGACCACAGGCGTAATCAGCCAACAGTTTCTCTATCATGGGACAAGTTTTCCTCCAGGAAGTGCCGCAGTCTACAGTGTTGCCAGATTGTGCAGATAACCGGACTTAGGGAATTAGCGAGTTGGCCAGTTTTTTTGTCCCATGTCGCGATCGGCGCGGACTTAGCCTCTGAAGCGGCCGGCCGCCGGTCAAGTTTTATGTCAAAGAGTGTACGTCAAGGTATAGAAAACGTAAGTCAGCATACGACAGAGGAGCAGGAATGTAGAGAGACAGTCGATGAGGATTCTAACTTGCGTCTTCAAATGGTTCAAATGGCTCTGAGCACTATGGGACTCAACTGCTGAGGTCATTAGTCCCCTAGAACTTAGAACTAGTTGAACCTAACTAACCTAAGGACATCACAAACATCCATGCCCGAGGCAGGATTCGAACCTGCGACCGTAGCGGTCACGCGGTTCCAGACTGAAGCGCCTTTAACCGCACGGCCACACCGGCCGGCTGCGTCTTCAATACGTAGAACCCATAGTACATGTAATCAGAGCTACCTCACCACAGAGTACAAGGAATGCGAGCAGAAACGTGTCACAGCACAGATCAATGCAATCGGTTGCGAACCAACACTTGGGCGAAAACACAGAGCGTAGGACGGCGGAAGAAAACGCAATAGGACCCACCAATCTGGCAGAATTATTACAACAAATTACGGAAACCATGACAAGGCAAAATAGAGACATAGTGAACCAAATTCAAATTCAGAAACCACGAGACAAATGAGTGAGATTAAAGAACAAAACAAAAAAATTCAGTTACACCTAAGTCAAATTGAAGACGAGGCAAAAGAATCTCGAGAAGTGATAGGAAACTTAATAACAGGTCACAATCAATTGAGAACGGACATTGACAAGCTAAAAGCGGACGTACAAACATTGCGTAGTGACACTCAGGACGAGATCAAAACATTTCGTAACAACGCCCACGGAGAAGTCAAGAAACTAGAGAATCAGGTAAACGTAATTACTAGACAAGCAGAAGGTACAGCGCGTGAAATTGTTGAAAACAGTGTGTTACACAAACGTATCACAAAAGCAGCGCTGAAAAGATATGATAACCGCATAGTCAAAATAGAAGCGCAAACGAAGCGACAATTTCAGAAATTGCGAACAGAGTTGTTGCAAACCATTGAAGAGCGTAGTGAACAGGATCGAAGAAGCACAGAGTCTGCAACCACATCCGTATCAGTAACAGCACCGGAGAAACAAGCAATCAACGAAGATATTACGCATTTGCGATTCCAATCACAGGCTGAAAGTAACATACGTGAAATCAGACAGCCTGCACAGCAACAAACACGTTTCGAAATTCTTGATGAACAAACGTCATCACAAACACATGCGGAACCACAAATGTATGTTTGAAGACAGTTTGGATCGTGCAATGAAGCAGCAAGGTTAGCCAGACAAGATACCGAACCAATACCTGACAATGGAAAGCCAGGTCGCGAAGAGTACAGTGCAATGCATTCAGCTACACGTTCACAACCGATGGAAGAAAATTATTGCGTACCACTCCAACTATACGACGCAAGGGTAGGCGAAAGTTACAGTGGACTATATCCAATGGATGTACCACAACCGGAAAGAACGACGGGAGAAATGATCAGAAACAAAACTGGCGAAGAATCGCGAATTTCGTGTGGAACTATGACGAAGTACGACAACGATAATTTCCTCACAGTCAGAAAATTTCAACACTTTCGAGAAGGAAACTCATTACATCCACGAACTTTTAGTGATCAATTCCGAGTAGGATTACCAGAACACTGGACGCTAGCACACAAATTAGACTTTATATGTTGAAAGGTGGCTGCACTGAGCCACAGCGCCAGAGATCGCGCTAGAGAGTATTGTTCGGCCGCCTCCACTGGCAGTGATTATTGAGAACTCGTAGTGGGCAGTGCTTTGGGAGAACTCGTGGTAGTCAGTGCTGAGATGTCGTAGTGAGTAGTGTTTGTTGAGATGAGCTAGTAGGCAGTGCTTGCTGAGATGTGATACTGAAAAGTTCTTGTTGAAATGTGATAGTAGCGAGTCGGTGTGGAGAGATTGTAATGTCTAGAGTGCTTTTCATCAATATAAATTAAGGTAACAAGCTACTTTTCTTTTCTTTCTCATTATTTCAATGTCCTGAATAATGCGTCATTACAGGTTCAGTCAACAAAGCATCTGGCTTGTGTTCTTGTATTAGAGTGTAATTCTGGTTTTCTTGAGTAATTATGGTATTTCTATTTTCTTTAATTAATTCAGTATAAATGATATTTAAAATTTCTTGTGTTGTTGAAGAAGAACCGTGCCAGATGCGTACGTTGAGTCATACTTCCACACACAGAACAGTTACACTTGTGCTTTGGTTTCGTAGGTTTTATAGTTGCTGGGGACTTAATTAATTAATTGTGTTAATGAAAATTTCCATTTCATTCTTTGTTGTCGTTCTATGCAGTCAGATTGCGTAATAATACTAGTCAGGGCCAACCGTTTACGAGACATAGCGTAATCGGACATACAGCTACCAAAAATTAAAATTATTTTCATTTTATTTTAATTAAGCCCCCATGCACGTGGCGACCGCTGCTTCGGATCGTCCCTTGGAATTCTTCTGATTGTAAAAATAGTAGACAGTAGTATTGTTGTAGTAATTTGTAGTTTAGTAATTGTAGTCTATATTGCATGTGTAGATTTGGTAATTGTCATTCTTCTAATGGTATTTTTTTTTTTTTTTGCAAAATTTCATTTCTGTTGTCTTGTCTACGGGTTTGACAATTAGTGCAATTATTTCAATTGTTCGATTAATCGTGTTTGAGGGAGACATTTCGTGTGAATGGTATTGTTGGAGATAAAGTGTCATTGTGTGTAATTTTCATATAGTGACGAGTTTTGTACATTTTGTAAATGATTACGCGATCGATGAAGAAGGCAAAAATGATGGATAGTCAGAACGACGAAATTGTTGACATGGCGAACTCGCCAACAGAGGAGAACAGTATGATGAATAATGATGTGGAAAACAATGTAATAAGTCGGGAAAATAGTCCGGAACCATTTCAAAATTTTTCTCAATTAGAAAATTCACAGAATACGAGATTAACGATAGAAGATTCTGGAATAGTATCGAACACAGATAGCTTTACAGCTATGACGAATGAAACTGGTTTTGCGGGAAATGTTAGGGGCGAAAAGAGTTTCGAACCAGTTACTATGGAGCAGTTGATGAGTGCAATATTAAATTTGGGATCTGAATTAAAAACAGAGATAGGAAGAATTAACACGAAGAGTGAAATTATGACAATACAGTTAGGCTCACAAATAGAAACATTTGGAACCGAGATGAAAGCTGAGATGGGAACAATTAGAACTGAGATGAAAGCAATGACAACACGGTTATGCTCACGAATAGGTACATGTTTCAAAAATACGAATGATGAATCAAAGAAAGTAATTAGAGAAGAAGTACAACCGATTTTGAATGCTCACAATAATAGTTTAATTTCAACAGAAATCAGACAAGAGGAACAGGACACAGAACGGGAAGAAAAAGATCGCGTGGTAGTACAAAATTTTTCAGAGTTAAATTTACAACGTGCACACGATAAGGAAGAAGTATTTGAAAGAATCGAGGAATTCGTACCAAATGACTTAACGCAACAGTGCGTACAGTTAACTACTAAATGTGACAATACCGAAACCCGAGTCGCGACACTTACGGAAGACGTAAACTTATTGGAAAGAGATGAGGAGATTTCAGATAAATTGACAAGTCTTAGTTTAAAGGGGGACAGAGATTCGGATAATACAGCTCCATTGCCATTTGTGGAAACTGAAGAGTACCAGAACATAAATAAACATGTTGAAAATCAGGGAAAATTTAATGAACACGTTAAAAGGGAAGTTGAGGCATTACGAATGCAAGTCAAACAAACTGAAGGGGAAATCATAGGAAAAGACAGTAGAAGAAATTTAGAATCACAGATAGCAGAAGGGTTTGAAGAAAATAATTTGTCTCATTTACGGGATACAACAAGAGAGCGCCAGGCGCGCGAACTTGACAATAATCGACATTGGGACTGGGACAGACGCGGTAGGTCTTTGTCGCCACGAGGCGAAAACTTTGACAATAAACACTTTTTGACTGTTCGGAAATTTAAGATCTTTCGTAATTCTAAGAATGACATACATCCATGTTCATGGCTAGATCAATTTACGTACGCACTTCCGCCAGATGTGCCACAGAGTCACAAACTGGAAATTATGTGCAGCTATTAAGTCCTCAGGGGATTCACTACACTAAGTGAATATGTGCCGTAGCGATCACAGGGCCCCGAGCTGTAGTGGTGCTATTTTCCTTTTAGTTTTCTGCACCGCTGCCTACTCTTATACTATTCTTTGCATCTATAAAAAACAACTCTTCTACTATCCATCTATCTAGACAGTAGGTAAACAATAACCGGATTTGACTGTTTTACTCAAAAGTGACTTCGGAAATTACCGTTTGGACTTACTATATTTTCTGCAGCATTCATTCGTAGTTTAAACGAAATCTTACCTGTTTATCTTCGTGACGATATTACTTCATATGTTGACGATATTCTTATTGCTAAACGTTCTTGGAGTGAGCATAACAAAATTTTGGATTTATTATTGCGTATTTTTGCAAGAGTTGGCATTACAGAGAACTTGAAAAAATCGGAATTTGGTCGTTCTCAGGTGAAATTTCTCGGTCACATTATTTCTACAGAAGGTATTCTTCCTGATCCAGAGAAACTAGACGCTATTCGTAATTATGCTGTTCCTACCACAAAACGTGATGTTCGTAGTTTCCTTGGTGTCTGTAATTTTCTTAGACGCTTTGTTAAATTGGACAATTTGGCCACACGTCGTTTATGTGAACTATCTGGAAAGAAATCTAATTGGTGTTGGGATGAGGAAGCTCAGTCAGAATTTGAACAACTTCGTGATGCTTTAGTTGCTGCTCCACTTCTTTCACATCCGGATTTATCTAAAGAATTTTGTTTGGCGACGGACTCATCATACAAAGGCCTAGGTGCACATTTATTTCAAGAGATAGAAGAAAACGGCGTTGTAGTACAGAAGACTATTGCATTTGGAAGTCGTGTTCTCTCTAAATCCGAAAAGAATTATTCGATTACGGAACTTGAAGCTTTGGCTGTTGTTTGGGCTTTCACAAAATTTCGCACATTTTTGTTCGGTAGACATACTAAGGTTTACACTGATCATCGAGCTTTGGAATTTCTTATGTCGACAAAATTAACACATGGCAGATTGTCACGATGGGCGTTGTACCTACAGGAATTTGATTTTAGTATTGTTTACATACAGGGATCTTCAAATATTGTTGCTGATGCTTTATCACGTGCACCTATGGGTTTGAAACAAAGTGCTGAGGAGGACTGCAAAGAAAACCATTATTGTTTGATGTACATTCAAGGTGTTGCGTTTGAGAATTTTATTTCATCTTCGCTCCAGGACATCGCTAAGGAGCAAAATAAGGATCCCATCTGGAAGGACATTAAGGAGAAGTGCAGGAGAAAGGAAAGTGTAGCGATCAGGCAGTATTATTTAGTTCGCAATGACATTCTTTTCAAACGAAAATCGGTCGACAACTCTGTTTGGTTAGTTTGTATTCCTGATGAGTGGGTCAATAAATTGATTTGGTACACACGTTTCAGTTATGCACATTTTGGTCCCAGAAAATGATTTCATAAATTGCGAGAAAATTGCTACTTCAGTAATATGGAAAAACGCATTCGATCTGTTCTTGCCAAATGCAAATTATTTCAAAAGGCTAAGCCGCCAACTGTTTCGCACAGAGCACCGTTGTTTCCTATCATTCCAGCGAAATTAAAGGACATGGCTGCAGTCGATTTGTTCGGTCCAGTGGTTCGTTCTACTAATGGTTTTGCGTACATTTTCGTAGCAGTGGAATTGACATCAAAAGGTGTGTGTTTTACACCTTTACACAAAGCAACAGCTCGTTCAGTATCTAACGCTTTCATCAAACATTTTCTTAAAGAAGTTGGTCATGTTGATAAGGTTATATCAGATAATGGATCACAGTTTCGCTCTAAAATTTGGCTTCGTACTCTATGGCGTCGTAAGATTAAACCAATTTTTATTTCACTTTTTCACCCTCAATCTAATGCTTCAGAGAGATGGATGAAGGGAATCAATAAATTGTGCCGTCTTTATTGTCATCAGAATCACAGAACTTGGGATCAGTATCTTCATATTTTTCAAAACATTCTGAATGAACTTCCTAATGACTCAACTTCTTTACCGCCTCTATTGATATTAAAAAATAAAGTACCAACAAATCGCATTTCTGAAATCGTTCCTTTTCCGCCTTCACGGAAACTGCGGCATTCTAAAGTTGTCAGCCTGGCTCTACGAAATATTGCGTCTGCAGCTGCTAGAAGAGAGAAATCAGCTAAACGTCCTGGTCGTTTAAAAATTTTGCCAGTTGGTCAAAAAGTCTCATCGTTTGTCTCATAAAGGAAAAGGCTTATGTCGCAAATTTTTTCTGCTTTATAACGGTCCATATAGGATTCGCAAAATTATTCATGATAACACTGTTGAAGTAGAAACTCTTAAATCTCGGCGCTCTAAGGGAATACATCATATATCGAACGTAAAAATTTTTGTGGAATGACATACTTAAGAGAAACTAACAGCTACATGTAAACATGCAGAGAATACAAGGATACTGCGCCGTGTTCTGGCGGCGGCGCGTACTCAAAGCAACAGTGAAGTCTGCGCGCCGCACAAGGCAGTCGTTGACCGCAAACAATCACTTTGTACGTCACGCGCCTACAGCTGATCGAGCGCTCAGTGCGAATGCACTGACAGACGTAAACAAATACACAGTCTAATTTCTCCGACTAAATTCTGTATAAAGCTATGGTGACTTTATAAATTATGTTATTAACGTTCAGTATTTTTCAGGATACGGTTGTGTAAAATATTTAAGACCTTCAGGTAAATTCTGTGCGTGTCCGACGTTAAGACGACTTGCTATGGAGAAAATTTCAGGAAGAATGTAATTTCAAAAAAAAAAAAAAAGTAATAAACTAAAAAGGGTAACTATTAATTGAGTTTATTTTTCAGGTAACATATTTCCACTTAGGTACATACTTTAGACGTAATTTGCTGCTTGCGATTACGTGACTCATACTTTGTGCTAAATTTCATGTTCTATGAATTTACTTGTGAAGCGACGTGCTTGTGTACATTTACTGATTTTGACGATGACTGATTAATGAATAGGGTTGTTACTTGTGTATATTATGCATCGCTTGGCTGCACTGCTTTTTCACTGATGTTATATTTTTTTATTATGTGCCTGCTGTGCTTATTTATTTAAATTGTAATTGTCAACTGATTAATTGTGCTGACTGTGGTTATGTATGTAGGTTACACTTTGTGATTTATCTGCTTGCGCCTTCATGTTTACTTATTAAGATTACATATGAACATTTATTTGCTTATGCTGAATGATGTTAATGACTTGTTTATTACGTAAGATATATGTTTGCTGCTGTGCGTATGGATTGCATATTTACACACTTCTGTTTTGTTGTCATAACTACTCTTTAATTTAGAATATAGCAATGCTGATGTACAGTGTACGAACATAGAGTTTAGGTTACACTATGGTATTAATTATAAATTGTTCACTTGGCAGAGCCTCGTTGTAGGGATTGTGCTGCATCCACTTGTTGACATTCTGTTCTCTACTGGTATATTTACGCGCTATTGCATGTTTTGCTTACGCTCAGTGCCTGATATTTTTAAGATAAGAAAATGAACCGCTATAATTCTACGAACGACATTGGTACAAGAAACTGCATAGAAGTCACATGAGCTGGAGGTTTTATGGAAACTGTATAAATTTATGCTAATAGGAAGGAAGCTAACGACATCACATACCAACACTAGGTTTAGACCATTGACAGTTATTACACTGCATTCTTCGTGAGCAATTGAAATAGGAAGTGACACTTCACACAAGAAATACTCCACATGTTTGCTTCTGTTTGCCATAATTTTTGAAGTGGTGTACACACTGTGAAATATTATGATCTTTCACACTCCGTAATCGTACTTAATTACTGAGAGTTATTCGAACTAAAGTCTGTTAGAGGTCATGTATGCATTTCTTTTATTTAATGATGGACAAGGAACCAAAATGTATCTTATAATTTATAATGAGTAGAAAATTTGGGTCAGATGGATTACACAGAGGTTGTGTGTGGACACTGTGTCTTCGGATTGTATGGGATGATGAATTGAAGTTGCACTAGGATTTTGTCTGTACTTGTTCGAGGAGACTGACTAGAGGAAAGAGTTGTTATGGAAGTGAAATGATATTGGCAATGAGGTTTATATATATCGACGTATTGAAAAGGTATGATTGAGGTATTGAGATTATGTGAAGTTGATGATTATTGGAGTTTTCGTGGACAAGAGGTAAGGTAAATGATATTGATGATCGACGTATTGAATAGGTATTATTGAAGTATTGAGATTATGTGATGCTGATGATTATTGGAGTTTTGGTGGATAAGAGGTGAAGTAAGTGAGGAGCATATTTTTTTTGGTTGGTCTATATGGAACAAGGAGGATGAAGATGGCAAACTAGAACACTCAAGTAGAAAGAAGATTGTCTACACACACACTTTGTTAAATCACTAAGCAGTATATACTTTTTTTTGGAGAGAGGAAGTAATTGCATATCTTGGTACACTGACAGTTGTTCATCAACCGTACATTTTGTTCTGGCTTGGCAAACATTGGTCTTGACATGATGACTATGACGTTGACTAACTATTATTGACTGTTATACATTGCTGCAACTACTACTTGATACACATGATGAACATAAAATTTTGACAGAATTGCATTTACACAGTTAACACTATTCAACTACACAGTAGCACTAAATGTGGATGAAAGATGAGTGAGTGTGTTTTGTGTGTTTTCCTTTTATAATCCCAGAGAAGTGATCCCAGCCTATCTCCTAAATATTATTTTACTTGTTTGTTGTGGCTTGCACTGACACCCATAAATATTATAGGTTTACTGTTATTGTGTACTGTAATAGTTAATGTGACAATTATCTGATATCATTTGTGTGTTTATTAGAATTTATATGTTTAGTGTGTAAAGCATTTGTATGTGCATTCAAACTATTGTTCATGCCTGAACTGTCTGATTAGTGATAGGGAATATTATGGACTGTTATTTGCACTATTTCTACATGATTGGTGCCACTAGAACATGTTTAATTTCTGCTGATGAACAGTGTGATTAGTGAAAGTGAATATTATGGACTGCGGTCTGCACCTGTTCAACATTGCTGGTGCCACTGATGGACTGCTTCTACTGAAAAGATGTCACCTGTTGATATCTGCACCTGTTCAACATTGCTGGTGCCACTGATGGAACTGCTTATACTGAAATGGTGTTACTTGTTGATGTCTGCACCTATTCACCGTTACTGGGTGCCACTGATGGACTGCTTCTACAGAAATGATGTCACTTGTTGGTGTCGGCACCTGCTCAACATTGCTGGGTGCCACTGGTGGACTGCTTCTACTGAAAAGATGTCACCTGTTGCTGTGTGCACCTGCTCAACGTTGCTGGTGCAACTAATGGAACTGCTTATACTGAAATGGTGTTACTTGTTGGTGTCTGCACCTATTCAACATTACTGGGTGCCACTGATGGACTGTTTCTTCTGAAAAAATGTCACTTGTTGGTTTTTGCACCTGTTGACCATTGCTGGGTGCTACTGCTGGAACTGTCAACTGCTTATTCTTGAGCTATGGAAAGCGTTTATGTGAATATTTGTATAAACTGATTTTTTTTGTGTATTACTGTTTGTGAAAAGTTATGAGACTCTTACCTGCACATATTCGTCATTGCTGACGCTATTGATTGAACTGTTTAACCACATAATACTTGTGTAAACGGTTATGTAAAGTCACATGTATGAAGGAATTTGTATTGCTTACTGTATTTTATATATTAGGTTATTGAAAGGTCAGTGCAAAGCCAAAATTTTATCTAGTTATATGATATTTACGCATTAATATTGTCTTTTATTTTTGTCTGTATTTTTTTTGACGAATTTGGTGGTATTTTCACCACCAATGCTGGCAAAAATACCATCAAATTCTAGCCTGTGGAGGAAGGGCATATGAAAGGTGGCTACACTGAGCCACAGCGCCAGAGATCGCGCTAGAGAGTATTGTTCCGCCGCCTCCACTGGCAGTGATTATTGAGAACTCGTAGTGGGCAGTGCTTTGGGAGAACTCGTGGTAGTCAGTGCTGAGATGTCGTAGTGAGTAGTGTTTGTTGAGATGAGCTAGTAGGCAGTGCTTGCTGAGATGTGATACTGAAAAGTTCTTGTTGAGATGTGATAGTAGCGAGTCGGTGTGGATAGATTGTAATGTCTAGAGTGCTTTTCATCAATATAAATTAAGGTAACAAACTACTTTTCTTTTCTTTCTCATTATTTCAATGTCCTGAATAATGCGTCATTACAGGTTCAGTCAACAAAGCATCTGGCTTGTGTTTTTGTATTAGAGTGTAATTCTGGTTTTCTTGAGTAATTATGGTATTTCTATTTTCTTTAATTAATTCAGTATAAATGATATTTAAAATTTCTTGTGTTGTTGAAGAAGAACCGTGCCTGATGCGTACGTTGAGTCATACTTCCACACACAGAACAGTTACACTTGTGCTTTGGTTTCGTAGGTTTTATAGTTGCTGGGGACTTAATTAATTAATTGTGTTAATGAAAATTTCCATTTCATTCTTTGTTGTTGTTCTATGCAGTCAGATTGCGTAATAATACTAGTCAGGGCAAACCGTTTACGAGACATAGCGTAATCGGACATACAGCTACCAAAAATTAAAATTATTTTCATTTTATTTTAATTAAGCCCCCATACAATGTGCACACATGTAAGGAACAGTCGCAGAAACCATGCAGAATGTTGCAGCGACATGCCGATCGTACGAAGATTTCAGAGAGATGTTTCTCTCATGATATTGGTCCAGCGAAGCACAGAACAGAGTGAAGTACGAATTATTACAGAACCCATATTTTGAAAATTCGGGAGAGAAGAGTCCCGTGAAATTTTTGGAATTAATGGCAAAGAAAAATCAATGCTTAGATGTACGATACAGTGACGGAGAGTTGATTAAATTATGCGCGATGAAGCTACCATTGAAATACCAGCAATCATTAGTAGGTCGCGGAGGTAATGACGTCGAAGCATTTAAAGGTATTCTAAGGGAACTAGAGTTCATATTTTCGAAAGATGACGCAAGAAAAAGACGAAGCGCATGTGAAAAGGAAAGCAAAAAGCAGTGGAATCCACAAGACGCAGTACGAAGAAATAATAATTACGAACCATGTGATAAATTCGCACCGGAAACGACAATAGATTTCAACAAAGAACCGGTTATGGATTTAGAAGAGAATATGGCAATGACTATAATTCACCCAGGAGCGGCAACAACTATTACGGAGGGAATAACGACCACCGGAACGGGTACTGGAGAACCAATAGACCGACAAATTATCAACAAAGAAACCACTATCAACAAGCTGAACAAGAAAAGAGAATACAGATAGAAGAGGTGGAGGTAAGACCACCAAACCCCGATAAACGTTCGAATTGACAGCTAAGCTTCCATGCCAAAGAGAATGACTCACCGCCCCAGGACAATTGCAGCACCTTGAACAGAGAAGTAAAAATCTTATCACAAGAAGAGAAGAAGGAAGAAACAAATCCGCAGGGACCATATGAAAACGAAGACAAGAAAATAACAATATCGTGTTGGGACGAAATTAATTGGGAGAATACTGACGAGGAAGATGAATTACCAGAGGCATGCACAACGATTGTAGGAGGAAAGGACGAAGTAATGAGTATTGCAGAGCTATTTGATATGGAAACCAGGGAAAGCGAATTCAATGAGGATAATGCGCAGTCGACAGAAGTTGAAAATAAGTTACGAGTGGACACACAACCCAACGTGTATAATGAAGGAAGTTATGAAGCGATAATTAGAGCATTTAGATGCGATTATATGGAAGTAGCGACAAAGAAGGAGAAGATAGACGAGGTTGAGGAAAAAGTAGAGGATGTTGAAGAAAGCGTAAATGAAGGAAAAAATAGAGAAGAGGAAATAAAAGAGGGAGAAGTAGCAGTCGAAGGTTATCCTACAGAAAGTTCGAATTCACAAGGGAAAATCCTAAATCTCATGTATGATTCAGTGGAGGATTCGTTGATGCAAGAAGAAGAAGAACAGAACCAACCCTTTCAAATTCAACCAATTGTGAAGGCCATGGTAAAGCATATCCCAGTCAATATTGTAACTGATAGCGGAAGTGAACTGACTGCGATATCCGAAAATTTATTCATGCTGTGTAATGCCAATGAGGGAATTGCCAGTTCTGAAAACACGTAATATTAAAGTAAGAGGTCCTATTAGAAACAATGCTGCGGAAGTTACGAGACAAACCAGGTTAACTCTTTCGTGTCAAGGTCAAAAGATCGAAGGCAACTTCGTGATTATACCTAAACTAACTGTAGATTTGATTATAGGTGCAAATCTTTTAAATGAGAGACGAGTGATAATAGGTATGTGGAAAGGTAGCGTAACATTCGGGAATGTCACACTTCTCTTTGAGCAAAAGCTTAAATTAGAAGAAATACCAGTTATAAACAAACAATTAAGAATGACGCGAGATAAAGAGGATGAAGAATTAGAATGGTATGTACAAAAGGGGGAATCGCCTCAACTCATGTTAGAAGTTCATAAAGAAATCGACGAAAAATTGCAAGAAGTTCAAGGTATTTCGGAACACAGTAAAAGAGAATTAGAGGATATCTTACGAGATAAAGCAGAGGTATTTTTACCTAAGACTGGCAGTATTAAACACTTTCAGTACAAGTTTGATGTAAAACAGCACAAACCATTTAGAGTGCCACCCTATACAATCCCATTAAGCTATTCTAGAAGATATCTAAAATGTTAGATGATGATATTATTGAACCAGCTACCTCCACATATAACAGCCCACTCCATATTGTGCAAAAACGAGATGGGAGCATCAGGTAAGTGCTTGATTCCAGACAGATCAACACAATCATAATCACTGAGTTAGATCCCCCAGAAAAATTAGAGGCATTGATACAAATCTTCCATGGTGCTAAGATATTTTCATCAGTTGATTTACAGAGTAGTTTCTGGCAAATAGAATTGGCCCCAGACTGTAGAAAATTTACAGCATTTATCGTATTCGGTAGATGTTAGCAGTTTAAACAATTGTCATTTGGTTTAAACATATCATCAGCAGCGTTTATTAGGGGATTTAATACTATACTCAGTCCTGAAATTTTACAAAAAATTACTTGTTATGTTGATGATGTGATTATAGCAGTACCCTCTTGGGAACATCACAACGACACATTAAATCAGTTTTTACAGATCATGAAAGAGCATGGGGTCACAGTAAATATAACAAAATCCAAATTTGGAAGGCGAAAGGTCAAATTTCTAGGACACATAATTTCCGAGAAAGGGTAAATGCCCGACCCCGAAAAACTAATGCCAATCAAAGAATTCTGTATTCCATATAATAAGAAAACTCTCAAAGGATTTCTGGGTCTCACCGGATTCTATAAAAAATTTATTTGGATCGACTCTCTCGCAACACCACGCCTATGTGCATTGACTGGAAAAAACACGCCATGGGTATGGGATCAACAAACCAATGAAGAATTTTTAAAAGTGAAAAACGCACTAACAACAGCACCGAATTTAGCACATCCTGTTGTAACACAAAATTTTTGTATGGCCACTGATAGTGCGAAAACAGGCTTAGGAGTTGTTTTATTCCAAGAATACGAAGAGGCAGGGCTAAGATCTTATAGAACAATTGCATTTGCCAGTCGCGTACTCACAAAAAGCGAGAAAAGCTATTCAGTCATGGAGCTGTAAGCATTGGCCATTGTATGGGGCTTCGAACATTATATCGATACTTCCTATTCGGAAGAAAAGCAAAAGTATACACTGACCACAAAGCATTAGAATATCTGTTATCCGCCAAACTAACCCATGGGAGGTTAGTCAGATGGATGTTAATACTACAAGAAATGGACTTCACTATTACACACATACCAGAACCAGCGAATGTATTAGCAGATGCTTTATCACGATGTCCACAGGGTGCATCCAATATCATAGGTTTGGAAGCAGCAGAAGACCAGTTTACAATGTACTATATGAAACAAGTACCTTTCGAAAACTACATTACGACAGCATTGAAAAACATAGGCAAAGAACAGGACAAGGATCCCGAAATACTAGGAATCGAACACAAGTGGAGAAGTAAGGATTTTCCAGACATTCGACAGCACTATCTCGTAAAAAACAATGTTTTATTTTTTAGACGAATTGTTGCAACGAATGAATGGTTAATTTATATCCCAGATGAACTGATTAATAAGTTCATATGGTATACACATTTAAGTAATGGCCACTTTGAACTAAAGAAATGCTTTTTAAAAATAAAACAAACAAGCTATTTTCCTAATATGGAAAGATGAGTTAGAACAGTATTAGTCAAATGCAAAAATAAATGAGGGCTAAACACATCACTTTCCAAACCAAGCCACCTATGTTTCCAATAATCCCTAAAAGATTACAACAAATAGCTGCAACAGATTTGATGGGGCCCCTCCCACGCACAAAAAATGGATATATTTTCATATTTGTCGTTTTGGAACTTACTTCTAAATATGTTACCTTGACACAATTAAAACGGGCAACAGATCTTACTATAAATAAGGCATTTAGACAAGATTTTCTCAGACAAGTAGGTCGAGTGGAACGAATAATTTCGGATAATGGCCCACAATACAAATCAGTGCAATGGCAGAACACGTTAAAACAACAGAAAATAAAACCCATCTACATATCTAAGTACAAACCTAGCGTAAATCCAGCAGAACGATCTATAAAGGACATAGGCACTTTATGCCGATTATATGCAGGCAAAAGAGACAACACTTGGGATATATACCTTAAAGATTTCCAAGAAGTAATAAATGAAATGCCACATAGCACTACACTACTACCTCCAGTTACTGTACTTAAAAATATTGAACCCTCAAACATAACTAGAGAAAATGTTATATTTCCTATTGTACCACGCAGACAGCACAAACAATTCATAGCAACAGCACTCTCCAACATCAGAAAGGCAACCATTAAAGGAAAACAAAGAGGAGATAGAACAGCAATTAAAAGAACATTCTCAGTAGGCCAGAAAGTATTTGTAAAAACACACCATCTCTCCAGCAAACAGAAACACAAAATACATAAGTTTTACGCTGCATACAAAGGACCTGTCATAATTAGCCAAATTGCTCATGATAATGCTGTGGAACTAATGAACCCAAAACAGGCAAAACCTTAGGACCTCACCATGTGAGCCATATCAAAAAGTTTGAAGATTAGTTTTATTACTGGTAAATAATCAGCACAATATTTCAACATTTTGTTGCAGATAAGATTGTCAGCAGAAAGAAGAATGAAGAGAGAGGAAGGTGGGAAAATGAAAGTAGTTTCAATAAAAACAAAAACAGAAATAACACCAATAGTACCATGGATTAAGGTGAAGGGATAAAGCGTAGATAGTCTAACAGCATGAAATACCAAAATGCTATACACCACAACACTACACAAAAATAAAAAAATAAATTTGAGGATTCTTGTAGACGTTAAGACTCAAAATATCTTAGAATTGTAACATGGAAAGGGCTTCGAAATTTGTAAAGCTTTTAAGAAGGTGTAAAACAATGTAGGTACTAGACATATGTTAGATGATTAGAAGTAAAACTTTTTGTAAGAACCATTGTAAAACTCCAGCGAGGACGAGATGCAACAACCCACAAATTGCAACGCGAGAAGTATCAAGAAAGGAAAGGACGTAATTAGCAAGACACGATTCCTACAAGGCAGAAGCGTCGAGAGAAGCAAAAGGACAGTGAGGCCAACAGAAGGCCATTGTAGCCGAAGTGTGCTGTAAATAAATCTGCTGCCAAACTGAACCACAGTGTGGCGGAACCCTGCTGGGACATAAGACGGAACCACACAGTGGCGGAGCACGGAAGGGACAGGTGCAGGGACTGACAAGCAAACACCAGACATTCACCGCTCGTAAACCCCAGGACGCCCCGACTCAGCGGAGCGAGCAAAAAACGGCCCGACGAAAAGACAGCTTGGGCACGCCACCACTGGCAAAAAATATGTGTAAAAGTCACACTACCGCTATTAAACAGCACGCTGATGCACGAAACTGAAGAAAAATGACACGCCCAAACTATTTATCAAACTGTTATTAAGAGGAGAACTTCAAAGTGACTAGTTATCGCCGGCCGAAGTGGCCGTGCGGTTAAAGGCGCTGCAGTCTGGAACCGCGAGACCGCTACGGTCGCAGGTTCGAATCCTGCCTCGGGCATGGATGTTTGTGATGTCCTTAGGTTAGTTGGGTTTAACTAGTTCTAAGTTCTAGGGGACTGATGACCTCGGCAGTTGAGTCCCATAGTGCTCAGAGCCATTTGAACCATTTTTTTGACTAGTTATCAATAAATATTTCCATATCCTGCCCAGAGAAGAACCAAGAAGCAAGTAAGAAGCAGAGAAAAAGCAGGAAGAACAGAAGTTGAAGATTCGCAAGATTGAAACCAAGAAAGAAGATTTGGTGAAGAATAGACGACATACCTTCCCAAATCCCTATGCTATTGTAAACTAGTCGTCTGCGAAATATTACAACGAAAAACGACCGCTTTCAGCGACACATAACGATGAGTTTCACGCATACAAAGCCAGTAAACCACGAGATTCTTCACTCACAGCTCCATTCCATTATGGGACCTCCACAACAGGAACACACACTTGCAAAGCCAACAAGGAACGACGAACGAAGCTGTACATCAAATACTTGCCTACATCCATCTCACTCAAGTCCATCACCTTCGTGCAAAAAACATTCGCCAACCTCATGTTTAAACAATCATAGGATTGAGTGAATGTGTGAAATCAAATTATGTGATGTAGGAATTGTGGAAAAGAAACGTGTGAAAAACTAAATAAGTTAAGCATACCAGACAGCTAATAAACTGCAAAATGACAGTCATTGACTATGGACTTAAGTAAAAAATAGACTTTCGATAAAAATAAGTCATTAGTTCTGAAATGAACAGTACTTAAAGAATAAAAGTAAGGCTTAATAAACACTAAAACTATATGCCACTTATTTTCTCCTCATGAAAATAAAAGAATAACTATATTTTATTTATTTTCTCCTTATAAAAACAAAGAATAAAAAATTATTTTTTTGGATGTTTTTCCTTTTTTAAACGTTTGTACCAGTTTTTTAGGATAATATCTCAATACTTGTGTATGCATATTTCTTTGTCAAAGCATTTCTTGGAAACAATTCTTATTTGTTAGTGTAACAATGTTGAAATGAGTGCCTAGAAACAAAAACATTTTACTTGTACATGATATTTAGAAAATGTGTTAGAAATAGATTTTACTTAATTACTACATTTATAAAAACAATATTTATAAGAAGATCGATGTGAAAGACTCCTCACATTCGATAACAAACTTCTTAAAAAATAAAACTTCACAATTAAATAAAGAAAGAAAATGATTAAAAATAGTAATTATAATAGAATAAACATAATCTTCCTTTGTCAATATAAACATATTTTTGATAATATTGTGGAAGAATATAAAAATATAAATTAGTAATATAAACTAGCATAGAACAGAATAACGTGGCTGAACAGTAGGCAACAAAATTTAGATAACGGAATAATTTTTGACTGGCTTAGACAACGACCAATCATTGCCTAACTTCGGTACAAAAATTAAGTTCGAAGAGTGGTGATACGTAAGGTGTCAGGCAAATCCAACACCTTCCATGAAAACCCTGACATGATAAGCAAATCCAGTAGTATGTCACATAACTCCGAATAAATCGTGACATTAAATTAACCAAAGTAATACGACTAACGAGTGAGCAAATAGAATACCACAGACTAACAAAAGAATGCCTAAATGCATGTCATACCTTCCCACCGTCAGACAGACGCAGTTCCGAGGGGAGAAACGAGAACAGAAGCCGAGAGTAGAACCGTGTCAAGCTGGAAGACCCTACGATAAGGGACAGACACCCACGTCGCCGGCTGACCGCCAGGACCACCCCCCAGCCCGTGTTAAAAAGCTAGAGCCCTCCAGAAGAACAGTATAGATCTTACGATAACACAAAAAGGGCCACCCCAGCTGCAAGTTTTAGCGTGAGACTTTTTCGCGTCTCTGTTACGTCAGGACCACCCCCCAGCCCATGTTAAAAGATAGAGTCCTCCAGAAGAACAGTATAGATCTTACGATAACACTAAAAGGACCACACCAGCTGCAAGTTTTAGTGTGAGACTTTTCGCGTCTCTGTTACGTTGCAAACTTTAAAAACATTGCCCCACCACGAAAAGTATAACGTTTCTCATTGGATGGACAGAATTTTTGTTGGCTGAGCTTAAGGTTACCATTGAGACCCTGATTGGTCAGATGAAAACACAGCCAGATATTTTTTTGAAACCAACTTCGGTAAATGGTTGTAAGGAGAAGTTAGTGGAGAGTTGCTTCCGAGACGGCGAGGTGAGCGAAGCTGTGCTGCCCGGCGCCCCCTGACGAACACCGACAAGGTAATGAAAAATCTGAAACGCGATGATTTTTCTGTTATATAGTTATTGAGAAAACACATCAGCCACTGTAATTTACGACAAGTTAGATAAGTAATTAAAGATAATTGAGGGTCACTGTAGACCATTTTGATAGTTTTCTCTTTTGTGAATCTTAATTTAAACCTAAATTATAGATGTGATATGGCATAGGTCATACTTCGATCCATTGTAGAACTTGGAAACCCATTCAGGGAAGATTCGTTCACATTTTTGTTGAACGCAGTTGGTTTTTACCATCCTGTATTAAAACATTTCCTTTTATCAATAGTGCAATTTATAAACAATGTTTTGTGAGTAGAATAAAATTTCCAACGGTAAACTTAACTACTTTTTCGATGTTATTTTACCAGCTAACTAAAAGTAGGAAAGCCTTGAACCCCTTCCACTAAATTTAGTTAGTATTAAGATTCATTTATAGGGAGTGCAGTGGAGCTGACGCTGAAATCATTAAGTATTTGGTTATATCATCGCTAGTCTCACTGAACTCTTCTGAACTCTACATGTCATGTGTGGTCTGGCGTCTCGTTACCAGCAACAGGTCGCAGGTTCAAACTAGTCAATTCCCTAAAAAACACCCTCAGAAGTTCGTTGCGCGAAAGAGGTAGGGAGACACGATGTAGAACAAACAGACACCATGCAGAATGTTAGATGGTCTTTAGTGAGATATGAAATCGGCAGACGGGGCTGCTAGTGGACGACACCAGTCTGGCTAAAACTACTTCAGACATAGTCGACACTGTTTGTGTCCATTAAAAAAAAAAAAAGAAAAAGAAAAAGAAAAGGAAAGAACGAGGGGATAGCAGCTGAATTACTTCTGCCACTTACGTCACATCAAGTTAGATTTTTCAGGTATGTAAAATGATAGGACAGATTATGTTCCGTGTCTCTGTAGCTAAAGGATTAATGATAATAATTATTATTTTCGGTTTGTAAAATATCAAATAAATCAAAATTAAATCAAAATTTATATTTTCAAGCTGTTACTTCCTACTTTGTTTGTCAGACCCTACCGCTAGTTTTTTAAACATAAACTGATTTCCCAGGAAAAAAAACAGTAACGCATTAGGGGGTTAAAAAGTCAAGCTTGGTGTGGAAGCTTCCATGCTTCTCAGCGTTTATAATGTCACAACTTCTGAACTATGTGTCACATAAACATATAAATTTAGCAGGTACATTCACTGGTAGATGTTGATATTGCCTGAGAAATGTATTGCAAATTGAGGTAGTAAGAAATATGTAATAAAATAAAGCGTCATGTCTGATACTACAGATTTCCAAGCACTTCAATACTTATGTCGTCATGTCTCCTGAACTATGTGTCGTACAATGTCGTACATGTATAGTTTTGTAGGTATATTCATTTGAATATGAAGATACAGTTGGCGAAACACGTTGTGAATAAAGTTAGTAGTAAAAATGTAAGAAATTTAAACGTTGTGTCTGATGTGGCAGCATTGCTGCATGAACAGCGAAGACAGAGTAAGCTTAAAATGTTTTAACCTTTATCATCTTGTGGGTGTCTGTCAGTGGGAAAATTTTCTTACAGCTATGCAACTATGCGTAAAGTTTCTTGTAAGGCGCTAAGTGCTGTCATTCTGAGATGAATGATGGTGAAGTGTGGGTACATGAGCGCCGTTCGTTAGACTTCTTTTTCAACCCCATCCCCCACCCCTTGGAGATGTAGGTGGTTCTTACCCCTAGAGAGCTACTTTGCAGATAGCAAGTAATTTGGGTACCAAGTTTGATCGTGTAGGAGGAGATCTTGAACGTACGTACACTCATACATTATTGTAAGGAGTAATGATATCATTTTTGGAGGAGCAATATAACTACAGTCAGCGAACCTCTCCTCAAAGTGGCGGGAATGATATAATTTCTCTGGCAATGTACTTAATGCCCATTGTGACATATGTACTCGTACTTGTTTTAGTGTGCGTTGAAGGTTATTTGTAGGTTCACAAATATACTTTATACTACAGTCAGTGAACCGGCCGCTGTGGCCGAGGGGTACTAGGCGCTTCAGTCCGGAACCGCGCTGCTGCTACGGTCGTAAGTTCGAATCATACCTTGGACATGGATGTGTGTGATGTCCTTAGGTTAGTTAGGTTTAAGTAGTTGTAAGTCTAGGGGACTGATGACCTCAGATGTTAAGTCCCACAGTGCTTGGAGCCATTTGAACCATTTACTTGAGGTAGTTCAAAAATGTTCAAATGTGTGTAAAATCTTATGGGACTTAACTGCTAAGGTAATCAGTCACTAAGCTTACACACTACTTAACCTAAATTATCCTAAGGACAAACACAACACACCCATGCCCGAGGGAGGACTCGAACCTCCGCCAGGACCAGCCGCACAGTCCATGACTGCAGCGCCTAGACCACTCGGCTAATACCGCGCTGCACTTGAATTAGTGTGCAAACGCTAATGAATATAGTCTTCCCAGAACGTGTACTGTATCTCTGTGCATACTACAAAATAGTATCCTGTGCACATAGTGGTCAACATCCCATTTTGAATACAGGATCGGAATTTGCACTGCATGGTTCAAATGGTTAAAATGGCTCTGAGCACTGTGGGACTTAACATCTGAGGTCATCGGTCCCCTAGAACTTAGAACTACTTAAACCCAACTAAACTAAGGACGTCACAGACATCCATGCCCGAGGCAGGATTCGAACCTGCGACCGTAGCGCTCGCGCGGTTACAGACTGTAGCGCCTAGAACTGCGCGGTCACCCCTGCCAGCATACAACGCACTGCATGCGTCACTTGCACCTTCCTTAATCCATAAGCTGCCGCATTTATTATAGAAACACAAAATAACTATCAGATTTCCATATATAAACTGTTATTCTGATAATTAACGATCTTTTCTTCATTTTTGCACTAGAACAGCTCTCGCTGAATTATGTAACGTTAGCTCGTGTTGTCGCTCTTTGAGACTCATTTCCGTTCTGTCCTGCACAGTATATTGACAGCGTTAGCGATTCTGCCATGATCTTTGACGTTAATACAGTATTAGTGGTTTGAATTCGTTCTTCCAAAACAAGCTACCCATCACATGAGATAGTGATCGGAGAATTTTTTGTTTTAAGGGACAAATAGCTGTTCTGTTCTCACCATGAGTACTAGACTAAGAGGCTTTGATCTAGTGACGTGTGAATGCATCATCAATTACGTGTGATTTTCAGAAACTAGCGTCGTTAATGTACAGCCCCAACTCAGAACAGTGGTCGTTGTCGTTCATCATATCACTTTCAATGCAGGTTAAAACGAAAATATTTTTGGCTGTAACAGATGAAAGAAAGAATGTTGCAGCATCAGGTTACCAGTGTCTGAGCTGGAACGACTTCTAAGTACTCGACTAGGTATTAAAGGCAAACCATGATGGAATTTCGATTGCCTTTCATGTAGACAGAAAACGAAAATGTAGCAAGATTTATGTTAAACTATCGTGAATCAGAAACGTGGTAATGTAAATTTGGAATGGGAAGTGTTGCTACAAAACAAAAGTCCACGTCCTGTGATGTACCTTTACTGAGTTACCACGGGAATATTCAAAATTCTGTTTCATTATTGCCACAGTCACGTAAAGAAACCCGTTTGGCGACTCATACTACAACGTTTCCATTCAATTAACTTAATTATGTACATAGACAGTTCTTCCATCCCGGAAATCGAGAATCCCGACAATTTTTGCCTGTTATCGATATCGATACACGGAGATATAGGTCCTGTGAACTCGAGAAAAGTTTAATTTTAAGTCCTAAGTTTATATATCTGTTTATTTTCGTATTCACTATGGCAATTTTTAATTTACTTCTTCAATTTTGTAGCAACCCGTGGTCTAGGGGTAGCGTCTTTGATTCATAATCAAAACGTCTTCGGTCCCGGGTTCGATCCCCGCCACTACCTAAATTTTGATAAATAATCAGCATTGGCGGCCGAAGACTTCCGGCATAAGAAGTCAGCCTCATTCTGCCAACGGCCTTGTCAAAGAGGGCGGAGGAGCGGATAGAGGTTCAGGGCACTCTCTTGTCCTAGGGGTGGGAAATTGCCCCTAAAGGCGGAAGGATCAGCAATGATCAACGACATGAGGATGCAGAAGGCAATGGAAACCACTGCATTAAAGACACGTAACGTGTATCCACAGGGCATGTGGCCCGTAATTGAAGAAGTGTCATGATGATCTCTCCATTGGCAAAGGATTCCGGAATAGTCCCCCATTCGGATCTCCGGGAGGGGACTGCCAAGGGGGAGGTTACCACGAGAAAAAGATTGAATAATCAACGAAAGGATAACGTTCTACGAGTCGGGGCGTGGAATGTCAGAAGCTTGAAGGTGGTAGGGAAACTAGAAAATCTGAAAAGGGAAATGCAAAGGCTCAATCTAGATATAGTAGGGGTCAGTGAAGTGAAGTGGAAGGAAGACAAGGATTTCTGGTCAGATGAGTATCGGGTAATATCAACAGCAGCAGAAAATGGTATAACAGGTGTAGGATTCGTTATGTATAGGAAGGTAGGGCAGAGGGTGTGTTACTGTGAACAGTTCAGTGACCGGGTTGTTTTAATCAGAATCGACAACAGACCAACACCTACAACGATAGTTTAGGTATACATGCCAACGTCGCAAGCTGAAGATGAACAGATAGAGAAAGTGTATGAGGATATTGAAAGGGTAATGCAGTATGTAAAGGGGGACGAAAATCTAATAGTCATGGGCGACTGGAATGCAGTTGTAGGGGAAGGAGTAGAAGAATAGGTTACAGGAGAATATGGGCTTGGGACAAGGAATGAAAGAGGAGAAAGAGTAATTGAGTTCTGTAACAAGTTTCAGCTAGTAATAGCGAATACCCTGTTCAAGAATCACAAGAGGAGGAGGTATACTTGGAAAAGGCCGGGAGATACGGGAAGATTTCAATTACATTACATCATGGTCAGACAGACATTCCGAAATCAGATACTGGATTGTAAGGCGTACCCAGGAGCAGATATAGACTCAGATCACAATATAGCAGTGATGAAGAGTGGGCTGAAGTTCAAGAAATTAGTCAGGAAGAATCAATACGCAAAGAAGTGGGATACGGAAGTACTAAGGAACGACGAGATACGTTTGAAGATCTCTAACGCTATAGATACAGCAATAAGGAACAGAGCAGTAGGCAGTACAGTTGAAGAGGAATGGACATCTCTAAAAAGGGCCATCACAGAAGTTGGGAAGGAAAACATAGGTACAAAGAAGGTAGCTGCGAAGAAACCATGGGTAACAGAAGAAATACTTCAGTAGATTGATGAAAGGAGGAAGTACAAACATGTTCCGGGAAAATCAGGAATACAGAAATACAAGTCGCTGAGGAATGAAATAAATAGGAAGTGCAGGGAAGCTAAGACGAAATGGCTGCAGGAAAAATGTGAAGACATCGAAAAAGATATGATTGTCGGAAGGACAGACTCAGCATACAGGAAAGTCAAAACAACCTTTGGTAACATTAAAAGCAACGGTGGTAACATTAAGAGTGCAACGGGAATTCCACTGTTAAATGCAGAGGAGAAAACAGATAGGTGGAAAGAATGCATTGAAAGCCTCTATGAGGGTGAAAATTTGTCTGACGTGATAGAAGAAGAAACAGGAGTCGATTTAGAAGAGATAGGGGATCCAGTATTAGAATCGGAATTTAAAAGAGCTTTGGAGGACTTACGGTCAAATAAGGCAAAAGGGATAGATAACATTCCATGTGAATTTCTAAAATCATTGGGGGAAGTGGCAACAAAACGACTATTCACGTTGGTGTGTAGAATATATGAGTCTGGCGACATACCATGTGACTTTCGGAAATGCATCATCCACACAATTCCGAAGACGGCAAGAGCTGACAAGTGCGAGAATTATCGCACAATCAGCTTAACAGCTCATGCATCGAAGCTGCTTACAAGAATAATATACAGAAGAATGGAAAAGAAGATTGAGAATGCGCTAGGTGACGATCAGTTTGGCTTTAGGAAAAGTAAAGGGACGGGAGAGGCAATTCTGACGTTACGGCTAATGATGGAAGCAAGGCTAAAGAAAAATCAAGACACTTTCATAGGATTTGTCGACCTGGGAAAAGCGTTCGACAATATAAAATGGTGGAAGCTGTTCGAGAATCTGAAAAAAGTAGGGGTATGCTATAGGGAGAGACGGGTCATATACAATATGTACAACAACCAAGAGGGAATAATAAGAGTGGACGATCAAGAACGAAGTGCTCTTATTAAGAAGGGTGTAAGACAAGGCTGTAGCCTTTCGCCCCTACTCTCCAATCTGTACATCGAGGAAGCAATGATGGAAATAAAAGAAAGGTTCAGGAGTGGAATTAAAATATGTGAAAGGATATTAATGATACGTTTCGCTGATGACATTGCTATCCTGCGTGAAAGTGAAGAAGAATTAAATGATCTGCTGAATGGAATGAACAGTCTAATGAGTACACTGTATGGTTTGAGAGTAAATCGGAGAAAGACGAAAGTAATGAGAAGTAGTAGAAATGAGAAGAGCGAGAAACTTAACATCAGGATTGATGGTCACGAAGTCAATGAAGTTAAGGAATTCTGCTACCTAGGCAGTAAAATTACCAATGACGGACGGAGCAAGGAAGACATCAAAAGCAGACTCGCTATGGCAAAAAAGGCATTTCTGGCCAAGAGAAGTCTACTAATATCAAATACCGGCCTTAATTTGAGGAAGAAATTTCTGAGGATGTACGTTTGGAGTACAGTATTGTATGGTAGTGAAACATGGACTGTGGGAAAACCGGAACAGACGAGAATCGAAGCATTTGAGATGTGGTGCTATAGACGAATGTTGAAAATTAGGTGGACTGATAAGGTAAGGAATGAGGAGGTTCTACGCAGAATCGGAGAGGAAAGGAATTTGTGGAAAACACTGATAAGGAGAAGGGACGGGATGATAGGACATCTGCTAAGACATGAGGGAATGACTTCCATGGTACTAGAAGGAGCTGTAGAGGGCAAAAACTGTAGAGGAAAACAGAGATTGGAATACGTCAAGCAAATAATTGAGGACGTAGTTTGCAAGTGCTACTCTGAGATGAAGAGGTTAGCACAGGAAAGGAATTCGTGGCGGGCCGCATCAAACCAGTCAGTAGACTGATGACCAAAATAAAAAAAAGATATGTATATGCTAATTGGCAATTGGAGATGTAAGGACTTTGACTGCTCTCGTTCCTGTTCCTATTGCTGCTGAGATTTGATTGATGTCTCCAAAGACGAAAATGGTACAGCCGGACATGGGACTATTGTGACATAGGACTATTTTCGTTATGCAGATGTCAAATTGTTGACTGTAATGCCTGACATGATATTTTATGGGGTGTCGAAACCCCGTCCTAAACAATGGAACTACAATTCTGCATAAGTTACCAGTATTACTTTCTTCTGAAACATTACAAGGGCTGTACAGTGTGGCAGCCATAGACTGTCAGGGAAAGTTTGTATGTAAACTGAGATGTTCATAAAGGAACTGTAAAGCTAGAGCCTATGTGGTGCGTTAATCGGGTGGCCTTATGCCTGTCAATGGTAGATGACAAAGGCATCGTTTTCACAGCAGTAGGGGAATTCACTTCATCGTAACTCAGACATGTAGCAAGAAATATTTGTAAATTGTAAACAGGAACATTCTTCGTGAATCATTCTACGGATTACGAATGCAATGTTAGTGATTGAAAAATTATGTTTCTGATATCATTTTAAATTAACATTTTTCCGACTTCTTACTTTACTTCTGCTATGAAATCTTATTTCCCAACAGATTTCATGATTCAGGTAAATGGGAAATATCGTGTGTGTTCTGATCTGTGAGTTTGCGATTGCACTGATTTTAAACACCGCGAAGGAAATGTAGACCTTAATATGCGACACATATTTCAATCTGATGCCTCTACCCTTTCCTGAGGAAATCGTCTCTTAACAGTCGAACGTACACACAGATGGACAACAAATTGTGCCGATAAATATCCCGTTTCTTAGCTATTGAGGTAAGGAACCCTAGAAATGCAGTATACACACTATGTTATCAAAAGTATCCGGACACCTGGCTGAAATTGACTTACAAGTTCGTGGCGCCATCCATCGGTAATGCTGGAATTCAATATGGTGTGGGCCCCCCTTAGCCTTGATGACAGCTTCCTCTCTCGCAGCCATACGTTCAATCACCTGCTGGTAGGTTTCTTGGGGAAAGGCAACCCATTTTTCACGGAGTGCTACACTGAGGAGAGGTATCGACGTCGGTCGGTTAGGTCTGGCGCAAAGTCGGCGTTCCAAAACATCCCAAAGGTGTTCTATAAGGTTCAGGTCAGGACTCTGTGCAGGCCAGTCCATTACAAGGATGTTATTTCGTGTAACCACGCTGCCACAGGCCGTGCATTACGAACAGGTGCTCGATCGTGTTGAAAGACGCAGTCACCATCTCCGAATTGTCCTTCAATAGTGGGAAGCAATAAGGTGCTTGAAACATCAAGGTAGGCCTGTGCTGTGATAGTGCCACGCAAAACAAGAGGTGCAAGTCCCCTCTATGAAAAACACGACCTCACCATAACACCACCGCCTCTGAATTTTACTGCGGGCACTAAACAAGCTGGCAGATGATGTTCACGGGGCACTCACCATACCAACACCCTGTGACTGTGGAGCTGCCATGGAAACAATAAATCACATTGTTGGTGAATACCCGAAACGAGCCTTCGGGGGATCAATAAATGACATTCACCATACATCACCTGAAGGGCTCGACGGGATCATCAGACTGGACTTAGAAATCTAAGAAATTGTGTAATGTGTACATAATTTAGTATATTATTTTGGACATTTGATTCTGTACCTGTATTTTATCCAAGCTGTGTATTGTAATACGACAAATAAACAAAATCAGATCGCCACATTGTGTATCGGATAGATGTCTGCTTATTACACATAACGACGCTCTTCAACTGCCGGCAGTCTCTGTCAGTTCAAATGAGACAAATGGCTCTAAGCACTATGGGACTTAACATCTGATGTCATCATTCCCCTAGACTTAAACCTAACTAACCTAAGGACATCACACACATCCATGCCCGAGGCACGATTCAAAAAAAAAAAAAAAAAAAAAAAAAGTTCAAATGGCAAATGGTTCAAATGGCTCTGAGCACTATGGGACTCAACATCTGAGGTCATCAGTCCCCTAGAACCTAGAACTGCTTAAACCTAACTAACCTAAGGACATCACACACATCCATGTCCCAGGCACGATTCGAACCTGCAACCGTGGCAGCAGCGCGGTTATGGACTGAAGCGCCTAGAACCGCTCGGCCACAGAGGCCGGCTCTCTGTCAGTCAACAGAAGATGTCGGCCTGTACGCTTTTGTGTTATACGTGTCCCTTTACGCTTCCACACTTCACTGTCACATCGGAAACAGACGACCTAGGGATGTGTAGGAGCGTGGAAATCTCACCTACATACTATGACACAAGTGACACCCAATCACCTGACCCCGTTCGAAGTCCGAGAGTTCCGCAGAGCGCCCCATTCTGCACTCTCACTATGTCTAATGACTGCTGAGGTCGCTGATATGGAGTGCATGGCAGTAGTTGGCATCAAAATGCACGTAATATGAGAAACGTATGTGTTTTGGGGCGTCCGGATACTTTTGATCACATAGTGTAAAATGTAGGCTAGATGTGGAACAAAGGGTTGAAGTAGACACTGATTGCAGCACGTTCTGTACACGTAATGGGTAATTTGTGTGCGTCATAATACTTTTCTTTGTGAATGCGGAGTATGTCGTAATATCTCGCCCAAATTTTCAGACGTCTCAAGACGTAAATGTAGTGTGCCACTAGAGAGTAATGGTGCAACTCTTTTATTACTTTGTGGGAGTGTCCTTTCCTTTCAGCCGGCAGCAGAGCCACAGTTCCACCCAGACTCCCTCACGTATAAAACACGCCTGAGGAGAGACATTTACGACAAAATGATATTTGTGGTGTTGTTTATAGCGTGGACGGTACTTGTGAGTGAGCCATTCACTTCACCAGCTACCACCCTAAATTCGTAAAAGCGGCAACATTTAGGAGCATTACGTTGCACTGAAGACGGGATGACGACAACATTAACATTCTCCGCTGCCTCCGAGGGTGCTTTCCCTACCTCCGCATTTAGAGAGAATATTTCCATCTCCTCTGAGATCATCGTCCGTCTTTATCTTGCGCAGTTCGGAGGCTGAGGTCGATGTTTCCTTCTCCTGTCCAATATTTCGTCCGGCACGGTAGTTGTTCTGTTTTATCGGTAGCTGCGACGTCTGTCTCCCTCGCCAGACGTCGATGTTGCAATCTCCTAGGGCGGTGGCCTGGTTTTCCATTTCTCTGTCTATCCACCCAGCCTGTTCTCGAATATCCTCCCCTTCCCTCCTCTCGTTAAAGCGTTTGATCATTTCCTGCGTTTAAGGTAATCGAATTTAATTGAAACTTCGTCTCTGCAATAATGGGCCGCACAATTTAGAGTCCTTCTCTTTTTTTTCTTTTTCTTTTGTTCATCTGCCGAGTAGTGATCGACATAAAGAGACAGAGGGGGAGAGAGAAACAGAGCGCGAGAGGAATGAATGGTGCGGTATGCAAAAGACAGAGACGGGACGCGACGCATGCGCTCTCGGTGCGTGCTACTGGCAGAGTTTAAAACGAGGCTATTGAGCGCTCGCTTGTGGGACGGGAGACGGCTTAACGACGCTGGAGGAATTGTTGCGTCTGGCGGTGCGCGGGGAGTGTAGTCGCTTCTGTCCGGTAATGGGTGGTAGATAGGGGGCCTCCAGGGACGAGTGCGGTGCGCGCGCTCGTGTGTGTGCGTGTGAAGGGAACAATTTGTGCCTCCCGGTGGCGTTGGACCGCCCAGTCGGTGTCCGCAAGAGAAACCTGGTTACGCACCAGGCACGTGGGAAATTGAGCGTGGCGAGCCACCGACTCCCATTTCCTGGGCTGTAATAGCTTCTTGAACATCACAGCTCGCGGCCATGCGGTCCACTCTGGCAGATACTCAGCTAGAGGACATCTCTAGTTCATTTCTACGAGCACCTCCTTTATTAGACGATTTTTCGCATCTACGAGGGTTAGTCAAATGAAAACGTTAAATATTATTTAGGGGCTAGTAGAAATCCTTGGGTGACATAGGATATATTTAATTTAATTGATGAAAGGAGGAAACATAAAAACGCAGTAAATGAAGCAGGCAAAAAGGAATACAAACGTCTCAAAAACGAGATCGACAGTAAGTGCAAAATAGCTAAGCAGGGATGGTAGTCGCCCAACCACTCATGTACCGAGTGGCGCACCAGCTGCGGTGACCGAGCGGCTCTAGTCGCTTCAGTCCGGATCCGCGCAACTGCTACGGTCGCAGGTTCGAATCCTGCTACGGGCATGGATGTGTGTGATGTCCTTAGGTTAGTTAGGTATAAGTAGTTCTAAATTCTGGGGGACTGATGACCTCATATATTAAGTCCCATAGTGCTCAGAGACATTTGAACCACTTTTGAACCGAGTGCCGTACCTCCTCATCAGAACGGAACTTCTTTCCTCCCATTGCATCTTTGAGTGGTCCAAACGTATGGAAATCACTTGGGGTAAGGTCTGGTGAGTATGGTGGATGAGGAAGACGCTCAAAATGCAGGTCTGTGGTGGTTGCAACTGTTGTACGGGCAGTGTGGGGCCTTGCACAAGGACATCTGCTGATAGCAGTCAACGTCGCTTTGACTTGATTGCAGGCCACAGATGATTTTTTAGGAGATCGGTGTATGATGAACTGGTGAAAGTGGTCCCTCTAGGCATGTAATGCTGCAAAATAACGCCTTTTTCGTCCCAAAAGAGAGTCAGCGTAACCTTCCCTGTTGATGGTTCTGTTCTTTGGTTTTGGTGATGAGGAATGGCGCCATTCCTTTCTCGCTCTCTTCGTTTCCGGTTGGTGGAAGTGAACCCAGGTTTCGTCCCCAGTAACGATTCTTGCAAGGAAGCCATCACCTTCTCGTTCAAAGTTCTTCACAAGCATCAACACGTCGTTCTCTCATTTCAGGAGTCAGCTGCCGTGGCACCCATCTTGCAGACACTTTGTGAAACTGCAGCACATCTTGCGCAATGTGGTGTGCTGACCCATGACTAATCTGTAAACATGCTGCAATATCACTCAGTGTTACTCGGCGGTTTTCCCTCACTATAGCTTCAACTGCTGCAATGATCTGTGGAGTTTCAACTCGTTGTGCCTGACCTGGACGAGGAGCATCTTCCACTGAAATCACACCATTTACGAACTTCCTACTCCATTCGTAGACTTGCTGCTGTGACAAACATGCATCACCTTACTGAGCCTTCATTCGTCAATGAATTTCAGTAGGTTTCAAACCTCCACTACGCAAAAACCGAACAACAGAACGCTGTTCTTCCCTGGTGCATGTCCCAATTTGGGCGGCCATCTTTATACTGATACTGCGACGGTATGTGTGCATCTGCACTATGCTGCCACCTACAGGCCATTCTGCACGCTGTTTGTAGCACGCTTACCAACTTACAGGAGAACGAAGTGAAATTTCTATTTGTTATTACAAATTTAAAGTTTTCAATTGACTCACCCTCGTAGAAATATAGCCTGCTAGTTTACGGTTGTTTGAAGGAATACAGCGCAACTTGTGTACAGTGTAGATTTGGTCTTTCATGCCACTGTCGATTGTAATGATCTTAGAACGTTAACGTGTTTTGCTGTACACTATGCATCATGACATATGCACAGTGCACCACATATGCTTAACATGATATACAGACTGTTCGGAAATTCCTTTTACAACCTTCTAGGGGAGAGAGTACATAATATTTAGTATAGAAAACCAAGTCTGGAAACGTACCGTTTCCCGTCTACAATGGTTTCAGGTCAGATGTTCTACTCATACATTTCTGCTTGAGGAATTGAATTAGGCATAGTATAGTAAAATTTTTAGGTAACAATTCCGAAGGAACCATAACGAAACACCCGTTTATCACCTGAGCGGGTTTTTTTGCATTCAGACTAAAACGTTACGTGTTTATATCATTCAAAGACCAAAAAGAACCGAGCAGACTAGACATTGGGAACAGTACTGATGCATTACAACAACGGCTCGCTGTGGCGATCCTCAACATTGTTACAGACATTGTATGAGAAGCTTGTTTGGTAAACACTGTTGTCTCTTCAGTTTCTAGTGCAGCGGCCGGAACTCGTGGCAGAAGATCTTCCTCTATCCCTCCAGGAGTCTTGCATATTAAACTTTGCTTACGACCCCACAAGAAATACACGTCATCCTGTCTGCCCTACTGCATACCAGGACAAGCAACTCTGAGACTTTTCTCTTTCCCACAGAAGACATAGACGCCTTACGCATCTGAACTGAAACAGTCGTAGAACGGAAACGGTGCGTTTTGAGATCTGATACGATTCAAAATATTATTTACTCGCCCCCCTCTATCAGTTCTAGAAGTTTGTAGTGGGAATTTCCGACCACCACGTGTAACATTGGTGCCACTTGTATCATGTAAAGAAACTGTGGTGAACTGTGTACATGTCTTCCAGCACAGTACCCTGCAAAATGATGTTGATGGTCTAAGAACATTTTACTCGACAATGGCGTGAAATAATATGTCATCCCATACACTACACAGAAAAATACGTTAATAATCCAACATCACTGTACTCGACAATGGCGAGAAAGCCGAAATCTATATTGTACAGAGGAAATATACAGTAACATATAGTGTATCCCTCTGGAAAGTACTATATTGGTGTGGCTCAGCACCATCGAGAGCTTTTTAGCACCTTGTAGTGTTTATCGGAGGATACATCCTGTACGTTCCGCATTCCTCTGTCCCCCTCAATCATCACCCATCACTACTGTTTTCCTGATCCAGTTGCAGATGAACCGCTGAAAAAAATAATTGTTGGTTAGCGTCTGTATGAGCCTTAATATCACTTATTATATCATGGTCTTTCAGTGACATGTACGTAACGGGAATTGATACACAGGGTTCTTCATAACTATCTCCAGGGATTCAGAAGACGGCTGTGCGAAAACCACAAGACATACAGCAAAATTACACACTCTAGTAGATAGGGCATCTCTCCCACGTCCTGGCGTATTTGCGTTAGAGAGCAGGCCAGTCGGAGAACATAGACAAATTAATGATTCTTCATAATGCATCTGGAACATAGCGATCTGAATTCAGTTACTACGAAAACATCAGTCATGATCGCTAGTCAAAACTGACTAGTTGACGATGGTGCCTTCTTGCGCGTGAGTCTGATTCCGCTTAGGGCCTCCGCAGATCACTGAACGCTAACTGCATAAATTCCAACCGATCACCACTAAAATCATCTTTTAATTGTGAAATTTATTCGTTGATTGCGAATTCGTTGACATCAACAGTATTTATTATTATTATTTATTTTATGGCCTTCATTGGACCACTGTAGTCAAAAATACAAAGTTCTAAACAAGTTGTTACACATGGATACAATTTGGTTCGACAATAACTTAATATATTTAGGTAATATAATTATTAGAGGCTATTCTTATATGAAAGGTGTTTGCTCTTCTGTCTGCCCAATATTTCCTCATTCTTTCAGATATTTTCTTTCTTTCTTCATCTGAGACAACTCTTCCTGTACTCCTTTTATTGATTTTCATTTGTAGTCTGGTTTGCGGGTCTTGCAGTATTCTGGTTTCCTCTGTCTTGTTTCTTAGGTCATCTACTGCAATTTGAAGTTCTTTTGTATCTTCCTTAATTTCTATGATCCATTTAATGTCGCTCTTGCTATTCCACAATTTTTGTATTATTTTTTTCCTAATTCTGTTTTCTGGAGTTCACATCAGATGTCCAAAGAATGAGATGCGTTTCTTCCTGATTGTGCTCATGACTGGTTCTATTTTCTTATATACTGTTTCATTTGATGCTATTCTCCAATGGCCATTTATTTTATACTGTTTATTTATACATGTCCTAATTATTCTTCTTTCTATTTTTAGTATTCTGTCAATTTCTGCTGTATTAGTTGTTTTGAAGATAGTTTCAGCTGCATACGTTATTTCTGGTTGTGTAACTGTTTTATAGTGTTTTAATTTTGCATCTATTGATAGGCTTTTTTTGTTGTATGTAGTTTTGGTAATGTAATTTGCATAGTTCAGTTTTTTTATTCTATTTTGCCATGATGGCTTCTCATTTAGATTGTATGTTATTATTTCGCCTAAATATTTAAATTTATCAACAATTTTGATTTCCTGTTCTCCTATTGTAATTTTGTTTGCAAGTGGTGGATCAGTTAGCATAATCTCCGTTTTTTCAAATGATATTCTAAGGCCTACTTTCTCTGCTATTTCTTGTAGTGATTTCACTTGTGGCCTGGCTTCTTGAACGGTGTTGGCAAGGAGAGCAAGATCATCAGCGAATGCCAAGCAGTTTAAGCTAATACCATCTTTTCCACTTCCAATTCTTATCCTCTTTGGATTGTCCTTGTACCATTCTCTCATTATGTATTCCAGTGCACAGTTGAAAAGTAATGGTGATAGGCAGTCACCTTGTCTTAAGCCTGTTTTTATGAGGAATGGTTCCGAAATTTCTCCTGTAAACTTCATTTTTGATTTGGTGTTGGTTGGAGTGAGTTGTATTATTTTAATTAGTTTTGGATGGAGTCCTAGATTTCTTAAAATTTTTGATATTGAAGGTCTGTGGAGACAGTCATATGCCTTCTTAAAATCTACAAATGCTATTGCCAGAGGTTTGTTCCGTTTCTTGTAGTATGCCATAATCAATTTTAAACTAATTATTTGCTCTGCACAGATTCTCCATGGTCTGAAACCTCCCTGATATCAACAGTATTAAGTATAATTATACTACCAGGACTCGGGCTTGATTGCTAGCTGGTCGCGAGCGGTCGCCTTAGAGACTTCGGCCATCCGTGCACGCTTCCTGGACCGATACAACCCTTCGTTCGACGAACTGTGTACGTTTCGTAATGTTCGTAACCGTACTTACGTTATTATCGTCGTTTTTACCGTCTACGTTTCTAATGCATTTTTTCCAATATCTGTTCCTTCAATTATGCTTCCATGTCAGCAGGAACAGACATCGGCGTCGATTCACAGCTGCACTAAATATCACAAAATTTATTGGCTGATTCTTTTCTTTGACATACCTATATTACGTATAGATACAATATCTGTAAGTAGGCTGTTTAGGTTCTTATAATGGGAACGCCACGTAGCGCTCTGTATGAAAATCACTGGCTGCGCTGTGTTAAGTCAGTGGCTAGATTGCATTGTTGTCTGCCATTGTAGTGCTGGGCTGCGGCAGCTGGATGTTAACAGCGCGTAGCGTTGCGCAGTTGGAGGTGAGCCGCCAGCAGTTGTGGATGTTGGGAGAGAGATGGCGGAGTTTTGAAATTTGTAAGACTGGATGTCATGAACTGCTATATATGACTTTTGATGACTATTAAGGTAAATACATTGTTTGTTCTCTACTAAAATCTTTCATTTGCTAACTATGCCTATCAGTAGTTAGTGCCTTCAATAGTTTGAATCTTTTATTTAGCTGGCAGTAGTGGCGCTCGCTGTATTGCGGTAGTTCGAGTAACGAAGATTTTTTTGAGGTAAGTGATTTGTGAAAGGTATAGGTAAATGCTAGTCAGGGCCATTCTTTTGTAGGGATTTTTGAAAGTCAGATTGCGTTGCGCTAAAAATATTGTGTGTCAGTTTAAGCACAGTCGTGTACAATTGTTCAAAGGGGACGTTTCATATGTCGACCCTTAGCCGAGGATACCTCACTGGAATGTTCTGATTTTTTCTTGTAGTTTGTGCAATTAGTGCAGCCTTTGTTTATTGCTAGCGCGTAATTATAGAGAGAATTTCCTTTGTAGTTGTAGTTTTTCATTTTTGTACACAGTTGTGGCATGCATGTAGATTTGCACCAAGTATTTCGCAGCTGCACTTGCAAGTAACTAGATATTATTTTCAATGCTATGTTAATGTGTTTTGTTAGTTTGATCTTCAAATTGCGCTTTTCTGTGTTGTCATGTGAAATATTGTGATAATAACGGCTTGTGAAAAACGTAATACTAGGCTCCAAAGTAAACTGAGAAATGACAATGAAGACGAAAGCAGTGTGTTAGCGCCACCGTGTAATGAATTAACTAATGTTAAAACTAGTGATTTGGTAATTGTGCATAGGAAAATGGAGCGGGCGGCAAATAATGGCGTAGACAGTGAAACAGCCAGCCGCTGTGGTCTCGCGGTTCTAGGCGCGCAGTCCGGAACCGTGCGACTGCTACGGTCGCAGGTTCGAATCCTGCCTCGGGCATGGATGTGTGTGGTGTCCTTAGGTTAGTTAGGTTTAAGTAGTTCTAAGTTCTAGGGGACTAATGACCACAGCAGTTGAGTCCCATAGTGCTCAGAGCCATTTGAACCATTTGAACAGTGAAACAATTAGTGAACAGGGAAGCATTATCGATCGATCGGTCCGCAATAGCTCGCCTCAGGAATCCGAAATGACAGGACACAATCTCGCAAATACTGTAGATTCAGGTTTTGGGTCCTCACCGTTTTCTCAAATAAGTCAAGACACATTTTCTGCTTGTGAAAATGTGAATGTTGCCGGTGCAAATTCACTGCCGAAAAGCACTGAGGAACATGTTTCAGACACCAGTGCATTGTTATTACATTTAATACAACAAATGGGACAAACACAGCAAAAGCTTCAAAAGTTAGACACAATGGAACAAAATCTTCGAAAGTTAGACACATTGGAAAAAAATCAGAGACAAACACAGCAAAAGCTTGAAAAGTTAGACACAATGGAACAACACCAGAGACAAACACAGCAACAGTTAGACACAATGGAACAAAATCAGAGACAAACATGTCAGAAGCTTCAAAAGTTAGACAGCACACTTAAACGAACACGTGAAGATTTAACTACTGAGTTACATAACATTGAATCGAAATGTCAAAAAGTCTGTAATGAAGTAAAATCACAAATTTGTGAGCATTTTCAACCTATTTTTTTGCGGCATGAAAATGCATTACAGAATCACGAAGCAGCCATAAAAGAACTGCAAACCATTGTTCATGAAAATCACGACACCTTGCAAGCTAGAATTGACTCAGTTGAATCTACCGATTTGGTTATGGAACTTGCAAAAACTCAGGAAAACTTAAAGGACACAGTAGATACTCTGAAACTTGGTTCAGAAAAACACACTGAGGAAATAAGTACACTATCGGAGAAAGTAGCCGAACTTTCGGATCAGTTCACTAACTTATTTTCAAAGGTAGATGATGATCTGAATGACACAAGATATGTAGCCATCACTGACACAGAAGAGTATGAACAAATTAAGAAATTCAAACAAAATCAGAATCAAATTAATACGCAACACAAAAGAGAAATCCGGGAAGTACAACATCAGTTGGCACAAGTAATACAAAAATTACATATTTCAGAGGACACTCGCGCTCCAGCACGGGAAGAGGGACTTAGAAATACGGAACAACCACAAAATAATAATACAGGACACTTCGGAAATTACGAAAGAAATTGGCAAGGCACACCGAATTTTGAGATGGAACCGTCGAAACGACGTAACAATGACCGACATGCGACTCGCCGACATGATGATTTTGACTATAAGCTGTTCATTAGTACACGTAAATTCAAAACATTTAAGAATTCTGGCAACGACATTCATCCACAAGCATGGCTCCCTCAATTCTCTCATTGTTTTCCTCCTAACTGGTCGTTAGAACACAGATTAGAATTTATGTGTGGCTACTTAGAGAATGAACCAGCTGTAAGAATGCGATCGGTCATTCACGATTGTGAGAGTGAAGGAGAATTTTATCATGCCTTCCTCTCAGCATATTGGTCTCAAGCTACACAAGACCGAGTAAAACATAGCATCATAATGATGAAACATTTCGAACCATCTGAATTTTCCAGTCTTGTGAAATATTTTGAAGACATGTTGCACATGAATCAGTACCTGTCAAACCCATACAGCCCCTCAGAACTCATCCACATTTGCTTAATCAATTTACCTGAACATTTACGACATATTATTTTGGCAGGACGTTGCAAAGACGCCATTGAAGCTTTTCAGGGACTCTTACAAGAATTAGAAATAGACACTGACAATCGTGGAACATGAAAACAGGAACACAACAATTACAGGTCACATCCGTCACAATTCCGCGATGAAAGGAATAATAACTGGACACGACAAGGCTATTCGTACAACGCAAATCGTGACCAAAACAGAAAACACCCATATGACAACCGTTGGCAGAATAATAGTTACAGAGAAAGATCGCATGTCCATAGTAGTGAATATGATAGAGATAACCATAGAAACAGACAATATGGGAACCAAAACAATTATTATCAAGGGATACAGAATAACTTCAGACGCAACAGTTCCGCGCGTAGTTACGATTCCGGGAGAAATTCTCCACCACATGACCGACAAAAAAGGAACCATGGAAACTACCGACATAACGACAGACCTGAATTTCATCAGAACTGGCGGGATTCAAATAGAGCAGGGCACTCTCGGCAAGGTGAATTTATAGAAGTTAGACCTCCAAATCCCAATAACGACACGCGCCAACAAAGAGACAAACAATGACTCGCACAGCAGGCAGCCAAGTGCGCTGGCTGGGCTTCAGAAAAATAGCATAAACGCTAACCTTGAGAAAAATTTTTGCATTCCTTACCGACGTATACGACACGAGAATTGCTTTGAAGTTGAAACTCTGCGCACTGGGAAGAGTAAAGGATTGCACCACATTTAAAATGTAAAACAGTTTATTGGGAGATAATCAACTTAGTCTTTGCCATAATACTTTCCACTTCACGTTACTAGTATGCTTTGTCACACTCTCAAACGCTGTCAAACTGTTAACATGAAACTATGTTTTAAAATTAACTATCCAATCTAGAACCTAGGGAACATATTTAGACAGTAATTACGAATGCATTGTTATAGTGAACAGACGACACAGTGTAATTGTGTGTGTACATTCTTGCTTGTTGGTTGTACGATTACGTAACGACTATAAGGCTTACACACTTGGAACACATACTGGTACTGCTAATGAGATTTTAATGCAGCATTTCGGTTTACTTGAAAATACATTCTGGATTTAAAGTACTTTCTGTGAGATACCAGATGACACAGTGGTTAGTTTATGTGACAGCTACACGATTTTATCACGACGCTACTAATGAGTGACAATTTACAATGTTGCTTTTGCGGTGTTTTTGTTGTATGCCTGCACAGTTTTATGTTTTATTCTGGAAAGTAAAACATGTTTTAGTAGTAACTTTTGTGGTATAGCTACAATGAGACAGCCTTTTCCGTAACACAACAATACGTTACATTATAGTACTTTCTTGACCACGGTAAGGTACGTAATAACTATGATATCTATACGCAAAGCATTTCAATTTTGTTTATCATGAGGTAAGTGCATTGGCTTCTGCAGAACTTAACTTTCGGAGGACGATAACTACGACACTTCCACAGAGATTATCTTACAGCAAGACGCACATTTAGCGCTACAGGACACGTATTTGAGTGATTAATTTTGTACTTAAATCATTTATTTTTAAAGATATTTGAAGTACAATGATACAAAGGTTTTCCGTGATACACGTGATACATTTCATTCCATTGCAGTAATCTGTAACACCTGAGGGTATAGTTACATTAATCCTCAGGGGGGTACACGCTTACTTTGTGTACCATGTGTTTGGCAAGCACAAGGAGCCCTAGCACAGCTATCTGATCATTTAACTGAGAGATAAACATTTTTTTTACTACATCAGTGACACATGTTTACGCAATTACAAAGTTGGATAATTTCACACTTATGAAATTGTATTTTGTCTGCACTTTGTGGACTGTTCATACTTTTTCAGAACCATTGTGATACTATGAGAGCTTTGAATGTCGTATTTGGTAAGGGAGCATGATTTTAAAGTATGTTTGAGGTAGATGACACTATTGAAATGAGCAGAGAATTCTTTTTAGGTTTTGAGATTTGACTGAGGTGTTATGATGTTATTTTTACGATGACGATGTGTATTATGCTGCTGAGGTATGTTTATGATCAATAAGTTGATGCTATACGAGGAATTTGATTATGCTACGAATCTGTTATGATGAAATATTGAAGAAGTGTCGACGAATATTTATATGTGTAATAAGGTAAGGAATAATGAGTAGTGGTTAGGGACTCTGACTTGTGAGAAAGGATGTTGGAAACCAAGCATCGTGCTTCACCAGTTATGAAATGTGTGTAAATGCGTGAATGTACGACAATGCCGACGAAAATCTTTTGGACACTGTTATATTTACAGGATTTTGTTTCTACACATTTGCAACGCAAATTCTCGACCTGTGAAGTTTTGTATATGACACTACCACTGTAGTGCAAACTGGTGTTGTAAATATTTCGGTAAGAAAGTTAAGTGACCTTCTCATAATGCGTCGTGGGCACGACGCATTACGTGGGCAGCTGCGCGACAGTCGCCTGGAAAAAAAAGCCATTAGTGTGTGCCTTTCAGACACACAGGTGGAGAAAAAAAGGAGGTCAGTATCCTCGCTATTGACATTTCTTTGTAGAAAGCATCCTAAATACGACACGCTCAAACTTGAAAATATATGATTACACTGTGGAGCTCTTAATTTATGATATTTACTAAAATGCCTAATGAAATGATGAGGAACATCTTACATATATTGTCTTTCTAGTTGAGAGATTGCTCATTTTGTTTAATAACTAGTTTCTAGCTGCACTGCAGCATTGGTTAAAATAAAATTTAATAGATGTACTAATATAGATATTTTATGCCTACAGATCCAGTAAATAACCATTCCATAATCTACTTGAAAAAAATACGAGGGAGCACAAAAAGACATTTTCCTTCACAGGAATTGCATACATAATTTTTGTCAATGACTGGGTAACTTATTTAGTAGTGTAAGTTAAGGTGATGCATCACCCTAGTGTTAAGATGTGACATAGGTATTAAACATAGCCATTTTTACTGTAATATTTTTTCTGCTTGAGCTTTGTCATGTTTAGATATAAGTTATTGCATTAGCTGCTGCTGTTTGCCAGGCATAGTGCTACTTAATTTTAATTTGTGTTACTCTGCTAAGCCAGATTTATTCTTCTTGTTTGCTGCACATTACCTTATATTAGTTGTAATATTGAAATTGCTTTGCTGATTTCTGTAATGCTGCTTCCTTTGCAAATATGCATTTTTTTGTCATTGCTGTTTGTGTTAATTCTTTTGTGCTGCTGCATTGTCTTGTCCCTTAGTTTAGCATCTGAGCTCAGTAGATTTAAGTTAGCTTAAGTGTGGGTAGACTATATAAGAAACTAACTACGATAGATTGGAAGAAATGCATTGAGAAGCTATAAGAAAATGGTTTGGCCAAAAAAAAGTAGTGTACAGTGGAGATAAACTATTTTTGAAAGAGGATGTGAACAGAATACAGAAAGCATGATTGGATAGGATTTTTTTTTTTGGCTGGAGCAAATGTCGAAATAAGACGGAAGATATATGGAATTAAATTTTGGGTTGGACTGCAGTACCAAATGTAACACTGAAAACGAACCCTGTCCTTTTCATTGTGTTATCCCCCTATGTGTTTGTGTAGTCTTGTATATTTGTGTTTTTCCTGTCTTTGTGTTTAGCTAATAAGAGTTACATTGTAGAATTTTTCAAATACTATGTTATTTTCTTTGTAAAGATGTTTAGACATTATTTATTCTGTTCTGTTTTAATGCTCATGTGTGAAGTTGATGTTTCAAAAGTTATTCTGATCTTTTATATATTTACATATGTCATAATTCCTGTAAAACTGGTGTACTAGTTTATTTCTATTCTTTTGTAAAGCCTGCATTACCACAAATGTTATCTGTATTGTTATGTCCTTTAATGATGTATTTTGTACCTTTTTTATTGTATTCTTATGTTATCAAATTTTAATTGACACCAGTTCATCAAATTAAGTAACTTGTAAGTTACATTTCACTGCACACGTTTCTGTTGGTCATAGTATATGGACAATATGTGAGAAGTAGGGACTGATAGTGTTTGCACGTGTGTTAATAATTCAGCAAGGGACTGGATAACAGCATTGCTGGTTCTAAGGACAATTAAAAAAATATTGTGAGTGCACAAGTGATGGTTTATGGACTTGCTATATAGTACATGACTCTTTGATGGTGATTGTGCACCTGCACAGTCGCAACAGATGGCTGCTAGCCATCTCTACAAGGACTACAGTTGGTGTACACCTTTGATGACTCACCAATACCATTATTTCTACAAGGACTGCAGTGGGTCTGCACCTCTGGTGGCCCACCACTACCGTAATCTCTAACAAGACTACAGTGGTCTGCTCTGTGATGACCTACCTACCAGTATTCTTAAAATTTCGACTGACTCTGCTGTGAGTCTGCTCTGTTGTGGCCCATTACCTGCCTGCATGTCAAGAGTCAGCACTGTCTTTCCGTTAGGAGGACAACACTACTTCTTCAAGACTGCATGGAAATCCACTACGTCCGTGTGTATTTTCTTTTACTGCTCAGACTTTGAGAGAAACACTGCTATTTTACTGTGATGAACGATGAGGACTGTCTTTATGGACTGTGAGAAAATTTTAGCTTTTGACCAACATTGTATCAATAAGTGTGTGCATATGATTTCTTTGTTATTGTAATTGTGAAAAATTTTTTAACAAATATGTATTGGACAGTGCCCAAAACAATTTCTAAAATTTTTTGTGGGGAGCATGGGGGCTATGTAAGTAGGCTGTTTAGGTTCTTATATTGGTAACGCCACGTAGCGCTCTGTATGAAAATCACTGGCTGTGCTGTTTGCAGTCTGTGGCTAGTTTGCATTGCTGTCTGCCATTGTAGTGTCGGCCTGCGGCAGCTGGATGTTAACAGCGCGTAGCGTTGCACAGTTGGAGGTGAGCCGCCAGCAGTGGTGGATGTGGGGAGAGAAATGGCGGAGTTTTGAAATTTGTAATACTGGATGTCATGAACTGCTATATATATTATGACTTTTGATGACTATTAAGGTAAATAAATTGTTTGTTCTCTACTAAAATCTTTCATTTGCTCACTATGCTTATCAGTAGTTAGTGCCTTCCGTAGTTTGAATCTTTTATTTAGCTGGCAGTAGTGACGCTCGCTGTATTGCAGTAGTTCGAGTAACGAAGCTTTTTGTGAGGCAAGGGATTAGTGAAAGGTATAGGTAAATGCTAGTCAGGGCCATTCTTTTGTAGGGATTTTTGAAAGTCAGATTGCGTTGCGCTAAAAATATTGTATGTCAGTTTAAGCACAGTCGTGTACAATTGTTAAAAGGGGACGTTTCATATCTATTACTGATACTGTGGCGTATGGAAGCGTTGGATCGGTCTGGGGACCGTGTACGGCTATCTGATACAGTTACGGAGACCGCTGGCTGGGGAATCTGGGCTCGAGTCCCTGTACGGAACAAATTTTCATGTGCCACTAATAGATCGAGTATTATACCTGATGCAGCATGTCTAAACGAACAGATATTGTGAAATAATCAGCTACTCCATATTGCTCAATCCAAGAAGACGAAGAAAATAGTTTTTCAAATCCACGCACTATCGCGCTATCCCTGGCATTTCGTATCAGTAACTTCAATGGATTGCGCGCACGTTGTAGTATCTCTTATTTCAGCCTCCAACGTAACAATAAACCATATTGGTATCTACCTATCATGCAGATTTCAGCACCTACAATATCGTTGGCCAAAGGTTCACATTATTCATTGTGCATTCCTTTGTCTGCCTCCTTCCGATGATGCAGACAATATCAGGGCAATAAGTTGCAGTTCGGCGTCTAAAGGAATATGACGTTGTTTTTCTTAGCCATTATTAGATATCCGCTGTCACAAGAACACGTATGAGAGTGCCAGCGTAAATAATATACAAGAAGGAAAACATACATTTTACAGCAAGTGCATATTTTGAATTTGTTAGGAACCAAGTATAAACACACTAAGACCATATTCACAGAGAAAGAACGAAGTATTTTCTCGTTATAGTTTACAAGTCCCAAGTCAGAGGTGACACAGTACATAATTATACAGGGTGAGGTAGGTAAGACAGGCCACACCAAATATATCCGGAACGAACAAGTATATCGGGATGCGGTTTTCGCCAAGTTATAGTGGACAGGAAAGCTGATTTCCTGATATTGCAACTAATTTTTATCGTTTACAGGCGTCATATTACGACATCGACATCGTTTCTTTCTGTAGGACTACAAGCCTTTTACTCTGACGTTTGAAAGAAGCTTCTAAGAGTTCCAGATACTTTAAAAACTAGGGCAACCACAGCTAAAATAGTTATACAGGATTGATTGACTCTTAACACAGTAAGTACCTGTTTAATGCAGGTGTTAGTAATATTAAAATATAAAACTGAGTGAAAATTCTAATAGCATGATGTAACTGCATTTATTTTAGTCGATTACAGATCCACTCGACCGGTCTCGCAACTTTTAAGTTGCCTCTTCCGGTATATAGAAATGCTTTCATATAGTATGGGGAGTAGTTTCGGAACGCCGCAGAGTAAAAGTTGGCGTTGCTAGGCAAATTTGTCAGCCTTCCTCAACTGAAAGAAAAGGATAATCAGTGATGCATCTCATGTCTGTGTTAAAATAAAAAACTGTCGTCACTTTACCGATTGAAATATGCACTCGTCAGCCCATGTCAAGCAACACCGTTTCAGTACCCGGACGGCAACCACAGCACACTGCTTCAACAGCAAACGGGACGCTCCCAACTTCTTTTGTCAGCTGCTGCTATGGCGACAAACACACATGAGCGTGTCGGCTTTTGGACCCAGTACTTTCCTTGATAACGTCTAAGAGAGGCATTATCTGTCGCTTGACATAGGCCGACAAGAACATATTTCAATCGGTGCGATGACGGGAGTTGGTGATTTTAACACAGACATGACATTCATCACTGATTTTCCTTTTTTCCAGTTGAGAAGGGCTGAGAACTTTGTGTAGCCACGCCAACTGTTACCTTGCGACGTTCTGTAACTACGAGGTGCATTCAAGTTCTAAGGCCTCCGATTTTTTTTCTCTGGACTGGAAAGAGATAGAAACATGCACATTGTTATAAAATGAGGCCGCGTTCATTGTCAATACGTCCCAGAGATGGCAGCACCGTACGGCAGATGGAATTTTACCGCCAGTGGCGAAAATGAGAACTGTTTTAAATACATAAAATGGCGACGTATTCCTTACTTGAACAGCGTGCAATCATTCGTTTTCTGAATTTGCGTGGTGTGAAACCAATTGAAATTCATCGACAGTTGAAGGAGACATGTGGTGATGGAGTTATGGATGTGTCGAAAGTGCGTTCGTGGATGCGACAGTTTAATGAAGGCAGAACATCATGTGACAACAAACCAAAACAACCTCGGGTTCGCACAAGCCGGTCTGACGACATGATCGAGAAAGTGGAGAGAATTGTTTTGGGGGATCGCCGAATGACTGTTAAATAGATCGCCTCCAGAGTTGGCATTTCTGTGGGTTCTGTGCACACAATCCTGCATGACGACCTGAAAATGCGAAAAGTGTCATCCAGGTGGGTGCCACTAATGCTGACGGACGACCACATGGCTGCCCGTGTGGCATGTTGCCAAGCAATGTTGAAGCGCAACGACACCATGAATGGGACTTTCTTTTCGTCAGTTGTGACAATGGATGAGACGTGGATGCCGTTTTTCAATCCAAAAACAAAGTGCCAGTCAGCTCAATGGAAGCACACAGATTCACCACCACCAAAAAAATTTCGGGTAACCGCCAGTGCTGAAAAAATGATGGTGTCCATGTCCTGGGACAGTGAGGGCGTAATCCTTACTCATTGCGTTCCAAAGGGCACTACGGTAAGAGGTACATCCTACGAAAATGTTTTGAAGAACAAATTCCTTCCTACACTACAACAAAAACGTCTGGGAAGGGCTGCACGTGTGCTGTTTCACCAAGACAACGCACCCGCACATCGAGCTAACGTTACGCAACAGTTTCTTCCTGATAACAACTTTGAAGTGATTCCTCATGCTCCCTACACACCTGACCTGGCTCCTAGTGACTTTTGGCTTTTTCCAACAATGAAGGACATTTTCCGTGGCCGCACATTCACCAGCCATGCTGCTATTGCCTCAGCGATTTTCCAGTGGTCAAAACAGACTCCTAAAGAAGCCTTCGCCGCTGCCATGGAATCATGGCGCCAGCGTTGTGAAAAATGTGTACGTCTGCAGGGCGGTTACGTCTAGAAGTAAAGCCAGTTTCATCGATTTCGGGTGATTAGTTAATTAGAAAAAAAATCGGAGGCCTTAGAACTTGAATGCACCTCGTATTCCTTATACCATACGTGTAGCATTTATACTCAGCAGAAGATGCAAGTTAGAAGTTGCGAAACCGGTCTGTAATCGACTTAATTAAACACAGTAATAGCAGACTGTAGGCCATTTCATTCAGATTTGTGTTTTAACGGTTTTAATACCTACATTTCAACAATTGTTTACTCTATAAATTTTGAGAGTTCGGCAACGACTTAATGTGTGTGGGACTTAAAGAAATAATATCAAAATAATAGCACCGAAAACCACTGTCCCGCTGTCAGGAGAAGAGTCTGCCTATTATACCAAATGTAAGGAGAAACGTAACTCAGGTACGATTCTTGTAATTAACTGCACGCTCGAAGCCAATCAGTCTGTGTTCTGTTGTGGTAGCAGTCACATAACTTGCTCGTAAAACAATTGAGAAGTTCGCAGTGTATGCGACTGTCGAAAAAGTGAATATCGTTAATGGCAAATGCCACCAAACTATTAGCACAGCGGCGCAGTTGTATGCTGAAGAGTATTCACATAGTGCCAAGCACTCACGATATGTCTCTACTAACATTACAAGTAAGTTCTAGAAACAGGAACTGTGGAGAATAAAATACGCCAAGCGGAAAGAAGAGCAACAGATGAAATAAATGAAACAAACATTTTAGCAGCAGTAACACAGAATGCAAATGTCACTAGGTCACATCACGGAGTTACGAGAGGGATAAACAAAACAAGTTTTACGCAAACACTACATTCTACCACGTTTCATCCTCTCCAAATTTCGCTGCATATACAGCTTCATGGCAATGGCTTTAAAATTTTGCTTATGTTTTCAGAAAGTTATCTATGAAAAATGCAAAGTGATCTGGAATATCTGTGCTAAATGTTCTTGAAGGAAGAAAAATTGTTTGCAAATCATAGACAAGTCAATCTTCGCTACATCCACTAATCGTCAGTTGAAAATCCACGCTGACTAGAAGAAGTGGATAAAAACAACGTTCTTTGTCAAATTCAAATGTTGAACTGGCTCTGAGCACTATGCGAAGTAACTTCTGAGGTCATCAGTCGCCTAGAACTTAGAACTAATTAAACCTAACTAACCTAAGGACATCACATACATCCATGCCCGAGGTAGGACTCGAACCTGCGACCGTAGCGGTCGCTCGGCTCCTGACTGTAGCGCCTAGAACCGCACGGCCACTCCGGCGGGCTCAAATGTTCAAATGTGTGTGAATTCTTAAGGGAACAAACTGCTGAGGTCATCGGTCCTTAGACTTACACACTAGTTAAAATAACTTATGCTAAGAACAGAACATACGCCCATGCCCGAGGGAGGACTCGAACCTCCGGTGGGAGGGGCCACGCAGTCCGTGACATGGCGCCTCAAACCGCACGGCCACACCGCGCGGCCGTTCTTTGTTAACCGATGCTTGGTACATGGTTCTTTAGACCCCCATAATTGGTATCTGCTTTATTCATGGGACTCTAAATACAATCAAGTATTTTGAGTTCCTAAAATATGCTGTATTCGCATTTATTGGGAGGCATCCCACTCGACTTACGGCAGGCAATGTGACACCAGTATAGTGGATGTCCCTCCCATTCCGCTCATGTAATGGCAGCTGCTCTTGAGATAAAATCTGGATGGTTTTGGAACGGTCTATGTGCACACTCACCAACTTTAACAGTTCTGTATTTTCGTCTGTAGTGAAAATTAAAAGAAGAGGTCTTTAAGGAACAACGAAGCGTCCCGTAGCCATGAAATGCCTCATAACGCTGCCCTGTGTTGCCGTTAACTCCAGATGAAATTCAGCGTGTATTATTGATTCACCAAAATCACTTACCAGTGCGTAGCAATGCTCGGGTCTACATTTTGAGCACTTAGAACGACAGCCTTAATAATAAACACATGAATCGTGCCTGAGTTTCGTATTTGATTATGATTGGTACAATATGACAGGTGTTTGTGTAACCTCTTCTGCCGACGACAGTACTGAGGTTTCCGGCGCCGTTATCTTCAAATTGTTTGATCTAGTGAGACACATGTTATGTCGCTAAAGGTCTCTTAGAATCCTGTTTCAAATGTCCCAGAAGAAAAGTATAATCTATACTTGTAAAAGGCAGAGATTAGGTCGGTGTTCTAATTCCAAAACTACAAACAGAATAACTACTTGCGAATTTAACCATAGTGTCCGCTATAACTTGCCAAGAAGAGCTACTCGATGTATCTATTCATTCTGGATATCTGTATAGGGCGGCCTGAATTAGTTGCCTCATCATGTGAAACTTATATGGGCCAATAAAATGAAAAATATTACTAACTTTTCATATGAAAGGCATCAGGTAACATTAGAGAAAGAGAGAAAGGAGAGAGTACCATAAGGTACTGACGTCTGCTGCGTCACACACGGCAGCCATACTGAGCACTTGTAGCGAGTTGGAAACTGGAGACATGATCTATACACTATTTTAGTAGTTTCTCCGCAGGTCTTGTAGTTTTCACTGATTAGTCCTCTACACCCTTGGAGTAACTTATGAATAAAGTGTTTGGTTGACTGTTCTACAAATGACTACTCTCGAAGTTTCAGCACTATGACACTAAATCACATCGCGATGAGAAACGTTTATCTTGATTCGTTTGTCACTGGATACGAATGACCAGCACTTCCATGTTTTCGATTCACTAGAGCGAACCATGACGAGAATCGCTGTTCCTCGATGTATCTTCTCTGTCTTGTGTAGCAAAACGACCTGATCATAAACCCAGAACTGTATAGGGGACGTCCAATCGAGCATCATTTTTTAATAAAGCTGAGCCAGATTTCCACCGTTATGGAGGTTTGGGTATGAAACGACAGCCATTCAGCGGTGAGATAGAGGTGGTGTGTGTATTTAAAAGAAATTTCTACGGCCAATATTTGTTGTGCTAAAGAATGCAGTTACTAATTAAGTTTAGTGAAGGTAATGTGTGTTGTTGAATAGTCTAAGCCAGGCAATGTTTAAATTCCTATACATTGTTGTTTAAGTTATACACGAAATTTGTATGAAATTTATTGGGTACAGCTTGTAAGGTTTCTAGTTTATTTTTCGTGTTCAGGGAATGTGGTGTGAGCTTTATATTTTCGTTGGATGTCTCATGCTTAATTTTTGTATGATAAACATTTTTCAAACAGTAGTTTTCAATAGTCTATATAATACGCCAAAAAGGTTATGAGTTCTAACAGTGTGATATTTGGTTATCAGTAGCACTGTCGTTCCAGTAGGCATTTTAAGCGAAACTAGCGAGAGACTGCGATGTTGGCTATGATACTTAACGGATGGAGATGACTTGCAGAGCAAAGAGATAAAGATACAGAGAAGCATGAATTGTGAATTGCCGTTTTGTAAAGATTAATAGGACAAGGGACAAATCAAGATTATGAGCTAATGTTGTTGCTCCACTGCATGTTTGCGTTTAGTTATGACGTGTTTTAATGACGGAAGGTTTTAATGGAATAGTTCCTTATTGGTTTGGGTTTGTTGGTTTCATTGTTCAGACGAGAGTAAGTAATGTAATTTACTTATTAACAGGGCTTGCATTCAGAAGTTATAGATTTTAGCATTCATTTACGATGTCCAAGATTAATTACATGGCACAGTAAAATTACTTATAAAGTAAAAATTTGTAAACATGCTTGTTTTAGTCAGACAGTGAGTATCAGTTTTCGCAATTCAATTTTCCAGTGGTCTGGATCCATTTAATTATTTAGCATGTTCAAATTTTAAAAAAAATGGTTCAAATGGCTCTAAGCACTACGGGAATTAACATCTGAGGTCATCAGTCCCTTACACTTAAAACTACTTAAACCTAACTAACCTAAGGACATCACACACATCCATGCCCGAGGCAGGATTCGAACCTGCGACCGTAGCGGTCGAGCGGTTCCGGACTGAAGCGCCTAGAACCGCTCGACCGCAATGTTCAAATTCCACGGCCACCCCTCACGAAACAATTTCATGTTTTCTGATTGTGTGTGTCACCGCATTACACTCTGCCCAACAGAGTGGCTGAAACCAAGACATGATCTCTTTGGAATCGTTGCACGTCCTGGCATTGCACTGCCGCGAGCCATTTCTCTTATTTAGCTTGCTTGCTGCCCTCCAGCATATTTTATATTAATCACTTGGAGCAATACGAAATTTCCGTTGCCACATGTAAGCCGCCAAAATTTGTTAGGATCAGTTGCAGTACAGTTAGAATACGTACAATAAGATCATTCTGAGTTAGATGTTGTTTTTCAAATTATTGCCAGATTCAGTTTAGGTATGCTTCAGTTCAGATTATGTTTCCTACGCAGACAGTTTTATTCTCACACTACAGTGTACATTATTCATTGTCCAGAATTTTGCCAGTCAGATTGTGTAATTGGTTTCATAGAGCATTTTTAGAGAAATATTTCGGTGATTCACTATTTCGAAATTCAATTAGTAGTTTTATGTAGTATTTTCATTCTGTCTTCTTTGTGTATCGGAACTGCAAGTCACGTACTCTGACTTCATGCATTGTAGCACATCACTGTACTGCACAACAGAACTTCAAAGAACAGGTTATTCAATATATAGTTACGTTTTCTAATCATTTGGAGTAAAGTTAATAAAAATACAATTATACAGTTTTGGCGACTCATTTTATCAGATAGTGTTCCCCTAATTACACTATTAGCATTTTTCAAGAATGCAATACAGACATACACGAATACAAAGGACACAAGTTTACTTTACTCCCTTTTGAGTTCACAAAATGAAACATAGAAAAGTTACAAACTTTACTTTTAAATCAAATACCGTAGATGTACCGTAAGACCATTCATTCGTTAAGATAATAAGCTACACTGCAGGAACGGGATCACGGTAAAACGATCCACTTGTGGTACTCTGCGGTGTAGTGTTTTTAACAATGAAATCTAAAGACCATACGTTTAATGTCTGATAATATACAGAGACTGTGAACGAACTATTATTCTGCCAAATACACTTTTGATATGTGTAAACTGAGACTATACTGAAAAAGAAATAAGAAATTAGATGTAAAACTTCTTTTTAGTCCTCAGATCACATTTTTTAACCAAATGATCGAAACTGCTGCGTCCAACCACACATCATATCACAGTAGCACCTTAGTCTGAGAAAACTGCACTGTTGGACACACCTAGGCACTTTCTGTTACCACCCGTACTTCCTCGCTTGTTACTGACTGGCTGTCAATATGTGGATGTAGTTCTACACTGGCGTATTTCCGATTTACTGCTTAAATTCTGCACGATTCTGTTCACTGTACTACACTGACCTTACTACTTAATTACACTCCTGGAAATGGAAAAAAGAACACATTGACACCGGTGTGTCAGACCCACCATACTTGCTCCGGACACTGCGAGAGGGCTGTACAAGCAATGATCACACGCACGGCACAGCGGACACACCAGGAACCGCGGTGTTGGCCGTCGAATGGCGCTAGCTGCGCAGCATTTGTGCACCGCCGCCGTCAGTGTCAGCCAGTTTGCCGTGGCATACGGAGCTCCATCGCAGTCTTTAACACTGGTAGCATGCCGCGACAGCGTGGACGTGAACCGTATGTGCAGTTGACGGACTTTGAGCGAGGGCATATAGTGGGCATGCGGGAGGCCGGGTGGACGTACCGCCGAATTGCTCAACACGTGGGGCGTGAGGTCTCCACAGTACATCGATTTTGTCGCCAGTGGTCGGCGGAAGGTGCACGTGCCCGTCGACCTGGGACCGGACCGCAGCGACGCACGGATGCACGCCAAGACTGTAGGATCCTACGCAGTGCCGTAGGGGACCGCACCGCCACTTCCCAGCAAATTAGGGACACTGTTGCTCCTGGGGTATCGGCGAGGACCATTCGCAACCGTCTCCATGAAGCTGGGCTACGGTCCCGCACACCGTTAGGCCGTCTTCCGCTCACGCCCCAACATCGTGCAGCCCGCCTCCAGTGGTGTCGCGGCAGGCGTGAATGGAGGGACGAATGGAGACTTGTCTTCAGCGATGAGAGTCGCTTCTGCCATGGTGCCAATGATGGTCGTATGCGTGTTTGGCGCCGTGCAGGTGAGCGCCACAATCAGGACTGCATACGACCGAGGCACACAGGGCCAACACCCGGCATCATGGTGTGGGGAGCGATCTCCTACACTGGCCGTACACCACTGGTGATCGTCGAGGGGACACTGAATAGTGCACGGTACATCCAAACCGTCATCGAACCCATCGTTCTACCATTCCTAGACCGGCAAGGGAACTTGCTGTTCCAACAGGACAATGCACGTCCGCATGTATCCCGTGCCACCCAACGTGCTCTAGAAGGTGTAAGTCAACTACCCTGGCCAGCAAGATCTCCGGATCTGTCCCCCATTGAGCATGTTTGGGACTGGATGAAGCGTCGTCTCACGCGGTCTGCATGTCCAGCACGAACGCTGGTCCAACTGAGGCGCCAGGTGGAAATGGCATGGCAAGCCGTTCCACAGGACTACATCCAGCATCTCTACGATCGTCTCCATGGGAGAATAGCAGCCTGCATTGCTGCAAAAGGTGGATATACACTGTACTAGTGCCGACATTGTGCATGCTCTGTTGCCTGTGTCTATGTGCCTGTGGTTCTGTCAGTGTGATCATGTGATGTATCTGACCCCAGGAATGCGTCAATAAAGTTTCCCCTTCCTGGGACAATGAATTCACGGTGTTCTTATTTCAATTTCCAGGAGTGTATTTTTCTTCACCTTCTACATCCTCTATCGATCAAATTCCTGGTTAGAGATCCAGGGGGAGTATTAACTACGTGCCGGTCGATGTAGCCGAGCGGTTGTAGGCGCTTCAGTCTGGAACCGCGCGATGTTACGGTCGCAGGTTCGAATCCTGCCTCGGTCATGGATGTGTGTGACGTCCTTAGGTTAGTTAGGTTTAAGTAGTTCTACGTTCTAGGGGACCGATGACCTCAGATGTTAAGTCCCACAGTGCTCAGAGCAATTGAACCATTTATTAACTACGTTTTGCAAGCTACCTCCTTCACAGATGAACTAAACTTCTTTAGTGTTCTTCCAGTGTACCTCATCTACCTATCCTATGGTTAGTTGGACTTATTTCTTTATAAATCTGTTCTTTTTTTGTATTGGGGTCACTAATGCCTGTCTTACATCTAACAAGGCAGTTTGCATATTTCGCTTTACATTTATATGTCAAGTATGTAATAGAACACATACAGAACGTTTAAAGCTTTATTTTTCGTTTTATGTAGAAGTAACTTAGAAATTTGTGTTGTAGTTATTTTAGGGGTACCAGATCTGTTGTGCATACATGAGCATTTGAGGCGGGTTACAACTTCGAAACAATTATGAACAAGTCAATAAATCAAAAGCGTACTGGGGACACTGAAAAGTATCACCTGCAGTTACATTGCGGCGTGAAATATCATTGAAGGGCACCATAAACCTTTTCTTTTTCTCGACAAAACTGCCAAAGATGAAGTCAACGTCGACTTTCTATAGAAATCCGTTGAAAACGTGTTTGACTTTGATGAAATATTTTCCTACTATAATGTGGTATCATTCCACCTATAGAGCAAGTGCTTGTAGTGCTTCAGCCAGCCGTGTGGCCGACTGGTTCTAGGCGCTTCAGTCTAGAGCTGCGTGGCCGCTACGGTCACAGGTTCGAATCCTGCCTCGGGCATGGATGTGTGCGATGTCCTTAGGTTAGTTAGTTTTAAGTAGTTCTATGTTCTAGGGGACTGATGACCTCAGATGTAAAGTCCCATAGTGCTCAGAGCCATTTGAACCATATAGTGATTCATGTACACCAACAGAAGAAATGGGCTAATAAATAGTGTAGGATTGCCTCAACATTCGCAGATCCAATATCCACTGACTGCCTCAGATGAGTATTATTATTGTTTCTTTTCTCAGACATTATGTCTGGTCAAAAACAGAAAGTGACGCGGACCTTGATCAAGCGTGACTTCCTTTTAACTGTACAGTATATGTTACATTGCATTTAGGATCTTTCAGGTAATTGAAGATGTATCAATAATTACAGATTTCTGTAGCTGTATATATACGTTTGGATGTAGCTGTATTGCGTTGATATACTGGTGGATATTGTGTGGTATGACTCCTGTAGTTGATAGTATAATTGGTATGATGTCAAATGTATCCTGATGCCACATGTCCTTGACTTCCTCAGCCAGTTGGATGTATTTTTCAATTTTTTCTTCTGTTCTCTTCTGTATGTTTGTTGTATTTGGTATGGATATTTCGATTAGTTGGGTTAATTTCTTGTTTTTATTAGTGAGTATGATGTCAGGTTTGTTATGTGGTGTTGTTTTATCTGTTATAATGGTTCTGTTCCAGTTAATTTGTATTCATCATTCTCCAGTACATTTTGTGGTGCATACTTGTATGTGGAAACGTGTTGTTTTATTAGTTTATGTTGTATGGTAAGTTGTTGATGTATTATTTTTGCTACATTGTCATGTCTTCTGGGGTACTCTGTATTTGCTAGTATTGTACATCCGCTTGTGATATGATCTACTGTTTCTAGTTTGTGTTTGCAAAGTCTGCATTTATCTGTTGTGGTATTGGGGTCTTTAATAATATGCTTGCTGTAATATCTGGTGTTTATTGTTTGATCCTGTATTGCAATCATGAATCCTTCCGTCTCACTGAATATATTGCCTTTTCTTAGCCATGTGTTGGATGCATCTTGATCGATGTGTGGCTGTGTTAGATGATACGGGTGCTTGCCATGAAGTGTTTTCTTTTTCCAATTTATTTTCTTCGTATCTGTTGATGTTATGTGATCTAAAGGGTTGTAGATGTGGTTACGAAATTGCAGTGGTGTAGCCGATGTATTTATATGAGTGATTGCTTCGTGTATTTTGCTAGTTTCTGCTTGTTTTGTAAAGAATTTTCGTAAATTGTCTAGCTGTCCATAATGTAGGTTTTTTATGTCGATAACTCCCCTTCCTTTCTGCTTAATTGGAATGTTTCTGTTGCTGAATGTATGTGATGTATTCTATATTTGTGGCATTGTGATCGTGTAAGTGTATTGAGTGCTTCTAGGTCTGTGTTACTCCATTTCACTACTCCAAATGAGTAGGACAATATTGGTATAGTATAGGTATTTATAGCTTTTGTCTTGTTTCTTGCTGTCAATTCTGTTTTCAGTATTTTTGTTAGTCTTTGTCTATATTTTTCTTTTAGTTCTTCTTTAATATTTGTATTATCTATTCCTTTTTTTGTCTGTATCCTAGATATTTATAGGCATCTGTTTTTTCCATCGCTTCTATGCAGTCGCTATGGTTATCCAATATGTAATCTTCTTGTTTAGTGTGTTTTCCCTTGACTATGCTATTTTGCTTACATTTGTCTGTACCAAAAGCCATATTTATATAATTGCTGAATACTTCTGTTATCTTTAGTAATTGGTTGAGTTGTTGATTTGTTGCTGCCAGTAGTTTTAGATCATACATGTATAGCAAATGTGTGATTTTGTGTTGGTATGTTCCAGTAATATTGTGTCCATAATCTGTATTATTTAGCATCTTGGATAGTGGGTTCAGAGCAAGGCAGAACCAGAAATGACATAATGAGTCTCCTTAGTATATTCCACGCTTAATCTGTATTGGCTGTGATGTGATATTATTTGAGTTTGTTTGGATATTAAGTGTGGTTTTCCAATGTTTCATTACTACATTTAGGAACTGTATCAAATTAGGATCTACTTTGTATATTTCCCATATTTGTAGTAACCATGAGTGGGGTACACTATCAAAAGCTTTTCGGTAATCAATGTATGCGAAGTGTAGCGACCTTTGTTTGGTTTTAGCTTGATATATCACCTCTGCATCTATTATCAGTTGCTCTTTACATCCTCGTGCTCCTTTGCAACAGTCTCTTTGTTCTTCATTTATAATTTTTTCTGTGTTGTATGTGTCATTAATTTGTGTGTAATGACTGAAGTAAATATTTTGTATATTGTTGGTAGGCATGTTATGGGGCGATATTTTGCTGGGTTTGCTGTGTCTGCTTGATCTTTAGGTCTCATATAAGTTATTCCATTTGTAAGTGTATCAGGGAATGTGTATGGGTCTGCAATGTAACTATTAAATAATTTAGTTAGATGTGAATGTGTTGAGATGAACTTCTTTAGCCAGAAATTTGCTAATTTATCTTTTCCAGGGGCTTTCCAATTGTGCGTAGGATTAATTGCTCGGCTGACTTCATGTTGCAAAATTATCACTTCAGGCACTTGTGGTATCATTTTGTATGTGTCAGTTTCTGCTTGTATCCGCCGTGCATGCCTGTTATGTTATACCGGTTTGACCATATGTTGCTCCAGAAGTGTTCCATGTCTGTTATGTTTCGTGGATTGTCTATTTTAATGTGTGTGTTATCTATTGTCTGATAAAATTTCTTTTGGTTTGTGTTGAATGTTTGGTTTTGTTTCCTTCTATTTTCACTTTTTTTGTATCTTCTAAGTCGTTTGGCCAATGCTTGTAATTTCTGCTTCTTTTCATCTAACTGTTCTATCGCTTCTTGTTGTGAGATTTTACCTAACATTTTTCGTTTTTTGTCTGATATTTCATTTCTTATAAATTGTATTAGCTGTCCAATGTCTGTTCTCAGTTTTTCTATTCTGATCTATAGCCTGTGTTGCCATGCTGGTTTTGTGGGTTTCTTCTGTGTGTTCGTTTGTTCTGATCTCTGCCTAGTGTGTATATTTAGTGTAGTGAGTGCTCCTATATAAACCAGTAGTTGTAACTCTTCGATAGTTGTATTTTCATTTATTTTGTTGTGTATGATTGTGTTGATAGCTGTTATTGTTGTTTCGACTTGTGGGTTATTTGGTGGTCTATGCAAGAATGGTCTAATGTCTGTATTTGTGTCTTTGTATTGTACACATGTTAGTTAAAGTTTTTCTTTTATATCTAACATGTGTGTCACTTTACGTTCTATTTGTGCTTGTTCTGGTGGCTTTCTTAAGATTTCATTTTCCTCTGATTGTTTAATTGATGTGTGGTGTTCTTTGTTTGTTTGCTCTGGGATGTTTGAGTCCATTACTGTATTTTATTCTTCTTCTGATTGTACATTATTTTGTTACAGTACTTGTTGTACTTGTTGTTTACTGTTTTCTAATTCTGACTGGGGTATCCTGTTATTTTTGATTACTACACGGATCTGATCAGCTAGTCGTTGTTCTGTTAAAAATTTTAATTCTGGGTATCTGGCAATAAATTTTGTGTATACTTGTGATCTGTATCCAGTTGTGTTGGTTCCTAAGTTTGTTTCTTGGTAATAACAGAACATGAGGTGTCTATTAACTTCATCTGACCATCTCATTATCTGTCTTTGTTTTCCTTCTAGAGGTGTTGCAGGAGGCATATCCTGCAAAACGCCTCTATTTGGATTTAAATCATTTTCGGTGTGGCTAACAGTGTCGTTACCATTGTGGACGGGCATAGGGTTCAAGCGTCGTCCCCGACCATGACAGCGCTAGTCCGAGGCTTCATTAGTTCTGTCCTGAACCAACTAATCACACTGAAATGGGGGTTAGCCCTGTTAGTGGTTTGTTCTTTTCGTCGCCTTTTACGACTGGCAGAACATACCGAAGGCCTATCCTTTTTCCGGGCCTCCACGGGAATTATTATTATTAATATCATTATTACTGTTATTATCATATTAGCAAGCATCACAAGCCCCTGAACTCTCTTCGCTGCCACATAGTTATACCTTCGCATTTAATTTTTCAGTTCATCTAAAGTAAGATTTTCATGTATTTTCAAATGTCGATGTAGCATAGTCTTCGTCTTCCCAGAGATGTTCTTCATTGAGGATGATCTGTACCGATCCTCCTCTCTTATGGAGCTCGAAACGTGTGCCCAGTCGAACGAAGTCTCATAGCTTCAGTTCAGAATACAATCTGTGGTTCTCCATAAAGGGTGATTATAATTAATGTTCCAGTTTCAAAACGCTTCAAAAAAGGGAACTACTGCTCTAAACGACGTAAAATTTGAACGGAATGTTATTGAAGAAGGAGGAAACGACATGGAAAGAAAACGAAAATTTTTCTAGTATACGGCACTGTAAGCGGCAGATTACACAAAGAAAAGACGCGGGGTACACGGCTGTTCCTCAGTTTGCGTCTCAGACGATCGGCAAGACCGTCTCACCGCTCTATTGCGCGCTGCTGGTCAAGATCTTTCGCAAGAACGGCAACTGTACGCTAGGTTCCAGGCGTTCAGGTCTATGTGAAAATGGCGTCGTTTCGATGTCTGTCAATGGCATGAAGAAATAATTACAAATTTCGGAAACACTGGTTCACTTGAAGTTCAATGTGGCAGTGAAACGGAATCAACTGATCTGAGGTCAGTGGAGGGTGTGACCACAGAATTAAAAAATGGATCAAGCGGTAATGTGGAAACATACAGTTCATCAAGAATTCCTCGAGCTTTGGACATGCCTGTGAGGCATAAAATCTCCGTAACATCCTGTATTGCTATCCATACAAAATTACTCATGTCCAGGAGTTGATCCAGGCTGTCCTACCAGTAAGACAGAGTAAGAATATCTCGCTCGTGTGGAAGGTGACAATGAATGTCCGTGGACATTCTGTGGACAGACGAAGCTCACTGCCATCTTCGCCCACATGTCATTACACAGAAATGCATAATATGTGCTACGGAAACTCTGCTCACACATCAACCGCAACCACTCCATTCTGCAAGACAGCAAGGGAGTGCGACATTCCTGCATTACCAGAGGGTGATCAATACCAAAATATAAATGTGGATAGGTACGCTAAAGGGCTGGTGAGGGCGATAACCGGAGCAGTGAAAGCAGCCCTACCGATCAGGAGAAGGGCCATGGCGGCCTCTCCGTCACCATGGTCTGCCGAACTGGAGCATATACGCCAGTCTAACAAAGAGTAAGGAGGCACTACCACCGTAGTGTGGTCTAGTGGAAAAGGCTACGATGGTTGCAACAGTGTTCGGAATTAAACGAAACATTCCAGGAGGAGCTTCGGGTGGTTAAAGTTCGAAGTCGGGAGAGGTATAAATCAACTAACTACTGACCCATGGAGAAGATCCGCTCTCCAATGGTGATATCTACAGTCAGGCATGGGGACAGGAGGAAGGGGAAACGGATGGCCAGCGCCAAATGAGAGCAGCTGATCATGTAAGGCATACAAATGACAGGGTAATATACCCTTTCTCTGAAGAGGAGGTGGCTGCGCAAATAAAATCTTTAAAGAGAGGAAAAACTCATGGGCCAGTTGGATTTGTTGCTGAGGTAGTGCATTTCCTCGCCCCTCAGTTGGTAAGGCCACTTACCAAATTGTATAACGAGTACCTCATATTTAAAAATATGGAAAACAGCAAACGTGGACGTAATAAAGAAAGGACCTGAAAAAGACCCAACTGAGACCAATTTCTGCAGACCGATGTTTGTTAGATCTCCTCGGGAAACTATTCGAGAACTTGCTGCTTGATAGATTGGCTGCACATTGAGTGCTGTGCGGGGTGAATGACAGACAGTTCGTCCTTACGCCTGGGCGGTTGCGGTCGCGGCTGACGCAATAGCCCTGGTGGCCGTGATCTGTAACTCAGCCCCGCACAGGTACATAGTTGGCATCATGGTGGTCATCAGTGGCGACTTCGACCACCTGTCATGGCCTTCGCTCTTGACCTGTTTACGGGAGAAGCCGTGTCCAGGTCCGTTGTTCAGTTATCTGAGGAGTTACAGCAGGAGAATTAGAAAATCAATATCAAAGGCATGCCCCCAGAGTTCTGTGTTGGGCCTCTTGTTTTGGGACATCCACATGGAACCAGTAATGGACAGCTTGGAACAAAGTGAAGATGTGGTAGAGGTGATAGCCTACAAACGGATGACCTCCTGGTGCTGGGCGGCCGTAGACGCGAAGACATCGAGCCAAAGATTGAGTGGGATATGGGCATATTACAACAATGGTGCCAAAACACGAAAATGAAAATATCACCAAACAAGTCAACCTATTTCCTGGTGAAAGGATGACTAATTAGGAACCCAACAGTTAGAATCGAGTGCTCACCAATTCTCCGGCGTCGAGAGGCGCGTTACCTGGGAGTCATCATTGATGAAAGGTGGAGCTTTGCAAAGCACATCGAAACCGTAACCGAAAGAGCACTAGAAGTGCTTAACAACCTCGTACGCATTGGACACAAAATATTCCATCTGCCCCCCCCCCCCCACCGAATTAATTAACTTATTTCACATTTCACAATAGTTTGCTAACGTCAATAGTGGGTTACGCCTCGGGAGTCTGTACACACAGGCTCACGAGGGTGGTGCCTGCCATGACGGTGAGAATGGTACAGAGAAATATGTTATTAAGGTAAGATGGAGCCTATAGGACCTCTACGAGTGGGGCCTTTCTGGTAATAATAGTACTTTGCCCCCTTGAAGTCAAAATTAGGGAACAGGCAGTATGGTTCTGGGCGAAGAAGGGAGAGATCGGGAAAACAGGAAATATTCTGGGTATTCAGGCTGGGAATAAGGGTGCAATCAAGAGAAGAGGTGAAGAGCTGTGGCAGGAAGCATGGGAAGCCGATGACACCGGCCGAAGAACTTTCCAATTCCTACCAGACGTGTAAGAAAGAGTAGGTTTGGGATACTTCAAGCCGACAAGGGGACTGTTCCATTATGTCATTGATCCTGGGCCGTAGGCCACATACCTCTTTCAGTATGGGAGAAGGGCTACTCCTTCGTGCGACTGCGGTGCACCTGATGGTACTCCTGACCATGTGGTTTACGAGTGCCCCTGTACAATGATATAGCAGTTGCGCTGAGACAGCAACTACCGAACCACGACACTTTTACCCTGCTACGACAAGAGGATACATTCCGAATACTAAACGACCTGGCTAACGAGATATCGCATAAAGTTCTCTTGGAATATCTGAGCGACAACCGCGAATAAAGACAAGTAATAAAATGTATTCCAGTAGAACAATCCCATATCGCCGGGGCGTCGATAGGCCCACTGCCGTTACGGTTGAAATCCGCCACGTCCAGGATTTGGGGGAGCGGAGTACAACAACACCGAATTAGACAACGCCACGGATTAGACGTAGATTAGGTTTTTCTAGTAAGTAGGACATAGACGTAAGGAAATAAACAATAGAAACCTTCAGCGAATAGACAAGACATCTTGGGCGTTCCCAGTGCCAGGAGCACGCTCACAGGGATTAGCGCGGTGGGAAAGGCCGTGCGAAGTACGATATCCGACTGGCACATCTGTAACGCGGCAGGTAGTGTAAAGATTAGTTCTAACTATACCACTAGAGTAAGTAGACAAACATCAATAGTAATGTATCTAGCCCATTGTAATTAACACTACTTGTAGTTCATTGTAAACTAGCTGCAAAAAACCATTTTAATAATTTTAGGACTCACTAATTGCATATGGTAGTGGGTTATCATGTATAATAAGAGATAAAGAATAAAGATTTTATTTAACTCTTTGGTATCGACTGACAGCATCGTTTATCGGAGGGCCATATTTTCTCACGGAGAAGTGTCCTGCAGGACCTGTTACTGTAGCGTCAGTGGTAAACGCTATGAGAGTCCTTTGTGCAGCACATCAGCAGCATGGAAGTGTTGGCAGGATTATTTTTACGGAGGACGGCGCCCCTCCGCACGTTGCGCAGACAGTGAAGCAGCTGACGTGGCAGTCTGCAGATGCTAGAAGTATCAGCCGTCATATCCCTACACCCTGGCTGTCCAGATCACTGGTCTTAATCAGCGTGAATTATGGCTGTAGTTTTATTTGAAGGATATTGCGTTCAGTGCTCTGATTACAAACATGTGCACAAACAGCGCCAAGCATCCTGAAAGTGACGCCTGAGACACTGTTATCTGTTGTAGCAGATGATGCTTCTCTATTTCAGCTTTTGGTAGTCTACCCCCTGTAACTGAGTGGTTAGCCGGGACGGTAGCTCAGCGTGTTCGGTATGAGAGCTGACTTGAGTGGAAGGATCAACAAACGAACTTCACCGGATGTCATGTGACGTCCGCAACGACCAAACACAACGATAAAAAAAAGTGATCAGGGCGACAGAATGTCAATGCTAAGGGCCCGGGTTCGATTCCCGGCTGGGATTTTTCTCCGCTCAGGACTGGGTGTTGTGTTGTCCTAATCATCATCATTTCATCACCATCGACGAGCGAGTCGCCGAAGTGGCGTCAAATCGAGACTTGCACCCGGAGAACAGGCCCTAGTCACACGACATTTTAGCTTCTGGTAGGAAACAGTGGATAGTGTTGCGCCAGACCCATGATAATTAAAAACTGATTTCATTGTTGTTTTTATGTGGTTTTTGACATCAGAACAATTAGAAATCGATTTCATAGTTGCCTTTTATGCGGTTTTTAGATGCAAGACAGTTAAACATGATTTTTCCCACCATACGTGGTGCGAACTTGCCACAGTGGAGGGGTAAAACCAACAGTGCCACAAGTGTTGAATGCCAAATTTGTGGCCCGCATCTCGTGGTCGTGCGGTAGCGTTCTCGCTTCCCACGCCCGGGTTCCCGGGTTCGATTCCCGGCGGGGTCAGGGATTTTCTCTGCCTCGTGATGGCTGGGTGTTGTGTGCTGTCCTTAGGTTAGTTAGGTTTAAGTAGTTCTACGTTCTAGGGGACTAATGACCATAGATGCTAAGTCCCATAGTGCTCAGAGCCATTTGAACCATTTGAACAAAATTTGTGTGTCCATGCACATGGCACAGTACGGTTATTTAAATTGCAGCTCACACCATAGCCATCGCATTGTGATTCGTTATTTGTAGCCGAACCCGTTTACGTTATGACATGTAACAGCACCTTGTAGTGTGAAAAAGTCGTTAACTTTTTTCTGTTCCATAACGTTTCCCCCTTCTATAATAATCCGCTCAAATTTGGCGTAATTCTTAGCAGCGGTCCTGTTGCTATAGCGTTTTGGTACATCTCGTCAGAAACCTTCCTCAAAATTTTCCTCGCCGGCCGTGGTGGCCGAGCGGTTCTAGGCGCTCAGTCCGGAATCGCGCGACTGCTACGGTCACAGGTTCGAATCCTGCCTCGGGCATGGATGTGTGTGATGTCCTTAGGTTAGTTAGGTCTAAGTAGTTCTAAGTTCTAGGGGACTGATGACCACTGATGTTAAGTCCCGTAGTGCTCAGAGCCTTTTCAAAAAAAAAAAAAAAAAAATTCCTCTCAAAGATTCTTAATTTTGCTTCCTCTTGATTTTGTTAATGTCGACGTTTCATATATGTCAGAAAATAGACTTGTATGTATGCCCACTAACTGGAAATAACCTGTATAGACTTTTTGTGTCGTCTATTAAATTCTTCTTAAACACTGATGCCTGTAGTTAACAAGGTTCCAAGATAAGCAAACTGAGCTACTGTTTGCATTTTCTCTGAACTAATTTTAATAGTAGGACCTGCTTTAGTTTACTGTGACACAAAGAAGTATTTTGTTTACTGCTGTTAACTTCTAGCCCTGTTCAAAGTAAGCTGTTATACAATATTGTGGTAACTGAATTAGTTCGTTGTTCCATTTGCTCCTGATATTACGATGTCATCTGCGTATGACGACATGTCAAAATTTTGCCCAAGTTTTATTTCCAGTTTTGATGATTTTATTTTCCCGGTGTTCTGTCCCATAAAGAGGTTGAAAAGTGATACTGTCAAATCATGTCATTGTTTGCGTCCAGAAGTACACGGAACGTTTCAGGAGAGTTCTTTGTACTCCAGTTCCAAAATTTTAACGAAGTATGCACATACTTACCAGTTGTTGAAGTCTTCGAGAAACACGTACACATCCTGAGCATATTCAGATTTCGTTTCAGGTAGTATATGTAAAACGAAAATATTGACCACTGGTCGTCTATGCATTCTAAACGCAACTTGCGGCTAATGAAGAATGAATGCTCTTGCAGATAGATGGATCTGGTTTTTTACATACTGGAACACAACTCTTCTAATGAACAAGTGCTCATAACATTTGCATTTTAGAGCACATGTTTACAGGACTGTTTTTGGTTCATATTATCACTTCCAAATATATGGAAACCAAAGAGCTTGGATAAAAGAGATTTGCTTCACAGTATCGAAGATGAAAAATCGCTCGTAGCTCTTAAGGTATGCGTTTTCGACCCTATGTTTACTAAGACTTTTTGGTTCTAGTATCGAGTACTCCCAATAGTATGCGTTTATGCCATTAATTACGAGACACCCTGTAGATTTTTCAGGAAATCTTTTCTGATATCATCTGTATGGAGCATAGCCGTGTATGGTAGTAAACATGGGCAACAAACAGTTTAGTCAAGAAGAAAATACAAGCTTTTGGAATTTCGTGCGCCACAAAAGAATGCCGAAGACTAGATGGGAAGAGCGTGTAACTAATAAGGAGGTGCTGAACAGAACTGGGGAGAAAATAAATTTATGTCAGGCTGTAGCCTGTCTAGGAAAAGAGATCGGTGGATAGGGAACATTCTGAGACGTCAGAGGATCAGCAACTTAGTATTGGAGGGAAGTGTGTGTGTGTGGTGGTGGGGGGGGGGGGGGGAGAAAAAAATCGTAAATGGAGGCCAAGGCATGATTCACAATGGTGTAAGTTTCAGTAGTTATTCGGAGCTGAAGACGTTTGCACGGGATAGAGTAACATGGAGCGCTGCATTAAGCCATTCTTCTGACTAAAGATCACTGCAACAACAACAACAACAACAACATTCACTATTCTGTGTTACTTTCATTGTGTGTGTGTGTGTGTGTGTGTGTGTGTGTGTGTGTGTGTGTGTGTGTGTGTGTTTGTGTGTGTGTGCGTGTGTGTGTGCGTGTGTATGTGTATGGGCAGCCCTAGAACCCATACGTCCGTCATAAAAGTGGACACTTACAGTCCATACAAAGTATGGTGTATGTTAATCTGTACGGTCTCTTAGCGGTGTAAAAAATTGAAGCTTTTAAGTCAAAGCAGTCAAAGGACGCAGCCATTTATGTAACTTATTTTGATACTCGCAATCTCATTCACCAAAACATGTAGCGTATTTCACTGTGACATAGAATAATTAAATTCGGCAGGGAGGAAGGTTCCAAAGTACAAGCAAGAAATTCGTAAGTTGATAATTTGAAATAATATCACACGAAAAAAAAATTTCATTTTCTTCCTCGTTACCCGTCTATTTGTCTGTCTATTAACACCCATGGGTGGACGTATCAAGTGACATTTTTATCACATACTGATGTCTACAGTCCTTACTGGGCGTATAAGACTTAAGCTTCTACTCCGATGCAATGAAAAGATGCGATTATTTATGTTTCTTATATTGATATTTTGCCAGTATCGATATCCGTAACAGGCAAAAATCGTCCAAATTCTCCATTCCCACAATGAGTGAACTGTCTATATTCATAATTAGGTCTTTACGGACACCCTCGGTGCGCAAATCCTATTCACATTCATCCGAATAATGAAACGATACACTTGATAAAGCGATTAAATTGGAATTTGCAAAACAGGTCCTTAATTTACTTCTCCACAAGGACACCTAAAGTAATATTTGTAGACAAGAAAACGTCGGAATTTGAAATGAAGGAGAAAAATCAAGACACTGGTCTTTAACATTCCAACTTTTATTGTACTGTAAAGTTTAACGTTTCATAGTTGATGGAAATGCCTTTGAAGCAATAATAAATTGTAATAATACCACTAACGAAGGGGTGGGCGATAATTTGGCTCGGTGGCCAATTTGTGGAAGCAAAGGTTAACGGAGGGCCGCACTTTTTAAGATGACTGCATGTATTAGTTTACTCGGCTTTTCAGAAAAGTTTTAAACTGTTACATAAGAATTATGATTGTCTGGGCCTGCCGCACAGTAATCTTTGGCGTGTCACTGTTTTGCTGCAACTGCATTAACGCAAACATCAATGAAATGGACTTTCAGACCGTCAGTATACTAGTCGAGGATTAGCTGCGGAACCCTCTTCACAGCAAGTGAAACCAAATGTACAGAAACGGAAAAGATATGAAGCAACTGGCAGTGATTCAATACCCGCCAGTATCTTAGAAACAAGGAGCCTACCTATACTGGGAAAGTATCATAATTTGAAATTGTTAAGGCTTTCGTGGCCACTTGTTGACAAACTGCCTATTGGCTTCTGTCTCGGGTTCTTCGGCCGACGTTCATCTAATGATTTTTCTGACGTTTCGCCAGCACGAGTGGCTGGCATTGTCAAAGCTTCACCCTCCATTGCCGGTGGTGAACTGGAGGCGAGCTCGCGGCCGCAGACTATATGTACCTGGCGCGCCAACGTCCGAGGGCTTCTCCGCGGTCATTTCCGGTGCTGTTCTCCTCTTGCTACCTGCGACGGTCGTTCGCTGCAGTACGGGAAGCCAGGATCCGTTTACCTTAAGGCTTTCCTCTTTCTTGTTGAAACTGTTCGCGTGTTTTTGGATTTCTACAGCTTCTCTGAACAAGCGCGTGTGATAGTGCTTCTCTACAGCCAGAACTTCCGTGTCGGCGAATTTTATTACGTGGTCGGTCTCATTCAGTGCGTGCTCTGCCACGGCCGATTTCTCCACCTGCCCCAACCTGCAATGTCGCTTATGCTCTTTGATCCTGGTGTTAATGGATCGTCCAGCCATTCCGACATAAACTTTTCCGCATGTGCAAGGTATACGGTATATTCCCGACATTGCAAGTGGGTCTCTTTTCTCCTTCGCCGATCTAAGACACTCTTTGATCTTCCTTGTCGGTTTGAAAATCGTCTTTACGCCGTGTTTGCGCAATATACGGCCGATTCTCTCCGTCACTCTGGGAATGTATGTCGGGTACGGCCTTTCTGCCATAAATTCCCAGAGTGACGGACAGAATCGGCCGTATATTGCGCAAACACGGCGTAAAGACGATTTTCAAACCGACAAGGAAGATCAAAGAGTGTCTTAGATCGGCGAAGGAGAAAAGAGACCCACTTGCAATGTCGGGAATATACCGTATACCTTGCACATGCGGAAAAGTTTATGTCGGAATGGCTGGACGATCCATTAACACCAGGATCAAAGAGCATAAGCGACATTGCAGGTTGGGGCAGGTGGAGAAATCGGCCGTGGCAGAGCACGCACTGAATGAGACCGACCACGTAATAAAATTCGCCGACACGGAAGTTCTGGCTGTAGAGAAGCACTATCACACGCGCTTGTTCAGAGAAGCTGTAGAAATCCAAAAACACGCGAACAGTTTCAACAAGAAAGAGGAAAGCCTTAAGGTAAACGGATCCTGGCTTCCCGTACTGCAGCGAACGACCGTCGCAGGTAGCAAGAGGAGAACAGCACCGGAAATGACCGCGGAGAAGCCCTCGGACGTTGGCGCGCCAGGTACATATAGTCTGCGGCCGCGAGCTCGCCTCCAGTTCACCACCGGCAATGGAGGGTGAAGCTTTGACAATGCCAGCCACTCGTGCTGGCGAAACGTCAGAAAAATCATTAGATGAACGTCGGCCGAAGAACCCGAGACAGAAGCCAATAGGCAGTTTATCATAATTTGATTGCCAGAATTCCGAAAGTGGAGGATATTCCAAGTCAAAGGAAGTACCGAAGATGGAGGAGTTCATTAGAAGAGTTGTGTTCCAAAGTACCGAAGACGAACATTACATAATACTTCTTCAAAACACAGGCGCTGCAATCTCGTATTCGTGTCGAACTACCCAGTTGTTCTTCACAGGAGTTTGCTGACAAATCCAATAATGATGTGGGCGCTTCTGCCTAAATTAATAACTTCTATGACTGGGATCTGGATCCTACTGGCTCCTACTAATTTAACCTCCTAAAAACATTCTTAGAAAAATAATGGCATCTAATGCATTGCGCAGTTTGTCATGTTACAAGTGGAGTAGATCTCCGAAAATCGAACTTTCCGACTGATTGTCAATAGACCATCGAAACTTAGGAGTTTGGATGAGAGAATCATCAGTGACTGAAGAAGCCAAAAAAATCGTTTCTCATTGAAAACTTACTCGAATTTAATCATGAATTGATAGAGAACAAATTTTTTTGTGGTGCAGGCTGCGTAGCGTAATTAGGAGGTATGATTACCTGACGATTTCGGAAAACTTTTTAAGAGGGACGGAGATCTCGTATTAAGCAGCATTTGACGCCGCACTCTCTGCGGGTGGCGATACTAAGTGTAAAATCTTGGACTGCTTGGAATGAAGTTGGAGGATGTACTAGATTCAAGATTTAATTAGAAAATCGGTAGTAAAATTGTACTTCTCCAAAATCCTAGCCTACTGAATGTCAGACAGACCATCGGGACATTGGAGTCTCGATCGAAGAATCATCATTGACTAAAAAATCGAAAAAAGTGTTTATCAACTTTTTTTGGGATCACCAGTCTTCTGACTTGTGCCAAACTCTTTATCTCAGAGACCCAAAGTCCTCAGTTACTTGTGAAATATGTTAAATGTCTGTCTGTTCCTGCAGTTTTTATCCTCTAGAATCTTGGAAGCTACTCTCTGTTGTGTTAACAAATCTGCTATCACACAGTCCATTCTTATGATTTCCTTCTTACATACTTTCTTTACCGAAAGTAGGGAGAAACTGCTGATTTCTTATCTTACAAGTCCTCCCAATTTTCAACAAGCGTCTGTAGCACCACACCTCAAACGCTTCGATTCTTTTATTTTATTTTGTTAACACAACCAAACATACAACGTTGCGCTCCAAACGTATACTCTTAGAAATTTCTTCCTCAGATTAGGGCCCAAGTTTGATAACAGCAGACTTCTCTCGGTCAGGTATAGCCTCTTCGTCTATGGAAATCTGCATTTCTCTCCCTTCTTGTTGTGTCCGTCATCTGTTATTTTGCTTTCAAGACAGCAGAATTCCTTTACTTCGTCTACTTTTTGGTCACCAAGTTTGATATTAATCTGACTGTTATTCTCATTTCTGCTACACCACATTAATTTTGTCTTTCTAGGGTTTTCCTCATCCGATGTTATGTACTCAGTAGACAGTTTATTACGAGCACGTTCAGTAGATCGTGTAATAATTCTTCACTGCCACTGTGTGTAACAGTGTCCTCAGCGAATATTATTACTTAATCATTTAACACAGAATGTTAATCCAAGTTCTGAGCATTTCTTTCTTCTCCGTCAAGCTTATTCGGTATGTAGATCCAAGAGTAGGGGAGATAGTCTTCATCCTTGTCTTACATTCGTCTTGATCGAAGCATTTCGTTCTAGTCTTCCATTATCATTGTTCCCTGTTGATTGCTGTTGATTGCTGTACATATCGTTCAATACCCTCCTTTAGCCGGCCGAAGTGGCCGTGCGGTTAAAGGCGCTGCAGTCTGGAACCGCAAGACCGCTACGGTCGCAGGTTCGAATCCTGCCTCGGGCATGGATGTTTGTCATGTCCTTAGGTTAGTTAGGTTTAACTAGTTCTAAGTTCTAGGGGACTAATGACCTCAGACGTTGAGTCCCATAGTGCTCAGAGCCATTTGAGCCAATACCCTCCTTTCCCTATAGCTTACTCTTATTTTTAACAGAAATTCTAACACCTTGTAGTATTTTACATTGTCGAACGATTTTTCCAATGAAAGTATCCAGATTTTTCTATTGCTATTAAGTGCAACTTAAGTTCCCCCTCTCTGGTGACATTGCGTTTCCAAAAGTTAAACAGATCCTCATCTAGAAGAACCTCGATTTTGTTTTGCATTCTTCTGTATCCAGTTCTTGTCAATAAATCGGATGCGTGAGACGTTAAGCTGATTGTGCGATAGCTCTAGCACCTGCATGCTGTGGCTATCTCCGCGATTCTGAGACTGATACTTTTCCGAATGACTGATGGTACAGCTTCAGCATCACATGTTCTACACACAAATTTGAATATCTGATTTGTTGCCATTTTCCGCAACAATTTTACAAGTCGTGATGGAATGTTGCTTAACCCTCTACCTTATCTGATCTCAAGCCCTGCGTAACTCTGTTAACATCTGAGGACCCACAACTTCTCCCATATCGACTTCCATTACTTCTTCTGTCACGTAGTGAAAAAGTCCTCCCCAAAGTATAGGCCTTGAAAGTGTTATTTTCACTTATTTGTTATCTTCTCTGCAGTTAAATGTGGAATACCTCTTGTACTCTTAATGTTGCGACCCTGCTTTCAATTGAAATGGCACTTTTTACTTTCCTATGAGTTGAATTTTGTCTTCCGACGACCATTTCTTTTCATGTTTTTACTGCAGCAGTTTCGTCGGGGCTTTCCTGAAATTCGTATTTATTTCATTCCAAAGTGAGTTTTGTTGCTATATTCGATATTCGATTCTTTTTCTGAACATTTTCGTACCTCTACATTCGCAAATCAGTTTTTTTGTTACCCAAGGTTTGTTTCTATTCTATGTCTGTTGGTCCAGCTTAAGTGACTGTCCCTTTATCGAGATGCCCATTCCTCTTCAGCTGAGCTCCCTGCTGAACTATGCATTATCGCGTTATCTAGAACCTTAGAGAATTTCCAATGCATCTTTTCATTCCTCGGTATGTAAGTGGCTCGCTTGGTTTATACACTGATTCTTGCGCACGATTCAGTCAAACTTCAGCCTACTACTCATCATTACCAAATTGTTGTGCAAGTCTATATCTGCCACTGGGTGCGCCTGAAGATCCAACATCTGATTTCGGATTCTGTCTAATCGTGATGTGTGTCTGGATCTTTTCGGCGTATACACTCTCGCGTTGTGATCTTTGAACTGTGTGTTCACTGAAAATAACCGAAATTTATTTCAATACTGAATTAATGTTTATCCTGTCTCATGGCTCGTACCAAACCCATATTTTCTCATGACTCTGTTTACATGTGTGCTATTGTATTTTGTTCAGTTCTTCATGAGTAATGGATTATCAACCGCTCTTACGTAAGGAATTACCCGTTCAAGTTCCTTATGTACTTTATCTGATCCTTCACCTCGTGTTTCTTACGTCGGATTGTATATCTCAGGTATTGCTATAGGCGCTGGTTTCATGTTGACTCTGATGAGAACAACACCATCATTGAACTGTCCCCAGTGCACTCAGTCCCTGCTCTACCTCAGTGTTCATGACAAATAATACTGTTGCTGTTGATATTACCCTCTACCAGCCTGACCAGAAGAAACCATGTTGTTCCGATTTCACTTCACTGTCCCCCACTACATCCATTTTGAGCTTTTGAATTTCTGTTTTCAGATTTTCTGGCATGCCTACCACCCTCGGTTCTCAAATCCCTTGCACCGATCATAGTGTATTACGTTTTCGTTGGTCATTCACTTTTTATTATGGGTACCTCCCTCGTTGGTAGTCCTTTTCTAGAGTCCTCACGCTTTCTCAATTACAGGTTCACATCTCCTGTGGATACTTGTTATGTGTCTTTAATGCAATTCTTTCTATTGTCTTCTCCATCCACAACCCGTTGGTGAATCTTGAATCTTTCCTTGTTTGCGGAAGTATTCTACCCAAAGTACAAGAGAGTGCCCTGCAACCTGGCATCTGTCTCTGACGGTTTTCATTCAGGCTTTAACCACTGGATGGATTCGAACCCGGGGCGCTTCTATAGGAAATCAAAATGTCGCTCCCTTTGCTATTTTTCTTTTCATTCGCTAACATTTAGTTGCCTTCTCGACGTGGCATACGTACCTTTTATCTTGTTTATTAAAGATAATAATTTTCAAGTGGGATTGTAGGAATTAACTTACAGTAAGAACTTCCTTTGATGTGGCCACTCCTTTTTTATTGTTAGTATAAATTTAATAATCTTCTTCATTGTAAATCAAACCACGAAGGAAGTTTTTCATTTTGTTGAACTAAAAACAGTAATAATGCTGTAAACTGCCTTTTGATGACCTGGGGATAGCGCCTTGATTAGTAATCCAACCTTAATCTGTCCCGGGTTCGAAACCCACCATTGAAGACATTGGTCATAATATGTCACTATCATTCTGACAACGTCCTTGTCAAAGAGGGCGTAGGAGCGGACAGAGTTTCAGGATACTCTCTTGTCCTTGAGGTGGGAAATTGTCCCTTAAGTCTGAAGTATCAGCAGTGATCAACGTCATGAGGACGTAGAAGGCAATGGAAACCACCGCCTTAAAGACACATGGCTTGTATCAATAGGACATATGGCCTGCAATTGAAAAAGTATCATGATGATCTCCCCATTGGGAAACGATTTTGGAATAGTCCCCCATTCGGGTCTCCCCAAGGAGACTGCCAAGTTGTAGGGAAGCTAGAAAATCTGAAAAGGGAAATGTAAAGGCTCAATCTAGATATAGTAGAGATCAGTGAAGTGAAATGGAAAGAATACAAGGATTTCTGGGCAGATAAGTGTAGGGTAATGTCAACAGCTGCAGAAAATAGGATGGTAGGGCGGAGAATGTGTTACTGTGTACAGTTCAGTGATAGTGTTGTTCTTATCAGAATCGACACCAAAACAACACCCACTGCGATAGTTAGGTATTCGTGCCGACGTCTCAAGCTGAAGATGAAGAGATAGGGAATATGTGTATGTTGAAAGTGTGATATAGCACGTAGAGTGAGATGAAAATCTAATAGTCATAGGGGACTGGAATGCAGCTGTAGGAGAAGGATTAGAAGAAAAGGTTACAGGAGAATATGTGCTTTGGACAAGGAGTGAGAGAGGAGAAAGACTAATTGAGTTCCGCAATAAATTTCAACTAGTAGTAGCGAATACTCTGTTCAAGAATCGCAAGAGGAGGAGGCTTACTTAGAAAAGGCCGGGTGGTAGGGGGAATATTTCAGTTAGATTACACCATAGTCAGAGAGAGATTCCAAAACTAGATATTAGCTTGTAAGACGTACCCAGGAGCAGATACAGATGTAGTAATGACGAGGAGTAGTTTAAGAGATTAGTCTGGAAGAATCAATATGGAAAGAAGTGGGATACAGAAGTACTAAGTAATGACGAGATACGGTTTAAATTCTCTTAGGCTATAGATACAGCAATAAGGAACAGCTCCATAACCAGTACAGTTGAAGAGGAATGAATCGATATCTCGAAACGAGGCAGTCACAGAAGTTGCAAAGAAAAAAATAGGTTCGAAGATGGTGATTGTGAAGAAACCGTAGGTAACAGAAGAAATACTTCATCTGATCGATGAAAGAAGGACGTAAAAAAATACTAAGAGAAGTACAAGTCGATGAGGAATGAAATACATAGGAAGTGCGCGGAAGCTAAGACGAAATAGCTGCATGAAGAATGTGAAGAAATTGAAAAAGAAATTTGTTAAAGCCAGCCTAGTCGTCATACATAGTGTGTCTAGGAAACCTGCTTTCTCGGATCACGAGACAACATTCTACAAATCGTATTAATGAGTTTTATTACAAAAGGAAAAGATTTCAATACTTAGCTTTGTCCATTACACAGATGTGCAAATGGCTCTGAGCACTATGGGTCTTAACTTCTGAGGTCATCAGTCCCCTAGAACTTAGAACAACTTAAACCTAACTAGCCTAAGGACATCACATACATCCATGCCCGAGGCAGGATTCAAAATGGCTCTGAGCACTATGGGACTTAACATCCTTGGTCATAAGTCCCCTAGAACTTAGAACTACTTAAACCTAACTAACCTAAGGACATCACAGACATCCATGCCCGAGGCAGGATTCAAACCTGCGAGCGTAGCGGTCTCGTGGTTCCAGACTGTAGCGCCTAGAACCGCTCGGTCATTCCGGCCGGCTACACAGATGTGTCACAAGCAAAGAGCGACATGCAAAGTAAGCAATGTTCTGCAGTATAAACAATTCCCAAGTCCGTATTTCATAGATTGTACAAGGGAAGTGATTAGAGTTGGCGCTTCTATCCAAGTTGCTAGTTTTGAAGCTGCTGTAGAACTGGGCTGCGACCAGCTTGCGTGGCGCTAAAGGCCTCTTCGCATAGGGGCCGATGCTGTTGAGTAGTCGTCCTGGAGAGGGGTGGGTCAGCCTGCTATTGGTTGACGGCTTCTTACAGCCCTCTCTGCTTTATCGTTCCCGACTGGCGTGTCGGCGCTTGATTTTACGCCGTAACAAGATGATTGTCGGAATAACTGACTTAGCATATAGGAACTTCAAGAGAACCTTCGGTGAAAATAAAGGAACTTCACAAGAACCTTGGGTGAAAATGAAGGAAGCGTAGTATCACTAAGAGCGTAGCGGGAATTCCACTGATGAATGCCGAGGAGATAATGGATAGGTGGGTAGAGTACACTGAAGGCCTCTTACCAGGGGGAACATTTGTCTGTTATGATAGAAGGAGAAACAGGAGTCGATTTAGAAGAGGTAGGGAATCCAACATCAGACTCAGAATTTAACAGAGCTTTGGAGGACTTAAGATCGAATAAGGCAGAGGGGGTACACAACATTCCACCGGAATTTCTAACGTCACTGAGAGAAGTGGCAACAAAACGACTATTCACGTTGGTGCGTAAGATGTATGAATTTGACTCTATACCATCTGACTTTCGGGAAAACATCGTCCACACAATAACTAAGACTGTATGAGTTGACAAGTACGATAATTATCGCAGAATCATAGTAACAGCTCATGCATCTCAGTTGCTTGAGAAGAAGAATATAAAAGAATGGAGAAGAAAACTGAGGAGGTTTCAGATGACGATCTGTTTGGCTTTGGGAAAGGTAAAGGTACCAGAGGCAATTCTGTAGTGGCAGTAATAATGGAATCAAGACCTGGAAACAGGGTTCGATAATCTAAAATGGTGCAAGATGTTCGAAATACTGAGAAAAATAGAGGTTAGCTATAGAGAGAGGCGGGTAATATACAACATATACAAGAGCCAAAAGGGAATGATAAGAGTGGACGACCAAGAACGTAGTGCTCCGATTAAAAAAGGTGTAAGACAGGCATATAGGCATTCACCCATACTGTTCAATCTACACATCGAAGAAGCAATGACGGAAATAACAGAAAGATTCAGGAGTGGAATTAAAACTCAAGGTGAAAAGATATCAGTTATACGATTCGCTGATGACTTTGCTATCCTGAGTGAAAGTGAAGAAGAATTACGTGATCTGCTGAATGGAATGCACAGTCTAATTAGTACAGGATATGAATTGAGAGTAAATCGAAGAAAGACGAAAGAAAGAAGAAGTAGCAGAAAAGAGAACAGCGAGAACCTTAACATCAGGTATGATGGTCACGAAATATAGAAATTAAGGAATTGTGCTACCTAGGTAGCGAAATAGCCAATTACGAACGGAGCAAGGAGGGCATCAAAAGCAGACTAGCACTAGCAACAAGAGCATTACTGGCCAAGAGAAGTCTGCTGCTTATAGTATCAAGCGTAGTGCTTGAGGAAGAAATTTCTGAGAATGTACGTTTGGAGTACAGCATTGTATGGTAGTGAAACATGGACTATGGGAAAACCGGAACAGAAGAGAATCGAAGCATTTGAGATGTGGTCTAGAGACGAATGTTGAAAATGAGGTAGACTGATAGGGAAAGGAATGAGGAGGTTCTGCACAGAAGGGGAGAGAAGAGGAATATGTGGAAATTACTGACAAGGAGAAAGGACAGGATGATAGGACATCTGGTAAGACAACGGGGAATGGCTTCCATGATACTAGAGGGAACTGCAGAGGGCAAAAACTGTAGAGGAAGACAGAGATTGGAATACATAACAACAGATACTTGAGGATGTGGGCTCCCAGTACTACTCTGAGATGAAGAGTTTGACGTAGGAAAGGAATTCGTGGCGGGCCGCATCAAATTAGTCAGAAGACTGATGACAATAAATTCCCTTTCTTCTGTTAGTCTTTATATCTTTCTTTTTTCTATAAACGAAATTTATGATTCTTTATAAATGGAAATACTTCTGTGATTTAACACAAGTATCGTAGTGAATAAAAGTATTAGCCCTAAATAAAAGATAAGTACGTATACCATACTTCCAAGTCGTTTGCAAAACTATGTTGATGTTTTAAATTTCTCCGCAGTACATTATGTACTGTTTTCATATACGTCCAGTGTTTATGAAGTCATCAAGTAGTGTTCGAGTTTGCCTGTTAGCCAAATTACCATTTTGCTTTTTTTGGTGGCGGTATCGCGTTTGGGCCAATGTCACAAATTCAAATGGCTCTGAGCACTATGGGACTTAACATCTATGGTCATCAGTCCCCTAGAACTTAGAACTACTTAAACCTAACTAACCTAAGGACAGCACACAACACCCAGCCATCACGAGGCAGAGAAAATCTCTGACCCCGCCGGGAATCGAACCCGGGAACCCGGGCGTGGGAAGCGAGAACGCTACCGCAATGTCACAAATTCTTATGTGTTATGTTGCGTTCGAGTCCTCAGTAGTTATATAAGTTATGATGATTCTAGACCACGAATTCATTCCTTGAATTGTTATAAGTTACCATCAAGTCGTCAGTATTCGTTTAAACGTATACTTTGTAGAGAAGATCTTAACTTAACATGTATGGATACACCTGATCAGCTGAAAAAAGTTAGTAAGATCATGTAAACGAAACATCCAACTTTCTGTAGAAGACATCATTAACTTATTCATGAAATGTTGCGCCATTGTGGACAGTTAACTTTTCCTCTGAGCGACAGCTTTTAAATGGAGCCAGGAAGAACATCCGCGCCCACCTTTTGGATGTATTTTGCGAAATCGCATGATGTTCTTTCCGTCTGACCACATGGGCCGTTAGCGGAGGCGCTGCAATGGTAGACTTTTTCTGAGTGCTGAAGGTACCGTTTCAACGATCAATCGTTTAGGGTGCTTTATTACTCGTTGAATTACGATAAATTCTTGGGTAAACAACGATGAAAGTTTGGCATTTTGACAGTGAAAAGTAACAGTCCCAGTAGCTATTTCTTTTCGAATTCCTGGCATGATAAATGTCACCCGACCAAGATTCCATACTGTAAGAAGAGCCGGTTATTCGGAGCCGCTGTGCGATGAGATATCTGTCACCATCTGCTGCAAAGTATTTTAAGTTTCACGGAATCGAAACAGAAGGGTATTATGTCAGGTATGACAAAAATCTTGCTATGTTTGGGGCTTTCACACGTATTTTAGTGCAAGTGGTAGTATATTTTTTTTTAACTTGGTACTGTTCTTGTGACGCACGCGGCTCATGTTACACAAGACAAAAATTTTTGGTTCGGGAATTAATAAGAGATGTTAAGAGACAATAAAACAACTGACTAACTACGTCTTCGTTGCTCTGCGAAATACTACACGTTTGCAGTATCACGCTCGTGTTAGCCTGTTTATGAAACAGCAGTTTTCGAGTCCCTCGCCGATTCTGCTTATGCAGAACCGAGCGCCTCCACTATTCAACCTCTGACGGGACTGTCGAGAGAAGCGGAAACTCATCAAAATGCCTATCTGCATTCCAGGTTCACTGAAAGCCGCATTCACAGCACAATGCGGCGCTCGCCCCGGGACTCCAACTTGGCAGCATAGGAGCGCGGTCGCTGGCTGGCTGCATACCCCCGCTCACCCCTGACTACTAGGTCTTACAGTCCGCCGCCGGTGGAGAAACTCGTCTGGTATAGAGAAAGGGTTTTCTATCAACGGCGTCGCTACAGCGCCGTTTGCAAAATGTGACGAGTGGTGTTCACTCTGTGTACTGATGAGATGGCCAATTCGTCACCAATAAGCACTTTGCACAGCAGCAGCGAGCATAAAACGTGGCGTTCACTGGTGTAAAAGTTTTTACCTTTGACTGCGCAGATGCAGACCAATTTAGTAATATTATTTTTATTGGTGACCCTGCATTACGACTGATGCCATACGGGCTGCAATAACAGTTTTATGTGCTCTGATGATAATTTCAGTATTTATTTAAACAGCAGCCCTGGCTCTTAACAAAAATTCCTTCCAGTTAAATGCTTTCCCGGAGCAAAGGTGAACGTTTGATATTGTGATATTACGGACAAGTACAACATTTTACTTAAGATTTGCTCATATGTCACTAACATAGTTATAAGCTGATCCGCATGTACGAGGTGTGGCTAGAAAAAAACCGGACTAGTACTGGTGAAACAATAAAACGAATGCAATAAGGCTGAAAGTCGCGTGGCCTGTCACGTGACTCTCGCTCCGCCTACTGCTCGAGTTTCATCTGCCTCCTGCACTCAGTCTGCCCGTGGCGTCTGTTTTAAGTAGTTGACGTTTTGTCTGTGCGTCGGAAAATGTTGAGTGTACAGAAAGAACAGCGTGTTAACATCAAATTTTGTTTCAAACTAGGAAAATCTGCAAGTGAAACGTTTGTAATGTTACAACAAGTGTACGGCGATGATTGTTTATCGCGAACACAAGTGTTTGAGTGGTTTAAACGATTTAAAGATGGCCGCGAAGGCACCAGTGATGACACTCGCACTGGCAGACCATTGTCAGTAAAAACTGATGCAAACATTGAAAAAATCGGTAAACTTGTTCGACAAGATCGCCGTTTAACAATCAGAGCAGTGTCTGAGTTAACAGGAGTTGACAAGGAAAGTGTTAGGCAGTTTCTTCATGAGAGTTTCAACATGAACAAAGTGTGTTAAAAATGGTTCCAAAGTGTCTCACAATTGAACAGAAGGAACGCCGAAGAATGATTTGTTCTGACATCCTGGAAAACATTGAAAGTGATCCCACCTTCTTACAAAACGTTATTACTTGCGATGAATCGTGGTTTTTTACTTACGATCCCGAAACTAAACGCCAATCGATGCATTGGAAAACTCCTGGTTCTCCACGACAAAAAAAAGCACGAATGTCAAAATCGAAATTCAAGGCAATGATGATTGTTTTTTTTTTTTTACATCAAAGGGATTGTGCACATTGGTTGGGTACCAGAGGGACAAACAGTGAATCAGCATTACTACATTAGCGTCCTGGCTACCCTACGTGAGCGAGTACGGAGAAAACGGAACGATTTGTGGAGAAAAAAGTCATGGATCCTTCACCAAGACAATGCCTCAGCTCACAGTGCGTTGTCAGTGAAGACGTTTTTGGCAAAACACAACATTCCCATCTTAGATCATCCACCCTACTCACCTAATTTGGCCCCCTGTGACTTTTTTCTTTTCCCTAAAGTCAAGTCAGCTTTGAAAGGAACTAGATTTGAGACTGTTGAAGCAGTAAAAGAAAAAGCGACGGAAGTAGTGTATGGACTTACCGAAAATGATCTGCAGCATTGCTACGAACAGTGGAAAATTCGTATGGAGCGGTGTAGAGACCGAGGAGGAGAAGTACATTGAAGGAGATAACATGAAATTGTAAATAATTGTAAATAAATGTTTTTTCCAGCATCAGTCCGGTTTTTTTCTAGCCGCACCTCGTATACAAGAAATCTGAATCGCCCAACAAACTTCGTAATAACGCGTAAGTCATGTCGTGAAGATCATTTGATGTTGTGACACCAGCAATGTGTTGTCAAAATAAAAATCTGGCAACTGGCAATAATCTTTGTAATAGAGTTCATCAGGTCATCATCAACGTCAGTGGTTACGGGTGTGGTTCATTGGTGTCACCAGTACTCAGCTGCCATCTCTTCATGTCACTCGCTTCTTCCATTTGCTCCGACACCTTATTATTGTCTCATTCAAATGAAATAGGTTTTTTTATTTATGTTCGGAACTGAAAACCCGTGAAGTCAAAGTCGCACATAATTCTTTTTTTTTTAATTAGGATGTATTACACGTTTCGACTGACAATGTAGCAATCTTCAGAACATAAAACATCCTTTATTACTGTTGGCGCCATTGCGGCTTCACACATCGTTAAAATTTTATTAAACTGACAATATCCATAGACGAATTAGTTAAAAACAGGTTTTTATCGTTCGTGGCCAACTGACGCAATCGGCATTTACATCATCTCGTTAATACTGACTGTGTCACTTACCAAGTTTTAATGGTATAACGTCTTTGTTTTATGGCCATCGTTCAATTACATTGATCACGAACGACGAATGATATATTTTAAGAGAAATTGTAACGATGTATGAGACAATAATGGCCCCAAAGTTACACAAGAATGTTTCAAGATCTGAAGAGTGCAAGATTGTTAACCGAAATAAAACCAAATAAAAAAGATTTTATGTGCGGCTTTTACTTCATGGGTTTTCAATCGCTAACATAAACCAAAAAAAATTGCAACGGATGGTGTATCTCCTGGTTGATCATGCCAAGAAGCGTGATACAGATCTTTCCTTTTCCAAATGTTTTGCTGTTTATTTTTGTTCAATAGTACATACTGCAGCTACGTCATCATTGTGCTGTCTATTCTGAAGGTTATGTCAACAGCTGACATTGATTTTTGTATGTGAGTCGTAACACTGCTATCGTTTTACATAAGTTAGGCGTTACCTCCTTTCTTCTATTCCCAAAGCTACTCGAATTTTTAGAATCTTCTATTGGTGGCATCGTTGGATATGTATTTCATGCAGTTAAAGTAGATGCCAAGATTTTGTTGGGTCCATGTTAGCAGCAGTAGACTGCCCTGTATTGGTTAACGTACTTTGAAAGATATTTTTTCAAACTGTTCAAGAAATTTACATTATTCTGCTACGCATCCTTTTCAGCATGTTCAGCCCTTAGTGAAGATCATTCTTTGTATTTGTAACTTAGCTTGTCAACAGTATAAAGCATTATACTCTAAGGCCACTGTTAAGTAACTTTGTGTAAGCTGCATATGCTGTATACAGATTTTTGTTCTACCCAGATTGCAGATTTAGTTAATTACATTTTTACAAAAAGTGTTCATACGCAAACCAAATTTCAATGAGACAGACTAACTATAGTAATGTACTTTGATGTGCCCCTAAAATCCACAACATGAAGTCATTCAGTGTACTAGTTACAGAGATAATATTAAAGCACCATATGGCTATGTACAGGTTACGTAGTTCCCATCAATTACGTGTAGTTGGTTTGTGGGCGCATATCTGGTACGCCGTAGGGTCCCAGATGTGCTCCAACCGGTCCTCATCGGGCGAATTATGGTCGCCAAGATCATTAACGTGGTTTTACTCTCATGCTCCTCAACACAATGTGGCACGATTCTGCCATCGTGGCGCCGATAGTTACCCTGTTGGGAGATGCCATCGTCTTCGCTGATGGCACTTAGCATGTGTGATGCGCGTACGTTTTTATTTTCGGAAATATATAGTTTCTTCAAACTGCTGATGTCAGTTGCGAATGTTGTTGGACTTTGGAGGTACTTGATTGTATCGCAAACGAAATCCTCTCCTATCACTTTAGGAAAAAAAAGACTCTGTTACCTGCACTGTGATGACAGAACGGCAACTGTTACAATCTAATGCGCAGACTGTCGTCGGTACGATTTTAATTTTCGCTTGTGACATGGGACTTTTAACTCATTCTTCACCGTGTTTGTGCCTGCTTTCGAATCAGTGCTTCTGCACAACTATAGAAATACTCCATGTAATTATTTGTAATTTATAGCAAAGTCTTACATAGTACCAGCTGCTTATGATTGCTATAATCACCTTCAATTGCTATACATGATCTACATTCTCAGAGGCCAAACAGAGCGAAATTTGAATTCCTTAACTATGATATCAACTATACCCCGACTTACATTGATACAGACGTTGAATGACAAGCGCAGTATCCATATACTCCCGATATTATGTGCTTCTACCTGTCACTTACCAACATTTGGTTTATAGGTTAGTTTTGTAACTCACCTGGAGCTTTTGAGGACGTGCTCAGAGTGAGAGTACAAGATGTGTTCCTGTAGCTTCATGTTCCTCATCTGTCACACAGCCGGTCGTCTTAGTCTTGGTGGATGTGAGTCTGATGAGGAACCACAAGCGACCGGCAATAAATGAAACGTCGGTGAACAACACGACCAATCTAAAATCTAGGCAGTGTATTCAGAAACACAAAGTCTGACTTGCAGGTGGGGCACAATGTGCGGACTTGGTTGGGTCATGAGAGACATAGAGATGAAGACCCAAACTGATATGTCGATATCCTTGGTATGTAGTAGGCAGACATGGATGACTACTTGCTACAATGCGCCACGGTATCGCAGCTGGCTTGCTGGTCAAGAAACCAGCCTGCTAGCGATATACCGAATCGAACGCCACAAGAACATGGAGTAATTGTGAAATTAGAACTTCAACTGGTTCACAGAAGTGTGGGCGCTGCAGTCTATGTGATTGCCGTAAGCTTAGTGATAACAGTGCATCCCAATTTAAGTTATACAATATAGCACTGAAGATGGTCACTCAGTGACAGAATATCGATTTTGCAATAGTAAAAAATATACGACCAATGCTGTCTCTTTTTTCAAGTATACATGATACACTGTCTGTATAAAGATTAACTGCAGCGCCCACACTTCTGTGAACCAGTTGAAGTTCTAATTTCACAATTACTCCATGTTCTTACGTGAGCCGTGGCGTTCGATTCGGTATATCGCTAGCAGGCTGGTTTCTTGACCCCTACTTGCGGAAATGGCTGGCTGGTAGCATGAGCAAAATGTGAGAGTGGGCTTGAGTGGTACGTCGGCAACGAGTAACGTCGCGGAATATAGAAGAGGCGTCACGCTGTGAAAACGGGAGGAGTTAGCAAGCTGGAGTGGATTAGTGACCGGCGTGTGTAGAGCTGAGAAGAGGGACCTTGCCGTGTCGATGGGGCTGTTACCTTCGTATTGGAGTGTGTGGTGTTTGGACGTCGATATAACAGTTGGGAGGAGTGCCAACCTACAAATGCTGATATCCATCCAGGACTTCTCAGCACCCGGCCGCGGTGGCCGTGCGGTTCTAGGCGCTCAGTCCGGAACCGCGCGACTGCTACGGTCGCAGGTTCGAATCCTGCCTCGGGCATGGATGTGTGTGATGTCCTTAGGTTAGTTAGGTTTAAGTAGTTCTAAGTTCTAGGGGACTGATGACCATAGATGTTAAGTCCCATAGTGCTCAGAGCCATTTGACCCATTTGAACTTCTCAGCAACCCATGTGGCCAACTCCAGTTTCTGAATCTGATGAGACATTTCGTCAAAGGGCATGTTTATATATAAAGGCCAATGTCCTGCGCTGCTTCCAATGTTTAGTGGAGCTTGTGAATACGAATCCTATCGTTTTTGGGGTGTAATAAGCCGCCACTTAGGAAAGACAACGTTCCGAAGCAGTATAACATGTAATAGTTAAAATGTTATATAGTCGTAACTGTTATAAACTTAATACTCTAACTCGAAATTTTTGGCTGTTGTTGTTTCTCCGGTAACAACAATAAATACCTGACTTGCATTTGAGTTCTCAGTTTCTTACAGCTTAAATTCAAAGCCATTGCTAATATGAGTAGACACTGTTTGTGGGGAGCAGAGTAGGAATGTCTCTCTCACTTCCCTTAAGCGCAATTGCTTTGTTATCCATTTGTATTCGTTCGTCCTTGTGTTTAACAGTTTTCTGATATAGGATTTTAGTATGTTGTAGTTAAGTCCATACAAGGGTCTGTCTCATCTCTCCAGATAACGGGCGACAACTTACGGTAGCTTTCCACTGCGCTAGTCGGTCACTGGTAAGGCGCGGCTCTGTTATGACCGACTGCGTGTTAGAAAAGGACAAGCCATCTCATGTCGGTCTGCTGACGGTCCGAGATCGGAGCTGTAAGATAATACTTTCATTGTACACACATCAAAAAAAGTTTCGTGTCACCTCGGTTCCAAGAGTTCCGGTACCTTTAATACCCAGTAGCTCGTCCTCTTGCATTGATGCATTCCTGTATTCGTCGTGGCACACTATCTACAAGTTCATCAAGGCACTGTTAGTCCAGATTGTCCCACTGCTCAACGCCGATTCGGCGTAGACTCCTCAGGGTGGCTGGTGGGCCACGTCGTCCATAAACAGCTCTTTTTAATCTATCCCAGGCATGTTCGATAGGGTTGATGTCTGGAGAACATGCTGGCCATTCTAGTCGAGCGATGTCGTCGTCCTGCAGAAAGTCATTCACAGGATGTGCACGATGGGGCGCGAATTGCCGTCCATGAAGATGAATTCCTCGCCAATATGCTGCCGATATGGATCCACTATCGGTCGGAGAATGGCATTCACGTATCGTACAGCTGTTACGGCGCCTTCCATGACTACCAGCGGCGTACGTCGGCCCCACATAATGCCACCCCAAAACAGCAGGGAACCTCCGCCTTGCTGCACTAGCCGGACAATGTGCTTAATGCGTTCAACCTGACCGGTTAGCCTTCAGACATGTGTCCGACGCCTGTCTGGTTGAAGGCATACGCGGCACTCATCGGTGAAGAGAACGTGATGCCAGTCCTGAGCGGTCCACTCGGCAAGTTGTTGGGCGCATCTGTACCGCGCTGCATGGACGTCGGGAGTGAAGTTGCGCATCATGCAGCCTACTGCACACAGTTTGAGTCGTAACACGGCATCCTGTGGCTGCACGAAAAGCATTTATTCAACAAGGTGGTGTTGCTATCAGGGTTCCTCCGAGCCATAATCCGTAGACATCGGCCGTCCACTGCAGTTGTAGCCTTTGGCGGCCCGAGAGAGACATGTCATTGACAGTTCCCCTCCCTCTGTATCTCCTCCAATGTTAGAACATTATCGCTTTGGTTCACTCCGATACGCCTGCACATTTTCCTTGTTGAGAGCCCTTCCTGGCACAAAGTAACAATGCAGACGCGATCGACCGGCAGTATTCGCTGTCTAGGCATGGTTAAAATGACAGACAACACGAGCCGTGTACCTCCTCCCTGGTGGACTGAACTGATCGGCAGTTGGACCCCTCCGTCTAATAAACGCTGCTGATACATGGTTGTTTACATCATTGGGCAGCTTTCATGACATTTGTGTTCAGTCAAAGGAACTGTGTCTGTGATACAATATCCACAGCTAACGTCTGTCTTTAGTAAATCTGGGAAACCGGGTGATGCAAAACTTTTTTGATATGTGTATGCATTTCACTTTCGTAAACACATCTGGCTGTATTCTGATGGGTCTTAATATTTACTTCACTCTGACCTGTTGATATTGAATTAATGACTTATTGAGTGCCATGGCGCGTTTTGATCTTACATGTGTTGTAACCTCAGTTGCTATCAGTTAAAATCTTTCTTGAGCATGGTGGTACATGTTTGTTAAATACAACTGTTAACTGGAAGATTATTAATAATGTTTGGTAAGATCCACATTTTTCACAAATTGGGAATATTATTAAAATTGTTTTGAAAAGATAAATTGCTATTGCCAGATGGTTTAGTGAGTGCCAGGTACGGCTTTTTGTAAAATTGCAGATTGCTTTTAAATTGTTTACAAGAGATAAATTGTTACTGACAGATAGTTTAGCAAGCGCTAGGCGCATATTTCATTAAATATAGAATTCACTCAAATTCCTATGAACATCTTTTTTTTTTTTTTTTTTGGTGTGGTGACATATTTTTCGTACTTGAAAATTGTTTTCTATGTGATCAGCATTTCATTCAAATATTTCATGCAGGAAGAAATTTGCTTAGTTATTCTCATGCACACAGTGGTTAAACTGAAACAAATAAATCGTCATCATGCAAACGCTGACTGATGCTGAAACTTCCTGGCAGATTAAAACTGTGTGCCGGACCGAGACTCGAACTCGGGACCTCTGCCTTTCGCGAGCAAGTGCTTTACCATCTGAGCTACCCAAGCCCGACTCACGCCCAGTCTTCACAGCTTTACTTCTGTCAGTACCTCGTCTCCTACCTTCCAAACTTCACAGAAGTTCTCCTGCGAACCTTGCAATATTAGCACTCCTGAAAGAAAGGATATTGCGGAGACATGGCTTAGTCACAGCCTGGGGGATGTTTCCAGAATGAGGTTTTTCACGCGCTGATATGAAACTTCCTGGCAGAGTGAAACTGTGTGCCGGACCGAGACACGAACTCGGGACCTTTGCCTTTCGCGAGCAAGTGCTCTACCATCTGAGCTGTGGCTAAGCCATGTCTCCGCAGTATCCTTTCTCTCAGTAGTGCTACTTCGGCAAGGTTCGCAGGAGAGCTTCTGTAAAGTTTGGAAGGTAGGAGACGAGGTACTGGCAGAAGTAAACCTGTGGGGACGGGGCGTGAGTCGTGCTTGGGTAGCTCAGTTGGTAGAGCACTTGCCCGCGAAAGGCAAAGCTCCCGAGTTCGATTCTCGGTCCGGCATACAGTTTTAATCTGCCAGGAAGTTTTATATCAGTGCACACTCCGCTGCAGAGTTAAAATCTCATTCTCTGACTTGTGTTGCAGTTGCTGGGGTAACCCTCCCACTCCACAGCCTTGTGTACTGATCATTGTAGTGCAGGAACAAATTTTCTTAGTTGTTCCTATACACATAGTGATTACACTGATACAAATAAATTGTCATCATGCAAACTCTGACTGATGTTGCTGTTGCTGGGGTGACCCTCCCACTCCACAGCCTCGTTTACTGATCTTTGCGGCCTGTATTTATGACAGTCATTTCTTTCCGGTCAGGAAATTGGTGCTTATTCCGTTAGAGATACTGACTATCCAGCAATTTAGAGCTGTCACTATCCTAAGGCGTGAGAGACACTTCCTCTGGATTCTCCATGGAGGCTTATGTGAAACTGCTAGCCTGCTGCACCCTCCGTTATTGCTGACGTAGCCCTCAGCGTCGTCAAAGCATTCAAATTCAACTGCACAGAAACAGAAAGGTTATCTTGGTTGCGAAAATTATATTCAACAGTCCAAAAACAGACAGAGCTGATAAAATCAGTGGATTCATAAAATTAATAAAAGCTAACTAAACCATACAATACCTTTCGTTGGAATATTTTAGAGTAATACTATAATACTTTCACACATGAGTAGGAATATGTATTGTTTTCTGTAATACCCTGTCGAATTGGCAGGTATAATTCATAATAGCTATCGGTAAGTGTAGAATAACAAAGTCATTTGGCATGAAGACGATACAATAGACTGCAACATCGACTCTGTATTAATTGGGTAATGATTTGGTCAGTGCGTCTGTTTTCAGCTTGTAATACGAGCCATTAGTGTTGATACAAAAGAATGATAGGTGGCCATTCACCTCGATACTAGTCAGGTGACTGTGTAACATTCTATTTTACGCTACTGGTTTGGCCAAGTGTAGCGCAATAGTTATCCATAATAAGGTAAACGTCCGCAGGTCGTGGTCGTGCGGTAGCGTTCTCGCTTCACACACCCGGGTTCCCGGGTTCGATTCCCGGCGGGGTCAGGGATTTTCTCTGTCTCGTGATGACTGGGTGTTGTGTGATGTCCTTAGGTTAGTTAGGTTTAAGTAGTTCTAAGTTCTATGGGACTGATGAGCATAGATATTAAGTCCCATAGTGCTCAGAGCCATTAGAACCATTTATTTTTGACAGCAACAGCAGACGACAGAAACCAACTACTACGCACTACTCTCGTGTGAGTGGGACCTTCGTAGAAGCTACAACCCTGTCTGAAGAAAACATCCTCAGATAGGGACGGAACATTGGGTTTGTCGAATAAATAAATTCGACCACCATTTAATAGCACAGATTTTTGTATTTTTAAACAGTGAAAAATAAGATTCATTATCCCGATTTTAATCATCTAACTGTACTTTTAATAAGCAGTTTTGAAAAAATACTATCATTAAAGGCAACACTTACGTTTAGAACGCTTGTATTGATTGGTACCGTAGTGAATATATTCTTTTTAAAAGATGGTATCGTTTAGGTTTCCGTGGCCACGTTCTGGTGAAACGTCAGAAAAAAGTCCGATGTGGATCCTGCCCACTAGCCCCTTATAGGGTGCCCAGGAATGAATTGAGTTTATTACAGTAACTGACTTGACAATACTTGACTTGCGTACCTGCAATGACGTGTCGCTAGCACTTGGCGACAGGCAAATAATCAACGTCCTTCACAATATACAATTTCCATTCAAGTAAATAATACTATCCACAAGTTACGGCTCGTCTTCTAGTGCGGCTCTCCTAGCGCCCGACTTTTAGTGCGGCCGAGGCTTGCAGGAGCGATGTTTATATTATCTTCGGACAGAGGCCATTCCCGTCGTGGTGCGGTCCTAGTCAGTGTACTATTGTCTGACGTCGTCTCACAGCTTTCTCTGCGTTTACATTCCAAGCCAACGTGCCAGCGCTTGATGTTATGCCAGAACAATCTAAGAAACCGTGTTTGAAGCCAACACCCAATTTGTCGACAAGTGTCACGGAAGCCTTAATATTTTTGTACCTCACACCTAAGGCGATGAGATAAGCAGATTGTACAGCCCCATGACCAAAGATGGAAAGAGAGAGTGCGGTTGATGTCACCTCTCACCTTTCTATTGTGTCGCAGTGATGATCGGATCATATGAAAGTATGCCAAATGTAAGCGCCACAGGCCAAGCACATCGTTTCTATGACAGAATGGAACGAGCTTTTCTTCCTTAGCGAGTACATGCAACATTAAGAAACTTGGAAGACTGGACGACGAACTTTTGAACATTTTTCTGTTCACTAATTAGCAGCATGCATCGAGACGACTGGGACAAGATCCGTAGCATCACTCACAGGAGCATGCAAAATGAACCCGACCGCCGCACCGAGCGATGGAAAGAGAAGTTTACAAGGTGCAGGATGTAGACTGACAAGGCGACTGACGACATGTCACGCACAGTGGTCAAACTCAGTGAATGACAGTTGGCCAAAGGAGAACAGTCTATCTTTCAAAAAGGAAGGAGCTTCGCTGTCATCCTGAGACCTATAGCGTTTCGACAGATACGACATTATAATGCTCTAACAACTTTTAGCAATGTGATTGATAATGCCATAATAGCAGAAATCTAGATGTACCAAAGATAAATATAGTAATACACAGTCAAATAACGGTTTACTCTTTTCAACTTGTCAATTGTTTTTGGATGGTCCACGATGTTTTTCAAAGTAGCCATGTGCTATATTCTGGACTTCAGTGTGAGGCATGACAAGTTTTCCAAAGCACTATATATTGGATATCGCTGCGGGACTTTACAAGATTTTGTTCATGTTATTTGTTTTCGTGCTGTTCCACGATTTGCTTTTACAAAGCAATTATGTGTTATACTTTGTCAGTAAATTGTTGCACTCACAGTATTTGGTTTCATCACTTTCACACATACACATTTATTACATCCTATATTTTTGTTGCTGCTTATTGTCTCGTCATACTTAGTTGATACTTTAGTACCGATACGCTAGAGGAGGATGTAATGGTTCAAATGGCTCTGAGCACTATGTGACTTAACATCGGAGGTCATCAGTCCCCGAGACTTAGAACTACCTAAACCTAACTAACCTAAGAACATCACACACATCCATGGCCGAGGCAGGAATCGAACCTGCGACCGTAGCAGTCCCGTGGTTCCGGCTGAAGCACCTAGAACCGCTTGGTCACCGCGGCCGGCTCGAGGATGTAATATTTTTATCGATGGTATTACTTGATATTTTCACATAGCTTCATCCGTTTCTACACATGTGTTTATAAACCTGTGTTATCTTCAGTGATACAATAGCAGAAAGTGTCCAAATTCTCATGTCTCACAATTTTTGTACGTTATTTAAGTCCTTTCGGGTTTTGTAGTTTCGTTTGGTTCTTGACATGTGCACCAATGCTGAGTGCACCGTATTTTCATAGTTCATATTTTCTTGAACACAACATAGTCATGTACTTAGAAGCACCTGTTCACACAGTCAGGCGGTTGATAGATTGTATGATTTCATATGTATTTGGGTATCTCATTTCTTTTACTTTTGTTATGTGTTGATATCTTATATGAGAAACTTTTTGATGTAAACACTCACGTATTCGAGTTATTTCATTGTATTTGGAATCGGAATCGTATTTCGATTCGTGTGGGTGGATCGATTCGAGCTTCTACTAGGTGACGCTCTTCAGGACTCTGCGCTCGTGGATATTGGTGTTCTCTTCGGCCCTGTGCAAAGTTTTCGAAGATTGGCTTTGGACTTAGGCGCATCTGCGGCGAGTAATAAGATATGAAGAGACCCGCGGCTCACCCCAGCAACGGTTAGCAACGGCTGCAGTTCGGCCCACCTCGACATGTCGGAAATTACCTTGGTGGCAATCATGGTAAGATTGCAATTGTAATGCACATTACCGACATCAGAACTTGCGATTTATTGATGGAAGAGGAGTTTATTTCTGTTTTCTATTTCTTCTCTCTCTCTTTCTAGTTTCTTGTTTTCTTTTTTGTCTTCCAAACTTAATCTACAGGCTTCAAGCATTGGTACACAGGTTTTGTTTCAATTTAATTCTTGTTTCAAAGGGGATTTTTTTTTTCATAATCACTCGTATTTGTTACGCTATTGAGTTAACTAACTGGAGATCACCTGCCCAGTGAAGTTTCTTCCTGATTCTTCGTTTATTCATTGATTTTTCTATACTCTATTCAATTTCATAACCTTCTTTGAGTAAATTGAAATTTTGCAATCACGGTTGAACGCATAATTTGTGCTCTTTGTGAATGGTCACCATCTCAACCGTAACTGTCCAGCTCATGCTGGTGGCGACCGTAACAAATATTCATTTCGTTATCTTCGGTCAATATCAGTTGGTAAATTCATTCTTAAATTGTTTTATAGCGTCGAGATATGTGTCATGAGTAATTTTTACACACTATTTGAATAAATATTATTTTAAAATTGTTGAGGCTTTCGTGGCCACTTGTTGACAAACTGCCTGTTGGCTTCTGTCTTGGGTTCTGTGCCTGACGTTTGTCTGCTGATTTTTCTGACGTTTCGACAGCACGAGTGGCTTGCATTGTCCAAGTCCACTACCAGCAATGGCGGGTGAAGCTTCGTCAGTGCCAGCCACTCGTGCTGGAGAAGCGCCAGGAAAATCATTAAACGTCGGAGCAAGAATTTGTCAATGAAGTTATTCACATTGTAATGCCACATAGTGTCGCTTTGTCTTGCATTGTGCCGTATTCCAAAGATATGCAATGCCTAAAATTCACACGAGTTTCTGTACATTGGCTGTAATTGGAGCACTAGCACTTACTTCGTTATTAAGAGGCATGACAGGATACACATGTAAATTCAGTTTAGTTCTGATGTACTTAAAGTAAGGCAATTAACATGACTTTTCATAAGATTTGTTAGTGAACAATCCGACTGGTCCCGATGGTTGAATCTGCTGCTTTTTGTCAGACTACCACAGGAAATTAATTGCCTTAATTCTTTATTTCGTCGTCCTAAATGTTTAATTCCTGTAAAAACACAATTTACGAATGCAGAATCTGGAACTCGTTTTGATTGAAGACGTTCATGACAAGATAAAAGGTCGCCGTGTGAAGAACGGAATTAATTACTCAGTACTGTACATCTGCATCACATGCGTACAAGTCAAGCAATATAGTTGTATGCATCATTGTGCAACCTCCCCATAGACGCCACCTGTTATGCAAAATGGTAACAGATTCGTGGGCAGCAGTGAGAGTAAGAATCTATTGTAGAAATTTGGTCAACATTACGGAAAAATAAACTACAGTTTCTCTGTCCGAACACGTTTCTGGTCATGCAGCTGCATCCTGTTAAAATTCTCTAAAAATTTGAAGTAACGTAACCCAGGTTCGAAACCTCTTTGAATCCATTAAACACATTGGGGGTCATCAGTTTTCCATCTCACTACACAACGTCGTACCAAGCGTAAGCATAACTTCCAATTTTTGGTTTTGGTGTACTGTCACACATCCGCAAATATATCTCCTTAGCATTTACCTACACATCCAACTTTTCCTATCGTACGACACGTTTCCTTAGTCTGACACTTTAATCGGTTCTTATGGCTACCCTTCCAATCACATAGGATTTTCTTCTCCCATTCTACCCTTCTCACATTCGTCCTACTCATCATGACTCCTTCTTCTGCTGCATAAACCAGATGCTAATTACTCCAATGACATAATCTTGTTCCTTTACGCTGCATGATTTTCCAGCTCAAAGTACTCTTCAACCCAATACCTTACATCTCTTAGCTAACTCTCAAGCCATCCACATTTCCACATGTCCAAGCAGGAGGGTGGTGTGTATAGTGTATTGAACCGGGCACCCTCAGTGGTTCACAATCCCACAACAGGCCACAGCCAATAACCCAGGGTTATTGTGCGGTTCGGCCGCCAGTGGACCTCCCTTCCCCCCTCCCCCATGGCAATGTCTTATACCATACCAGACGAATGTAGCCACAAATGTTTGCGTGGTAGAGTATTTATGGTGTACGTGTATGTGGAGAGAGTGTTTGCACAGTCATCGCCGAAATAGTGTAAATGAGGCGGAATAGGGGGAACCCTCCCGAATTCGCCGAGGCAGATGGGAAACCGCCTTAATAACCACCCAGAGGCTGGCCGGCACACCAGACCTCAACACTAAACCATCGGGTGGATTCGTGCCGCGGACCGGCACGCCTTCCCGCTCGGGAAACAGCGCGTTAGACCGCGCGGCAAGCCGGGTGAGCTCAGCAAGAGGATAATTACACTCTTTCTAGATCTGACCTCATTATTTTGTTACATTTTAACGAATCAACGTATTTTCATCTAATGAATTCATTGGCACCACCAGTACAATCAAGAAAACAGTAAATCATGATCTCACTTGGTTTTCCATAAACATTTATTTTCAATGAATAAGTGCCTGTCGCTTAGTAACGCAGGCACTAGAGATATGGGTTGTCATACGAGAGAATCCTGCTCCAACGGAAAGGACCTCTAGACAATGTGGCAATTAAGGCTAATCGAAACACAAAAATGTTTCGGGATTGTGGTGAGTGAGTGGTATGAGTATCGCTGACTATATTATGTGGTAATTCATGAAAACATAGTAGTAAGTATCTATAGCGAAGATGTAGTGTTATGTACCTTAGTCAGCACTCTACCCTTCAGGTATAGAGAGTGGAGCTCAAAGAGACAGTGCTGCGTAGGCGAGAATGACGGAGTTATCAGTGGACGTAACATATCATTCAATTCCCACACTACTCATGGATCTATGCCTAGTGCACCGCCGACCATACTATCCGCCCTCATGTTACCGACTTAGTCTCAATTAGTGCATGTGGACAAGGTGATTCGTAGAAACAGGGGTACTGAGATGTTGCTTGAAGTCCCACAGACCAGCGAGACAATCATGTGATAATCGTCTGTTACAAGACGGTAACTTGTTAAATGTCAGCAACAATGTGATAATTAACCATAACAAGTCAGACTCAACTTATTATACTGAAAATAGTTTAACTTGCTCATGGAAATTCAGTATTTTAGTTATTCCAAAGATGTATTTTTCCCAGAGCGGAATGTTTCTGCAAGGAATGAAAATGATTATTCTAACTGTGGATAATTTAAAAACATGACAAGAGATACTCAGACAGAAGAAAATGGATACAGCGTTAATAACGGAGAGAAAAGGGAACTATTGGGCTCAAAAGATTTAGGAATACTTCGTAATCTGTTTTGGAGTCCCTCAGTAAACAAGAACATCATCAGGAGTAGCAGTTTTTACAAACAACATGTGTAAAGAGGGGTTATACTCATGGAAGAATGAGAGGATCGTAAGAATTCGATGTAAGGTGGAAAAAGGATCTTTGCAGAAAATTTCTGTGAGTTCTTGGAATAGACATAAAACACCCCAACAAAAATGACTGTGTCATTCTAGAGTTGGTAACAACCCAGCATTATGTGAAATAAAGGAGAGAATGTGTTAAATACGAATAACAAATTACTAAACAACTTGTCATAATTTAATGACTTCCGTATAATGAATATATTTTTTCCGGCTCACCAGAATAATCTTTGCTGAGAGAGGACAACAGTAGAACATAAGACTATTTTTCGGAATTGAATGCAGCCCATTATGGGCTAATGGTCAAACGAGCTGGATTGTGCAACAACAAAGCTTGTTCAAAATGGTTCAAATGGCTCTGAGCACTATGGGACTTAACTGCTAGGGTCATCAGTCCCCTGGAATTTAGAACTACTTAAACGTAACTAACCTAAGGACATCACATACATCCATGCCCGAGGCAGGATTCGAACCTGCGACCGTAGCGATCGCGCGGTTCCAGACTGTAGCGCCTAGAACCGCTCGGCCACTCCGGCCGGCAACAAAGCTTGTCAAAAGTGATTATTAATTTGCTTTACTTTAAGAACAGCACAATTCAACTGAATTTAACATACATAAACAGTCAGGTCTCTTGATAACTGTTAATACACGTTAGCTTCCCAATTACAGCAAAATTACAGAAACCTGAGTGAACTGTGCACACTGTACAACTTTCCAATCTGACGTAATATAAGACAAAGGCACATTATGTGACACAACATTATAAAGAATATCTTTAACAGAAAACACGTTCAAAAAAGTACCTACCAGTACATGAACAAATAACGCCCCTAGTGCTTTTAATGAATAATGTTTTCATAACTGCTTGTTAAAAGAACAGTTAGATGATCAAAAATCGAGCTATCGAATTTACTTTTCATGCTTCCAAAAATATATGAAAAAGGTCTGTGTTATTGCAAGGAGATCGAATGAATTTCTTAGACAAATCCAACTTTCTGTCCTCATCTGAGGACGACTTCTTCAGACGGTGTTGAAGTTTCTATGAAGCTACGATTCATCCCCTGGCCCGATTAAGAGGTCAAATAAAATTTCGTTTCTTCATGATCCCTCGATGAGGTGCGATGTCACATAATTTCAAAACTCGAGTGCAATGCATTGACGTTGTTTGCTATCACCTGTTATTACTATTCGTTAGCCGATGCATCGTAGCCTCTAATCTCTACGTAGCACAGACTTGTGTATGTCTATTCTGAAGAAGACTGATTATTTTGTATGTCGCCCTTTGCTTGCGACACAGCTATCACATCTAAGTATTTGCACTTGTCTTGTTGTAATAAAACTCATTAATGCGACTTGTTTGATAGTCTGGCGAACCGAGTATGCATGTTTCCTAGACACAACAGTGAAAAACTTAAATTAATCGATTAAACAATGCAGGATCAACTGTAAAGACAATCGGACAAGAATAGAAGACGACAGAATACCAAAAGTAATGATGAATTATTACCCAGTGAGCAGGGGATTATTGGAAAGAGCGGTGATAAGGTGGCAAGATCAGTAATTTCAACCAAGAGCCCGTAACAGGTAAATGCCTAAGACATGCAGAAAGAGGAAGGACATGTCATAAGTCAGTCTTACGCCCGCCACGTGATCCAAAGATTGGATAGTGTCTTCACCAATGAATAACAGCTGAGTTATGTAACTGCTGTAGCAAAACTTCTTCAATTCACTCATTTCGTTTGGGTGCCAAATTTAGTTACTTCCTATTTAATCTTTTGGGTTTCATCAAAAATTCTTTCATTTTTTCGCTATGTCTCTTTCTCTTCAAGTTATTTCGCAAATGTCCATTCTTTCCAAGCAGTTCTTAGTTATTTCCCAAGACACTTGGCTGGTGCAGCCTACCTAAGTTTCTCTCTCTCAAAACTGGCCATACTATAAAATTTCACATTTTACACCTATAACCGCATTTAGCATCCGACTACTTTCGTTATTGACTGTAGCCTACATATTCATCTTCACAGATTCAGCAACTGCGTTAAATAAGGCAATCCTGATTTATTGTTCCGTATCAGTTGCACATTTTTAATTAGGTTACAAGTTTCTATCACTCTGGATCATACAGTATGTACTCTGATACGTGGTTCTGAATAGACAAGACGGGCTACTGACGCAACTACTCAAAGCTGAAGATGATCCTGAGCAATCGAAACGTCTAACATAACTATAAATGTGCAACGGAGACAGAACAATAAATGAATATTTTCATACACTCAACCTATTGCTGTTATCATTATTATTACAATTACGACTTTGGCAGTTACTGTTATAATTATTATTATAAGCTGCAGCGATTCTGTTTGTAGCACTACTAGTATTATCCCTCCTAATATTTAATTATCTGAGGTATTTACACAGTCAGTACACGGCTTCTAATCACTTTTCAATCGATTTTCATTTATATTAATACCATTTAGTTAGTAGTCATCATATGGTGAAGAGATGCTGGGGCTGGACTTTAGTTAAATAGTTTTAATTCGACGTGGTACCACGGTACTATAGGTTTTAATTTTAATGTTGACTGTGCCTTATTCTGGCATGTTATAGAAATTTTATGCTTCTGAAGAAGGCTAGATTAATTTAGCTGAAACCTGGTAAAGACCAGAAAATTTGCACAACTGAGGCTGACTCTTCAAAATATTAATTTTTTTTCTAGTTTTCACAGAATCCACCCTTTACATCCATATTTCAAACTCTTGCTAACAATTTTTTAATACATTTCTTTCTCGTTCTGAGTTAAGGTGGTTGTTCATTAACAAACTGCTCTCACTTCTGAAAGGTTGTTTAGCCACTGCAGTGGGTTTATGGTTCCACACCTTACTCGGTAAAAAAAAGAACCCTTACAGGATTACTTTATTGTCCGTCTGTCTGTCTGCCAGTCTGTTCGACCAATAAAGACCACTTTTCTCCGGAATGGATTGACGTATCAAGTATAAATGTATGTCACAAACTAAGACGTACAGTCCCGTGGCGGTGTAAGCAACTGAAGATCCTACATCGATGCAGTCAAACGATGCGGCCACTTACGTCCATACTTTGACACTCGCAAACCCACTTATTGAAACCTACAGGATACTGAACTTGGTCTAGAATCTTTAAATTAGGCAAGAAGCAGGGTTTTACAGTACAAGTGAACGGAAAAATTCTAAAATTGGGTTAGATAGAGCAGCAATCAGTCGTGGAATTAAGTTCCTTTAATATGACATTTATAGTCACAACGCAGATCAGATTTCGACCTGTGTCAGGTGGACTATAAATGTCATATTAAAGCAACTTAATTCCACGACTGATTGCTGCTCTATCTAACCCAATATAACCACCGTCGTTGCGTGCACCCACCCCATGGAGGGCAACTTGATGAATTCTAAAATTGTTAATTTGAAAAACATATTAATTTTGTTATTTGTTATCTGAAGTCGAATTTTAAATTAAAATATTCTGGAAAGATTTGGAAGCCTTGGGATCGATATCTTTCCAGTATCAATGACAATAACAAGATAAGGTGGGTGAACAGATGAACTGTTTATCCACATAATTTTGTATGAAAACCTTAGTGTGCGATACTTAAACCTGGCTGTTTTTTAACGTACATTGTATTCTTGTTGTCACTGTTACCTCTTAGGAAAATAAATAAACACATGGCAGCACGGCAACATTTGTGGAGTGTATGTTATGCACAATAATCACGGGAAAAGCGAACTACATGAGTGTTCGCTCCCGTTGTCTGTTTGTAAACGTGCTCGCCTTACTTGTCACAGCGCTGTGCGCCACTTTGCATATCCACTTGTCCCCAGGGCGCGCAGCTGACGCTGGGACTGGGGGTGAGGGATATCCCGTTTCGGCCCGAAGAGACAGCTGCCCAGCTGCCTGCCGAGGCGCGCCTCGCACCTGACGCCCCCTCTCCCCTCTCTCCACCCCCCACAGCGTTGCCGGTCCAGTGGCCATGGGCACGCCGGCCACGTGCGAAACGTGAGCGGCGGCCTAATGTGGCGCAAACAAGCTAATATCCCGGGTAATGGCCGCCCGTGTCATTACGGAACGATACTCGACCGCCCCAAACGACTGCGCCCTGCCGTGGCCCGATAAATCCAACGCGCCACAACGCTCTGCGCTTCCAACACTTGCAGCCATGACCTTCAGCGTCCTCTGTCCTTTCAAGAACAGAATTGCCCTTAACTCCGAGGCATCGTTAAGGAAAGTTTACCGTATATATCTACCGCACCGTCGTATCGTTTTGCAGACCAACGTTTCATCCATACTATATTCTTATTGGTCTGCTGTGCATTATAAGCCTCTTAAGGACATTGTATAACAATTAGGGCACGGATTTTAATTACCTAAAAAACAGTGAAATATGCAAGCATTTATGACTTAAAACGTACATAAATATTACCTTAAAATTAAAATATGACCTAATAGAAATTTGTTTAAAGCATTCTTGTTTGCTTATTTAATTTTTTATTCACCATGAAGTTATACAAAATTCACTTCTCAAAATATTGTAAGTATAGTTCTTTCTTTCTGTAGGGTTTGTGGCTAATTTGCACATATTTTTGAATGTCTCAATGTTTTATTTTTTAAACACAACATCATATGTCGAAACAGTAAAACAATGTTTTTATTTCTGCATAGTATTTAAAGCATTTCACATTATTTAATAACATATGTCATTCTTCAGTATCTGCAAGGTTGCACTGGACCACAAAGTGCATTTTCAGGTTTTCCATTGTGAAATATCCAAGGTTGTCGGTGTTGATTGTTTTGTACCCGGAAAAGCTCTTCTCCACTTCACAAGACGGTAACGGAGCGTATTTGAAGGCAGCTGGGTCACTAGAGTTCACCCTTGTTTCAGTATCTTCAGGTGTTGCGGCATTCCCTGAAAGACTGTCACTAATTTTGGACAGTGTAGAATATCCAGGATTCCGACAGAGAACACTTTGGAATTTGGTTTTCACTTTGTCAGCCACATGACCACGAGCTCGACCCAACTAACTCTGCAGATGTTGCACAGTACTCAGGGTCTCACATAGCTGAGTGCCAACAGCTTCCAGTCGTTTGATGGCTTTCGATATGACTGAAAAATTGGCGTTGACGTTTCGAGACAATGTATCTGTAAAAACTTTTTTCACAATTTTGGTAGAACTTGGTTCATCGCTGTCAAGCTCACAGAAGATTGTCTTTATTTGGGTGTAGTTGGTGCAGTAATACTCAGCAGTATTAAGCCAAGAACCCCATCGTGTAAGAACAGATTTAGGTGGGAGGGGCATTGAAGGTGCTTGTTCCTTGAATTTCTGCACCCGTAGCGGAGCCTTCACATTCATTTTCTTGCCACAGGGAATTTATTTGTCCACGTCAGGGTAATTTGATCGCACCTTTTCGGCAACTCCGTGCAACGCATGTGCAAGGCAAGTGGCGTACACCACACTGTGGTACAGAATCTGAAGCCCTTTGGCTGCTTTAGCCATATATGGAGCACCATCTGTTACAAGCAGCAATACTCTGTCTCTTTTCACACCATCCAGCCACAGTAGCTTCAGAGAGTTGTTAAACAAAGTAGTAATCGTCGAATTGTTAACTCTATCGAGAGCTTCACAAGTTAGTAAGAACATATCACCTTTTAGAACACCAATAACCACATCTGCAATATACCGCCACTAATATCCGTAGTTTCATCTATCGACAGCCAGATCTTTTGTTCAGCAATAGTAATTCGTATTCTGTTAAGCACATCATTGTAGCATAAGGATAAATAGTTCTATCTCAGTGTAGATTCATCTAGAACTGGATGTGTTGTGTACTTCTCCAAGAACCGTCTGAAGCGTGGATTCTTCAGCTTTTCCAATGGTATGTTGCAGGACACCATCATCTCACACAAATCCTTGCAGAATGATAGCACAGTTGACGACTGACTTGTCTGTTCAAGCAACAGCGTTTGCCTGCTGTTATTTTCAGCACGTCGTTTCACACAGCTGCTGCGTTTAGCGGTATTACAGTGTTGTTGCACATTAAAGCACTTTTCTGCACAAACTTTAACTTCACACAGTTTACAAAATATAATTTTCCCACCAGTACTAAAGAATTTCTCTCCAAATTCTCGAACATATCCTCGCAACTTCACGCTGTCGGAGCACTTTGCTTTATAGGCATGTTGAACAAGGAAAAGGCTGTATTCGAACTGGTTACTGGCAACACCTGTGCGACTGCGATGATTATTACGGCACAAGCCGCCTTTGTTGGCTCTGAGAGCGGATTGTCGACTCTACGCAACAATGTTTTATGTTCGCGAAACGACTGTTGTGGTACACCTATTTTCTGCTACAGTCCTGAGAAATAAAGCTGTGTACTAATTTATTTGTTTATCTTTCATAGTAGCACGTTAAATATTGTCTCGTAAGTAACATATTCATTTTCTTATTCGTGTTCCCGTAAGATAAGAGAAAAACGGCATATGTATTTTTGGTAAAAGTTGACGGAAATACGACCTATTAGATTAATAGTTAACCGCAGTATGACCTATTACTAAAATTTTTTGAAATATGACTTTATACGCACAATCAAAATACTTTTTCGACATTAAAATGCCTAGATTTGTGTATAAATTGTTATAAAATTCACCCTATAGTTCAGAAAAACATATGACTTGTCATCAAAATCCGGGACCTAATAACAACACACTGAAAAAGCACATACGGATGGCGGTAGTATCGCGTACACAAGGTATAAAAGGGCAGTACATCGCTGGAGCTCTCATTTATACTCAGGTGAGTAGCGTGAAAAAGTTTCGGACGCGATTATAGGGCCACAACGGGAACTGACGAACTTTCAACGCGGAAATGTACTTGGAGCAAGACGTTTAGGACATCCCATGTCGGAAATTGTTAGGAAATCCTGTATTCCGAGATCCACAGTGTGACAACTGTGAAGAGAATACTAAATTTCAGGTATTATCTCTTCTCACCACAGACAAAACGCAGTGGCCGCCGTCCTTCACTTGAGCCGGCCGGTTGGCCGAGAGGTTCTAGGCGCTACAGTCTGGAACCGCGCGACCTCTACTGTCGCAGGTTCGAATCCTGCCTGGGGCATGGATGTGTGTGATGTACTTAGGTTAGTTAGTTTTAAGTAGTTCTAAGTTCAGAGCCATTTGAACCATTTTGAACCTTCACTTGACGGCCGAGAGCAGCGGCGTATGGTTAGAGCTGTCAGCGCTAACAGACAGGCAAGAATTCGTGAAATAACCACACAAAGCGAAGTGGGACATACGATGAAACGTATCCTTTAGGACAGAGCGTTGACATCTGGCTTTAATGAGCAATCGCAGCAGACGACCGACGTGAGCGCCTTTTCTAAGAATACGACGCCAACTGTAGCGCCTCTCCTGGACTCTAGACGACTGGAAAACCGTGGCGTGGTCAGATGAGGTCCGACTTCAGTTGGTAAGAGCTGATGGTAGGGCTCGAGTGTAGCGCAGAGTCCACGACGCCATGGACTCAAGTTGCCAAAAAGGCACTGTGCAAGCTGGTTGAAGCTCCATAATGGTGTGATCTGTGTTTCCATACAATGAAGTGGGGTGTCTGGTGCAACTACACCGATCACTGACTGGAAACTGATACCGGCTACCTGGGGACTGTTTGCACCCGCTCATGCATTGCATGTTTCTACTGGCTTTCTTATGGATGAAAATGCGCCAAGTCATTGTACCATAATTTTTCGCGATGGTTTAAAGAACATTCTGATCAGTTCGAGGGAGTGCACTGCTACCCAGATCGTCCGACATGAGTTCTATCGAAAATATATGGAAATTAATCGAGATCTCAGTTTGTGGGCAAACACCTGCACCGGCAACACTTCCGGAATTCTGGACAGCTACAGCGGCAGCATAGCTCAGTATTTCTGCAGGGGACTTCCAACTACTTGTTGAGTCCATGCCACATCGAGCTTCTACACAATACTGGGAAAAAGCACGTCCGACTCGAAATTAGGAGGTATCCCGTGACTTACGTCACCTCAGTGCAACTAAAGGTACGCTGCTACGTTCGATCTACATCTACATCTACATCTACATTTATACTCCGCAAGCCACCCAAAGGTGTGTGGCGGAGGGCACTTTACGTGCCACTGTCATTACCTCCCTTTCCTGTTCCAGTCGCGTATGGTTCGCGGGAAGAACGACTGTCTGAAAGCCTCCGTGCGCGCTCTAATCTCTCTAATTTTACATTCGTGATCCCCTCGGGAGGTATAAGTAGGGGGAAACAATATATTCGATACCTCATCCAGAAACGCACCCTCTCGAAACCTGGCGAGCAAGCTACACCGCGATGCAAGGCGCCTCTCTTGCAGAGTCTGCCACTTGAGTTCATTAAACATCTCCGTAACGCTATCACGGTTACCAAATAACGCTGTGACGAAACGCGCCGCTCTTCTTTGGATCTTTTCTATCTCCTCCGTCAACCCGATCTGGTACGGATCTCACACTGATGAGCAATACTCAAGTATAGGTCGAACGAGTGTTTTGTAAGCCACCTCCTTTGTTGATGGACTACATTTTCTAAGCACTCTCCCAATGAATCTCAACCTGGTACCCGCCTTACCAACAATTAATTTTATATGATCATTCCACTTCAAATCGTTCCGCACGCATACTCCCAGATATTTTACAGAAGTAACTGCTACCAGTGTTTGTTCCGCTATCATATAATCATACAATAAAGGATCCTTCTTTCTATGTATTGGCAATACATTACATTTGTCTATGTTAAGGGACAGTTGCCACTCACTGCACCAAGTGCCTATCCGCTGCAGATCTTCCTGCATTTCGCTACAATTTTCTAATGCTGCAACTTCTCTGTATACTACAGCATCATCCGCGAAAAGCCGCATGTAACTTCCGACACTATCTACTAGGTCATTTATATATATTGTGAAAAGCAATGGTCCCATAACACTCCCCTGTGGCACGCCAGAGGTTACTTTAACGTCTGTAGACGTTTCTCCATTGATAACAACATGCTGTGTTCTGTTTGCTAAAAACTCTTCAATCCAGCCACACAGCTGGCCTGATATTCCGTAGGCTCTTACTTTGTTTATCAGGCGACAGTGCGGAACTGTATCGAACGCCTTCCGGAAGTCAAGAAAAATAGCATCTACCTGGGAGCCTGTATCTAATATTTTCTGGGTCTCATGAACAAATAACGCGAGTTGGGTCTCACACGATCGCTGTTTCCGGAATCCATGTTGATTCCTACATAGCAGATTCTGGGTTTCCAAAAACGACATGATACTCGAGCAAAAAACATGTTCTAAAATTCTACAACAGATCGACGTCAGAGATATAGGTCTATAGTTTTGCGCATCTGCTCGACGACCCTTCTTGAAGACTGGGACTACCTGTGCTCTTTTCCAATCATTTGGAACCCTCCGTTCCTCTAGAGACTTGCGGTACACGGCTGTTAGAAGGGGGGCAAGTTCTTTCGCGTACTCTGTGTAGAGTCGAATTGGTATCCCGTCAGGTCCAGTGGACTTTCCTCTGTTGAGTGATTCCAGTTGCTTTTCTATTCCTTGGACACTTATTTCGATGTCAGCCATTTTTTCGTTTGTGCGAGAGTTTAGAGAAGGAACTGCAGTGCGGTCTTCCTCTGTGAAACAGCTTTGGAAAAAGGTGTTTAGTATTTCAGCTTTACGCGTGTCATCCTCTGTTTCAATGCCATCATCATCCCGGAGTGTCTGGATATGCTGTTTCGAGCCACTTACTGATTTAACGTAAGACCAGAACTTCCTAGGATTTTCTGTCAAGTCGGTACATAGAATTTTACTTTCGAATTCACTGAACGCTTCTCGCATAGCCCTCCTTACGCTAACTTTGACATCGCTTAGCTTCTGTTTGTCTGAGAGGGTTTGGCTGCGTTTAAACTTGGAGTGAAGCTCTCTTTGCTTTCGCAGTAGTTTCCTAACTTCGTTGTTGTACCACGGTGGGTTTTTCCCGTCCCTCACAGTTTTACTCGGCACGTGCCTGTCTAAAACGCATTTTACGATTGCCTTGAACTTTTTCCATAAACACTCAACATTGTCAGTGTCGGAACAGAAATTTTCGTTTTGATCTGTTAGGTAGTCTGAAATCTGCCTTCTATTACTCTTGCTAAACAGATAAACCTTCCTCCCTTTTTTTATATTCCTATTAACTTCCATATTCAGGGATGCTGCAAAGGCCTTATGATCACTGTTTCCCTATTCTGCACTTACAGAGTCGAAAAGTTCGGGTCTGTTTGTTATCAGTAGGTCCAAGATGTTATCTCCACGAGTCGGTTCTCTGTTTAATTGCTCGAGGTAATTTTCGGATAGTGCACTCAGTATAATGTCACTCGATGCTCTGTCCCTACCACCCGTCCTAAACATCTGAGTGTCCCAGTCTATATCTGGTAAATTGAAATCTCCACCTAAGACTATAACATGCTGACGAAATTTATGTGAAATGTATTCCAAATTTTCTCTCAGTTGTTCTGCCACTAACGCTGCTGAGTCGGGAGGTCGGTAAAAGGAGCCAATTATTAACCTAGCTCGGTTGTTGAGTGTAACCTCCACCCATAATAATTCACAGGAACTATCCACATCTACTTCACTACAGGATAAACTACTACTAACAGCGACGAACACTCCACCACCGGTTGCATGCAATCTATCCTTCCTAAACACCGTCTGTACCTTTGTAAAAATGTCGGCAGAATTTATCTCTGGCTTAAGCCGGCTTTCTGTACCTATAACGATTTCAGCTTCGGTGCTTTCTATCAGCGCTTGAAGTTCCGGTACTTTACCAACGCAGCTTCGACAGTTGACAATTACAATACCGATTGCTGCTTGGTCCCCGCATGTCCTGACTTTGGCCCGCACCCGTTGAGGCTGTTGCCCTTTCTGTACTTGCCCAAGGCCATCTAACCTAAAAAACCGCCCAGCCCACGCCACACAACCCCTGCTACCCGTGTAGCCGCTTGTTGCGTGTAGTGGACTCCTGACCTATCCAGCGGAACCCGAAACCCCACCACCCTATGGCGCAAGTCGAGGAATCTGCAGCCCACATGGTCCCAGAACCGTCTCAGCCTCTCATTCAGACCCTCCACTCGGCTCTGTACCAAAGGTCCGCAGTCAGTCCCGTCGACGATGCTGCAGATGGTGAGCTCTGCTTTCATCCCGCTAGCGAGACTGGCAGTCTTCACCAAATCAGATAGCCGCCGGAAGCCAGAGAGGATTTCCTCCGATCCATAGCGACACACATCATTGGTGCCGACATGAGCGACCACCTGCAGATGGGTGCACCCTGTACCCTTCATGGCATCCGGAAGGACCCTTTCCACATCTGGAATGACTCCCCCCGGTATGCACACGGAGTGCACATTGATTTTCTTCCCCTCTCTTGCTGCCATTTCCCTAAGGGGCCCTATTACGCGCCTGACGTTGGAGCTCCCAACTACCAGTAAGCCCACCCTCTGCGACCGCCCGGATCTTGCAGACTGAGGGGCAACCTCTGGAACAGTACTCCTATTTTGGTTGAATTGCTATCATCAGTTTATTTGTAACTAATGGTACATAACTATGGTACATCAGTTTCAAATTTATATGCAGTTATTAAATAGATTTCATTTCCATAGATTTTTACACACGTCTAACTTTTTTTTGACATCGATGTGATATCGATGGTTTTGTCACTGACTATTTGCTTCTTAGTTAAGTACCTTTGGCGCGATTGCTACGGTCGCAGGTTCGAATCCTGCCTCGGGCATGGATGTGTGTGATGTCCTTAGGTTAGTTAGGTTTAAGTAGTTCTAAGTTCTAGGGGACTGATGACCTAAGATGTTAAGTCCCATAGTGCTCAGAGCCATTAAGTACCTTTGAGGTCAGTGGAGTAACAATGATTGGTCATCACCTTACCAGACTTATTACTTTATGTAGTTGTCAGATTAGCCCTATAATCTTCATATCAGTATTTTCGTGACAGCTATTTGGCAGATAATCCAGCGATATTGTATGGTTACAGACAACTCAGCTCATCGTTGGTGATGTGTGGATGTAGCTACCGTTACACTTCTTCTCTGTATTATATTATAGCTATACATTTTCTTTTTTATTACTGTACTTGTTTTTAACTTTTGGTATTATTTACTATTTTTAGTCATATTTTCTTAGTTACAACATGAATTACTTATTACTTGCCTGTCGAGATGACGTCTATTGAAAATTACCTACAAAATTACAAATAATGTACTTAAATTATGTATCATTACTTACAGATAACCTAATGAAGACGATTCAGCCGAAATTAGCCTACTGTAAACATAAAATCAATCAAACTTATATTGTACTTGGAATTACAATTATACAATGTATCATGCATTATTGTTTGTGACTTTTGTCAGGGTGGTTTTAGGTTCTTATTCGCGATGACGACTGCATCATAATCCTTTGCTTTCCCGGAGGAATTGCGGTATGAGCTGAAAATAAAGCGGGAAACCAATCTTTTTTTCATTGTTTAAAATTTAATACCGAGAGGTTTTAAAAATATAAGAATGTTACCAGTGGAATGTACGGCGTCAATTGCTGCCGCTGTATTCTCAGATTCAGTTTCAATTTGAGAATAAAAGATTCTGCACGAGACAAGCCCGAAGTCACACTTCATGCCGATTTTCTTGTACAAAGCTTTATCTCAATATATTCACCTTTAAAATTTATATAATTTGGTATATACTCAAATTAGTCATTTTTCCACTCTGATCGTGGTACCTCAATAATAATTTTGAAAGGATTCAGCATCATCTTTACAGAATGAAAATCACTGCGTACTCATATTTTCGTTTGAATCAAGGGAAAACAAAAAGTCGTTGGGTGATGAATGCGATGAATACGGATAATAATGTGACGTTAGTTCGATGTCTTTCTCTCTTAAATAACCGATTATTGTTTAACGTAAGTTCACACAAATGACACTGACATGATATAGAATAACGTGACGTTTCTCGCAGATTCAACGATGGGTTGGGGCAAACACATTATTGTGTACCAACCAGTATTACCTGTTCCTCGCTCTTTTAAGGTAATGGTCGTGAAGTGTTCCGTATAACCAGACAAACGCAACTGTCCTGGAAACCCCTATATTATATTAATATATCTAATCGTTTATGGATGCTTTGTACACTGAGGAGCCAAAGAAACTGGCACACCTGCCTGTACCGTATAGGACCCCCGCAAGCATGCCGAAGTGCCGCAACACGACACGGCATGGAACTGACTAACGTCTGAAGTAGTACTGGAGGGAATTGATACCACAACGTCTGAAGTACTGCTGGAGGGAATTGATATCATACTCCGTAAGAGTACGGAGGGGATGGAGATCTCTTCTGAATAGCATCTTGCGAGGCATTACAGATGTGCTCAATAATTTTCATGTCTGGGGAGTTTGGTGGCCACCGGAAGTGTTTAAATCCAGAAGAGTGTTCCTGGAGCTACTCCGTAGCAGTTCTGGACGTGTGGTGTGTCGCATTCTCGTGCTGGAATTGCTCAAGACCTAAGGAATGCACAATGCACATGAATGGATACAGGTGATCAGATTGTATCTTACGTACGTTTCACCTGTCAGAGTCGTATTTAGACGTACCAGAGGTCCGATATCATTCCAATTGCACACGCCCCACACCATTACTGAATATCCACCACCTTGAACAGTCCCTTGCTCATAGGTTCGTGGATTCATGAGGTTGTCTCCATACCCGTTCACGTCCATCCTCTCGATACAATTTGAAAGGAGAGTCGTCCGACCAGGCAATGTGTTTCCCGTCATCAGGAGTCCTATGTCGGTTTTGACCGGCCCAGGCCACCGGGCTTTACGCTTTTTGTCGTGCAGTCATCAAGAGCACGCGAGTTGGCCTTCGGCTCCGAAAGCCCATATCGATGATGCTTCGTTGAATGGTTCGCACGCTGACACTTGCCGTTGAAGGCCCAGCTCGGAAATCTTCAGCAATTTACGGAAGGATGGCACTTCTGTCCCGTTGAACAATTCTGTTCAGTCGTCGTTGGTCCAGTTCTCCCAGCATCTTCTTCCGTCCGCAGCGATGTCGGAGATTTGATGTTTTACCGGATTCTTGATATTCACGGTACACTCTTGAAATGGTCGTACATGAAAATCCCCACTTGAAGGCTACCGCGGAGATGCTGTGTCCCACCACTCGTGCGCCGACCGTAACACCGCGCTCAAACTCACCGATAACCTTCCATTGTAGCAGTGCTAAATGTTTAAACAACTGCGCCAGACAATTGTTGTCTTACGCAGGTGTTGCCGACCGAAGTGCCGTGTTTTGCGTGTTTATGTATCTCTGTATTTGAATATGCATGCCTAGACCAGTTTCTTTGGCGTTTCAATGTAATACCGTAAGTGTTTCATGACATTGTGGGAAAGGCACTGTATTTCACATTCAAAGGATATTGTTCCAATATTATGTACTCGCACTCGAAACAAAACAAGATTTCTACCACAGTTTGTTCGATATATTAAAGGATTTACATTCTGCTTGGAATTTCTTAACTCCAAAGATGACTGAAATTTTTTTTCCCCGACCATACTTTTGCGTCTTAAAATATTGAAAGGATCGGCATTTAATTAAATGATTTGGAAACTCTGAACACTAATTGACCAAAGCATCAGAACACCTATTAATGGGCATTAATATGTTCAGCGTCCATTGTTAGTCTTTATACTGCTTGTATTCTGCAGGGGAAAACTTTAGTGAGGTGTGTGAGTGTGTCTCGAGGAATGGCAGTTCGTTCTACAACAGCTGCTGAAATCAGAGACGGGAGAGATGTTAGACACTGGCGTCTGGAGCGAAACCGACGTTCTGACCCATCCCGAAGATGCTCCATTGTGTTCAAGCCGGGGCTCTTGACAGGCCACTACATTTCAGGAACGTTACTGTCCACAAACCACTGCCTCCCAGATGCTGGTGTATGAGTGGATGCATTGTCATGGTGGTACAATAATCCTCCTAGACCTGTACCTCTACTGTACTCAGTACACAATGCTGAAAAATGTGTTCATCGTCATCAGCATTTAGCGTTTCCTTACAACAATAAGAGGAACACACTCTAACCCGAAAAAGACCGCCATACCGTAACACCACATCCTCAGTATTTCACTGTTGACACTACATACTGTGGGAGGCATTCGCCAAATCCAAACATCTCCACCGGATATGACACAGGGAGTAGCCTGATTAGTCACAACAAAGCACTCGTTCCCAATCATCCACTCTCACGTGACGTCCCTCATGACTCCCCTCTATCTATATATCTGTCTATATCCGGATCCCACTCCAGCTACTGCCGGGTCTGGATGCTGTCGAGTCCTCTCCATTTGACTCGGTCTTCCCATCACCTTTCTTCCTCCACTTGCTGCCACGTTTCACCTCTCCTGTCCACAGATATTCTCACTCCCATTTTCCACCGTGTTCTTGGGTGCCCTCTAGGACTTTTCCCATCCATCTTTCTTCCATAATTTTGGGGAGTCTCTGCCCATGCAACCTCTTAATATGCCCATACCATTCAATTTCTTCTCTCATACTTTCTTGTTTAAGGTACTTTCTAATCTCTACATTCCTTACTCTGTTCATTCAAATTTTTCCCTTAACTGTTCTGAGAAAATTCATTTTCCCTGCTTACAGTCTGCTCCAGTCCCTTTCTGTCATTGTCCATGTTTCTCCACCATAGGTGATGGTAGGGAAGTAATAATTCTTGTACATAAAAAGTTTTGCTTTTTCTGAAACTTTCATATTCCAAATCAGGTGTTTTATTTTGTGGTAGAAATTGCCTCCCTTCTGTAACCTCCTAGATATTTCACTCCCTAAATAAGAGAAACTTTCTACCACTTTGAGGGGTTCTCCATTCAAGGTAATATTTCCTTTGATCCTTTTCTCTCTTTCAAATACCATTACTTCACTCTTATCCTTATTTATTTTAAATCCATACCTTTTCATTATTTCCTTCCAAGCATCAAGTTGTAACTGTGCATCTACCTCTTTATCACCCCATATTACCATATCATCTGCAAAAATCATCTTTTTGTCTTTTTCTTTTCCTATATCTTTATCTACCCTATTCATTCCCTCCATCAAAACATTATAAAGTGCAGTAGATAGAATACATCCTTCCTTAATGCCTTGTCTTATTTCGAAGTATTCAGAGTTCCCCAATGGTGTGCTAATTCTACAATTATATCCTCTGTACACTGTCTTTATTACATTAATGTATCCATCTTCTGTATCTATCTTCTTCATTTCTTCCCAGAGTCTTTCTCAGTTAACTGAGTCATATGCCTTTTCTATGTCTATGAAAACCATTATCACCCATTTGTTATACTCCCAACTTTTTTCAATCGGTTGACGTATACAAAATATCAGGTCGATTGTGCTTCTTCCTTTCCTAAACCCATGCTGTTCTTCACTCAGCTTCTTTTCTCTCTTTTCACTTATTCGATTTAGTAAAATTCTTTCAAAAATCTTGGCCGTTTAACTCGTAAGGGCTATTCCTCTGTAGATTTTACAAAGTCTTTTATTGCCTTTTTTGAAGATGGGAACAATGTCTCCTGTAACGCCGCTTAATACTGATTACTGAAATGCCTGGACTATGAGATGGCCCTCGACCATTTTACACGCAGTAGGTCTTCTGGCTGGATTGCGGGTAGCACTTTCTAACTCACGACTGACACTCCTCCTGATTTCCTGTACCTTTATATAGCACTTTCCGCAATGTTCTGTTGTCCCCGTCCTTAAGTATATGAGGTCTGTCTGGTCTTGGTTACTGGTCCACTTCACAACCACATCACCAACAGTCGACGTGGGCAACATTAGGCAGGATGTAATGTCCCTTATGGAGTTGTTAGCCAGTTGGTATCCAGTGGTTAGTCCCTGTTCGAAGTCACAATTTTCCCATCATCCCATTCTGCTTTTGCTGCTTTTTTTACTGACAAAACAGTACTCCCCGCCACCTTTTACACTGCCCCCAGTTCAGTTAAACATTAGACTGGAGAGGCCGGATACTTTTCATCACATAGTGTAAATGGTTGAACTCTTCTACAGTGTCCCTGGATGAATTTGTAGTTGGCGATGAGGGCGTGTGTACAGCTCCGACTATGACAGATGAAGATTTGGACTCGAATTCTGGAGGACGACGGCTCAAACACGCATCCTGCCATCCCGATTTAGGTTTTCCGTGATATCCCGAAATCGCTTCAAGCAAATGCGGGATGGTTCCTCTGAAAGGGCAAGGTCGATTTGCTACCCCATTCTTCCGTAATCCGAGCTTGTGCTCCGTCTCTAATGACCTCTCTGTCGACGTGACGTTAAACACTATGCTCCACTTCCTCCACCTCCTCCTCCTCGTCCTCCTCCTCCTCCGCCTCCTCCTCCTTGATGATTTAGAGGTAGGTAAGACGTCGAAAGATGTCATCGATAACGGCGATGAAGGTGAATTTTGCAATGAATCCAACATTGCAGTTCCTCTCGCCATGGTATTAGTTCCTCGTTAAACAATTTTTATTGTTTTCTCGGCTTAGGTTTTGGCATAGACATGGCTAATGACACCAGTGTATTAGCAACATTGTAAAACACTATGATCTCTTCAATAACAATATTTCATCATATTCAGTCATGTGCTGTCTGGAAAAGTAAACAAGACAAAACTGTCTGTGTAGTCTGAAATTATGACAAATGTCAGACTGAGGCATGAAATATATCACCTTGTAACTGTTATAGTCTGCAAGCGTAACATATTCGTCAGACTCAAATGATTTTACTTTTGTGAAATTTTTTCGTCTGCTATCCACAGGCATACTACTGATATACATCTGTTATTTTATTTTGCACGTCTAGTTCCACACAGGAATCAACTTAATTTGTGTGTTATGGTAGCTTATTGAGATTGGATTTATACTGCACACCTTTCTGTACAAGAGACAAGGAAGTGCGATCAAAATGCATACTGGATTTCCCCCTAGTATTAAATGAATGAAAGCTGCTCTTTCTTGGGAATAAGCTGATATTGTTAAGAAGAAACGATACCAAAGAATAAATAAATAAATAAATATATATATATATATATATATATATATATATATATATATATATATATATATATATATATATATATATTGACAGGCCAATTTCAAAAAACCTAGACTAATGAACACGGGTCGACAAGAGGTTCGCGAACTTATTACCCGAATATCCCGTTTCTGAGCCAAGAATATATTTTGAAAGAGGGAAGAGTTACCCCAAAATATAACATTATACGTCAAAAGCGAATGAAAATAAGTAAAGTAGAAAACTTTTCGTGTCGAACTATCACTCACTTCAGGCACAGCTCGAATAGGAAAATTTCAGCATAGGCTTTCCACGACAGTTCACTAAGCTCATTCTGCGAAGTTAAAACGTCGGGTTTCGTTGAATTGTGTGTTGGAAACTGTAAAAACTGAGTCTTACTGTGGTTTAGTGTTAGTTTATTATCTACAAACTATGTACTTACGTCATGGACTGCACTATCTGAAACAGTGCCGATGTTGCAGACAACGTTCTTTACTACTAAGTTAGTGTCATCAGCAAACAGAAATATTTTCGAATCAGTTGTAATACTAGAGGGCATATCATTTACATAAATAAGGAATAGGAGCGGCCCCAGCACTGATGCCTGCCGAATCCCCCATTTGACCATGCCCCAATCAGACTCCACATAATAGCCATTCTCAACACTGTGCATAATGACCTTTTGCTGTATGTTGTTAAAAGAGGTGAACCAACTGTGAGCTACTCCCCTATTCCATAATGGTCCTGTTTCTGGAGCAATATTTTGTGATCAACACAATGAAACGCCTTGGTTAAATAAAAAATGATGCCTAACGTTCTAAACCTTTTGTTTAATCCATCCAGTCCCTCACAGACAAAAGAGAATACAGCATTTTCAGTTGTTAAACCACTTCTAAAACGAACTCTACATTTGACAGCAAATTATGTGAAATAAATTATCAGTTATCCTTACATAGACAGCCTTCTCAGTAACTTTAACAAACTCTGATGGAATAGAAATAGGTCTAAAGTTCTCTACATTATCCCTTTCTCATTTTCTATAAAAGCGGCTTTACTACTGAGTACTTTAATGGTTCAGGAAACTGGCCATTCTTGAAGGAAAAATTACAAATATGGCTAAGTAATGGCCTTACATATGCAGCACAGTACGTTAATATTCTGCTAGGTACCCCATCATAGCACTCCATCATACCCATGAGAGTCCTTTGTCTTCAGTGATTTCGTTATTGACTCAATCTCCCCCACGTCAATATCGCAGAGGAGTTTTTCAGACATCAGTCTCGAAAGGCATTTTTGAAGAGAGTTATACGATTCCCTGTGAAAACCAAGTTTTTATTTCGTTCGCCAGCAATACTCAGAAAGTGACTGTTAAATACTGTACATATATTTGACTTATCAGAAACAGAAATATTTTTACTACGAACTGACTTAACATCGTCGACCTTGAGCTACTGACCATACACTTTCTTCACGACTGACCATACGGTTTTAATTTATCCTGTGAATCAGCTATTTTATTTGCGTACCACAACCACTTCGCCTTCCTAATAACATTATCAAGCACGTTACTGTACTGCTTCTAGTGGGTTAGCGTAGCTTGATTGTCACTACTTCTGACATTTTGATATAATTCCTGCTTTGTTCTACGTGCTATCCTTATCCCACTAGTCAGCCACCAGGTTGCCTTTTACTGCTAGAACCCTGTTTAGAACGTTCTAGTGGAAAACAACTTCCAAAGAGCTTGACAAATGTGTTTGGGAAAGCATGTATTAGTCATTTATGTAATTTGCACTACGAACATTCTGCTACTCTTGTTCCTTAACAAGATTTAAAACACACTCTATTACTGTCAGAATACCTTTTCTATATAGTTTGAAATTATATACAACATTATTTTCAGTACAAGAAACTCCTAGTGTTAAAATTTGTGCATTATGGATTCAAGGACCATTCATCCTTTTCCTAACAGAATGCCCATTTAGTAATGAAGAATGAATAAAAATATTTCCTATCTTCTACTATTTTCCTGCACCCTGGCTGGAAAAAACACAGTCTGCATCAGATCAAAAGGTTTTATATCTTACTATTTCTTGCACAGTCACATATAAAATTAATATTAAAGTCACCACATATAACCAATTTTTGGCACTCCCTATAAACTGAACCAAGAACCTTCTCTACCTTGAGCAGAATTGCTCTGAAGTCAGAGTTAAGGGACCCATAAACGAAAACAATTAGAAGTTTAGTTTCTCTAAATTCAGTTGTTCCTGCAAAACATTCAAATACCTGTTCAGTGTTATACCGTGGTACATCTACGGACTCAAATGGAATATTGTTTTTTACATAAACGGCCACTCCCCCAATCCTCAAAGAACTCCTCGAGAAACAACCAGCTAATCTGTATCCTAGTAAACGAAGCTTCTGAATTGTCAAATTATTTAAGTTGTGCTCCGGTTTACCAATAATGTCAGAGTAAACATCTATAAGCTGATCACCAACGTTATCTCTAATACCTCTTATATTTTGATGAAATATGCTAATTCCTACTCTACTTCGATCCTGATCTCCTCTGAATTTGATTCCTTTGTTAGAGAGACTTCCTTCAAGCAGGCATGCCTATCAGGTGACTTCAATCTAAAAAATGTCCAGCTCTAACACCAAATACTACAAGAATTTTTCAATGAATGGTCACACCACCGCCCACTACGCTGTCACCTGTAAGCTTTGCCAGGCTCCTCTTCCCATACCTATTGATGGAGAGGCCATGTCTAGTGAAACCCGATCTATTGATAGACTCAACCGCCAACCCTGCAATGTGAACCATGCCCTCCGCTATTAGTGCCCTCTCCAGCCCTATGTTAACATGCCAAACAGAAGCATTAAGGTGAGGTCGATCAAGACGCTGAAACAACTGCACGAAGTGCACATTAGTGCCACCAGTTTAATTAGCTATCTTTTCCGGATCACCACCTACATCATACTCCCCGTCCCTATCAAGACCATTCCAGCCTCCACCTACAATCACAACATGATCCTCTTTCGTAAAATTCCTACATAACTCCCCTATGTTAACAGTCACTTGAGCCAACCCAGCACTAGGCTTCACAATGCTGGTGGCCTGGTACTCAATGCCTAACACTTGCTACAACTGCTTGTCCACACCTATGCCATGGGAAGTACCTAGCAGCAGAACCCTTTCCTTTCTGTTATAATTTTCACCTTACTTAGGCTCCCTAACAGCTGAGGGCGGTCGCATGTTTCTTACACCAATAGGTAGAAGAGGCTCCTCTCTACTGAATTGTGACAGTTGGTCAGATCTCTTGGTTATAAGCAAAGTACAACTATTTGAATATCTCCTTCTTCTAGCTGCCTTCTACAAACCGCCAATTCCCATTCCCCAGCACCCTTCATCCCCGTCAACCTTCCTAGTTCCTCCTTTGCGTCTTTTAACTGCACCCTTGAGTTCCTCTATCAACTTATTTCTGCTACAAATTCTGAGTTTCCAGTAGAGGATCTCGCTAAAATGCTCGCTGTCATCCCCAATGCATTCCCCCCCCCCCCCTTAAATAAAGACGAGACTTCTCTCTCATGGTAAAATTTTAACAGTTACTGAAAAAACTAAGCGTCTACGCTACCTCAGTTAATACAGTAGAACTATTTAAAGAACTAACATAATGATCTAGAATTTAAATCTCTACTAAGAAAGCAACCTCTTTTGTTAATACTACTAAACCACAATTGATACCAGTACCACAAAAACGTCACACAATTTCTTATATAAAACCAAAATTTCAAGCGACCACTGGAACATCAACGACATTAAACCCAGTGAACGGTAGTTTTACTGAAATATTTCGCTATAAACAATAAGAATCGTCAGCTGAAAACTACCATACTAAATTGAATAAGTAACTTCAACGCATCAGATACTGTAAAAATTGCAGTGGGTGAAGGTTTCCGAAAGTTTATTTAACCGCTATTCCGTCAGAAACAGCACGAGACTCCGTTGAAAATTACTAAATTTAATAACTGAATAACAGTGTGCAAACAACTTTGTCAGGAACTAACTTTAGAGCCGCTACTGCTGTAACCGCACGCCGCGAAATTTAAACACACGGCTAATATTTGGCTGAACGATTGAAAACTACTAAATTTAATATTCGAATAGAGCACATGTGTTATACACACATTTAAGAGTCTTATAAGTTAAAAATGATTATTAGGTTAATTTTACCATTGCTTTCCAATTAATAACGAAGGTTGTTGGCATACAATTGCAGCTTACGTAAATCAGAACCGGTCTTTTTTGCATTTCGCAACGGAAGTGTGTAATTTTTATGCGTTTCATTAATATTTTTTCCTTCGAAATATTTCTGGAATTCGAGCAAGGCTTTGGTGAATGTGAAGCCCCACAGAGAGAAATCTGTGAAATAAGTTTCAGTTGAAACGGAAAAAGGGATGGGTCCTCAAACATGTTATGATCGTTAACATCAATACAGCTCTATGTTTGTTGTTCCTCTTTCTCTGAAGCGATTGATACTTTAGAGAAGAACTGAAAGAATGAATATTTGTGAATACTTATTCTGCTATTCTGACAGACCTGGTACCAAGGATGTCAGGACTGGGTTGCGATTGTGTATGGGGCGGTAATCAGTTGCTGTTGATTAGTTTATTTTTCAGTCACTTACACTTCATTTGGAAACAACAACAAATAAAAGGTGACAGTAAATTAAAAAGAAGGCCTTAATGACAACAAATTGAAAACTATATCTCGGCTGAAGGCCACAACATAGATAATTTAAAACTGTTTCACGGCTAAAGGCCTGATTAGCAATCCTTTAAGAACCAGTTAAACATCTTCAAACTTGGAATTACAGTTATTACATTTTTTTATAATAAACAGTCATTAAATCTGACCAACCAAGGAGAGTGGAAGGGGGGGGGGGGGGAGGGGGCTGAGACGTTGCTCCAAGGATCGACCTGGGAATGTCCCTCAAAACTTAGCAAGTGATGAGACACGCAGCCAAGAGTTGCATTCACTTCACGAGATGGTGACTCAGGCTAGTGGCAGTTAAAACGCATGACCAATAATCATTTGCCAAATCGACCTAACGTCCGACGAACAGTGCAACGATGGAATAATACAGCCAAGCCGGAAGGGCGGTCAGCTCTACGTCTTCAGACTCCGGTGTTCAGAGTATCTAGAGGTAGAATGGAACCACTACTACCAGAGAAGAGAAAAAACACACACACACACCACCGGGACCACCAATCAAGGAAGCTGTCGAACTACATGCCTTACCGGACAGCGGTGGCAACGTGATGAAATGCCCACTACCGTAACATACAGAAGCTCCAGGGCAGGTAACTGGGGCGTTAGCGGCCACGAGACGGGATAAATACCACTGGTTGAACTTCACCGATAGTAACAAAAGGAATGCAACAATTAATAATAAGAAGTGGAGGAAGGCTAATTAGGTTCGCCTTCCCCAAACGCTCCATTTCTGCTCTTTGTCTCGGCGACACTGCGAGCAGCAACACACAAGTAAATGGCGAGATCTTACAATGGTGGAGGTTTCACTACTTGAACTAAGGTCCACACAACTTAAATTGACTACGAGTTCCCGGGGTCGATTCCCGGCGGGGTCAGGGATTTTCTCTGCCTCGTGATGACTGGGTGCTGTGCGATGTCCTTAGGTTAGTTAGGTTTAAGTAGTTCTAAGTTCTAGGGGACTGATGACCATAGATGTTAAGTCCCATAGTGCCCAGCGCTATTTTTTTTTGGACTAAGAGGTTGTACCCCCTGCGACTGCAATCCTTCCATATGGCAGTGCACGCATGCCGCCAGTGGTCCCGGGGTGTTCTGGCACTGCACAGTCCTTGCTGCTCATCCGTTCCCAACCGAACTGCAGATTCAGACCACACGGAAACACCACAACGCCGCTCTGAATGTAGTACCACCGTTACTAGATATCGATAACCGCCGCTGCTGCCACTAGCGGCCAGACAACGCTTGCTAATGGAGAGGCGCCAATGAACACAAGAAGAGGAAGAAATCCGTAACTGTACCAACTAAACGATGCCAACCCCCCCCCCCCCCCCTGGCCACACTCAAATACACACCCGGGGGCAACACAACTAGAGGTCTGGAAAATCTGATTAAGATGGACCGTGTATTGCTTACTGGTATGGCTGTCCTGAATCAGAAGATTGATTGGGCCTTAAACACGCATAATTATACACAGACAAAGAAAACGGGTAGTGAAGTTACCAAGGTTGCCAACACGCACCACCCTCCCGGGAAAACTATGGACATACACCTGATATCCCGCCTCACCTCTGAAGGTTCTTCGATTGGAGTTATAACGATCAGCTTCTCTGTTGTGGGCCCTGAGAATATTGCGCTTCGCGTGATTCTAGTTTTTCTTGACGGCCTGAGGAGTAATGTACACAGGAATTAGGACTTGTAATCTAAACAAAATCCGTGGTCGAGGGGTAGCGTCTTTGATTCATAATCAAAACGTCGTCGGTCCCGGGTTCGCTCCCCACCACTGCCTACATTTTGATCAATAATCAGCATTGGTGGCCGAAGACTTACGGCATAAGAAGTCAGCCTCATTCTGCCAGCGGCCTCGTCAAAGAGGGCGGACGAGCGGATAGAAGTTCCGGGCACTCTCTTGTCCTAGGGGTGGGAAATTGCCCCTAAAGGCGGAAGAATCAGCAATGATCAACGACATGAGGATGCCGAAGGCAATGGAAACCACTGCATTAAAGACACGTAACGTGTATCCACAGGACATGTGGCATGTAATTGAAGAAGTGTCATGATGATCTCTCCATTGGCAAAAGATTCCGGAATAGTCCCTCATTGGGATCTCTGGGAGGGGGCTGCCAAGAGGGAGGTTACCATGAGAAAAAGATTGAATAATCAACGAAAGGATAACGTTCTACGAGTCGGGGAGTGGAATGTCAGAAGCTTGAACGTGCTAGGGAAACTAGAAAATCTGAAAAGGGAAATTCAAAGGCTCAATCTAGATATAGTAGGGGTCAGTGAAGTGAAGTGGAAGGAAGACAAGGATTTCTGGTCAGATGAGTATCGGGTAATATCAACAGCAGCAGAAAATGGTATAACAGGTGTAGGAAAAAAAATGGTTCAAATGGCTCTGAGCACTATGGGACTCAACTGCTGAGGTCATTAGTCCCCTAGAACTTAGAACTAGTTAAACCTAACTAACCTAAGGACATCACAAACATCCATGCCCGAGGCAGGATTCGAACCTGCGACCGTAGCGGTCTTGCGGTTCCAGACTGCAGCGCCTTTAACCGCACGGCCACTTCGGCCGGCCAGGTGTAGGATTCGTTATGAATAGGAAGGTAGGGCAGAGGGTGTGTTACTGTGAACAGTTCAGTGACCGGGTTGTTCTAATCAGAATCGACAGCAGACCAACACCGACAACGATAGTTCAGGTATACATGCCGACGTCGCAAGCTGAAGATGAACGGATAGAGGAAGTGTATGAGGATATGGAAAGGGTAATGCAGTATGTAAAGGGGGACGAAAATCTAATAGTCACGGGCTACTGGAATGCAGTTGTAGGGGAAGGAGTAGAAGAAAAGGTTTCAGGAGAATATGGGCTTGGGACAAGGAATGAAAGAGGAGAAAGACTAATTGAGTTCTGTAACAAGTTTCAGCTAGTAATAGCGAATACCCTGTTCAAGAATCACAAGAGGAGGAGGTATACTTGGAAAAGGCCGGGAGATACTGGAACATTTCAATTAGATTACATCATGGTCCGACAGAGATTCCGAAATCAGATACTGGATTGTAAGGCGCAGCCAGGAGCAGATATACACTCGGATCACAATATAGTAGTGATGAAGAGTAGGCTGAAGTTCAAGACATTAGTCAGGAAGAATCAATACGCAAAGAAGTGGGATACGGAAGTACTAAGGAATGACGAGATACGTTTGAAGTTTTCTAACGCTACGGATACAGCAATAAGGAATAGCGCAGTAGGCAGTACAGTTGAAGAGGAATGGACATCTCTAAAAAGGGCCATCAGAAAAGTTGGGAAGGAAAACATAGGTCCAAAGAAGGTAGCTGCGAAGAAACCATGGGTAACAGAAGAAATACTTCAGTTGATTGATGAAAGGAGGAAGTACAAAAAAGTTCTGGGATAATCAGGAATACAGAAATACAAGTCGCTGGGGAATGAAATAAATAGGAAGTGCAGGGAAGCTACACACGTTGGTGTGTAGAATATATGAGTCTGGCGATATACCATCTGACTTTCGGAAAAGCATCATCCACACAATTCCGAAGACGGCAAGAGCTGACACGTACGAGAATTATCGCACAATCAGCTTAACAGCTCATGCATCGAAGCTGCTTACAAGAATAATGTAAAGAAGAATGGAAAAGAAAATTGAGAATGCGCTAGGTGACGATCAGTTTGGCTTTAGGAAAAGTAAAGGGACGAGAGAGGCAATTCTGACGTTACGTCTAATAATGGAAGCAAGGCTAAAGAAAAATCAAGACAATTTCATAGGATTTGTCAAAAAAATGGTTGAAATGGCTCTGACAAGGGAACCGCCCAATCGCACCCCCCTCAAATTTAGTTATAAGTTGGCACAGTGGACAGGCCTTGAAAAACGGAACACAGACCAATCGAGAAAACAGGAAGAAGTTGTGTGGAACTATGAAAAAAAAAAAGCAAAATATACGAACTGAGTAGTCCATGTGCAAGATAGCCAACATCAAGAATAGTCTGAGACTAGGAGCGCCGTGGTCCCTTGGTTAGAGTGAGCAGCTGCCGAACGACAGGTCCTTGGTTCAAGTATTCCCTCCAGTGAAAACTTTAATTCTTTACTTTCAGACAGTTATTATTTGTCCGTCTATTATGTTTTCGTTACTTTTTTGGGAGTGATTATCGCATCCACAAGAATACCTAAATCGGGCAAGGTAGAAGAATCTTTTTACCTATTCACCAAGTGTACAAGTTAGGTGGGTCGACAACATATTCCTTTCATGTGACGCACATGCCGTCAGCAGTGTCGTATAGAATATATCAGACGTGTTTTCCTGTGGAGAAATCTGTTGACCTATGACCTTGCAATCAAATGTTTTCGGTTCCCATTGGAGAGGCACGCCCTTTCGTCTACTAATCGTACGGTTTTGCGGTGCGGTCGCAAAACACAGACACTAAACTTATTACAGTGAACAGAGACGTCAATGAACGAACGGACAGATCATAACTATGCAAAAATAAAGAAAGTAAACTTTTCGCTCGATGGAAGACTTGAACTAAGGACCTCTCCTTCCACAGCTGCTCACGCTAACCACAGGACCACGACGCTCCTGAGTTCACACTCCCCTTGATGTTGCCTATCTTGCACAAGGACTACTGTTTGTATATTTTACTTACTTTTTTCATAGTTCCAGACAACTTCTTCCTGTTTTCTCGATTGATCTGTGTTCCGTTTTTCAAGGCCTATCCACTGTGCCAACTTATAACTAAATCTCAGGGGGGTGCGATGGGGAGGTTCCCTTGTGAGCACTATGGGACTTAACATCTGTGGTCATCAGTCCCCTAGAACTTAGAACTACTTAAACCTAACTAACCTAAGGACATCACACACATCCATGCCCGAGGCAGGATTCGAACCTGCGACCGTAGCAGTCGCGCGGTCCCGGACTGAGCGCCAAGAACCGCACGACCACCGCGGCCGGCTAGGATTTGTCGACCTGAAAAAAGCGTTCGACAATATAAAATGTTGCAAGCTGTTCGAGATTCTGAAAAAAGTAGGGGTAAGCTATAGGGAGAGACGGGTCATATACAATATTTACAACAACCAAGAGGGAATAATAAGAGTGGACAATCAAGTACGAAGTGCTCGTATTAAGAAAGGTGTAAGACAAGGCTGTAGCCTTTCGCCCCTACTCTTCAATCTGTACATCGAGGAAGCAATGATGGAAATAAAAGAAAGGTTCAGGAGTGGAATTAAAATACAAGGTGAAAGGATATCAATGATACGATTCCCTGATGACATTGCTATCCTGAGTGAAAGTGAAGAAGAATTAAATGATCTGCTGAACGGAATGAACAGTATAATGAGTACACTGTATGGTTTGAGAGTAAATCGGAGAAAGACGAAGGTAATGAGACGTAGTAGAAATGAGAACAGCGAGAAAATTAACATCAGGATTGTGGTCACGATGTCAATGAAGTTAAGGAATTCTGCTACCTAGGCAGTAAAATTACCAATGACGAACGGAGCAAGGAAGACATCAAAAGCAGACTCGCTATGGCAAAAAAGGCATTTCTGGCCAAGAGAAGTCTACTAATATCAAATACCGGCCTTACTTTAAGGAAGAAATTTCTGAGGATGTACGTCTGGAGCACAGCTTTGTATGGTAGTGAAACATGGACTGTGGGAAAACCGGAACAGAAGAGAATCGGAACATTTGAGATGTGGTGCTATAGACGAATGTTGAAAATTAGGTGGACTGATAAGGTAAGGAATGATGAGGTTCTACGCAAAATCTAAAAGGAATATGTGGAAAACACTGATAAGGAGAAGGGACAGGATGATAGGACATCTGCGAAGACATGAGGGAATGACTTCCATGGTACTAGAGGGAACCGAAGAGGGCAAAAACTGTAGAGGAAGACAGAGATTGGAATACGTCAAGCAAATAATTGAGGACGTAGGTTGCAAGTGATACTCTGAGATGAAGAGGTTAGCACAGGAAAGGAATTCGTGGCGGGCCGCATCAAACAAGTCAGTAAACTGATGAAAAAAAAAAGTTCGAATGGAGGACTGAACAGGATAAGCAAAGAACTGGAAAACTGGGTTAGCTTTCAAAGCTTCATGGCTGGTGTTATTAAAGGCAAAGCTAAGCCGAGGGAGACTAGAATCCCACTTACTGAGAGGCTTCTGATGAAAGATAATCAATGCGGATTTAAGGTTAGCCGGCCGCAGTGACTGAGCGGTAGTAGGCGCTACAGTCTGGAACCGCGCGACCGCTACTGTCGCAGGTTCGAATCCTGCCTCGGGCATGGATGTGTGTGACGTCCTTAGGTTGGTTGGGTTTAAGTAGTTCTAAGTTCTAGGGGACTGATGACTTCAGCAGTAAAGTTCCATATTGCTCAGTGCCATTTGAACCGTTGAAGGTTACGACTGACCCTTTCCGCGAAGGAGCCCTGCGGACAATACGGAGTGTTAGTCCCGTGCTTCACACTGCTTTAAAAACGGAAGACGTAGAAGGGGGCCGAAATAAAGGAAGGTGCATTATCACAAACGATTTTCCTAGTCGGTCCAAAAACACTAATTACGTTAGTAAAATGTGCAATGGTGGTAGCAGCAGCGACATTACGACTCGGAAGAAGCCAGGTAAGCCTCGACAACGAGTCAATAATAATTAATACGTACCGATGGTCTGCTTTGGTTCGAGGTAATGGCCCCACATAATCAATTTGGAGCTTGTCCATGGGGCAGGATTCGCTCGAAGAACTCAGGAACCCCTGTTGAAGAGCATTCATCAGTTTGGCCACATGACACAACTGAGACCGAGAAACCATCTCTCTAACGTCTCGGTCCATAGACGGTCACGTCAGATGCTCCTCAATCATCTACAATGTCTTATAGGTTCCTTAAATGCCCGTCAATCAAAGAGTTGTGAAAGTATTGGAAAACCGGACGTACGAGGTGCATTCAATCTCTAAGGCCTCCGATTTTTTTTTCTAATTAACTACTCACCCGAAATCGATAAAACTGGCGTTACTTCTCGACGTAATCGCCCTGCAGACGTACACATTTTTCACAACGCTGACGCCATGATTCCATAGCAGCGGCGAACGAAGGCTTCTTTAGGAGTCTGTTTTGAACACTGGAAAATCGCTGAGGCAATAGCAGCACTGCTGGTGAATGTGCGGCCACGGAGAGTGTCTTTCATTGTTGGAAAAAGCCAAAAGTCACTAGGAGCCAGGTCAGGTGAGTAGGGAGCATGAGGAATCACTTCAAAGTTGTTGTCACGAACAAACTGTTGCGTAACGGTAGCTCGATGTGCGGGTGCGTTGTCTTGGTGAAACAGCACACGCGCAGCCCTTCCCGGACGTTTTTGTTGCAGTGAAGGAAGGAATTTGTTCTTCAAAACATCTTCGTAGGATGCACCTGTTACCGTAGTGCCCTTTGGAACGCAATGGGTAAGGATTACGTCCTCGCTGTCCCAGAACGTGGACACCATCATTTTTTCAGCACTGGCGGTTACCCGAAATTTTTTTGGTGGCGGTGAATCTGTGTGCTTCCATTGAGCTGACTGGCGCTTTGTTTCTGGATTGAAAAATGTCATCCACGTGTCATCCATTGTCACAACCGACGAAAAGAAAGTCCCATTAATGCTGTCGTTGCACGTCAACATTGCTTGGCAACATGGAACATGGGCAGCCATGTAGTCGTCCGTCAGCATTCGTGGCACCCACCTGGATGACACTTTTCGCATTTTCAGGTCGTCATGCAGGATTGTGTGCACAGAACCCACAGAAATGCCAACTCTGGAGGCGACCTGTTCAACAGCAACAAAATAATTCTCTCCACTTTCTCGATCATGTCGTCAGACCGGCTTGTGCGAGCCCGAGGTTGTTTCGGTTTGTTGTCACACGATGTTCTGCCTTCATTAAACTGTCGCACCCACGAACGCACTTTCGACACATCCATAACTCCTTCACCACATGTCTCCTTCAACTGCCGATAAATTTCAGTTGGTTTCACACCACGCAAATTCAGAAAACGAATGATTGCACGCTGTTCAAGTAAGGAAAACGTCACCATTTTAAGAATTTAAAACAGTTCTCATTCTAGCCGCTGGCGGTAAAATTCCATCTGCCGTACTGTGCTGCCATCTCTGGGACGTATTGACAATGAACGCGGCCTCATTTTAAAGCAATGCGCATGTTTCTATCTCTTTCCAGTCCGGAGAAAAAAAATCGGAGGCCTTAGAACTTGAATGCACCTCGTACTAGGATGGCTAGTAGGCAGATCTTAATCTCCCTGGCACGTCCCAACCTTCTTCACAAAATGCTTTTGTCGATAACGTATCCATCCAAACGGTCTTCCGCCGAAAGCCGTTTCTTAACGGGTCCCCAAGTGGGGACCTGATCCTGATGATCGGCCGTGTCACTACACAAATGAGAAATACCGCCTAACACGACACAACTAAGACTGTCCTCCTCAGCTTCTTGTGCACCCTCATCACATGGATGTTATACCTACGGCTGAGGACGTCCGCGAGCCCATTCTCAGTGCCCCTAATGTGTTTAACCTCGAACTGAACCGGCGAAATATGCACCGCCCGCCTCGTTATACGGCCGGTTTTACGTGGTCTGGCTAGCAGCAAGCTTAATGCTTGATTGTCAGTCTCTAGATGAAATACTCTTTGTTCGAGATAAAACCGGTACTTCTCCAGCGTGAACAAGACGGCCAATGACTCACATTCGTAAACAGAATATTTGAGGTCGGCGCTGGTTAACCGACGAGACGCATATGCTAATGGCTGCCTTCTACCATCGAACTCCTGGAGGAGGACTGCCGAAAGTCCCGCATTAAATGCGTCGGTTTGGATAATAAATTTCTTATTAAAATCGGGCAATCTGAGAAGCGGAGGATGGGCCACAGCTGCCTTAATGTGCTCAAAAGCGGCCTCTTGAGCAGGTCCCCATTCAAAACGCACCCCCTTTCGGCGCACTTCATTTAAAGGAGCCACGAGCTGAGCAAAATTAGGGTCAAAACGCCTAAAATAATTCGCCATACCTATTGAAAGACGTATGTACTCGTTGGCAGCGATGATGAGGCATTGTAGAATCTCTGACCAGAGCAGTTGCGCTCGAAGCGCAGTGCAGTACAGTAGTCTGTTGGGAGCAGTAGCCGAGTGAGGTAGCGAGCGGGAGTCTGTCAGTAGTGGTAGCGCAGAGCAGTCGGCGGGCGTCGGCACCGCAATGGTCGAGATTCAGGACAAGGTATATTATTAAGCAGCATTGCGATCAGCTAATGATGTTAATTAAGTGTAATTTCTGTAAGAATCGCCCCCAATAATAATTTTGATTTAAAAGCAATTTTTAACAAAGAATCATTCGATTTCCTTCCATTTCCTTTAAACAAAAAAAATTTCAATTAACTTCAAAAAATTTAGTTATTGCGATGCATGTGCTGCAAGCTGTGGCGCAGAATAAGAGCAGAATTTTGACATGCAGTTTTACTAAGGTAAGAAATTAATTCTGATTTTTGCACAGGGCCAAAGACCGACATTTCGGTTAAATTGAGTTTTGATTATCACTGTAGTTTCATTGTCATGGGATTATCTTACATTTTGTGTGGAGAACTTATACTTGGGTCAGATAGCTAATTTTTGTTTAATTGTCATTGTCATTAATATTTTTGCGGGAAGGATACACTTGGCTCCATTTCTATTAAGTATTGTCATTTCAAAATTTTCCGTGGGGAGGTTACACTTAGCTCTGGCTCCATTACTAATAAATATTGTCTTTCAAAATTTCTGTGGGGAGGTTACACTTGGCGACACCCAGTCCAGGATCGTATTTCGTGAGAATCTTTTGAAAAACAGTCAGATATCTGCTCTTATTTGCTTAAATATAATTATAATTTGGCGCAACGCTTTTACTAATTTGTGACTTTCTTTCCTCAGATCATCGGCGATTCGTTGCTCTGTTGTATTTGTGTGTTGCTTTTGTATTTGTGCTTATTTCTTTTTTGAATAATTGTGACTGTAGTAAAAATGCCGCGAAAGACTGTGAATAGTGTATCGCGAGGTATTTTGAATGAAATTACCGATTTAAACAACGTGACTGATAGTAATTGTGACACGCAGTGTAATGATGACAATCCTGCGTGCACCGACAATCAATGCTTTTCAACCACTAACGATGACTTTTGTCTTAATGATGAACAAACGAACTCGGTTATATCCTCTGTTGATTTGACGACAATCGATGACGAGGGACGCTCTGTTGTAATGAGCGCTGCCCAGGTTAACACACCCGGTTTGGAAAATTCAAGTAACGAACAGACAAATTTGTCTAATGAAAATGGGCAGTGTACACAAAGTACGCCGGATTTATTTAATTCCGAAATAATGTCTGACAGTACACATCCGACTGACAAACCTTTTTGTGAATCTCAGAATAACCAAATGGTTACACAAAATGAGACAATTCCAGATCCAGCATTGATTAACACAGAGAACAGAAATGCTAATTTTTTATCGGATCCAATTATGGCATTTTTGCAACAAAATTTCAGACAACTTAGTGAACAGAACAAACAGTTTAATGAAAAACAAGACAAACTTAGTGAACAGGTCAGACAACAGAGTGAAAAACAAGACAATCTTAATGAAAAATTAGACGAAAATTCCAGACAGCTTAGTGAACAAATTAGAGCCGTTGCCGCGCAGTGTCATGACACTAAGGAACAGTTACGCGAGGAAATCGAGGCTTGTTCAAAAAAAAGTAGCGAAGAAATTAAGTCTGTTGCTCAGGAATTAAGGGAAATGCAAACAGCTGCAACAGAAACACTCAGAGACGAAATTAGCGGAGTCGCTAAACAATGCTCTGAAAAGGCTACACAATTGCGCGACGAGTTTAAAGCAATGACTGCAGAACTTTCGCGGACAATGGATGCTAAGATAGATGCGAAATTCGACCAACAGAACACACAGATTAACGAACGTCTTAGTCTTCACATACAAAACAGTGATACGCGTTTCCGCAAATTTATTGAGGATCAAAATAAAGTAAAACGTCAAGTAATGGAAACAATCACTGTTCAGAGACAGGAAGACAAACGTAAAATGTTTGCGAAGGCAAAAACATACGTAGACAATAATATTGCCACAGTTTCGGACAAAATTAATACTATTGAACAGTCAAACACAGAATTACGTGACGAAATTTCTGATCTTAAGTCAAAAACAGACACATACACAACCGATTTTCAAACAGTGACCGATAGACTCGAACAATTAGAACTAACACAGGATTCCGATGTCGTCAAAGCTGACGTTAGAAAACTGAACGAAACTACACGTAAATTGCAAAACCAGATTAATGCCACTGACACTAAAACCGATGATCAGGTAAAAATACTGACTGAAAAATGTGATGAATTGGCCAGTCGTATTGATGTGATCGAAAGTACTAATGACAATAAATCAGACGATACTTCACCGGTTTCATTTAATCAAACACCTGAATTTCAAAATTTACAGCAGACAATTAATGAGATCGATTCGTCTAATAACACCTTGCATAGAAAGTTGTCAAGTTTACAACAAGAAGTAACAGAGATGAAAACTATTTCAGTCACCAATACGTCACAAAATCCGCCACTTTGTGAACATTTGTCAGAGTTACACAGCACGTACAATTTGGCTAATTTACAGAGACTAAGCGACTTAAAATCTGAAAAGCTACGCAACTTGAAGTACGAAATGACACAGACAAAAGGTTTCTCACACAAACCTGAACGTTTTCTTAAATTCAGTGACGAGAACGTACATTACGAGCAATTTTTATTTGTAAAAAAATCTAAGGAACATAATAATGACAGAGTACAGATACACGATTTGAACTGGTTACGTCGATTTATTTTTGTACTTTCACCAGCTTGGTCTGTAACAGTGAAACTAGCTTTGAACCCGATAAGACAATTTGCTATTGTATTTTCATCAGCATTGCCTATAATGCAGAAAGTGGAATTAGCAAGAATACAGCAATTTGTGTTTGAAATTTTACCACCATTGCCTGCAACGCAAAAACTAAAATTTATTTGCAGTGCGTAATTGACCTCAGGGGATTCATTACGCTTTAATGAATATGTGCCGTAGCGAGCATAGGGCCCCGAGCTGTAGTAGTGCTGTTTCATCTTTAGTTTTCTGCACTGCTGCCTTCTCTCCTACTATCCTTTATATCTATCAAAACAGCTCTTTAACTATTGTTCTACCTAGAATTAAGAAATAGGTAAAGAAAACCCGATAAGACAAATTTTTACCGAATGTGACAATTTTCAGTAGGCACTTCAGAACCACCAGCGTAATTTTGATAACAGATAAAATCGTAATCATCAGTGTGTGTAAAATTTTTGGCAACAGGAACCACATTTTGGTAACAATAGATGTTTTTCACTGTAACAGCATGAAAGTCAGCCGCTTAGCATACGTAACCAACAATGCAGTCTACAAGGTCAACCAAGCTTTAATGTTTCGCCGCGTGCACGTGTAGTCCCAGCTACAATAAATAGTAACACACAGCAGCAAAGAAATAACTACGTACAGACAACACACTATTTAGACTCGTATCGTAATGCGCCGTATAGAAGTGACTATTATGACAGACGTAAAATTAACGAGCACAATTTTTCAGCGTACATTTCATTACAGTCGATCTTTTCAGCAGCAAGAATGTTAGCAACAACATATAATCATGAATGAACCCGACAGTAGGTATCATCCAGAGCGTAATGCGTCTGGAAGAAGTAATAGAACTGTTCAAATTGTACAAATGCCACAACATCCTCCTGATAATAATAACACGTCAGATAGAATCTGACTAGATACTGTACAGGACGCATCTTCCAATGACACAAGCACTACTTTTGACACGCAAAATGTTGTTCACGAAAATGTTATTACTTTCGACGACATTCGAGACACTCTTTTACAGGAAAAACCAGTTATTCAGAAAATCATTTCACATCCTGTTATCGAAATTAAAATTGGTTCATCGAAATTTTCGGCAGTAATCGATTCCGGATCACCTATGTCAGTAATAAATGAGGGAACTTTTAATGAGTGCAACAAAGAGAATACTTATCCCACATTACCATTAGGCAAAACGAAAGTAAAAGGAGCAGTATCGAGTAAAGGAGTAGACGTTAAATTACAGACACATTTATCATTTTGTATTGGAGGTCATACTTTTCATTCAAATTTTTGGATTGTTCCCTTATTGACAACAGACGTTATTTTAGGCATGAACTTTCTCGTACAACACGACACAGTGGTTGTTTATCAAAATTCTTATTTAATGTTGAAGGACGAAAATGTACAATTAGCTTTAGAGTTTCAGCACTCATTATCGACAGAAGAACAAACAATTAACCGCACAGAGGTCATTTCGGCAACACGTAACATAGACTGTAATCCCACATTGTTCACGGATACGTATGTACATAACTATAATACTCCAGACGAAACTGACTACGACGTAATACAGATGATTTCTGATAAAGTCAAACAAAGCAGTGAAAATACAGACGATGAACGAACGCAATTACACAAAATTCTTTTACAGCAAGCTCCAGTTTTCGACAACATTCCTGGTACTATGTCCGGCTTTATGTATGAATTTCAAGTCAAACAACACGACACATTTAAAGCAAAGCATTATCCCATTCCATATATCCACCGAGAACAGGTTAAAAAAGAATTGCAAGATATGCTCGATCAAGGAATTATAGAACCGGCAGTTAGTCCATACATAAACCCGCTGCATATTGTTAAGAAAAAGGATGGCTCACTTCGCCTTGTACTTGATTCACGTCACATTAATGACATTATTATTAATGAAACAGATCGACCACAGACATTAGAGGAACTTCTACAGAAATTTCACGGTACAGCTATTTATTCTACATTAGATTTGAAATCAGGATTTTGGCAAATTCAACTTCATCCGAATTGCAGAAAATATACAGCTTTTCTCTGTTTTGGTGACTTATCAATTTTGCAAATTACCATTCGGCCTAACTATTTCTTCTGCAGCTTTTATTCGCGGTTTGAACACAATACTTCCGACAGAACTTAAAGACAGAATTACGACGTACGTAGATGACATTCTTATCGCAGAAGCTAACTGGTCTGAACACAATATGATTCTTGAACGACTGTTGCAAACTTTTCATGCACAAGGACCTACAGTTAACCTGAGTAAATCGCATTTTGGCAAAACTTCTATAAAATTTCTTGGACACGTAATTTCAGCAGAAGGTATTGCGCCTGATCCAGAAAAACTTCAAGCTCTACGTGACATTACTGTTCCTACAACGAAGAAACAATTACGCAGCTTTTTGGGCATAATTAACTTTTTTCGCAAATTTATTCATCATTCTGCGTTAGATACACCTAGATTATGCCAATTAACAGGTAAAAACACTATTTGGTCATGGGATAAGCAAGTACATTCTGAATTCATGAACCTGAAAGATGCTTTGTTGAATGCTCCACTTTTATCACACCCAGATCTTACCAGAAATTTTTCCATTGCCACCGACAGTTCTAACACAGCTTTAGGCGTACACATTTTTCAGGAAATTGAAGAAGATGGTTCTAAAGTAATTAAAAACATCGCATTTGCAAGCCGCATTTTGTCACCTGCTGAACGAAATTATTCCGTCACAGAATTGGAAACGTTATGTGTTGTATGGGCTTTTACGAGATTTCGGCACTTTCTTTATGGCAGACATACCACCGTTTACACAGACCACAGAGCGATACAATTTTTACTTTCAGCTAAATTTACTCACGACAGGTTAAGTAGATGGAAACTTTATTTACAAGAATTTAATTTTACGATAGTTCACATTCCCGGCACACAAAATGTAATAGCAGACGAATTATCCCGTTCTCTCAGCAACAATCAGCAAGACGTCGCAACCAACTTCTGCAAAGCAAATTTCAGCGTCATGTACATTCAGCAAGTAGCATTTGAAAATTTTATTTCATCATCATTACAGGATATAGCAAAAGAGCAAAGTAAAGACAATGTGTGGAAAGAAATTAAACACCTTTGGCAAGATAAGAATAATGTTACGATTAGGAACCACTACACTTTACGCAATGACATTCTGTTTCGCCGCTCTCATCCAGACAGCAACAATTGGTTATTATGCATTCCTGACGAACTGGTTAACAAATTAATCTGGTACACTCATTTAAGTTATGCACATTACGGAGCCAGAAAATGTTTTCTTATACTGAGACAGAACTGTTATTTTGCCAACATGGAAAAACGTATACGACGAGTTTTAGCGTCATGTAAAATTTGCCAGAAAGCTAAGTCAGACACCACTTCACATATTCCTCCATTATATCCCATTATACCTGTTAAATTAAGACATATAGCCGCAGTAGATATTTTTGGTCCAATTCCGAGAACTAACAGAGGTTTTTGCTACATCTTTGTCGCTGTAGAACTCACTTCAAAATTTGTTACCTTCACTCCGTTACGCAAAGCTACTGCTAAAACTGTTTCGAAAGCATTTGTAAAGCATTTTCTATTTCATGTAGGGCATGTGATGAGAGTAATTTCTGACAATGGATCACAATTTCGTTCTGCTATATGGACACGCATGTTACGAGCTAGAAACATTTCTCCGATTTATATATCCAAGTACCACGCTTCTTCGAACCCTTGTGAACGAATAATGAAAGAAATTGATGAACTGTGTAGAATATACTGCCACAAAAGACATGTTAATTGGGATACACACATACACTCATTCCAAGATGTAATTAATTCCATTCCAAATGAATCCACTATGCTATCTCCGTATGTTATACTGAAAAACGTTGAACCACCAAACAAAATTAAATAATTAGTAAATTTTCCTACATCTCGTCGATTACGACACCACGAAATAATTGACATTGCGCTGAACAACATCAAACGTGCCGCAGAGCGCCGGAGAAGACAGCAAAAACAGGTTTGTAGACGCCGAGATTTTCACGTTGGACAGAAGATATTAGTACGTACACACTATTTATCCAGCAAATTAAAAGGTAAGTGCAGTAAATTTGAACTTCTGTACGCAGGTCCATATCGGATTCGCAGCATTCCTCACCCTAATGTTGTACACGTCGAAACTCTGAGAACCAGGAAATCGAAAGGCAACCACCATTGGTCAAATATAAAAGCCTTTATTGAGTGAACATACTTTATGATTTATCACGCCGTAATGCTATTTGCTAATTTTGATGAACATTTCTACAATTATATTCACATGACTACTTATTGATGATTATCGTATTTTTTCTTGGCAAGTGCCCGGCAAGGTAAGGTTAGCAGGTCGCTCTTCTTGTCGTTACACATCAGACCGTGCATATTTTCCAGATGAACTTACACATTTTTATGACCACTTATGCAATTATATTTATATGACTACTTATTGATGATTATCGTATTTTTTCTTGGCAAATGCCCGGCAAGGTAAGGTTAGCAGGTCGCTCTTCTTGTCGTTACACACTAGACCGTGCATATTTTCCAGATGAACTTACGCATTTTATGAATAATTATGCAATTCTCTGTAATGGCGCAATAATTTTATCAAATTGTCTCTCCATTGAAGTCTTTAATTATCGCTTCTATTAACTACACCATATACAAGCTGAGCACAACGAATGTCACATTTTGTCTTTCTTATGTATGTACGATTGTTCTCATGTTTTGTTTGTATGCACTGTGAACTAGTTAAGGTATAACACACACCATTTGACTTTGACATTTTGCCCTATGATATCTCAACATCGTGACTGTTTTACATTTTCCTTTTTGCTGCTGCATTATGATATTGTCTGTACACTTTTTGCCTTTAAACACTGTCTATGCCTTTGACATATTACGTTTTCTGTCATGTTATGCTGTATGCTTAATTTTGTCACCATTAACCAGTTATTATTTAATGGGTATATGATTTAAATGCAAGACATTAATCCTTGTTCATCAATTTCAGAAAGAAATGATGCGTAAAGGAAATAAATTGAACAGAAATGGGAATTTCACCTACGGAATAAACGAAAGAAGATGCAATAACCTTATGAGGAAGAGTAAATGGATTAGGATTAACAAGCATTAACAAGAATATACTATACTCATCGTAGAGTAGCAGTCTTAACTAATTTTTTCTTTCAGAATACGAAGCGATTGATGCAAGCTGTCAGACAGAACTACACATCTTAGTTTTAAGTGATGTAATATGCTAGGGATAAGGAATAGTTATGTGATGAATAATGAAGTGATTTTTTTGCAGATGATAATGAATGCTGATGATGAATAATGATGAAGAATATAATAATATGGATAATGAAGTTTTTCTTTACAGGTGATGATAATAATGAGGTTATGATAATATGAATAATGAAGTGATGGATAATGAAGTTTTTCTTTACAGATGAGGATAATGTTGAAGTTATGTATTTATGCTATGTAGTTATTTAAGTATTTGTTGCAGTTTGCTTTGACAGCAGGTGTTATATTGCATAGTAGGATGACTGAAGATTTTGGAAAGGACAGCTATGGAACACATTTTTTATACACATTTCACTACCTGTTAATTCGAAGTTCACTACTTTTCAGCATAGTCTGCGTTTCTTCTTTCAGCTCAATAATCCATTTTGTATTTTTTTTTCAGGAGAAGTTTTTTATGATACTTACTAAACTTGTTACCTATTATACCTGTTCTAGTACTTAATTTTTTTTTACCCATTTGTGTATATCATTTACACATGTGATCACATATACTGCCTTGTTGCATAACCTTGCTACAGCTGACTCATGACGAATGACGTTACACTTTTTTTTCATTTATAGGAACAACCTAGAAGCAATTTTTTCTCTTATTTCTTTTTGCTTTCCCTTATTATTACCCAAAGCAATGCATTGCTAGCACAAAAAAAAATGTATTACCAGTCCCATATAATGTCACTAGTTTATGATAATTCTGAATAATACTGATCAGCTCTGAATAGTATGTCACTTGAATAATGACTTCTTAATGATACCAAAACATAATTGCCATTGTCTATTGTAATGAGACTACTTATAATGCCCATGATTATTAATGCTATGATTGTAATTTTGTAACCAGCTAATAACTGCCACTGTTTTTTGTAATGAGACTACTTATAATGCCCATGATTATTAATGCTATGATTGTAATTTTATAACTGGCTAATAATTGCCACTGTAATTGTAATGAGATTACTTATTATGCCCATGATTATTAATGCTATGATTGTAATTGTGTAACTGGCTAAGAATTACCACTATCTATTGTAATGAGACTACTTATTATGCCCATGATTATTAATGCTATGATTGTAATTGTGTAACTGGCTAAGAATTACCACTGTCTATTGTAATGAGACTGCTTATTATGCCCATGATTATTAATGCTATGATTGTAATTGTGTAACTGAACAAAGATTGCCGCTGTTTATTGTAATACGACTACCCATGATGACAATAATTTAATTTTATGAACATTATTCTGTAATACTAAAATACATGGTACAGAAATGTTCAATGACTAGAGTATGGATGCCACAAACTAATTATGTAATCACTAATCAAGACTTGTGTAATGTCCTTCACCTTCTGACCTAACTACCTGAAATTATTGTAACATCCATTTGTCTTGTCCATCCTCATTATCATGGAGCACTATATTTGGTTTTTGCACTAATTCTACGTTGGTGTGCCTCTTAAGAGTATGGTGTTGACACGACATGCTGTCCACCACCGTAAGTGATGAAGACGTTATTATGGTCCCACTGTTTGGTGTACCTGGCATACTGCAAAATGATAGCATGGAATATTACTACGACGTTTCAGTGTCTTGATACGCTGATAAATACTTCTGGGAACGGAACTGCAGATTGTATCACTTAGTGTTGTGATTCTGTGGAAAGATATGGACTTTCAGTGCAGCTGTGTGCAAACTAAAGTGCTACAACCATGAAGCAATCCTTTCCTTTCCTATCCTAATAGTGAAAATCATTTTTAACTAACACCATTTATGTTCATGGCCTATACATTTTTTCTCGATTTGTTGAACTCCAGTGCGAGTACACTTATGTCACCTGTCGACATGATTTTTTGCTATTATGTTTATTTATTGTGAAAATACTAAAGACATTTTTTGATTTGTTCTGAAGTGCAGTATGTGTGCACTCTTGTCATCTATATTGTATATACTTTTTGTGATTTGCTGATTATTTACCCTTGCGTTTATTTGTTATGAAAATGTTCAAAAGTTTTCAGTGCATGTGCACTTATGTGAATATGTTTTCAACTGAACTCCAGTGCCTGTGCACTCTTCTCAATTTTCGATATGATTTGTGTTCATTCTGTATACTTTTTATGATTTATGTCATTTGTTACTCATTGTATATTCGTCTTTTGCTGATATGTTCTCCACTGCAGTGCATGTGCACTCATGTCCCTTGTCAACATGATTTTGTTCAAAAAAAAATGCTACAGAATCTTACAGTGCGTGTGCACTTTGTTATTTGTCAAATAATTTGTATATACATTTTTCTGATTTGCTGATACGCTCTCTACTCATTGTACTTATATTTTGTCTTGTCTGTAATGTTTTGTAATCGGTGCATGTGCACAACATTTAATTCATGTATTACATCCAAATATTTTGTAAATGTTAATTAATTAAAAGAAAAATTTGTTACGATGGCAAGTCCAAATGACTCACCATCGCTGCCAAATTTTTTGCCCCCCCCAGTGGAGGGTTATGAAAGACGTATGTACTCGTTGGCAGCGATGATGAGGCATTGTAGAATCTCTGACCAGAGCAGTTGCGCTCGAAGCGCAGTGCAGTACAGTAGTCTGTTGGGAGCAGTAGCCGAGTGAGGTAGCGAGCGGGAGTCTGTCAGTAGTGGTAGCGCAGAGCAGTCGGCGGGCGTCGGCACCGCAATGGTCGAGATTCAGGACAAGGTATATTATTAAGCAGCATTGCGATCAGCTAATGATGTTAATTAAGTGTAATTTCTGTAAGAATCGCCCCCAATAATAATTTTGATTTAAAAGCAATTTTTAACAAAGAATCATTCGATTTCCTTCCATTTCCTTTAAACAAAAAAAAATTTCAATTAACCTCAAAAAATTTAGTTATTGCGATGCATGTGCTGCAAGCTGTGGCGCAGAATAAGAGCAGAATTTTGACATGCAGTTTTACTAAGGTAAGAAATTAATTCTGATTTTTGCACAGGGCCAAAGACCGACATTTCGGTTAAATTGAGTTTTGATTATCACTGTAGTTTCATTGTCATGGGATTATCTTACATTTTGTGTGGAGAACTTATACTTGGGTCAGATAGCTAATTTTTGTTTAATTGTCATTGTCATTAATATTTTTGCGGGAAGGATACACTTGGCTCCATTTCTATTAAGTATTGTCATTTCAAAATTTTCCGTGGGGAGGTTACACTTAGCTCTGGCTCCATTACTAATAAATATTGTCTTTCAAAATTTCCGTGGGGAGGTTACACTATAAACGTGGCAATCCCACGTATATCACTAGGCAGCGGCAGAGCCCTTCAGTGCCTTAGTCAGCTGCAGGTCAGTGCTAATGCTCTCACCAGATACTAGATGACCTAAGAAGGATACCTGCTGTCTGGCTAATGTCACCTTACTCGCTTAACAGTCAAACCGGCCCCCTGAAACGTAGAAAAACTTGCTGGATATGTTGCGCTTGAAACTAACGACTGTAAATTACCAAATCGTCCAGATAATTGTAAACACAGACTAATTTCAAGTCTCCAAGACTATTATCCAGCAAACGAGAAAGGACGGGTGAGCCAGTAGCCAAACCAAAGGGACCGTGTTAATCTCAAACAGATTCCAGTCACTACAAAATGCTGTAACCTGTTTACATTCTTCGGCTAAGGGAATCTGATAATAGGCCTGATTCATGTAGAGCACAGTAAACCAATTAACCCTGGAAAATCAAGTAAAAGAGTTATGAAGATCAAGTAAAAGAACTGATTCTAGAATAACCTTCGTATTTAGGTGACAGTAGTCAACAACAGGCCGAAAATCCCGCCCTGATCCTTAGGGACGAGGAATATAGGGGAGGCATAAGCCGATGTAGAAGGCCTAATAACTCCTTGCTCAAGCATTTTGGAGATCTTTCCCCTTAGTATCTTCATCGTAGGCGGTGAGAGACGATATGGGGACTGCCTGACGGGAATATGGTCAGACAGACGAATATCTTAGTCAAGAACAATTAGTAACACCCAGTCTGTCTCAGAGAAGCTCTGGGAACCTCTCCAACAAACACCCTATTTCCGAGGCCTGCTGGGAAGAAAGACGGGGGAGATCGAACTCACTAAACTAAACTTAATATCAACAGCCAGCATTCCCGCATCTCGATGCACATTACGTTTAGCACATTCACAGAACCCAAATTTATGAGCAGAAGCGAACTTAAAGAAAAAAAGTGTACCCGGAATAATCCAAGACAAGACCAGTTTTACCGATAAAATCACACCGCAAAATCAAATCAACTGGCAGCTTCTTAACCAAGGCCAAAGACAAAGGCCATGAGAAATCGCCAACTGAGATATTCAGTCGGACCCAACCATGCCAATCGGCAACTCGACATCTCTTCACCGGAGAAGGGACCGACCGAAGCCTCGCAAGATGACCAAATTCAAGGAACCATTCCAAACTCAACAATGAAAAGGTGCTACCGGAATCCTAAAAGGCACAAATAGGTTCGCCACCTACTCGAGAAAAAATGTGATCGTCGAGCAGCGACACGGGCACTCCAGGGTTTAAAGACTTGATCGCGGTGTCGCTGCCCAGCCAGTTGTCACATATTAACTCTGGGTGTCCGCGGCTGAACGCACGTACGAACTAAATGTCCTGTCCGAGCGCACCAGAAACAACGCCGCGATTTCTTTTTAGCAGACTCAGCTGATGCAGATCATCCGGAATGCTTCTCGACAACGCCCGTGGACTGAACCTTAAATTCACGGCATCTATCGTCCGAGAGCGGCAACGGAGATATCGCAACAACAGCGGCACGAAGTTCCTCCCAAATGGACGGACGACCACGGAAAACAAAGTGTGGCTTATCCGCCGCTCGCCTCCCCCTCACAACAATAGAAAGTAACTCACTTTCTTTCAAGTCAACTAACAAGGAAAACAGGCCGTCCTGACTCTTTCCATATATTGATGTAACTCCTGTTTATCTTGCTGCATCTGCCAAATATACCGACAGTCGAGCTGCTTTGCGAACTCCCATGGTCAACCACTCGCTAATTACAAGCTCCCTCAACTGCTGCGAGGAAAACACTTCAGCCATGGCCCTGGATACCAGGGTCCTCAATTCACCTCTAGTTGGATACAATAGAGACAAAACCACTTGATGTGAAACACCAAACGCATCAGCATGTTGCTCGAAGCGAACTAACAACCATAAAAACTTTCCAATTTGCTCGAGTCCGTCGACAACTAATTCCGTGATGTCTCGAAACAAATGCACGAGGGTATTAGGCAATTTAGAAAACGCCCCGCCTAACCTCTCGGGAGACGTAAGGGCGCTATTGCTGGGCTCGCTAGCGCACCGCCCGGACGATAACAAATCCTGCCCCCCGGTCCTCTTCCCATCAAGTTCTAAGCATGTGACATTAAACTGCAATTTACTAACCAAGGACCCTAATTAAGCTGCTGATTCCTTATCACGATCCTCCAACTTTAATAGCCTTAAATCAGATATCCGGTTGGTCAAATGTATCATTAGCGCCCGTACCCTCTCTAACTGACTGCCACTAGGTTGAGTGACGTCTAAGATACCGATGTTATCCTCAAGACTACTAAAGCCTGTAATAAGAACTCAATGTCTGCCTTTGTCTCATGCACAACGTCCGGCGTGACGTCAACCGGCTGAAGCATGGTAGCACGTAATCGGGCTGCTACGACCGTAACACTACCTCCAAGAGCCTGGCGTCTTATCACCAGCTAATAAGTAAGGTGGTCCGTCCTCAACAGGCCAATCCCGGGGTACTACCTGACCACCATTAGAAATGGGCACCTAAAACAAAACACAGTACCAAAGACTAATATCGTATAACACTGGTAGAGCTACATCTCAGACCAACAGTAACTGAAATGGCAATATTACAATCGTAACCACGCTCTGCTGCCACTTGAGAACTGGTACCAAGGAAGGCAGGATTGGGTTACGATTGTCGACGGGGCCGTAATCAATTGCTGTTGGTTAGTTTATTTTTCAGTCACGTACACTTTATTTGGAAACAACAACAAATAAAAGGTGACAGTAAATTAAGAAGAGTTCCACGGCTGAAGGCCTTAATTCAAACTTGGAATTACAGTAAGTAATTTTTTTTTTGAAAAACAAACATCAATTTTGACCAACCAAAAAGAGCGGGGGGGGGGGGGGGGAGTGGAGACGTTGCTCCAGACTAGTGGCAGTTTAAACGCATGACCAATAATCATTTGCCAAATTTAACTAACGTCCGATGACTAATGCAATGATGGAATAACACACCCAAGCCGGAACCGGCGGTCAGCACTACATCTTCAGACTCCAGTGTTTAGGGCATCCAGAAGCAGAAAGGAACCACTACTTTCAGAGTAGGGAAAAAAACACACACACATCACCCGGCCCACCAATTAGGGAAGCTGTCAAACTACTCGCCTTACCGGACAGCAGCGGCTAGACGTGGAAAACTACACTGCAGTAACATACAATAGGCTTCAGGGCAGGTAACTGGGGCGTTAGCGGCCACTAGGCGGGAAAATACCCCTGGTTGAACGTCACCAATAACTACATATAGAATGCAACAATTAATAATAAGAAGTGGAGGAAAGCTAGTTAGGTTCACCTTCCCCAAACTCTCCGCTCACAGCTCTTGGTCTTGGTGACACTGCCAGTAGCAACGATCATGCGAATGGCGAGATCTCACAATCGTGAAGCTTTCACTACTTAAATTAAGTTCCACTCAATTTATACTTCCTGTGTCAGGTTGAAAAGGAGATTATACCCTTTGTGACTAGAGCCCTTCCATCTTGCAGTTCATGCGTGCCACCAGTGGTCCCAGCGTGTTCTAGCGCAGTGCGGACCTGGCTGCCCGCGCGTCCAGAACCGAACTGCCGACTCACACACCACACGGAAAAACCACAACGTCGCCCCAAAGATAGTACCACCGTTACTAGATATCGATAACCGCCACTACTGCCACTAGTGGAAAGACAATGCTTGCAAAACGGAATCGTGCCAATGAACACAAGAAGAATACGACAACCGTAACTATACCAACTAACCGGTGCCAACCTAGCAATGGCATCAATGCGAGCCGCAGCACGGCTCACTGACTGCTTGTGTAAAACAATCACCGAAACATTTAAGTCTCTTAGCGGAGCAGAATATGTAACCGTAGAAACATTGAATTATTCACGAATTTCGTTAAAGCCATGACGTATATAAGGTAATGTTTTAATACTAATAAGAAATTTTACTGTCTAGGTCACGACGTTCTCTCTGAATTCGATGCATGTACTGTATACACACACACACACACACACACACACACACACACACACACACATATATATATATATATATATATATATATATATATATATATATATATATATATATATATGTTGTTACGAAAAGGTACGGCCAAACTTTCAGGAAACATTCCTCACACAGAAAGAAAGAAAATATGTTATGTGGACAGGTGTCCGGAAAAGCTTACTTTCCATGTTAGAGTTCATTTTATTACTTCTCTTCAAATCACATTAATGATGGAATGGAAACACACAGCAACAGAGCGTACCTGCGTGACTTCAAACACTTTATCAAAACAAGACATGGTTGTCTCACTGGGAAATCCCGCGATCGTTCAGTAAGTAAAATATGGCGTTTCAGTCTTCGATCGCTATTCTTTATTTTCTATTACCGGTTTCGGGCTAGCTGCCCATCTTCAGATCATATGTTGTAGTTACAGAGTAACTTGTCCGTACAGAACTGTGTGTTCTGTACGGACAAGTTACTCTGTAACTACAACATATGATCTGAAGATGGGCAGCTAGCCCGAAACCGGTAATAGAAAATAAAGAATAGCGATCGAAGACTGAAACGCCATATTTCAAACACTTTGTTACAGGAAATGTTCAAAAAATCCTCCGTTAGCGAGGATACATGCATCCACCCTCCGTCGCATGGAATCCCTGAAGCGCTGATGCAGCCCTGGAGAATGGCGTATTGTATCACAGCCGTCCACAACACGAGCACGAAGAGTCTCTACATTTGGTACCGGGGTTGCGTAGACAAGAGCTTTCAAATGCCCCCATAAATGAAAGTCAAGAGGGTTGAGGTCAGGAGAGCGTGGAGGCCATGGAATTGGCCCGCCTCTAACGGTATAGGTGAGCCCCTGTTAATCAGACGCCATTACTGGATATCCAGCTGGAATACACTGCCGAATAACTGGCACCACGCAGGGAAGCCGTACCGTACACTGCATGCAGACAAGCTCCGCACATCCGCCACACAGTGAGATGATGTATGGCCGATCTCCCACTACTGTGTAACGATCTTGATTGTTCCAGGAAGGTAGCGACTGTAGCAACTGGGACACATCGCCATCGCTTGCCACGGTAATAATGCATGATACCCATACTAAGAAATCCAGCCTTGCATGAACTATCGCAGCTTGTAAGCCACTACCGCTCTTACTACACATCCCACTGTCGCAGAGGTTTTTTTCCCACGGAACGAGCCTTGGTACTTGTTTCCCTCTGCTCTTCAAATCGCTACCCACACTCGCGTTTCGTCCACTATCTATCACCTGATGGGCCGTGTTAATGCGTAGTCTTACCCACATGCACGGATAACATCACAGCCCAGCATCCTGTGATCCACTTACTAGATAACTAACATGTTTACGGAGGTGACAATAGAACTTTTGGTTTGGTCACCACGTTGGTGCGGTCGTGGAAGGGCCCCATCTCTAATAATACCAATCCATCGGTCACCGAATCTGTTGTTGAGAAGCGAACGAACACTTCGACTGAAATGTGCAGGAGCTCCACCGTGCATGAACCACATGTTGTGTCGTACTTGTAAAGGCACATGTACCAGCAGCACAAGTAGAGTATCCCGTATGAAATCATGATAACGTGCTCCATTGAGCGTAGGTGGAAGAACGAAACTAAAATGAGCTCTAACATGGAAATTAAGCGTTTCCGGTCACATGTCCACATAACATCTTTTCTTTATATATATATATATATATATATATATATATATATATATATATATATATTAAATTGTAATGTCTCTCACAAGTAGTGTGACAATTAAGAATTTTTTTACGTTAATTTAAGCATGAATACAGTTGGAACTAGATGTTAAAAATTTTAGCCATTGTAATAGTTAGTAACATTTTTTGAAACTAGGTTATTCACGCAAACAACTGTGGACATAAATTTGCCAATTAAACCAGTTTACCTTATATTACATCTTTCATTCAAACCTCTTCATGACTCACAATTCGAGGCAAGACTCAGGACTCCGCCCGCATCTCGTGGTCGTGCGGTAGCGTTCTCGCTTCCCACGCCCGGGTTCCCGGGTTCGATTCCCGGCGGGGTCAGGGATTTTCTCTGCCTCGTGATGGCTGGGTGTTGTGTGCTGTCCTTAGGTTAGTTAAGTTTAAGTAGTTCTAAGTTCTAGGGGACTGATGACCATAGCTGTTAAGTCCCATAGTGCTCAGAGCCATTTCAGGACTCCAGCCGCGGCGTGACCGCCTGGATAGAGGCGCCATGTCACGGATTGCGCGTCCCGTTCCGCCGGAGGTTCGAGTCCTCCCTAGGGCAGGGATGTGTGCCTTGTTCTTAGAATAAGTTAGTTTAAGTTAGTTTGAGTAGCGTCTAAGACTAGGGATCGATGACCTCAGCAGTTTGGTCCCTTAGGAATTCACAACACATTTTTTCAGGACTCTCACACACAGCCGTAGCATATCTCCCCTATTTTTCAAACTTCACAAATGAGCTTCTGCATATTTTGTTGGACCAGCACTTTTACTCGACACCAGAGTGTGCTATGTTTTCAAACATCACGAAGCTTAAAACTGTGTTGCACCGAGGCTCGAACCTGGAAATTACTTTTCTGGAGCTTCAGCCTCGACTTCTCTAAAATCAGTACTGAGTCAATAATGGTGAATATCACTTAATACCTGTCGCTTGGAAAAATACACGGGAATCACTATCAGAATTCGCTATTGAACTACATTGACTTCCATCCTTTTCGCGTGTTCTGACGACTTTATCTTTGTATTTAGAGCACAGGCGAGTACTTTTTAGCAAAATAATCTGCTGCCCAAGCGTTTTCCGACCCAAGTTCATTGCGTATTTGATTGAGAAACTTCAGTTTCTCAAACTTTGATAATCAGCGTACTTGTAGCACCCAAACTGTCTAATACACGGTTAGGTAATTTCCGTCGCCCATATCCCGTTCGCAGTGCAGCAGTGCTGTTAGTGTTTGATGCCTGCGTAATATAACAGCTTACCTGTCAAACATTAGCCGCATTGTCAAGCAACGCCCACGCCAGAACAACCTGTATGTACACGCAGCCAAAGGCGTCGTGTATGCTTGTTAACTCACAGCTCGATAGTTGAGCCTGGTTCCGGTGACTGGTCAACGGTATTCAATGGAACACTATTATTATATCTCTGTACTGCGTGCATGTTGACTTAGACAGCATGTGTAGACGAAATCGCTGTCCAGTAAAGTCACTAGATCTCTGGTTTTCTGGGAGATTTCTGAGTGACCTGAGATCGGTCGCTGGACCTAGAGCCCAGAAAAATACGTGCACTAGGCTGGAAAGAACCAAAACACTATGACCATTTGCTTAATAGCTTTCTGGGCCATCTATGTAAAGCAATATGACACCGCTTCTGCGTATCATCGATTCTACAGTTCGTTGGTAGATTTGTGGAGCTATGTGGCACGAGGTGTATAAGCACAAGTCATGTAATTTCCGAAAGTAACTGGCCACTGATTTGTGTATGTGGTGAAGGCTCTCGATAGCGACGATGTGGGAACCATCGGGTTCACATCAGGTGAATTTTGTGGCCAGGAAATTAATGTGATTTCACTGTCATGCAGCTCCAACTATTGTAGCGCGGTTCTTTGTTCGAGACACAGAAAATCATACTGCTGAAAGATGACTTCGTCTTCAGGGAAGACATCAAGTATGAAGGGATGCAGGTGGTCCACAGCTGGTGTCTTTGATTACTATCAGAAGCCCCATGCTAGCGCAGGATAATGTTTATCATAGCATAACACTGCTCCCACGAGCCTCCGTCTATGGCGTGGTGCACATTTCGAGCAGCCTGCATGACGGCTTTTGTGGAGACGACCTGGTGTAGCAAAAACGAGCCGAGGCACTTCAAGTGAACATGGCCCTGTCTCGATGATCAGGAGCCGACTACAACCGTAACTAACAATGTCGTTGGCCCAATATCTGAACACGCAGGGGTCGATTGCTGCGTAACCCCTTGTCCAACAATGTGCTCTGAATGGTGCGCTGCGAAACTCATGTGCGTCCACCAATATTATTTTCTTTCGCCAGAGGTGGCACAGATTGCCATCTGTCCTTTTTTAAAGAGGAGAGAAGCCTCTAAACCGCGCGTTCTCTGAAGAGTCGTGGATCTCCAACCACTCAGCGCGTAGTAGTACACTACTGGACATTAAAATTGCTACACCACGAAGATGACGTGCTACAGACGTGAAATTTAACCGACAAGAAGAAGATGCTGTGATATGCAAATGATCAGCTTTTCAGAGCATTCACACAATGTTGGCGCCGGTGGCGACACCTACAACGTGCTGACATGAAGAGAGTTTCCAGCCGATTTCTCATACACAAACAGCAGTTGACCGGCGTTGCCTGGTGAAATGTTGTTGTGATGCCTCGTGTAAGGAGGATAAATGCGTACCATCACCTTGCCGACTTCGATAAAGGTCGGATTCTAGCCTATCGCGATTGCGGTTTATCGTATCGCGACATTGCTGCTCGCGTTGGTAGAGATCCAATGACTGTTAGCAGAATATGGAATCCGTGGGTTCAGGAAGGCAATACGGATCGCCGTGCTGGATCCCACCTCCCTCATATCACTAGCAGACGAGATGACAGGCATCTTTTCCGCATGGCTGTAACGGATCGTGCAGCCACGTCTCGATCCCTGAGTTAACAGATGGAGACGTTTGTAAGACAACAACCATCTGCACGAGCAGTTCGACGAGCATGGACTATCAGCTCGCAGACCAGGGCTGCGGTTACCCTTGACGCTGCATCACAGACAGGAGCGCCTGCGAGGGTGTCCTCAACGACGAACCTGGGTGCACGACTGGCAAAACGTCATTTTTTCGGACGAATCCAGGTTCTGTTTCCAGCATCATGATGGTCGCATCCGTGTTTGGCGACATCGCGGTGAACACACACTGGAAGCGTATATCAGTCATCGGCATACTGGCGTATCACCCGGCGTGATGGTATGGGGTGCCATTGGTTACACGTCTCGGTCACCTCTTGTTGGAATTGACGGCACTTTGAACATTGGGTATTACATTTCAGATGCGTTTACGATCCGTGGCTCTACCCTTCGTTCGATCCCTGCGAAACCCTACATTTCAGCAGGATAATGCACGACCGCATGTTGCAGGTCCTGTACGGGCCTTTCTAGATACAGAAAGTGTTCAACTGCTGCTCTGGCCAGCACATTCTCCAGATCTCTCACCAATTAAAAACGTCTGGTCAATGGTGGCCGAGCAACTGGCTCGTCACAATACGCCAGTTACTACTCTTGATGAACTGTGGTATCGTGTTGAAGCTGCATGGGCAGCTTTACCTGTACACGCCATCCAAGCTCTGTTTGACTCAATTCCCAGGCGTATGTAGGCCGTTATTACGGCCAGTGGTGTTTCTTCTGGGTACTGTATTCTGAGGATCTATGCACCCAAATTGCCTGGAAATGTAATCACATGTCAGTTATAGTATAATATATTTGTCCAATGAATACCCGTTTATAATCTGCATTTCTTCTTGGTGTAGCAATTTTAATGGCCAGTAGCGTAGTTTCACAGCCCTTCTATCACATACCGAAGATGTTAACGACAGCAGTACTTCAATATTCGACTAGCTTCTCCTTTTTCGAGATACTCGTTTTCAGGCTCTTCGTAATAATATTCTAACGTGACCGATCTCAGTGGATTTCTCCATTTGCAGCGTATGTCTTCGCTTGGGTAATCCCCCATCCGTCTTTGCTCGACTTACACACTTTTCTTACTGCATCACGTGTCCGTAACGCCATCAGGATGCACCCAACCACGCAGTGAGGAGTAGTAATAATGTTTTGGCTTGTCACTGTATATACTACATATGCATCTGAGGATGGGGCATGTAGCCCCGAAATCGAGCAATTCAATGAAAAGGAACTGAAGATCATTTCTGCAGGCAGTATCAATTTATTCGTATCTGAACTTATGACAAGACTTCATTCCAACGTCCTGTCAACCGTGGAAAGTTTAAATAAACCACTGGTTCTTTTCGTACATCAAATTTGTTGATATTGATTGACAACTCCCAGTTTTTGCAACAGGTATAGACCAGATTCAAGATATCCTGCATCTCTAGTTATTATCTGGTGACCCTCCCTTGTCTACTGAGACGCTGAGGGTACTATGAGGCATTGATTGTCTGACAGGTCGTTTATGAATATCATCAACAGTAACGTTTCTATCACACTTACAGACGTATGCCGGACACTAATATTTACGCTTTTGACGTTCTATATTCCTTCATAATGGTTCAAATGGCTCTGAGCGCTATGCGACTTAACTTCTGAGGTCATCAGTCGCCTAGAACTTAGAACTAATTAAACCTAACTAACCTAAGGACTTCACACACATCCATGACCGAGGCAGGATTCGAACCTGCGACCGTAGCGTCCTTCATAATGCAGTGGCATCTGATTACTTGGAATTCTTCAGACCAACAGCAAACGTCCTCCGGTACACCATAATCTTACATTTTCTATACCAAATGACACAAAAGAAACGTACCGTACGCTGTCTGTAAGCCGAAAAACACGACCCCAACCTGGGTACCGTACTCTCCAACGTCTTGGAATCTGTGAGTGAACACTCCACACTGTGTTTCAGACGATTGGTACTAGAGCAACCCGAGTTTATTCCAAAATATGAACTGTCACTACATAAGAGCACAATGTACGTACCATAACTGAATAGTGATGGATGTGTTGAAGTAGGTATGTTGTTAGACGTATTTATCCTTCAAACTTCATCAAAAACAGATTCACTCACGATTTCAGCGAATCCCAACGTCTTCAAATGCATCGAACCACAAGACCGTCAAATCGTCAAGTGTGTCCCCATTGAGAGAGGAGATACTGAAAAAGGTGCTGTTACAAGAACAATGGCCATCAGTGAAGAAAAGGCCACAAAGAAATTTACGAAAGGGATTCTTCTTGGGTGAAATGGTAGTATCAACAAACTGATAACATTTAATTTGGACCTGGCAAACGCACTACAGTCATATTTAAAGCTGAAACGGTATAAACCGCAGTCTAAAGAAATAAATTTTGATGGTGTAGTGGCAATCCAAGCAGCATCTACGAACTTTAAAGCGACACAGACACATCACACTACTATGCAACATAGTCACCACCGTATTTGTAAATAGTGGTCGGAACATTCTATCAGTACTTCAAATCCTCGGCGGCAGAAGGCCGCGTCTTGACAACGGAGCAATTCGAGAACCGCTGTGAGAACGTCTGCGTCGTGAGAAAATTCGCTGCCTCCAGATCATCTTTCAGCTTGACGATCGCCTGTAAAGTGTCGCCTATATCTGGAGTATGTGGCTTTCTTTCCAGACCTTCATCACCACCTTCACTGAGGACTTGGTAAACTTTTGGCACTGTTACATTATGGCCACGCACGATAACCTAAGGAAAAAAAGAGAAGATCGGCAAATGCGACGCACATATAAAGATAAGAAAATGATTACAATTTCCGAACAACTGGATGATTTATTGAAGAGAAAAAGCTTCAGAAATTGAGAGAGTAACTGGCTCGTTGTTCTACCCCTTGGCCTTGTTCAGCCATTTATTCATCCTGGCATTTATTGATAGTGTTTGGATGTCTTCCTGAGCGATATCTTGTCAAATTATGTCGAACTGACGTTAGGTCGTCAAAATCCCGGGAAGGCTGTAGCGCCCTGCCCATAATGTTTCAAAGTTCTTCATGCGGGAGACATCCGGCGCCTTTGCTGGCCAAGGTACGATATTGAAAACACGAAGAGGAATTGTAGAAATTCTCTTTATGTGCGTGGTCATTATCTTGCTGAAATGTAAGAGCAGGATGGCTTTGACACGAAGTGCATCAGAACTGGGCGTAGAGTATCGTCGTTGTACACATGTGCTTTAAGAGTTCTGTGAATGTTATCCAATAGTATCACTCCTGGTTGTCGGTTCGTACGGCGGGCAACAGGCATGATGGTATCCCATAGCTGTCCGGATTGTCTGAATGGAGTAGAGATGTCTTCAGTGTAGAGTCCTGCTTCTAAATGAGCACGATGTCCAGCGAAGAAGACCCGTTATCTTCGCCACACTTAAGCACAGCGCTTCGTCGACAGTGCTCTACGCTCCGTTTTGGTGCTCTTTACGGCAAGCCATCATGGGCTTACCTTTCAGCAAGGTGATGTCCGCCTTTCTACTGCTTGTCTTCCCATTTAGCTAATCCCACCTTGACAAGCAAGGTCTCCGGATGTCTCCGCGGTCGGGAATGTTTGGAACGTTATGGGCAGGGCCCTCCGACCCACACGGGATTTTGACGATCTGACGTGTCAATTGGACAGAATATGGCGCCGATCAGCCAGAATGACCATCGAACTGCTATCGATACATTCCCGCCCAGGGTGTAGATGTTTAGCCTGCCGAGGAATGACTGGTAGTCGGACGCACACACATGGTGTATGCAGTATCAGTGAGAACGCTATCCATATGTAGAATGGGGAAGGAGCGCGATCTATCTCAGTTTGACCGAGAGCAGATTGTGATGGCGCAGAGGCTTGGCACGAGCATCGTCGATTGTTCGAGGAGTCCCGTGATACATGTCTTCAACACGTAGTGAAGACAATGTGGAACGACGTCCACACGTCGTGGGGTTCGGCGGCCACCCCTCATTTCAGAACGTAGTAGTCTGGATCGACTGGTAAAAAAGGACAGTAGGCGAACTGTTGGGGAACCAACATCAGCATTTAATGCTGGACAGAGTACCGGTGTGTGTGAACACACAGTGCACCGAAAACTCGTAACAAGGGGCTTCTTCAGCCAACTACCCAAGCATATTCCATGATTCACACCACGACATTGGTAATTACAAATGGAATTGGCACGTGACCATCGGCACTGTACATTGGCACTGTGCCGAACGTTACATAGTCTGATGAATTCCGACACCTTTTTCATCATGCCGATGGGAGGGTGCGAATCCTTCGTCTTCCAGGGGAACAGCTCCTTGACACCTCTACTGCGGGACAGAGCAGGAACATTCACGTGAGCATCCATGGGTCCAGTGAAGCTTGTGCAAGACACCCTGTCGGTCAAGGGGTGTCGTCCACTGGTTGCAGAAAACCCCTTCATGACGATCATGTTTCCAGGCGGCACCGGCATTTTTCAGCAAGATAATGCGCTTCATCACAAGGCTAGGAGTGATTCGAGGAAAACAGTGGCGAGTTCCAGTTGACATGCTGGCCCCCTAAATAGCTACGTCTGAACCTGACCGAACACATCTGGCTTGTGGTTCAACGTGGCGTCAGAACTCATCGCCTCCTCCCTGAAATTTACGGGAATTTGGTGACTGTGTGCAGATAAGTTGTCAACTCCTACTCCAGTGACCTACCAAGGTCTCATTGCTTCCATGCCACGACCCGTCGCCGCTGTTATCCTTTTTTTTCCCTTTTTTTTATTTCAGGAAAAACTTTTTACTTATATATTCTAGCCCACTGCCTTATATGATTATTGGGCCGACAATAATGATATAGTGGTATAAGTTTCAGCTATTCTAAGTTATATTTTAGTAACTAGTTAGTAGGTAAGCTATGAGGGAAATGCAATGGGCAAATTAATGTGTTAATTTACTACTAAGCGGGTAACCTAACTATAGACTAGTCACTAAGGCCTACAGCGTTACAAATGTGTCAGTTGAAATATAAACCTACTGTAGAGCCTTGCTCATTGAGCTAACCCCAATGAGCATGCCCCTGACACTGGGCAGGCCAAGATGTTGATCGCTGCAGGTTCCTAAGCATAGTGTCTAAAAACTAAGTCCTACAACTAAACTTATCCTAAGGTCGAATCAGGTGCGTTGTCCAGATCGGTAAGGTGGCACCCCACTCCCCCTGAGTCCCGAGGCGCGGCGGATTCAAGACTCAGGAAGTCGGCCTTTCCGCGCCCAGGCGGTTTGGGAATAGGGTACCGGACTCTATCGTATCGGTGTTGAGGTATGTCTCTTATAGGTGCAAGTTTAATTCTCTCAGGTAGTCCTTTAAGACTTTCTGTGATACCGCGTCAGCCAGTTCATTAATAGTCTGAAAAGTGTCATGTTGTGTGAGCAGTCTATATGTGTCATTGTGCGGTAGTTGGTCACGTAACACTGAGGCCACATCATTGAAAAGGGGGCACTCGTAGACTACATGATCAGGAGTACCCTCCGCAACACCACAGTCACACGCAGGTGTCGCCTTTTTCCCGAATCGACATAAGTGTGTCGAGTGGGGTCCATGTCCAGTGAGTGAATTAGTCCCCGGGTTCGTTCGAAATATGTTATTCCCATCCTTTCCCTAACATCTGGTAAGAAATCAAAGGTTCTGCGCCCTGTTTCTTCGCCTTCCCATGAATGTTGCCACAGCTGATCCCCTCTTAGCCTAATCTCAACTTAGTTCTCAGTCCTCCTGCCTAGAATATCCTCTGTTTTCTCCAAAATCCCCTTCTTAGCCCAGTACCAAGCGGCCTGCTTCCGAATTTTAATATCCAAGGGGCAGAGCCCTATTATGACTAACAGGGCTCCTCCCGGTGTAGTCCTGTATGCCCCCACTGATCTCATAATCATATTTCTCTGCACTCTTCTCACTGTCATGGCGGGCACCACCGTCTTGAGCCTGTGTGCCCAGACTCCCGAGCCGTAACCCACTATTGAGGTGAGTATGCTATTGTGGTAAAGTTTGATGAGTTGTGGTGGGAGATGAAATCGTTTGTGTCCAATGGAGATGAGGTTGCTGAGTGCTTGTAGGGCTCTTTGAGTTACGATTTCGATGTGCCTGCCGAAGGACCACCTTTCATCAATGATGATACCGAGATAGCGAGTCTCACGTCGCCGGAGAACTGGTGAGCCCTCTATCCTGACAGTTGGATTGCGAACTAGTTGTCCCTTTAGAAGAAGGTATGTGGACTTGGCTGGTGAAATCTTCATCTTTGTGGTTCGGCACCAAAGTTGTAGTATTTCTATTGCTCTTTCTATCTTGGGCTCTGTGTCTTCTCGGCTACGCCCGCCGACCAGTAGGAGGAGGTCATCTGCGTAGGCTATCACCTCTAGCACTTCATCATTTTGCTATAGTTTGTCTAGTAAGGGTTCCACGTGGATGTACCAAAACAGGGGACCCAGTACGAATCCCTGGGGACATCCTTTTGTGATAGTTTTTCTTACTCTTGTGCCAGGGGATGATAGCCAGACCTCCCGATCCTCGCAATAGCTCCTCAGACACCCATATAGCGGCCCTGGACACTCCTCCCGTAAACAGGAGAAGAGCGAAGGCCACCACAGGTTGTCGAAGGCGCCACTTATGTCCACCATGATGCCGGGGTAGAGCCGCAGACCTCTGTCGCCAGGGCAATTGCATCAGATGCCGATCGCCCAGGCCTGAAGCCGAACTGCCTGCTGCTCATCCCGCACAGCACTCAGTGTGCAGCCAGTCTGTCAGCCAGCAGTCTCTCTAGAACCATCCCAAGCAGATCAAGCAGGCAGATTGGTCTGTAAGATTTTATTTCTGCTGTGTCTTTGTCAGCTCCTTTCTTGATGATTACGACATTTGCCCTCTTCCAGATTCGAGGGAACTTTTTCTGCCTGAGGCATTCATTGTACAGGTGAGTTAGAGGGGCGACTGTCTGGGGGGCCACAAATTGCACCACCTCCGCCACAATGCCGTCCGGCCCGGGAGCTTTCCCTCTCTTCAGGGATTTTATATGGGCAGCTACCTCCTCTTCAGAGATTGGGTAAACTACCGTATCATTTCCATATACATTGTTGTTGTTCTCACGCAGCTGCCGTTGTTCGTCTGTCTCTCCATCTGCAGTGTCATCAGGCAGCAGGGACTGGAGAAGAACCTCAGCAGTTTCCTGCCAAGACTCCGCCATCCTGTCCCCATGCCTGACGGTTGAGAGCTCCATCGGAGAGCGGATTTCCTCTCGGACAGGTTTGTAGGGGACTCCCCATGGTTCTAAAGCTAGTTGGTTCAGAACAATGTGTTCTCAACTTTTTGATGTTACTTTGCGTAGTTGTTTTTGGAAATTGTCTTTAGCTTCCCGGTATAGCTGCAACCATCTTTGTCTTTCTAACCAGACGACACTGCGGTGGTAGTGCCTCCTGAGCCTTCTAACAGACCGGCGCATCTCCTCCTGTTCAGCTGACCATGATGACGGAGAGGCCGCCATGGCCTTCCTCCTAGTAGGTACAGTGGCTTTCACCGCTCGAGTTATTACTTTCAACAGTCCCTCGGCTCTGTTGTCTACGTCAATGTCCAGATGTCCGTCATCTTCTGGCAATGCAGGACTGTCGCACTCCCTAGCAAGTCTTTCCCAATCGGCTCCTTTGTAATTCTATTGTACCTCCCACCCCATGGCCCAGCGGCGCTCCTTGTCTCCTATACTGAAGGCGATGAGATTGTGATCGCTAGTGGTGGCATTCTCTACTACTTTCCACTGCTGAATGAGATGCGCAGCATTAGGCGTAGCCGGGGTCACATCAATGTTTGTGCCTTGGCCACCTCCCGCCACGTAGGTTGGAGGTTTACCCGGCTTGTTTGCCACCACCAGCTGCAAGACCATGATGGTCTCTTCTGCCTTGTCTCCATTAGGGTCCCTGGTGCCACTGTACCATAGGGAGGATTTGGCGTTTATATCTGCTGTTATAATTGCTTTCCGCCCCCGCAACGCCATGATAACTGTGGTAAGGTGTGCCAAATGTCTCTCAATGTCATCACCATACTGAAAATACATGTTAATGAAGGTAGTTGCCCCTGATGAAGACTGCAGCTCCACGACGTTGCAGTGGCTAGTTGTAAACCGTGTTAATACTGTGGCCCTTAGAAGTTTATTGGTTATTAAAATTGCCAATCTTGGGTCTTCCCCTTTGCTTACAACTTGCCCGGTCGCAGCTGTGAAAGCTATTTTCCCATTTAGGGAGTACGGCTCTTGCAGACAGACCACATCTAGTATCCTCTCCTCCACTTCCTTACGTAGCTCCTGCATCACTAGTCTGCTGTTATGAGTGTTAAGTCGGCCAATGGTGATTTTCGTCTTGTAGTTATTTATGGGAAGTATGTGTGGATTCTGTCATTAGGCCATGTCTTATTCCAGTCGAATGTGATGCGTCCATTTGCCAAAACTGCTTGTTGATAGATATCGTCCAGGTCGAATTTTTCACCATGTCTTTCGAAAACTTTCTTTAGTATGTCCCGCAGGGCTCCGAAGTCGGTGGGGAGATTCACTGACTTGAGTTGTATTCTGTCCACAGCCTCCATTACCGAGAAGGTGACCCACCTATCATATTCATGTCCCACCCGTACCACGTGTCTCAAGGCAGTGGTCAGGGTAGTCGGCTGCTCTAGTCTCGCCAGTTGCATCGTGAATTCAAGATTAGGATAGACTCTGACTGGGTCGACTGGTGGCAATCTCATGACAGGATCTATTGTGGTAGCTGATTCACTTGAGCTAGTTATTATGTTTTCCTTAACTGGTTTCTTTGTAGTTCTATTCTCCTCTGTTGAGATTGCCACAGTCTCTGTTACAGGATGCCATTGCCGTTGATCTTTAGTCGGCCTTGTCTCCCGGCTTGGGGAGGAGGGGAACGTGACTGTAACAGGCTCAGTTCGAGTCCCTCTGTCCGTTGTGGTACAGTCTGTTTGAGTGCTTATGTCATTGGTATTAATTGTGGCACCCGTGAGCGATCTCAAGAATAACTTGAAGGCACTTGCCCTCATGGCATCCCTCTTCCCTTTGCTCGGGGATTTTCTTTTGGGCATCCTGTTTGCTTTAGCTTGATCACCCATAGTCTATCCTTGAAATTAATCTTTGTTCCAGGAATCTGTAGGTGGGGCAGTTACGTCCAGTGGTGCCACAAGGTTTTTTGCCCCGCCTCTTACATCTACATCTACATCCATACTCCGCAAGCCACCTGACGGTGTGTGGCGGAGGGTACCCTGAGTACCTCTATCGGTTCTCCCTTCTATTCCAGTCTCGTATTGTTCGTGGAAAGAAGGATTGTCGGTATGCTTCTGTGTGGGCTCTAATCTCTCTAATTTTGTCCTCATGGTCTCTTCGCGAGATATACGTAGGAGGGAGCAATATACTGCTTGACTCTTCGGTGAAGATATGTTCTCGAAACTTTAACAAAAGCCTGTACCGGGCTACTGAGCGTCTCTCCTGCAGAGTCTTCCACTGGAGTTTATCTATCATTTCCGTAACGCTTTCGCGATTATTAAATGATCCTGTAACGAAGCGCGCTGCTCTCCGTTGGATCTTTTCTATCTCTTCTATCAATACTATCTGGTACGGATCCCACACTGTTGAGCAGTATTCAAGCAGAGGGCAAACAAGCGTACTGTAACCTACTTCCTTTGTTTTCAGATTGCATTTCCTTAGGATTCTTCCAATTAATCTCAGTCTGGGATCTGCTTTACCGACGATCAACTTTATATGATCATTCCATTTTAAACCACTCCTAATGCGTACTCCCAGATAATTTATGGAATTAACTGCTTCCAGTTGCTGACCTGCTATTTTGTAGTTAAATTATAGGGAACTATCTTTCTATGTATTCGCAGCACATTACACTTGTCTACATTGAGATTCAATTGCCATTCCCTGCACCATGCGTCTATTCAATGCAGATCCTCCTGCATTTCAGTACAATTTTCCATTGTTACAACCTCTCGATACACCACACCATCATCTGCAAAAAGCCTCAGTGAACTTTCGATGTCATCCACAAGATCATTTATGTATATTGTGAATAGCAACGGTCCTATGACACTCCCCTGCGGCACACCTGAAATCACTCTTACTTCGGAAGACTTCTCTCCATTGAGAATTACATGCTGCGTTCTGTTATCTAGGAACTCTTCAATCCAATCACACAATTGGTCTGATAGTCCATATGCTCCTACTTTGTTCATTAAACGACTGTGGGGAACTGTATCGAACGCCTTGCGGAAGTCAAGAAACACGGCATCTACCTGGGAACCCGCGTCTATGGCTCTCTGAGTCTCGTGGACGAATAGCGCGAGCTGGGTTTCAAACGATCGTCTCTTTCGAAACCCATGCTGATTCCTACAGAGTAGTTTTCCAGTCTCCAGAAAAGTCATTATACTCGAACATAATACGTCTTGCAAAATTCTACAACTGATCGACGTTAGAGATTAGGTCTATAGTTCTGCATGTCTGTTCGACGTCCCTTCTTGAAAACTGGGATGACCTGTGCCCTTTTCCAATCCTTTGGAACGCTACGCTCTTCTAGAGACCTACGGTACACCGCTGCAAGAAGAGGGGCAAGTTCCTTCGCGTACGCTGTGTAAAATCGAACTGGTATCCCATCAGGTCCAGCGGCCTTTCCGCTTTTGATAGATTTTAATTGTTTCTCTGTTCCTCTGTCGTCTATTTCGATATCTACTATTTTGTCATCTGTGCGACAATCTAGAGAAGGGATGCAGACTGCTGCAGCCCTACAGTCTTTCCTCACATGACCATCCTCGCCGCATTTTGAGCAGGCCGACCCCCTGGTACCTTGCCTCAGAACGTGGTCCAGATCTCCGCAGTTGTGGCAACGCGGTACCACAAGATAGTCTCGTGTATTTATGGCGTGAAAGCCGATGTACAGTTTGCCCATTGCCGTTGCTTTTCTCCACCTTTGAGCAGAGACCTCGGCGACGTGATGAACCACATCACGGTCCCGAGGCCCCGTTTTCAATATCAGTTTGAAACTTTCTTTAAATTCCTCGTCTGTCATATGCTCAAAGTTTTGTGTCTTGATAGTGTTTTGCAATTCCTCTTTAGTCATAATCGTTGGTACATCACATGAGATGACCAACTGGTTTCCTTTCCTCGGTGGCTCGCATTTGACCACCGAGTTTAATTTGGCATTGTTCAGTAGTTTTTCTTTGTCCTCTTCCGAGGCAACTTCAACGATTACCGAATTCTTGCTTGGTTTTACTTTGTTAATTTTGCTTCTGTCTTTTACAGGATTTGTGGTGGTAGTAAGTAGCTCCTGTATCTTTCTTACGCTAGTGTCCTGACCAGGCAGGGTCCTTAGAAAGACCGTTGTGTCTGATTGTTTGGTGACTCTGGCAATAGTGTCCTTGGTTGTTTGCTGTTTTGGTCGCGCTTGTGCGACCACTCCCGCCCAGGTCTTAGCAGGTTGCTTCCTTAATCTTTCGTTCTCTTTTTCTAGTTCTTCTACGCGGCCCTCAAGTTTGGCGTTAGCGATGGCCCACGCCGCCAGCTCATTTTTAATTATTGTCAATGCCACCTGACTAATCTTGCCATTTTTTATGTTTTGCTCAAGGAGCAACGTGATCCTCGTGTGTCTTTGTAGCACACTTTCATCAGTTGCCTGTCCCAACTCGTCCTGAGGAGCGAGTTCAGGGATCAAAGAAGCTCGCGATGGCGCACTCGAATCACTCGTCACTGGTGTCGCCATATTGTACGAGTGATAAATGAGGGGTGGGAGCCCGTCTTTTGCCCCGGACCGGCTCCTCTGGCATGGGGGGGGGGGGGGGGGAGACTTCTGCAGTTCGCCTACCGACCTCGCCCCTAGGTCAAGGGCAGTCCAGAGCTGCTGGGTTCAGCGCACCGTTTCCAGCGCACTGGTTCCCCCCGGTGACTCCGTCATTGGCGATTTCACGCGACGCACCCCGGCAACTGCACCCCGCACTCCGGATAGGCGGATGCACCTCTCGCCCTTCGCCGCCTACTTGCCCGAGTTTCCACCTCTCGGCCAGGTACCCACTCCTACTCAGGTGGCGGGCCGGTCCCCCAGACGTTCGGCGGTGTGGACCTATCTAACCTGGCCCAGGCGATGTTACCACCACCTGGGTTTAGCAGAGCACGCCCCGGTTACCCAGGGGCGCGGCGAAGCAACCTTGCCGACACGCTCCGCGATCCCACGCCGACAAACGAGATCGCGGGCATGCAGAGCACCTGTTGGTCTGTGCCCTGCGAATAGAAAGGGACTGGTGTTCGGTCCCTCGACACAGCTCCCCCTGTGCCACGCGCCCTTCGCTTTCGCATCGGGTTGGGTCGCAGCTCTCCCTTTTGTTGCAAGGCAGAATGCCAAGCTTAACATCTGGCACCACGGGAAGGCGGAAAGAGACACTTGGGAAGGAGAGGCTATGAGAGACGCGTCACTTCCCTTTTAGGACTGCCGCAGCACGCACGACTGGAAGCGATACGTCCCAGTGCGAGCCTCCGTGCCTTACGGCGCGCCGGCAACGGGCGGGCCCCCTCCAAACGCGCCGTCAAGCGACCGACCTCACGCCAGATTCGGGACTCTTTTTGCATGCATTAGCTCTAGAATTACCACAGTTATCCAAGCAACGTCGGTACGATCTAAGGAACCATAACTGATTTAATGAGCCATTCGCAGTTTCACCCTCATGCGGCTTGTACTGAGACATGCATGGCTTAATCTTTGAGAGAAGCATATGACTACTGGCAGGATCAACCAGGGGGCTGCAGCAACTAGAGCTGAGCAGCCGGCCGCCCGGGAGTGTGTCCCAGAGGCCCGCGCAAACACGCAAGCGTCCGCTCAATTATTCTTCAAACATGAGGAGGCTGAGCTCCCCTGCACAATTCACCTTGAAATCCTCTCAGGTCCCGGCGGCGTGCAGCGCCGTCGTAAGTACTCCGTCGGGTTCGAGAGATGCGCACTCGCCCGGAGTTAGGCGAGTAGACACTTTCAGTGCGAACACCCGTGATCCCAACTTAGCATGCCGCTGCCGACAGAGGCACGGGAGGCCGCTGTCGTGGCATTGCCGGCGGGAAACAACACGCGGCGGCCAACGGTGACCGCGCAGCTCCAACGCCAGCGCCACAGAAGGGCAAGCCCCACTTAGGTGCCAGTGCTACTTCTCCCCGCACAGCGCACGCGCCAACACGTCCGCACAGCAGCGATACAAACCAACAGCGAGAACCGCTGGGGTGACACAACAGCAGACGGCATCGCAGCGCCGATTGCCGTGCGGCGGTGCATCCTCAACGCACACAGTCCTCAATCGGACCAGCACACTGCAGATGTCCACCGCGCTTCGCACCGGGCCCGCGAGGAGCGACTTTGGCCGCACGGCGCCGCGCGCTGGGTGCGCCGGCGCGCAGCTGCACCGCCTGCCGCGTCCGTCGGCCGGCGCGCCTGCCACTGGGCGCACCCACCAGCCGGCTGTAGCGCGTGCGCCCACGCACCGCGCGGCCAGCACGCCGGGCGCCCCCCTCTCACCGGCCGGGGACGGTCCCACCCTCCCACCGCCGCGTATCGCTTCACCCCCCCCCCCCCCCCCAATTCACGTTCGTGGCATGGTGGGTATCGCTGAAACAACCGGTTAGTAGCTGTACCGATCGTCGCCCTCACTGATTCACCTCCAGCGAGAACAAACCGCACCACAACGGGTTACCAGTTGTTCATTTGCGTAACTTCACCAGCAAACGTAGACGTCCATCGCCATCTGCAAATTCAACGATTATTGCACGCCTATCTGTTAGGTGTCACGACACACTACGTCTGCCCACATACACGCAACAAAATGTGCACGACTAGAGATCACGTGGAAGATGGCCCCCGGACGTATGCGATGTCCATTGCGCGACCGACTGTCAACCATCCTCTGTACCATGTCGCAGATGTGGAACGCGGTGAACCATGCTATCACGTTGTGTGAGAAGAGACGACTACGTCTGAATACACGCGCCACTACATCAACAGACGGCTCATGCTGATCGCCATCCAGGGCGTCCGTTCCTCCCACAAGTCACTATGGCGTACCACACTGCAATCTAGCTGATATGGGGAGACGAGACACGTAGCTGACTGCACGACATTTGGACCGTGTGGTTCGCTGTTGTTGGGCGCAGTCGTTGTACGGTCGCACATGTGCCACGGTGTATCATCAGTACATACCGACCAATGTGCAGTACAGTGTGTGGGTTAGGCGTGCGACATCAGCGGACAGTGGACACAGGCTGTACCACGACGTAGACTGAGTGCTTCAGCATGCAAATGCCAGTGAACAGCTGTGAAGGGCATTGAACACGCAAACTCCTGACCGACCAGCTTGCGAAGGCAGGGGGGGGGGGGCGGTCGGGGGGGGGGGGGGGGGAGCGGAGTGGCGGGGCGATGTACGTCCTGCTGGCGACCACATTACAGTGTATAGCAGGAGCATGTGGAACGTAAGCTACACTTGCAAGGTGTTGAACATGAAGCGATACACAGGAGACTGGGCAGTGCGAGTAGCGAACTATATTGAGAGGGTTGCGGTTAGGCAACACTGCATTAATTTAACGAGTCGTATGACAATTACAGAGCAGGTTAAGGCCCAACGTGGGTTAGGTTAAGGCACAACGTGGGTTAGGTTAAGGCACAACGTGGCTTAGGTTAAGGCACAACGTGGGTTAGGTTAAGGCACAACGTGGCTTAGGTTAAGCCACAACGTGGGTTAGGTTAAGGCACAACGTTGGTTAGGTTAAGGCACAATGTGAGTTAGGTTAAGGCACAACGTGGGTTAGGTTAAGGCCCAACATGGGTTAGGTTAAGGCACAACATGGGTTAGGTTAAGGCCCAACGTGGGTTAGGTTAAGGCACAAATTGGGTTACGTTAAGGCACAAATTGGGTTAGGTTAATGTACAAATTGGGTTAGGTTAAGGTACAAATTGGGTTAGGTTAAGGTACAAATTGGGTTAGGTTAAGGTACACAATGTGGTAAGGGATGGTGTATGGGGGGAGGGAGGTTTGTTCATAGTGAAGCTAGTAAGTGGATGCCTGAGGCAGCGTCAGGTATGTCACGTCAGGATCCACTTTAGGCTCATGACAGGCGACGCGCCGGTTCCGTGCTTGTGGCAAGGGAGTGGGAGACCTGTGTCTTTCATTCCTGCCATTGTTTATGTGCTGTAACACGAGGCAGTGTGGTGATGTTGGGTGCACCCCTGTGTAGGACATGTGTGGGTGTTGGTGGCTTATCTGAGCAATGGTGGTTGTCGGAAGAGTGGCATATTCTGTTTTATGAGTGAACCTCCTGCTCTGGTTATCATAGTGTGGATGGTGTAATGTGGCGGAGAGGATGCACTGGATGTTGTTCCATGGTGGTGCTTACATATTGTGTCTGTATCTGTTACAGGCAGAGAGTAGTGTGTGATAGAGTGTCTGGCTGACGCGTGGTTCACATTGTGTGCACCGACTTTCAGCATGTATAGGGACATTTTTTTTTCAAATTTATGAAACATACATAACCCACTTTCTAACACTTTTGAGTGGGTGTATTAAAACTAACTATCTCTGCTGTTATTACTACAGAAGTGGTTTATTAATGCATACACACTATCTATTTATTACGCAACATTGTGCTCTATCCGTCTCTAATGACCTCGTTGTCGACGGGACGTTAAACACTAACCACCACCACCACCATTGTGCTCTATATGAATGATCGGCCTCTTAGCCTCTCTGGAATCTTGCCAGAGAGTTGCCCGTCCCTAGCCACGTGTAGACGGGCCGCTACTACTAGAAGAAACGACTCCATTTATATTTCTCTTTTATTCCCCCCACCACCATACTGATCTAACTACAACTACTCACTACTACAAAGACTTAAACAAACGTAGTATTTACATATTTACAATTGCGCATTAGATCTGAAGCGCATTTACTCTCTCCCAAGGTAGGCTCGCTGGGCCTCCCTTGAGATTTTATTCACTAATTTTGCGAAATTGCTGAACAATTCGCCATTTGTTAATATGTCATTTACATCCCTTGTCTGCAGAAGCTGTCTCTCACCTGAGACAACCTGTTCGTATGTTGGACACTCGAACACTGTGTGTTCTGGCGATCCTTCGTGGGTGCCACAGTCACACTCCGGTGTTGGCCTTTTCCCTATTTTATGCCGGTACGTGGGATAGGGACCGTGTCCTGTAAGGAAGTGAACTAGGCCCTGCGAGGGCTTCGTTATATTGTTCTTTAGTCTTCCCCTTACTGTGGGTGGAAACCCGTGGACTCTACGGCCTGTACTGGACCCATCCCATTCGTCCTGCCAAATGTCAAGCACTTTTCCTCGGATGGCTTTGACGCTTACCAGAGGAATGCCCATTATATTTTGCACCATGTCGCTGTTCTGTTTGCGCAGCCAGTAGAAGGCTGCGTGCTGCCTTATTATTAGGTCTAGTGGACATAGACCCATAATTACCAATAGTGCATCTGTTGGACTTGTGTTGAATGCTCCAATGCATCTCAACAGAACGTTCCTCTGTTTTCGCCTGACAGCAGCGGCAGGCCGCACCAGAGCTAGCCTGTGGACCCACACACTGGATGCGTGCCCTACTATTGGTGCCAATATACTGTTGTGGTAGATGTTTATTGCTTTTGACGGCAAATGAAATCTTCTTTGTCCAATTGATATTATCTTATTGAACAGAGCTAAGGACTTCGTCGTTATTTGCTCAATATGCGGAATGAAACTCCAATTCTCATCTAGATATACCCTTAGGTAACGGGTATATCTCTGTCGCGACACTGCCTGGCCATTAATTCTGACTGTTGGGTCCCTATTTAACTTGCCTTTTAAGAGCATGTATTGCGAATTTTGTGGTGCAATAGACATTTTAGTCTTCTCACACCAATGTGTTAACAGACCAATAGCCAGTCGTGATCGGTCTTCGATCACAATGCGAGTGTCACCTTCCACTAGAATTACGAGATCATCCGCATAAGCAACGACACCCAGAACTGCAGTCTCTCCCTGCAGGACGTTCAACGATGATCCCAGAAAATGGGACCACACACCGATCCCTGGGGACAACCACGGGATACTCTCTTAGATACCACGGCTCCAGGAGCCGTTATTTTAGCGATTCTTCCATCACAGTAGGCCTCCAGACAGCCATATAGCAGCTGCGGGCACCCAATCTCTCTTAGGCGTGAGAAGAGTGCCGGCCACCACAGGTTATCGAAGGCCCCTGAGATGTCTATCATTATGCCCAGAACATACTTCGATGTAGCTGAGTGAACAATCTGGTAACCTCATTGATCGCATCCTGAGTGGAGCGACCCTTTCGGAATCCAACTGCCTATCACTCATGCCGTGCAGAGTTCCAGAGTTCGGTGACTCAGGAGTCGGTCAGCCAGCAACTTCTCAAATGCTTTGCCCATTACATCCAGCAGACAGATAGGCCGATAGGATTTCGGCATCGTTGGATCTTTGTCAGGGCCTTTCATGATAGTTACATTTCTGCAGTTTTCCACCTCTGTGGATAATAGCCCATCTGTAAACAGATGTTGTAAATACGACTTAATGCCGGGGCAACCAAGTGTGCGAGTCCCTGTAAGATCTCCACAGGGATCCCATCAGGACCTGGCACCTCCTTCCTTACAAAGGTGTAGATGGTTGCTTCTACCTTCTCTGCAGACAAAGGGCACACGTTTGTATCGTTAAGATATGGTATCGAGAGCGCCTGACGTATTTCCCGCTGCTCGTGCGAGTCCTGGTCCTCGATGTAATCTGGCAGTAATGTATCCAACAGCAGTCTTGCTGCTTCTTCCCAATCCTTGGTCGTGTCACCATCCCCAGCACGTAGTGTAGACAACATCATGGGTGATCTAATTTTTTCTCGAACGATTTTGTAAGGAACTCCCCAAGGGTCTGTTCCCAGCTGATCGTTCACAAATCTTTCCCAGGATTGGCGCCTTGTAATGTCTAACTGATCCTTGTATCTCTGCTTCAGACGACGATAAATACGCAGGAGGTATTGTCGTTCGCCGTGGGCAAAGCTCCTTTGATAGTTGCTTCGCGCCCTTCTGACCGACCGTTTAAGCACAGTCAATTCAGGTGTCCATGGGGTGGACTCCCTGCAGATGTATCTCGCTACTCGATGTACAGCCAGTGTGATAGCTGTTTGCACGGAGCTTACAAGCTCCTCCACAGCTTCATCAATATTACCTATGTCCTCCCCAAACTCTGGAGGACTGAACACCTGCACGAGTCAGTCCCAGTCTGTCCGAGCATAATTGAACCGTTCCACCCACTCGCCTAGCACATCTGCGATGGTTGTCGCTATTTCAAATGTTATACAGTTATGATCATGGACAGTTAGGTGTTCTCTTACTTGCCAGTTATGGACGTGAGGTGCTGCCCTCTCGCTTGCTAGTGTGACATCAATATTTGATATTGCACCCGCCCTCCCTCAGTAGGTCGGGGGGTACCCAGGCAAGTTTAGCACATGCATGTGTGTTTCAATTATCAAATCAACAAGCTCCGCACACCTACCGTCCTGTACATCACTGTGCCAGAGCGGGGATTTAGCATTGGCATCCAGAGCTACAATTATAGCCTGCCCGGCTAAAACTCTTAGTATCGAATGCAACTGATCAAGATAAATCTTGATGTCGTGTCTGAATTGGCAGTAGACGTTAACAACGTACATACTGTAAGACAACAAATTGAGTTGTACAACCGTAATATGCTTGGTACAGAATTGACTTAGTATCGTAGTTTTTATAGTTTGGTTATGTGGTGTCACCGCCAGACACCACACTTGCTAGGTGGTAGCCTTTAAATCGGCGGCGGTCCGTTAGTATACGTCGGACCCGCGTGTCGCCACTGTCAGTGATTGCAGACCGAGCGCCGCCACACGGCAGGTCTAGAGAGACGTCCTAGCACTCGACCCAGTTGTACAGCAGACTTTGCTAGTGATGCTACACTGACAATTACGCTCTCATTTGCCGAGACGATAGTTAGCATAGCCTCCAGCTACGTCATTTGCTACGACCTAGCAAGGCGCCATTACCAGTTTATATTTAGATGAAATAATGTACAGTCAAGAGAGATGTACACCAATTGTGGATTAAAGTTAAGTATTCTACCAGTTACCTCCTGTTGTGCTAGTCTTATTTCTCTGACCTGTTCCAGACCTCACGCCAGTCAGCGAGTAATTAAACGCGTGCATTTCGGCCTCCTCTAGCCACAGGGTGTTGACTCTTCTGCCAACACAGCACTTGGCGCCGAGGATTTTGTGTTTGTTGATAGACTGATTTACTTGTGTCATGGCTTCGCCACAATCTCCAGATGTACTGCCCGAATTTTATCGCTTGCAGAATCAGCAGACGCGGGCCTTATTGGGTGCCCTTGGACAGCTCGTCCAGGGTCAACGTGCAATGCAAAACGATGCGGCGGCCACCGCTCCACCGCTACCGCAGCCACCACAAGCAGTTGCACCACCTTTTCGTCCTTTTGATGCGGCACTGGAAAGCTGGACGGAGTGGTGCAATATCTGCAAACTGTTTGTGCGTCGGTCCCTACTGCAGCAAACTATCTGGACGATATTGTGATCTCCGGAAAGACAGAGGAAGAACGCTTAGCCAATCTCAGAACATTATTTCAGGTCTTGCGACAAAATGGTCTTCGCTTGCGGAAGGACAAATGTGTGTTTTTTGCTCGTGACGTACCCTATCTGGGACATGTAATCAATGCCCAAGGCATACATCCCACTCCAGAGCACCTCCGTGCCATACAAGACCTGCCTTCGCCGCAGAATTTGAAGCAGCTACAGAGTGTGCTTGGAAAAATTAATTACTACCATAAATATGTGCGCCACGCCTCTTCCATTTCAGCTCCGCTTCATCGCTTACGCCGTAAAGGTGTTCCGTTCGTCTGGACGACGGAATGCGAACGCGCCTTTCGCCAGTTGAAATCGGCGTTGCTTTCCACTACTTGCCTTACGCCATTCGATCCACAGAAACCCCTTTTGTTGATGGTAGATGCATCGGATTACGGGATCGGTGCTGTGTTTGCGCACAAAGATGGATCACATGATCGCCCTATTGCCTTTGCGTCCAAATTGCTCTCGTCTGCGCAAAGAAATTATTCACAGATCGAGAAAGAAGCTTTGGCTCTCGTCTTTGGTGTTGCTAAGTTTTATGATTTCTTGTATGGTCGTCACTTTACCATCATCACAGACCACAAACCTTTGACAACGCTTTTTCATCCGAACAAGCCTGTACCTCCACGTACAGCGCAGAAATTCATTCGCTGGTCTATTTTCCTCTCGCAGTACCACTACGATATGTTGTATCGGTCCACTGCTAAGCACGGAAACGCCGATGCGTTGTCCCGTTTGCCTGTTGCTGAGGATAGAGCATTCGATTCCTCCGAACTTGCTTGCCTGTTGCTGAGGATAGAGCATTCGATTCCTCCGAACTTGCTTGCCTGTTCATTGATGCGGAAACCGATGACGTGGTCGAATCGTTTCCGATTGATTTTCGTCGTGTAGCTACAGCCACAGCTGCTGACCCTGTACTTGCTACCGTTCAGCGTTTTCTTGCTACGCAATGGCCCTTGTCAAAGTCACAGATCGAGGATCCGTGGGTTCGCCGATATTTTGCTCACAAGGAGAGACTTTTTGTACGACGTGGTGTTTTGCTGCTGCGTTCTGATAATGATCAGTCTAGGGTCGTGGTCCCACGTTCGTTACAGTCCTCTGTCTTACAGCTTCTCCACCAAGGACATTGGGGTATCGTGAGAACGAAACAACTTGATCGTCAGCACTGTACTTGGTTCGGAATCGATGCTGCGATTACGAGTATGTGCTCTTCTTGCATGGCGTGTGCCGAACAACAATCCGCACCACCGCGGAAATTCTTTGCATTGCCAAAAGCCACTTCCCCTTGGCAACGCTTACACATCGATTTTGCTGGCCCATTCTGGAATGCTCGATGGTTGGTTCTGGTAGATTCATTAATTTTCCTTTTGTTGTCCGGATGTCTTCCACGACGTCATCTGCCGCCATCCAAGCGTTATCTGCTATCTTTTGCATAGAAGGTCTTCCACAGACTATTGTTTCCGACAATGGCCCACAATTCATGTCCGCAGAATTTCAGTCATTCTGCAAGGCCAATGGTAATCAACATCTGACATCCGCGCTGTTTTCGCCGCAGTCAAACGGTGCCGCTGAACGATTGGTCCGGACTTTCAAGCCACAGATGTTGAAGTTAAAAGAGTCGCATTCTCGGGAGGACGCGTTATTGCTCTTTTTGTCTTCGTATCGCTCTCAGCCCCGAGATGGTCGCTCGCCGGCTGAGTTGCTTCACGGTCGTCCTCATCGAACCTTGATGTCTTTGCTCCATCCGCCGCATCAGGTTCCTGTGCAGCGGCAGCCACCTGCTTTTGCTCCGGGCGACGTTGTATACTATCGCAACTATCGAGGTTCACGGTGTTGGCTCTCAGGGCGCATTCTTCGCTGCCTCGGCCGCGCTATGTATCTGGTTTTGGGGGCCTCTGGTGAGGTGCGTCAGCATCTCAATCAGCTGCGCCTCTGTCGTCGCACGGGTTCTACCGCTCCCCGTCTGCTTTCAGCGACGGTGCCGTCCGGTCAGCGCCCTGGGGACCCATCTACTGGCTCGCCTCATCCGCAGGTGTTACCGACGCTGCCTTCCATTTTGCCCCATAGCGACGCGCCGCCGCCGCCGCCGCCTGTTCTCCCGCCGGCGACGCCCGCAGTGGACGCTTCGCTGCAGCCGCCAAGCGCCTCCCTGGGTCACGCGCCGCCGATCGCTTCCCGTGACCAGCTGTCCTCCGACATGGAACTCTTGCCCGCTCCGGACCAGATGTCGTCTTCGCCCGTCGGGTGCCCCGTTCTGATGGAGGTCGACCCTTCGGCCCCTCCTGTCTCTCTACGGGTGCATACATCGCATGTTGGCGTGCACTCTGGACTAGGTTTTCAGGCGTTTCCTAGCTCCCCTCGGACCGAATGGCATGGTGCGGGTGGCACAGCCTCGCCTGTTAGGCTCCCCACCTCGTCGCATACGTCAACATGGGGTCCTCCCCACGGCGGGTGCAAGCCTTATAACACAACCGGCCGCCGATTTTCGGGGGAGGAATGTGGTGTCACCGCCAGACACCACACTTGCTAGGTGGTAGCCTTTAAATCGGCCGCGGTCCGTTAGTAAGTGATTGCAGACCGAGCGCCGCCACACGGCAGGTCTAGAGAGACGTCCTAGCACTCGCCCCAGTTGTACAACAGACTTTGCTAGCGATGCTACACTGACAATTACGCTCTCATTTGCCGAGACGATAGTTAGCATAGCCTTCAGGTATGTCATTTGCTACGACCTAGCAAGGCGCCATTACCAGTTTATATTTAGATGAAATAATGTACAGTCAAGTGAGATGTTCACCAAATGTGGATTAAAGTTAAGTATTCTACCAGTTACCTCCTGTTGTGCTAGTCTTATTTCTCTGACCTGTTCCCGACCTCACGCCAGTCTGCGTGTAATTAAACACGTGCATTTCGGCCTCCTCTAGCAATACGGTGTTGGCTCTTCTGCCAACACAGCAGGTTCAATATTATAATTGCACTCATGGGGTTCCCACCCGAGGAAACCACTTGTACTGTAGCAGGAAAGCCAGGGACTCGACCCGCACAGGAGTTCGGTTCTTGTATCAGAAGAACATCTATTTGTTCCTGTTCCGCTAGTTTCCTTAGCTCATGCGCAACCATCTGGCTGCGCATTGCGTTTACTTGTACCATTTTAAACATTTCCAAAATCTGTTCTTTGTATAAGTCTATCCAAGAACATCTTGTTGGTTGGACAATCTTTAGGTCCACCACACTTACGGCCCCGTTTCTTGCATGGTACACATATTGCTGATTTGTCCTTATTAGGACAATCTTTCTTAATATGTCCAGACAGGCCACAGTGGGTGCATATGATATTTGGTTCTGTACAATACTTATTAGTATGGTTTATGTCCTGGCATTTTGTACAACGTGGTACTGCCAAGTAATCCTTAACGTTCAGTGCTGAGTAGCCGACGTACAACCGGCCACCTCGCGTTAGTACTTTCCATAAGTTCGGTGAAACTTCCACAACATGATGTACAGTCAGCTTTTCTCGAGGCAGCCGGCCGGTGTGGCCGTGCGGTTCTAAGCGCTTCAGTTTGGAACCGCGTGTCCGCTACGGTCGCAGGTTCGAATCCTGCCTCGGGCATGGATGTGTGTGATGTCCTTAGGTTAGTTAGGTTTAACTAGTTCTAAGTTCTAGGGGACTGATGACCTCAGAAGTTGAGTCCCATAGTGCTCAGAGCCATTTGAACCATTTTTTTTTCTCGAGGCCCTACTTTAAAACGTAGCTTGAACTCTTCATCAAACTCGTGTCTAGTCATTAACACATCAAAATTTTGTGTGTATATCGCATCAACTAGGCTGTCTGCTGACATAAATGTAGGTACATCATACAGACACATGAATGGACGACGCTTTCGTGGAGGTTCACACGTAACTTTCTCACTTAGTTGTTGATTGCCTAAGATATTTTGGCTGTCATCTTGCGAGGCCGTCTCTACTATCAGCACGTTCTTTGAGGTACGGACACTGTTGATCCTGATTTTATCTTTCTTTGGATCAACACACTTTTCGAAAGCTGACTTAGCAGCTTTGATGTCTTCACCAGGTTTAGGTTTTATAAAAACCGTAGGTGTTACTTTTTTCATACTCTCTTGAATTGTCTCTTTAGCTGTCGGTGCCTGGGCCACTGGGGCTCTCGCAACCGCAGCATACGTCCGAGTAGGGGGAGGCTATATGCAGCTTGCTCACCGGTCCCGCCCCTTGACCAAGAGCTGTCAATAACTGAGCTGCCAGGTTTAGCACGCCGTGGGTACAGCGCACTAGTCCTCTTCAACAGCCACAACACCATAGTTTTCTCCCGCTCCCTTATCGGCGAATGCCACCTGCATTCCGGGAGAGCGGATTCACTCTCCGTCCTTCGCCCCTTACTAGTCCAGGTTCCCACCAAAGGCCAAGGACCCGGTCCTACTCAGGTGCCGGGTCCGTCCCCCAGACGTTCAGAGGTCTGCTGGACCCATCTAACCTGACCGGGGACATGTCACCACGCCCCAGCTTGGCAGAGCATGCCTCGGAACCCAAGACAGGGCGAGTGGCCTTCGCCGACTTGGGGCAGGATCCCACCACAGCCAATGCAGCCATCAGAACCGGTGTACAAGTTGTTCAGCACACCGTCATGCCCCTACACTTCAGTTGCCCGAAGGCTTAACAGCTCCACTTCTAGAAGGTGGGTAAGGGCACTTGAGAAGGAGAGGCTGTTTGAGACGCATCCTTCCCCACAGACCCATAGTATGAGACAGCCAGCGCTGGGACAGCGGGAATTTGGGATTCATGAAACGCAAGATATAGGGGTGGATTGCAACTTACGAGTGGGGGGAATGTCAGCCGTTCATCCGCTGCAGTTGCGAGTTGGGCGGTTGGGGTGGGGCTCGTACGGATGTGGGTGGAGTGATTGTCGGTCGACGACTTTGTGCTGCGCAGGCACTGGAGTTGGGGCTGCTGTGGTGGACAGAAGATGCAGGCTTTGTGGGTGGGGTCGAAAAATGGGCACTGTGGGTCCCATCGATGCCGTAGTCGGCTTGGCGTCTCATAGATGGCAGTATCGTCGTTGCAGCAGGTCATGTTGCGGGAGACCTACTGATGGCGGTATTTTTTGTGGTGCGCTCGACATGGTGGACGTAGTGTTGTCAGATTCGCGTAGATGGAGGTATTGCATGTGGTTTCGTCGTGTTTTCATAGATGGCGCTGCTGTGTTTTGGCAGTATGGTTTGGCGTAGTTTCGTTGGATTCCTGTAGATGGAGGTGTCGTTTCTGGGCTGGATGTCAATGTCGTTTAGTCACATTCCCATAGATGGCTTTGTTGTGCCTGTGGGTGGCATTGTCAACGTCGGCCAATAGAGGGCAGTATGGTGTCTTAATAGACGCCTGAGCGGCCTGGGTATTTCACAGATGGCGGTATGGTCTGTTTATTGTGGACATTCATGTCGTCAGTACGAGAGGGCGCGCGCGAATCCGTTGTGTATGTAACATACGTCGGTGTGGTGCGACCATTATCTCTTTATTTGTATGTCATTTTTTTTATTGCTGTTCTCTATTTCGTTTGTGCGCGTTCAAATGTGCCGATACTACTGCCCAATACCTCGACGCGGCCCACAACTACCCCTCCCCTACGGACGTATCACCATCCACACTAGCCGCCCCGGGGACTTGCCAACGACCCACCCTATCCCAAGTCTATTTTCTTATGAAGCATAGTTTGGAGGTATGTAGTTTCACCGTACTGCGTACCATTCTCCGCCGGGCACCGCGGCCACCGCACGACACCCACTCGACACCGCCGCCTCCACGCGACGCCCAGACCAGTGGGCCGACACCACCCGTCTGGCACCCCATCACCGGCCGCCAAAGCGATACGCTGTAGAGCGGCAGTACACTGCCCGCCCAGCTGCCGCCGCTGTCTCCTCCGCCGCTCCCGCGCGCACGGAGGCGGCACCCATCGCGACAAGACGAATCCCCCAAGCTAGGGCTTACAAGGGGAGGCCGCCAATTGTGAAATTCAGATTCGATTCATACTGCGCATAATAAAAGCTCATGGCCAGAGGTGTAATGTGGCAAAGCACCAAGATGAACTTCTCAGCCGTTGTGGAGATAATCGACAGTTAAAAGAAACCGTTGCATTGAAATACTCTCTACGATTACTAATTTCCTACAGCGTCGTGGCCCAACGGAAGTCCGCTGTTAGCAGCGGTGGGGCAAGGTCGTCGTGCCTGTGTCCCCCTGTTAGCGCACCGCGCGCGCGAGTGTTTACGTTTACCTTCCGCTGCGGCGAGTGTCACGCGTCCGTGTCTCGGTAGCGCCATGGCGCACTCGTATCGCAAGTCCACCATTAAGATCACATTTCAAGCGGACTATGCAAGACCTCGAGCACTTGACATTGAACGTTTCATCCGGGAAGAACTTCATATTGCACCTCACAACATCATTGGGATCCACTTTTCTATAACACAAAGTGTCGTCTACATAAAAATGATCAATGAAACGGCGTGCACTGATGTTGTGTGTCGACACGCTCATGGACTTAAATTCAAGCATTCTGATGGTCACATAGGAACTGTCACGATCGACCACGCTGGATTAGGCCTTCGCACTCTGAGGGTCTTCGAGCTGCCATTCGAAGTCCCGCCAGATGTTGTGGTGACAGCTTTCAAACCATACGGCAACGTGCTAAGCCACTTGGCTGAAAAATGGCAAACGTTTGAAACGTACCCCGTCTTAAATGGCGTGCGACAAATTAAGATTGCACTGACGAAGCATGTGCCATCCTATTTAGTAATTGGCGGCTGCAGAGCCATTGTCATGTACGACGGACAACCGCGTATATGCGCCGGGTGTGGCCAGGAAGGACATGTTAGATCGGCCTGCATTCAACGCCGACTGACTCAGACACCGGTTGGTGAAGTTCCATCCCCGGTGACGCCTACTTCACTCCCCATCACTTATGCAGCGGCTGCAACCGCAACAGCTGTTCCTGCCCAGGATCGTAACACCTTATTGCAGTCAGTGGTCGATGACAGTGTGGCGGACAGCATATCCCCCTCTACGACGTCATCGGCAGATTTGCCTCAAGACGGTGATCAATTGTGCCTCCAAGACGAGCCTAAAGAGAAGATGGAAGTAGAAACCGAAGTTGTCCCGACCTCTGCCTTCCTACCAATGGAGACCGCATCAGATGATTGTCGCCCGCACTCTGACACAGAACAACATGTCCGGAAACAACGGTCCCCTCGCATACGCAAGAAACGGCGCCATACGCCATCCGATGATTGCCTGCTTCGGATGTGTGACTCGGACGAACATCCGGCGTCGGACGACAATCAGGACTCTACCACCACAACTCACCCTTCCCGTCACGATGCTACGGCGGATACAATTTCGGAGCCTCAGTCTGACAACATCACTTCTGCTACTGAACATGCGCGCGAGTGCTGTACTGACAGCACTCATCAACAGTTACCAATTGCTGCATCTGATTCTTGGGCGGATGATGTCGAGGATGAGCCACAGCACCAGGAGGATGCCGAAGCCAGAGATGCTCCCTCGGCTGTACCCAGCACCGACCAACAACAGTGACTACGGCTGTGTCGTCAGCCTCTGTGGGGCCGCCCCTGCCGCCCACACCTGGCCTCCTAAACAACCCAGTTGCCGACCTGGCTGACCAAACGTACCGTCTAGCGACGATTAACATCAACAACATACGTGCCCGACATAAACTAAAGATGCTACAGGACCTGCTCAACGCAGCAGACATCGACATTGCGCTCCTTCAAGAGGTGTATGTCACAGACTTCAAGGGACCCTATGGCTACAAGACTTGGGTCTCACATGCGTCTGCAAATGGCAGTGGTGTGGCGATCCTCCTCCGCGAAGGAATATCCGCAGACGACGTCGAGTATCTCCCTGACGCCAGAGGCATGGCTCTTATTATCCAACGAGTCAAACTTATTAACATCTATGCACCGTCAGGATCTGGTCGGCGTCGGGAACGATCCACCTTTTTCGCTCATACAATCACGCCCCTCTTTATGGGCCGTCAGGACGCCTTGATAATGGGAGGGGACTTTAACTGTAGGCAAGCACCTAAGGATCAGTTACCACATCATTCTCCCTGCGCAGAACTTACGACAATTATTAATAATCTTCAATTGGTGGACTCGTGGGAACATGTTTGTGGCGATCGGCCCGGATTTACTCACTACACCAGCCATTCCTCCAGCCGCATCGACCGGATTTACATCTCGCGCTCCATAGCGGTGGGGACAAGAGCTGCCGAAGTTTGGCCCACAGCTTTTTCTGACCACGAGGCCTACATCTGCGCTATTACCCTCGGCCGCCAGAAGGTATGGCACAGCCGTGGTCCTTGGAAGTTGAACGCCGCCCACCTCGCTTCTCAGGAATGCCGCCGCCTTATAGAGCACACGTGGGACTCTTGTAGCCGCCGGCGTGGTACCTACCGGTCTACACTGTCGTGGTGGTTACTCTGCGCCAAACCAGCCCTCCGGAAGACCTTGATAGGCTACGGCCGAGATGTTGCAGCATGGAAGAGACATACCATGGACTTTCACTACAGCATCTTAAGGGAATGTACAACACTGCCGTACTCACCTGCACGGCAGATGACGGTGAACCGTGCCAAGGCACAGATCATCAGATTAACACGTTTCCACCTTGAGGGTGCGATCGTCAGAGCGCGCACTCACGACAGAGTGGCCCAGGAGGAACCGTCTATGTACCACGTCATTGCAGAACGACGGCGCCGACGCAGGACACTGATCCACGCTATCACGACGGAAGACGGACGACGCCTTGATACCCAGCGCGACATAGGAAACGCCCTTCATGCTCACTACACTATGCTGTACTCGGAACATCGACATCCCCCAGAGGTGATCGCCGAAGTCTCTCAACTCACTTATGGCTCGATCTCTCCGACAGCGACGGCGGATTTGACTGCAGATGTAACGGAAGAGGAAATCATTGAAGCAATACAGGCTGGGGCTGCTCATAAGTCCCCGGGACCTGATGGCCTTCCTCTGGAATTTTACCGGACGTATCAACAATTGCTGGCACCAGCATGGACTGATATTTGCCGCGATCTTATGTGTCCCACGACGCAGATACCTGGGGCCTTCCTAGAAGGACTGATTGTGCCTATACACAAACCACGAGGCGGATCCAGGATCAGCGACTATCGTCCCTTGACCTTACTCAACAGTGACTTGAAGATTTTCACCCGGCTTCTGGCGGCAGGCATAAAGCGATCAGTACGATGTGTTGTGTCGCAGGACCAGGCATCGTTAGGTGGTGACCATAATATTCGCACTGCATTGTGCCGATATAGAGATATGATCGCGCTAGCCAAAGCTCGCCAACTGCCAGGAGTTTTGGCCTCACTCGACTTTAGCCAGGCCTTTGACAGAGTCGACCACACATTTTTGATGGAGGTACTACGACACATGGGGTATCCGGACGTCATAGTTAATGTACTGATGCGTCTCCTACGCGGCGTGACGTCCAAGGTGTTATATAATGGCCGTCTTACGCCGCCGATACAGATCCAGCGATCGGTGCGACAAGGCTGCCCTCTTTCGGCGATATTGTACGCCCTCGTCTTGGAACCACTCCTCTGCGGCCTCCGACAACGCCTGACTGGAATATCCCTCGGTGGACACACTTTTTGCTGCACTGCCTATGCGGATGATCTGGTACTCTTTCTTCGCAATAATGACGAAGTTCGTGCAGCACTGGCGTGGGTGGCGACCTACGGCGCGGCATCGGGGAGCCATCTCAATCTCCGCAAATCACACACCCTGTCTATAGGCAGAGGCCTACCCGACGAGAGTGTCGCACCGCTAAGAATCAGTGACACAATCCGCTGTCTTGGCATTGATTTCACATCTGACATGAAGCGTTCAACAGCCCTTAACTACGGCGTTTATTGAATCAGATGCGAGCAGGAATACGTGACCACCGTCTGCGACATCTAGACCTCCTGCAACGGACACGATATGCTAACGTCTATTTGCGTCACGTATCCCCCATTTTGCACAGATACTCCCCGTACCACCTACCCTGGCTCACCGCATGTTGGCGGTTTTGGGATTCTTTGTTAATACGGGCATGTTATTTAAGATTCGTTACGAGTCCCTAACCCTCCCGAGGAGCAGAGGGGGTTTAGGCCTTTGTCATGTTCAGAACAGAGCGAAGGCCCTGTTCGTCAGCTGTCACCTGCAACTGTGGCGACGAAGTCCGACGTGCCTCACAAGTCTCTTACTGGAAGCCTTACGACCAATCTCACTCGCACCCCCTGTGATGATATCGGACATCCCAGCACCTTTCTTCTACATTAGCCAGTTCTTCCTTGAATTAAGCTACATCCGCACCGCACTACTACCCACACGCTTGATGATGACGAGGGCGGTATATGCTGCCATGCAAATGAACAGGATGCCGAATGTGATTGAAAGCAAACACCCCAACACCAAGTGGCGCGCGGTGTGGCAGGCAGTGAATGCCACCACCCTTGATACTAACGTGCAATCTGCATGGTACGTAACTGTTAATGGGAAACAGTTGTGCCAGTCACGCCTACATCACATCCACCTAGCTGCTTCACCCTTGTGTGCCACATGCCAAGTGATTGACACGGATGAACATCGTTTCGAATGCGGGTCGGCAAAGGACGTTTGGTATTTGGTGCGTCAGATATTGGCTTTTCTCACACGCACGACTCCCGACAGGATAACTACCCGATCACTTCTTTTCCCCGATAAGATTTATTTCACAAGAGCAAAAACGAACTCTGTGACGTGGATCAGCGGCCACGCTGTTCACTACCTCTTCGGTAATGGCGAAAAAACAGTACCCGATTTTTGGTATTACCTCAACGAACGACATTGTGCGATCGTCAAGAACCCTAAATATAGGCAATATTTTTCTAATTTTCTTTGGAGTGCATTCCATAATCCGCCTCGCAGCTGGATTATCGATGACGTGAGAAGATAACCATAGCACCTCTTCCCAGTTTCCTTTTTTTTCTGAGATTGAACAAACAACGGAAACAACACAGCAACGAGAAGACAGTCGTCGAAAAATTCGCAGCGGGCTATAGTATGGAGCATCTTTTTTCGTAACGGGACGACTTCCTATTATTCTGTTTATGTAGCCGAAGAGGAACGGCCTTCCTTTTATCCATTTGTATAAAACTAAAATAAAATAAAATAAAAAAGCAGAAAAACAAACCTTCCAAAACCATTTTTCCTTTTTTTTCATTTTGTTAAAAGAAAGACCCGGTTTCTAGTCGCGGCCGCTATAAAAAAAGGGTAAAAAAACAGAAACAAAAAAAAACAAAAAAGTTGGTAGAGCACTTGCCCGCGAAAGGCAAAGGTCCCGAGTTCGAGAAAAAAAAAAAACGGTAAGCGGTCGGGTTCGTAACTCGAAGGTCGCCGGATCGAATCTCGCGGCATGCAACTTTTTTTTATAATTTGTTTTTTGTAATTCAAATGTATACACACACACATATATAATTCCCGGCAATAAGTTGCAACAATTATGCATATAATAAGTTGTTGAAAGTCGTTTGTCGTGGGAAAATAATACTTGAAATAAAACACAATATCACAAATAATATTCAAGTGGATACAAATTATTGAAAAGTTCGGTATACACTCGCACATAATTAACAATTAGTGACCAGAAGTAGCTGGAGTATCGCACGAACCGGAGTGATAGTTATCATAGAAACATGGAAAGCAGAAAACAGCACGACATCGAGCACATCTGATAAACGATGCGTTTTTACAAGAACAATTGTTTTTTAAATTACCTGTTGGGAAACTCACCTGACTGACATTCTGAAAAATTGTTCTATCGTTCGTCCGGTTTGATGCATACCACGCGTATCGTATCATATCGGCAAAAATCGGAGAAGACAATTGGTGGTGGACGATGGATTGGATTTTTATACAATCGTCTCTGGAGTTGACGTCTCGGATTCGCTCGATTAAAAAAGTACAATTTTGAAGGCGCTTGTTCAAATTTTTCACCTGTCGGTAAAAATACACGTCACACGGTTGGACGAGAGGAGTGCACTTTGGAGGAATGCCTTTTATAGTGCACGTTGGTAACTTCTTATCGTCCTGGAACATCTCATTGTATAACGCCGGGTTCGTTTGCCCACCCCAAGTGTCGATCAGAAAGTGAAATTCTTTCTTTTGTACGTATGGTATATACAGGGTGTTTCAAAAATGACCGGTATATTTGAAACGGCAATAAAAACTAAACGAGCAGCGATAGAAATACACCGTTTGTTGCAATATGCTTGGGACAACAGTACATTTTCAGGCGGACAAACTTTCGAAATTACAGTAGTTACAATTTTCAACAACAGATGGCGCTGCAAGTGATGTGAAAGATATAGAAGACAACGCAGTCTGTGGGTGCGCCATTCTGTACGTCGTCTTTCTGCTGTAAGCGTGTGCTGTTCACAACGTGCAAGTGTGCTGTAGACAACATGGTTTATTCCTTAGAACAGAGGATTTTTCTGGTTTTGGAATTCCACCGCCTAGAACACAGTGTTGTTGCAACAAGACGAAGTTTTCAACGGAGGTTTAATGTAACCAAAGGACCGAAAAGCGATACAATAAAGGATCTGTTTGCAAAATTTCAACGGACTGGGAACGTGACGGATGAACATGCTGGAAAGGTAGGGCGACCGCGTACGGCAACCACAGAGGGCAACGCGCAGCTAGTGCAGCAGGTGATCCAACAGCGGCCTCGGGTTTCCGTTCGCCGTGTTGCAGCTGCGGTCTAAATGACGCCAAAGTCCACGCATCGTCTCATGCGCCAGAGTTTACACCTCTATCCATACAAAATGCAAACGCGGCAGCCCCTCAGCGCCGCTACCATTGCTGCACGAGAGACATTCGCTAACGATATAGTGCACAGGATTGATGACGGCGATATGCATGTGGGCAGCATTTGGTTTACTGACGAAGCTTATTTTTACCTGGACGGCTTCGTCAATAAACAGAACTGGCGCATATGGGGAACCGAAAAGCCCCATGTTGCAGTCCCATCGTCCCTGCATCCTCAAAAAGTACTGGTATGGGCCGCCATTTCTTCCAAAGGAATCATTGGCCCATTTTTCAGATCCGAAACGATTACTGCATCACGCTATCTGGACATTCTTCGTGAATTTGTGGCGGGACGAACTGCCTTCGACGACACTGCGAACACCTCGTGGTTTATGCAAGATGGTGCCCGGCCACATCGCACGGCCGACGTCTTTAATTTCCTGAATGAATATTTCGATGATCGTGTGATTGCTTTGGGCTATCCGAAACATACAGGAGGCGGCGTGGATTGGCTTCCCTATTCGCCAGACATGAACCCCTGTGACTTCTTTCTGTGGGGACACTTGAAAGACCTGGTGTACCGCCAGAATCCAGAAACAATTGAACAGCTGAAGCAGTACATCTCATCTGCATGTGAAACCATTCCGCCAGACACGTTGTCAAAGGTTTCGGGTAATTTCATTCAGAGACTACGCCATATTATTGCTACGCATGGTGGATATGTGGAAAATATCGTACTATAGAGTTTCCCAGCGCCATCTGTTGTTGAAAATTGTAACTACTGTAATTTCGAAAGTTTGTCTACCTGAAAATGTACTGTTGTCCCGAGCATATTGCAACAAACGGTGTATTTCTATCGCTGCTCGTTTAGTTTTTATTGCCGTTTCAAATATACCGGTCATTTTTGAAACACCCTGTACATTTGAATTACAAAAAACAAATAAAAAAAAGTTGCACGGCGCGAGATTCGATCCGGCGACCTTCGGGTTACTAACCCGAGCGCTGACCGTTGCGCAACGACGCTATAGAAAATCGTTAATCGTAGAGTGTATTTCACTGTAACGGTTTCTTTTAACCGTCGATCTTCTCGACAACGGCTGAGAAGTGCATCTTGGTGCTTTGCCACATTACACCTCTGGCCATGAGCTTTTATTATGCGCAGTATGAATCGAATCTGGATTTCACAATTGGCGGCCTCCCCTTGTTAGTCAACAGACCGCTGCGTGGCAACTGCTCTACCGAGTACAACACCCCGCCCGGTACCTAAGTCGTCTACAGACGATTCCGACATCGAAGTATAGACACCCATGGTCGACCGGTAGAGGCAGGGCGGCGCCGGGATTAGATCCCAGACAGCGCCGCCCGAGTACCCCGTCCGGCAAACAAGTTGGGCCCGAACGGCGCGGCGCCACGTGGGTCGACCACGCCTAGTAAAGTCACGTATTTTCCAGTCTTTCCACCCTCGGGACTCCTTAGCGATATCGTTGCCACAATGGCTAGACGGGATTCGGCCTTAGAGGCGTTCAGGCTTAATCCCACAGATCGTAGCTTCGCACCACCGGCCGCGTGCGTGAACCAAATGTCCGAACCTGCGGTTCCTCTCGTACTAAGCAGGATTACTATCGCAACGACACAGTCATCAGTAGGGTAAAACTGATTGTCTCACGACGGTCTAAACCCAGCTCACGTTCTCTATTAGTGGGTGAACAATCCAACGCTTGGCGAATTCTGCATCGCAATGATAGGAAAAGCCGACATCGAAGAATCAAAAAGCGACGTCGCTATGAACGCTTGGCCGCCACAAGCCAGTTATCCCTGTAGTAACTTTTCTGACGCCTCTTGCTGGAAACTCTCCAAGCCAAAAGGATCGATAGGCCGTGCTTTCGCAGTCCCTATGCGTACTGAACATCGGGATCAAGCCAGCTTTTGCCCTTTTGCTCTACGCTAGGTTTCTGTCCTCGCTGAGTTGGCCTTAGGACACCTGCGTTATTCTTTGACAGACGCACTGCCTCTGTCAAACTTTCCGCCTGGCAGTGTCCTCGAATCGGATCACGCGAGGGAGTAAACTGCGCCGCACACGCGGACGCGCCGACGCACACGGGACGCACGGCACGCGCAGGCCTGCACCCACACGCACCGCACGCTGTGGTGCACGGACACGGAGCCATGGCGCGAACGCAACCCTAACACGCTTGGCTCGAGAACACCGTGATACCGGGTTGTTATACCACGACGCACGCGCTCCGCGTAACCGAGTAAGTAAAGAAACAATGAAAGTAGTACTATTTCACCGGCGATGTTGCCATCTCCCACTTATGCAACACCTCTCATATCACCTCACAGTGCCAGACTAGAGTCAAGCTCAACAGGGTCTTCTCTCACCGCTAATTTTTCCAAGCCTTGGCAGTGGTTTCGCTAGTTAGTAGATAGGGACATTCGCATATATCTATGTATGTGGCCCTGCATTATTTACTAAGCAGTGCCGTGAGACGACTGAACTATTAGTAAAGTACTGCTGTACAGCAGAATGTTTGCCGTCCACCAAAGGGCTTGGAAAAACTACCCCCACACCGTCACCATTGTGCGGGGGTAAGGACCCTCTATATCCTCAGAGGAGCACTCTTTGCCACCGGGCGTCAGGTCTCGCAGCCTGCCGTCCAGTGCCCACGGGGAACCGCATGGAGGTGGTGCCGCCGTAGCATCCGCTTACAATGGGCATCAGCCGGCGCACGTTTCCCCTGCGGTTAGCAGAGTCCACAGCACTCGGCTCGGGCTAGCCAGGCCTTGCCAATCGTCGATCCTGGAATGTTCCGGGTTATTGGCCTGGAGTCCAGTCACAGCTCAGTCATCGTCGACCCACGAGTCGGCATCTGAATCATTGCTGCTGGCCTCCGGAGTCGTGTCGAGGTCGCGGAGCATTCCTGCTCTTTCGCTCACGAGTTCCAGAGCCCTCCACTGCAAATATTGTTCCAGCGCCTATGCGGATATTGCAGAGGCAAGAGTCTTGAGCACCCTCCAGCGCTCTCTGTTCCGGAGTTAGGGGGGAGTTCACCTTCCCGCGCTTCAGCAAATTTTGGGCAGTCCCACAGAGTGTGCTCCGGGGATCCTTCCTCGCCACAGTCACAGTCTGTGGTTTCTCTTTTGCCACTCCTACACAAATAGGTGGAAAAAGGGCCATGTCCCGTCAAGAAGTGCACCAGTCCCCGTGAGGGCTTCAGAAACCGGAGTCTCATCCGCTCTCTCACGTTGGGAAATATGCGGTGCACGCGCCTGCTTGTGCGGAGCGTGTCCCACCTTTGCTGCCACTCGTCAAGGAGCCAGTTCCGGACTTCAGCAACGCTGTCTGCCGGTCGGCGTAAGATGTTATTGACCCCTTCCGGAGCCAATACAGAGCACCCCTTTCCCTGACCAGCAGGTCAAGTGGGGGGGATTGCTGTGATGACAAGTAACGCATCGGCGGATTCTGTGCTGTATGTTCCAGTGAGGCGCACCAGCGCTTGGCGCTGCAGCCTCCTCATCGCCGCCACAGGTTTCCTCTGTCTCAGTGTATGAGCCCAAACACTCGACCCGTAGGCCGTGATGGCCACGAGGACGCTCGAGTGATATAGCCTCAGTGTCTGCAACGGCAGGTGGAACTGCTTGTTTGCAATACTGGCTATCTTGTGGAAAAGGGCTTGGCCTTTGCGACATACGATCTCGATGTGCGCAGAGAACAGTCTGGACTCATCGAGGTGGACTCCCAGATACCTCGTCATGCGTGTTCGCCTGATGGCTCCATCGTTGGCACCGCCAGCGATTCGGAGTACAGGGTCACGCGCCAAACGGCCACGCAACAAGATATACACAATCTTCTCCGCGGACAGCCTCAGCTTCACTTTCTGGCACCACTGCTGCAGTGCATTGAGCGCTGCGTTGCAGTATACTTCCAACATTACCCGAGAGTCATCATCTATCACTAGAAGGATGTCATCGGCGTACGCCACCACGCCACGCCAGCGATTCGGAGTACAGGGTCACGCGCCAAACGGCCGCGCAACAAGATATACACAACCTTCTCCGCGGACAGCCTCAGCTTCACTTTCTGGCACCACTGCTGCAGTGCATTGAGCGCTGCATTGCAGTATACTTCCAACATTACCCGAGAGTCACCATCTATCACTAGAAGGATTTCATCGGCGTACGCCACCACGCCTCGCACTTGTCGCAGTTCTCCAAATTCCTCAGCACTGGTTCGAGGCCTACTTCCCAGAAAATGGGACCGCAGACCGAGCCCTGTGGGCATCCCTTAGTGATCGACTTTTCAACCCGCCCTCCCCGGGCACCGCAAGACCGCCCGCCAGTCACGGCAGTAGTCAAGCAGGCACCGGTACATGGGCCCAGGACATTCCAACTTCCTTAGGCTATCGAACAGCGCCGGCCACCATAGGTTGTCGAAAGCCCCGGCGATGTCAACCATTATCCCCACAACGTACTTAGCTGTAGATGTGTCCACCAGTAACATTGCCTTGTTTATAGCATCTTCCGTGCACAGGCTCTCCTGAATCCGTACTGGCCGGGACTTCGTCCCCTAAGCACCCGGTGTTGCTCTAGCTGGAGGCATAGGAGCTTCTCCTGGAGCGTGACCATGGAGTTCAAGAGACAGATGAGTCGGTATGATTTCAGCACTTCTGGATGCTTGTCCTCACCCTTTCGCAGAATGACCACTTCGGCCAACTTCCACGACACTGGTAACCGTCCTTGACGTAAACACTCATTGTAGAGGTTTGTCAAGTAAGGGCAGATCTCCGCGCACAAGGCTTGGAGAACCTCGGCAGCGAGTCCATCATGGCCTGTCGCCTTTTTACGGCGCAATTCAAGAATTGCAACGGTAACTTTACGTTCAGTGAATGGAGCAACCGACGTCTCATAGGCATACACCTCATGGAGTTGTCGCCTGAGATTCCCCTGTTCCTCATCCTCATCTTCGCTACTATCATCGGGCAATAAGGTACTCGTGAGGAGCTCAGCTGACTCTTGCCACTCTCTGGTGTGGCTGCCATCGGTCTTCCTTAGGGTCGACGGGACCGTCGGTGACCGAACTTTCGACGCAGCAATCTTGTACGGCGTACCCCAGGGGTCAGCCGCCAGACTGTCGTGAACGAAAGACTGCCAGCTTTCAGTCCGTACTGTGTGCAGTGTCCGCTTAAACACCGCCTTGGCCCGCCTGTACCGCGCAAGCGTGGCCTCACGCATGTGATCGCCTATGCTGCGCTGGTAGTGCCGCATTCGCGTTCAGGGTTCCAAGGCGCCTTAGGCGTTTTCCCTGTGTGGGCCAACGAGACTGCGCCCGTTGCTGCTGTCCGTATGGCCGCCGTCAGATCCTCTGCAGCTTTGTCCACGTCCACAACGCGATCCATTGGCCAATTCGGTACCACTAGATTTCCTCTTAGTCGATCCCAATCAGCCCTTCGCCAGTTGTACTTGACGATGACGTTCACCTGGTCTTGAGGAGGAGGCTCCCCATCATAGGCTACAGTGAATGTCATCAGATTGTGGTCACTTACTGTCTTTGCCCGCCATACCTTCAAATTCTCCGCACAGAGATGCGCGTGTGCACTCTTGAGTGTCACATCACTGTTCGAGGTCGCCCCTTGGCGACCTTCGAAAGTTGGTGGGAAGTTTGGTCGGTTCAACACTTCTAGTCTGAGCTCATGAATTGCTTCGGCGAGTCTCTCACCTTGCCTAGCGGCGCGTCGCGCGCCGAGAGGCGTGTTGTCACTGTGCCATAGGGAGACATGGCATTTGCGTCCATTGTGCAAATGAGCAAGTAATTGCGGTAGAACCCAACCGCCTCTTTTAACTGGTCAATATACGGTCTCTCTCTCTGTGCCTGTACTGGAAGTACATGTTCAGCACGAAAAAAGTGAAATCGCCAGTGTTTATCTCGGCTAACACCATGCATCTGTTGCTTAGGTGCGCCACTTTGACTGCTCCGAGAGATCGATTTAGCACAACGATTGCTGCCATAGGATGCTCTCCCCAAGCCATGATCTGAGCTGTAGTCGGCATATATCGGATCTTTCCGTCCCTAGAGTAGGGCTCTTATAGACATTGAATGTCTAGAGACTCCTCCTCCGCTCGGCGTCGTACCTCGTGCATCACCGCTTGCGTTCGGGAGCAGTTCATCTGTCCTATTTTAACCGACAGGGGCATCGTGATTTTTCACAGTCCGGTCGGCAACAGGTGAGGCAGCAGCCGGTAAGGAGAGGTTTTGTCTCCCATAGTCTGTCCTCTGGATTTTGCGTTGAGTGAGAATCTTTTAATAGTCACACTCTTTACCTGGCGTTACGCATTTGCGATTACGCCTTTTGCACGGGATGCAGACCACTCGGTCCCCCGCCTTTCCCCAGTCCTTTCTCATGTGGCCGTTTTCGCCACAGTGCCCGCATGTTGTTATACTCGGGTTCTGCTTGCAGAACCTTACCGAGTCATTCACATCCTGGCACCGCGTGCGGACGACCAAGTCCAGGTAGTCATCGACTGGATTGGACTCGAAGCCCATGTACAGTCGTTTCTGCCTTATAATGGAGACTCTGAGTCTGGGGCTTACTTCCACCACGAGATGTGATGTCTGTCTGCCCCTTGGTCCAGTCCGGAACTTCGGCTTAAACTCCTGGCGGAGTTGTGTTTCCGAAAGTCCACCAAGGTCGTTTTGCTTTCGCGTTAGTTCAACCACAGATTCATTCTTCATGACACAAGGTACATGGTATATGACTATCTGCGGATTGCGCTTTTTCGGCAGCTCACAGCTCAGTGCTTCTGTCAGTTGGGTGTTTGCTAGAAGTTTCTGGCTATCAGTCTCAGACGCCACATCAACAATGAGCGTCGGGCCGTTTGTGGTGACCCGTGAGAACTTCACACCTTCGACCTCGGGCTTGATCAGGGAGGTGAACTTCTTTCTCACTTCTGCGCCACTTTCGTTGCCCTTACACTTGATGAAGAGCATAGCCTTCTCAGTCTGAGCTTTAGTTATCATCGCCTGCGTCTTCCGTTCTGGGGAGGGTGGAGCGGCGGCAACTTGTGCAAAGGTCTTGGGCGGCGCCAGGGGCACTGCCTTCGTCCTCGCCAGCTCCTCCTCCAAGGCGTCCACCCTTCCTGTGAGGGCCGACTGCGTCATGGCCTAGTCAAGCAACTTAGCTCTCAGTAGTCTCTTGAAGTCACCCAGCTTTGTCTCCTCGACCAGTTGCCCCGGTTTTAGAGAGTCGTCTACGAGCTTCAGGACGTCCTCGAGCCGCGTCGCGATTAGCTTCACGGTCGCAAGATCGCTAGGGCTTGCCTTGTATCGGGACTTGGCGTCCTCGACTGGGCCGCTGGGCTGTTGCCCGGCTACCTGCGCCGAGTCCGGCTGCTTGTTCGGCTTTCCCGCTTCCGTCGGGTCCGGGGCTTGCACCCTTCGGTGCCCGACATTGGCGTAGAGGTGCGGCTACTGCTCGCGCTTTCACCGACTGGGCCGCTGGGCTGCTGCCCGGCTACCTTTGCCGGTTTCCGCGCGCTTTTCGCCGTCTCCGACGGTTGAGACTTAGGCCATGCGGCCACTGTCTCTCCCGCCAGGCGAGTCTGGGTGGACGTGCCAGCACCGACTGGGCCGCAGGGTTTTTGCCCGGCTACCTGCGTCAGCTCTGGCCCGCCCGCAGTCTTTCCCGCTGGCGGTATCGTCGGCCGCGAGGCCCTCGTCTTCGCCTTCGGTTCGAACTTCCCCGTTGCGCTGTCCCCGACTGGGCCGCTGGGCTTGCGACCGGCTACCTGCGCCGATTTCGGCTTGTCTACCGCCTTAGGCGCCGCTTTTAGCGCCGGCTGGCGGGGTGGCGGCATTAGCTCGGTGGCAGCGTCCGCGCTCTGCGATCTCTGCCGGAGCAGTTTTTTTCTTCTGCTTCCTCACCTTTGCCTTTCGTTCCTTCTCGCTGTCAATTTCACTCGTGTCAGCGAGTGTCCGTGCCAGCGTCTCGGTTGCGGCAGTCTTAGCGCTCCATGCACGAGGTGTCCGGAACTCCAATTCTGGCGCGCTAAGCGCGGGGTCATTGTCTTGTGGCCTAAGGGCCTCCGACTGCCCTTGTGTTGGGAGTTCGTCATGACACGAGGTGTCGGACTCACTCCCTGAATGGTCGGTGTGTGGACTCTGCGACGGCCCACCGGTTCCGTCGGGACAAGGTTGATTGAGAGAATCCATGCGGTTCCCACGATCGGCTAGGAATGTAAGTGGTCCACCCAGGCGTCGGCCCGCTCACCTGGGTAAGCCTTATACAACAGAGGGTCGGCGGGTCCTTTGAGGTGGCTGACTCACGAGTGTTCACAACTCAACAGCCTTGTTTCCCCATAGCCGCCAGCTTACGCAGAGGGTGAGGGGTGATTATAGAGATTGTCCTTCTCTTGCCCAGGCGGTTAAGCCAAGACTCCGGTCCGAAACAAGCACGACGTTCCACTGCGCGCCTCACGGCGGTCGTTGAATTGCGTGTTTCAGATTACGGCCGTCGCTGGTAGCGCTTGCCAGCTCCGGGCTAGGGTACCCCGGATTTGCCAGGCCCATACGGCGGCTGCATTAGCCTCCGTCCCTGTGGTCGTGGTCTTAGACCACTCAGGAGCATCCTCCTGGGGCAGCTCCTGGTGAGTTCCGCGTTGCGGTGGCCGTTGCCGGCCTCCCCTTCGCAGTCGTACACAAAGGAATCCTCCGAACGAGGCCGAGTCGTCGTCCGCGTTGCATCTTCTGAAGGTCAGAAGGCACTTCGCAGTCAACGCCCTTCCCCGCTCATGGACATCAGCCTGCTTCCGCGTTAAGTTCTCCATGGTGACAAACTTTATTTTCGCAAGAACCATGACCGCCCATACTCCCCACTGTGCTTAGCGCACCAACCGCGCGCGCCGACCACAACCAACATTGCGTATGGCTGGGCGGCGCCGCTAAGTTGTCCGGACGCGGCCGGCCGAACAAGGCGCAGCAGGGCCAGCGCCCGCCGCCGGCGTAGCAGCGAGAGCGGACCGCCAGTCGGAGACCGACCGCCCGCCCCGCGCCAGCCAGCAGCGCGCGCACCGCCCGACCGCACACGGTCCAGCGCGGCGAAGCCGACACGGCAGCGCACCCGCGCGCAGCCCGGCCAGCGGACGAGCCCCGCCGCTACCCCGGCCAAGCGGCACCGCCGCCCGAAAGTTGCCGGGCGGACACGCGCGAGGCCGGCGCCGCAGCGGGAACTCGCCACCAGCGAGCCGCGCGAGGCCCACCACCGTGCGCACAAGTCAGCTACCGCGCGCCGACACACGTCGACGCGCATCGCTCCACGCGCACATCCTACGTACGAGCTTGGATACTAGATTTAAAGAGTCCGACACCTACAAGCGCTCGCAGTAGTTACAGACTAACGCTCAGCTTGGACAGGCCGGTGTACGGTCCGTCTGCCTCAACGCGTGCGCCTCCTTTTGGGGAGTCAAACTCCCGTGGAACTTGTGTCATAGAGCGATGCGTCCCACGTGCGATAGGTCGTCCGCAGTAACACTTCGCTCCTAGCAGTGAGGAGTGAGTTCCGTAGCGCACACAGCCAGATACGGCAACACGTCATCGCAGAGAGACACTGTACAAGTCAGACTTGCGCCCAAAACGTTTGCAGCCTCTGCAGGTGACATACGCAGCACGGCTAGTGCATCGCGAAATGTCCTTACGCAAAAGCGGCGCCCACCACGCCCCGGCCGGAGCCGGGGCGCAGCAAGCGCCGCCAACGCAAAAGCGGGGCCCACCGCACTCCGGCCGGAGCCGAAGCGCAGCAAGCGCCGCTAAAGCGAGTAAGTGCCATTCGCCAGTGAGCAAGGATGGTAGACACGAGGGACCGACACCTTAGCGCCCACGGCGAGCAGAGGTGCGAGACTCGGCTTGGAGGGGCCAGATGCCCAGTCTCTCTGCGTCTACTTCTGCACCCTGCACGGGAGTCGCCCTTCTCTCATTGGTTTCACCGGTTGCCCGGCTACTCACATCTTACACCACGGGAAGGTTGAGAGATCGGACATTTAGCCGCCTGTCTTCTACCAGTATAGGTGGACTCCACCACTGGTTGGACAGCATAACGGCCTTCGTAAGACAGTAGATAGGGACAGCGGGAATCTCGTTAATCCATTCATGCGCGTCACTAACTAGATGACGAGGCATTTGGCTATGAAGCCGTCTTTATTCACAAGATACATGTGAATAACACAAGGTATACACTCTTATTTCTAGTGCGCCGTACTCCCCGAGAGGAGCTTACAAGGGCGCCTGTTACCGGTGGTCGTGTAACCGCTAATACCTTAAATTATTACACATTGTACAAACAAATAGAATTAACAAATTACAGAATAGAAGACGGTATTGCTCCCGATATTGAAGCCCCAGGAGTCACGGCAAACTAACCTAAGAAATCCGACTCACTAGCCCACGCCCTCCCTGTACTTCGGCCTAACAGACGTCATTTTTTCAAATACGACAAAGACCCATTAAGTCCCCCCTAGCACCCGTGTGCTTATGACGCTTAGCTCCCACCTGCGGAAACCCAGTTGTAGGAGCTGGCGGGCAGACGTAGGTGCCCAGGTGCCCCTCCAATTCAATGTCACCGTCTTGAACTGCATGCTGCCGGCTGCCGGTCGGAGAGCGCCGATAGCACGCTGCACCGACGGGACATCATATTTCGACGCCCTCTGCCGGTGACACCAGTCGGTGTCGAGGTGGTCGCCGACGATTTGCGTATCGATGACATGCGCCACGCCGTCCTTCGACGCTACGATGTCGGGCTTGCGGTCTCCCTCTGGCGTTCGGAGGTGTGGCTCGACTGACACGTCGAACCCTCGTTGAGCCAGCCCGTGCGCGACGTGACGCCGCACCCGGGCTCGGCTGGTGAGCCCGCAACCCTGGACGACATGATTCGCGTTCTCGACGGCGTTGCACCTCGCACGACACATCTTCTCCTTGTCTCGGCCACGACTCCTGCGCGCTTTAGATGGTAGCGTGTTGATCCGCGTGCGGATGCACGCCACATAGTCGCGGCCTGACAGGAAGCGACTGGGTCCTCAACCCAGCTCTGTTGTCCTCATGTCCTGGCTGACGACGAAAGGGCTGCCCCGTCGAAGGTAACGTGCAGGCGCGCCGCCCACATCTCTCCAACCTTCGCAGCCGACTGCAGCAGGTGGCCCTCCCACGTGAGGTGTCGTTCCAGCACCGCCACTTCGTGCCGTGCCTCCCCCAGGTCCGCGTCGGTGGTGGAGTTATCGAGCTGCCACAGGGTGAGGAGCCTGCCCCGCCTCATGGTTGGCCCCATCCTGCGGGCAGATGGAATGCCAAGGCCCCCATGGGCTATTGGAGCATGAAAGTAGCCCATAGAGTCATAGTTACTCCCGCCGTTTACCCGCGCTTGCTTGAATTTCTTCACGTTGACATTCAGAGCACTGGGCAGAAATCACATTGCGTCAACACCCGCTAGGGCCATCGCAATGCTTTGCTTTAATTAGTCGGATTCCCCCAGTCCGTGCCAGTTCTGAGTTAATCGTTGAATGGCGGCCGAAGAGAATTCGTGCTCTTGCGCGCCCCCGGAGGAGCACGCTAAGGTGGACGCGGCCTCGCAGCAAGGAAGATCCGTGGGAGGCCAAGGCACGGGACCGAGCTCGGATCCTGCACGCAGGTTGAAGCACCGGGGCGCGAACGCCGCGCAGGCGCGCGCATCCTGCACCGCCGGCCAGCACGAGGTCGACCAACGGCGAGAGCAGACCACGCCCGCGCTAAACGCCCGCACTTACCGGCACCCCTACGGCACTCACCTCGCACAGGCCAGGCACGTTAGCGCTGACCCACTTCCCGACCAAGCCCGACACGCCCCGATCCTCAGAGTCAATCCTTATCCCGAAGTTACGGATCCAATTTGCCGACTTCCCTTACCTACATTAGGTGGACGAAAAAAGACCAGGGAATTGTTATCTGAAGTGTATACTGAGACGAATACAGCGATAATGGTTAATTTTGTAACAGGATATTGAGATTTATGATGGTCAGTTACATGATACTATAGATATGAGATTTATGATATATACTTTGATAGAGTGAGGCAATGATTATGATTATTAATGTAGGGAATGAGTGTGCTATGATTACGGCATAGAGACCCTGTTTCTTTTTATAGTCAATTATTATGCCATGTGGATGCATTTCGTGTTTCTAAAGGTAAAAGGTAACTTTCAGAAAATATGTGGCTGGATGACAATAGTGAATTAAAGTAACGTTAGTTGAGACGACAAAGTTATTTCTTTGATGTGGTGTTTATACTTATCTGAGGCAAATTACTCAACCTTTTCACTAAACGTATACTATAAATTTTTTGTCAGAGCAACACAACATGTAACAGCTATAATATACAATAATACACTCCTGGAAATGGAAAAAAGAACACATTGAGACCGGTGTGTCAGACCCACCATACTTGCTCCGGACACTGCGAGAGGGCTCTACAAGCAATGATCACACGCACGGCACAGCGGACACACCAGGAACCGCGGTGTCGGCCGTCGAATGGCGCTAGCTGCGCAGCATTTGTGTACCGCCGCCGTCAGTGTCAGCCAGTTTGCCGTGGCATACGGAGCTCCATCGCAGTCTTTAACACTGGTAGCATGCCGCGACAGCGTGGACGTGAACCGTATGTGCAGTTGACGGACTTTGAGCGAGGGCATATAGTGGGCATGCGGGAGGCCGGGTGGACGTACCGCCGAATTGCTCAACACGTGGGGCGTGAGGTCTCCACAGTACATCGATGTTGTCGCCAGTGGTCGGCGGAAGGTGCACGTGCCCGTCGACCTGGGACCGGACCGCAGCGACGCACGGATGCACGCCAAGACCGTAGGATTCTACGCAGTGCCGTAGGGGACTGCACCGCCACTTCCCAGCAAATTAGGGACACTGTTGCTCCTGGGGTATCGGCGAGGACCATTCGCAACCGTCTCCATGTAGCTGGGCTACGGTCCCGCACACCGTTAGGCCGTCTTCCGCTCACGCCCCAACATCGTGCAGCCCGCCTCCAGTGGTGTCGCGACAGGCGTGAATGGAGGGACGAATGGAGACGTGTCGTCTTCAGCGACGAGAGTCGCTTCTGCCTTGGTGCCAATGATGGTCGTATGCGTGTTTGGCGCCGTGCAGGTGAGCGCCACAATCAGGACTGCATACGACCGAGGCACACAGGGCCAACACCCGGCATCATGGTGTGGGGAGCGATCTCCTACACTGGCCGTACACCACTGATGATCGTCGAGGGGACACTGAATAGTGCACGGTACATCCAAACCGTCACCGAACCCATCGTTCTACCATTCCTAGACCGGCAAGGGAACTTGCTGTTCCAACAGGACAATGCACGTCCGCATGTATCCCGTGCCACCCAACGTGCTCTAGAAGGTGTAAGTCAACTACCCTGGCCAGCAAGATCTCCGGATCTGTCCCCCATTGAGCATGTTTGGGACTGGATGAAGCGTCGTCTCACGCGGTCTGCACGTCCAGCACGAACGCTGGTCCAACTGAGGCGCCAGGTGGAAATAGCATGGCAAGCCGTTCCACAGGACTACATCCAGCATCTCTACGATCGTCTCCATGGGAGAATAGCAGCCTGCATTGCTGCGAAAGGTGGATATACACTGTACTAGTGCCGACATTGTGCATGCTCTGTTGCCTGTGTCTATGTGCCTGTGGTTCTGTCAGTGTGATCATGTGATGTATCTGACCCCAGGAATGTGTCAATAAAGTTTCCCCTTCCTGGGACAATGAATTCACGGTGTTCTTATTTCAATTTCCAGGAGTGTATATGACAGAAAGAAACAAAGAAACAGAGGTATTTTATGGATGTTTGTGGAAATTATGAGAAAAATGAATTATAGGTGCACAAAGGATGAAATATAGCTAGACATCATTTTAATTGCTGACCATATTAGGTGTAATAACAGACTGATGTTTTACTGACTGCATAAAGTATTCTTTGATGTGAAATTTTGTTGCTGCCTAATCCACGTTTCTCCTAATTGTACATTTCATTTCCCCTTACAAGTGTGTATGACCAGTACCCTAACCTGTTTATTACTTGTGTGTGTTCACTACTTTTCCAGCACAAATGTTTGTTTGAATAGATTTAGAATCATCTGTAGGTCATTTTGTACATATAACAATTGTTTCTTATCATGCCTATTACTGTGAATTGTTTCAAGTGATTTACTTGTCTGATGTTTCTGTAATTCATTGTTGTACAACTATGATGCTATTCTATATTACTTTTTTTGTAGATACAGTAATAAGGTCATCTTATCCATGTCATAATGTATGTAATTGTATGTTTCAAATTTAACAAATTGTAATTAATTGGCCATTCACCACAAATGCTTGAGAAATGCCAGGGCAGAAGAAATATGTCTACTGAAATTTAACTGGAATATCCTCTGACGAATGTTGGGATACTTCACTGATACAAGCTGCAAGCTGAAGGTCTTTCAGCACCATGTTCAGCCCTGGGTAACGGTGCTGTAAGGCATCTTAACAATGAGCTGAATGGGATGCTCCAGGCACCAGAAAAATCTCACATAAATGTTGTTCCAGTAAATGCTATTGGTAGGTGGGGTTACACTACACATGGCCTGCACCTGAATAGGATGGGGAAAAGTAAGTTAGCTTCTCTATTAGCAGAAGCTGTAAGGGTGTCCACAGTCACACAAGGCGTGATTCCTGTGGTTAATGGGAACAGGCAGACAGGTTTTCCAGTTTAAAGCCAAAGTACAGACAGATGACAATCAAGATAAGTACAATAAAAGAAACTTCACGTACAGTTAATTGGAGTAAAGCAGTATCAACATACATCAACAAAATATCAGGGGAATAAAAAATAAGGTAGATGAGCTATGAGTGTGTTTAGATGATCTCAAAAATCAGAATGAGATTGATATAATCTGTCTGTTTGAACACCATGTAACTGTGGACATGGATAGCGTCAGTATAGGTGGGTATAATTTAGCATCTTACACTTGCAGATCTAGGATGGATAAAGGAGGAGTTGCCATTTTCATAAAACAAGAGTATAGATGCAAACTTGTAGAAGTATGCAACACTTTGAGATTTGTGCATGTGAACCTCAGCTACATAATGTAGTATTGATATTAGCAACATTGTACAGGTCCCCATTAGGAGACTGGGCGTTGTTTATAAAAAAGTTTGACTAACTATTATACTGTCTGTCAGACAAAAAGAAGAAGTTATTAATCTGTAGTGATTTCAATGTAAACTTTGTAACTAATTATGATAGGAAAAGTGAACTAGAAATGTTATTAACAACATATAACTTAGAATTCCCTACGCATATAGCTCAGGACAGTAGCATGCTAATAGATAATGTGTTAGTACAGAAAGAGGATGTAAAACAAACACTTGCTTTCCCTGTGGTAAATGGATTGTCAGACCATGATGCACAACTGATTAACTTACAAAACCTAACAGGGTGTATAGTGCGGAAACCATTAAGTAAATATTTGAGGTCGCTCAACCCGGTATCTATACAGCCCTTCAGAGAAAGTTTAAGAAATGTTAATTGCGGAGATGTATATAATGAGCCAAATTCTAGGGATAACTGTAAAGTATTTATTGATAAATTTATATCCCTCTTTGAACATTGTTTTCAAAAGAAAATTACTAAGTGTAACACCACACACTTTTCAAAGAAACCTTGGATTACTAGAGATATTAAAATGTCTTCATAAAGAGAAAGAAAACTGTATTAGACTGCAAGAACTAGTAAAGATCGAGAAGTAGTTTTACACTATAAAAATTATTGTAACATACTGAGAAAATTTGTAAAGAAATCAAGAAATATGTGTGTTAGAGAAGAAATTATCAGCTCTGGCAATAAAATAACATCATTATGGAATGTTGTTAGAAGGGAGACAGGGAAAGGAATCACAGGGGTAGGTAGTGTTACTGTTAAAGAAAGAGAGACCATCCTAACCAACAGTACACAAGTAGCTAATGCATTTAACAATCATTTCTTTAGTGTATGAGAAAAAATTGTTGAGAACAGTTCAAAATAAAGAGGTAGGTAGTACACGGAAGATTCTGTTTTGAAAAAAATTAGTCACAATAAGTTTCACCAAACAACCTCTTGTGAAATACGTAAAATTATTAAATCTCTGGAAAATAAATGTTCTGTTGGAGTAGATGAGATCTCTAATAAGATATTAAAACAATGTGGAGCAATTACAGCTGATGTTCTGAGTCACATATGTAATGCATCACTAACTCAAGGTATTTTCCCAGACAGGTTAAAATATGCCATTGCCAGGCCGCTGTATAAAAAGGCGAACGCCACAGATGTCAATAATTATCAGCCAGTATCCTTGCTTATAGCATTCTCAAAAATCTTTGAGAAAGTGAAGTACTCAAGAGTGGTTAGTCATCTCAACAGTAATGGGATACTTAGTAAATCACAGTTTGGATTTCCAAAATGCTGTTCCATTGTGACAGCAATATACAATTTCACTGTCCACATAATAGAGTATGTAAATAGTAAAATGTCACCAATAGGAATTTTCTGTGACTTTTCCAAAGCATTTGATTGTGTGAACCATGACATCATGTTACATAAATTACAATTCTATGGTATAAATGGAATGGCATATGAGTGGTTTAAGTCATACCTACAGAACAGGAAGCAAAAAGTTTCCTTATATGGGTCAAGTGTATTAAATAAGTTTGCCACTTCATCTAACTGGGTTCAAATTACATTAGGTGTTCCACAGGGTTCAATCATTGGTCCCTTTCTGTTCTTGATATATGTGAAAGACCTCCCTTCCATCTGAAACAGGAAGCTGAACTGACACTGTTTGCTGTTGATACGAGCATCATTACTAATCCAGTAAAAGAAAGTCCAATTGAAAATGATACAAATAAGGTCTTTGGAAAAGTCATTAATTGGTGCTCTGCAAATGGGCTTGCTGTAAACTTTGAAAAAACACAGTACAGCCAATTTTCTGCTGCAAAAAGTACAGTTCCTTCACTAAATATAACACATCAACAGAGGTCAGTAGACAGTGTAGAGCATACTAAGTTTTTGGATGTATGTATAGATGAGAATCTTAATTGGAAAATTCATATTTTGGATCTCCTAAAGCGACTAGGTTCAGCAACTTTTGCGATCAGAATGATTGCGAATTTTGAGGATATAGAAATTAGTAAGCTAACATACATTGCATACTTTCACTGTCTGATGTCATAATAATCTGGGGTAACTCAACATTTAGACAAAAAATATTCACTGCTCAAAAGAAAGTGGTTAGAATAATTTGTGGGGTTCATAGTCACACATCTTGTAGGCATCTTTTTAAAAGATTGGGAATTCTTACAACAGCCTCACAATACATCTACTCACTAATGAAATTTGTTTTCAACAACATGGACCAGTTTAAAAACAACAGTGATGTTCATGATCATAATACCAGAAAAAAGAAAGACTTACACTATCCTTTTCTCAGCCTATCTTTGGCACAGAAAAGGGTAAAGTATGCTGCTATAAGAATTTTCGGGATATTACCAGATAAAATAAGGTGTCTGACAGACAGCAATAATAGCTTCAAAAATAAATTTAAATCATATCTCCTTGACAACTCCTTCTATACCATAGATGAATTCTTAAATAGGAATAAATAAATTTATGAATATTATATATGCATTTTGTGCCGTTTAAAGGAATGAGGTAAACAATAGAAATATTAATCTTTAACTATATATCGTAATATATATATATATATATATATATATATATATATATATATATATATATATCATAATGATTAGAACTTGGTCCTCATCCCATTCCTATCTGAAATGACCCTTGTACAAAAATCTACTCGTGGAGGGTGGAGGATATACAAGGTGCTCATGTCATATAGATTTTTGTATTTTATCGATATGTATTTCAGAGCGAGATCACGTTACGTTACTTTTAAACAATCTTTGGTCTTGTTGTGGCACAGTCCTTGCCTCTGCGTACTCTGATATATTCTTAGTTGAAGAAAGATTGATTGTAAAGGACAACAAGGATGAATAAGATGTATATATTAGAAAGCGAAGAGAATATAAATTTTGAATAACTTTATTATTTTTTGTAGAGAAGAAGTTTGAGGTAAGACTGCAGCAGTGCGCATCTAATTTTTAGAAATGATTATCAGGAGCTAGTTAATTTTTTTCACGTGCTCATAGATGAGAGAAAGTCCATCCCACTTCCCTGAGTCATGGTTAACACATTAACTAACTTAGCTTGGATTTCTATAGAAATTGTCTGTTAATACTGTACCATCTTTAAATCATTGTCCACTTTGTAATGTATAGTACTGTTCAAAGCTGAGTTACGTGTGACGATAAGCGCAGTTTTAGTCCGTCTTTTTTAATACATAATTCATACTAAAATCGTTGTCTTTGAATATCGTTTCATAGGAATAGTTAACTCTCCCCACTCCACTGTTTAACATTACACTTTCCCACATGTGGTATGTAACAGGTAGAAATCTATTTAGAAACAGAAATCCAGCTTAGCCGCTGCCTGCTTGCTGTTTGCTGTTGTGCTTTCGAGAAATCTCCAACAATGTTGTCAAGACGCGAGGTAAGTGGAAATTTTGATTACGGCCAGACAATTGTTTTACTTTAGTTGCGCATTCAATATAAAGGCAAGTTGTATTAAGAATAATTACAGTTCAAATCAAATTAATTTCTGTTCAGTGACAGGTGAGCATACGAGCTTAAGCTGGATAACAGTTTTGGTAATACGTACACTTTTAATAGAGTGTGAGGTAAAGTTGGGCTAAATTTCAGACAGAAGCAAATACAGCTGGACAGTTAGGACGGTTACAAATTCGTCGCATGTTTCCTGGATGACTTAAACTCTTAAGTTTTTGCTCAGTTCTTCTTGGTCAGCAAGGATGCAGCCTAGCTTGAATCGACTATGTATCTTACTCTATGCTTTTGTATATAGTACGACAAAATTAAGGCATCACTTGTTTACAACCCCGTCATTTCCGCCTACTGAGACATAGGAGTTCGGAAATAGGATTGAAGGTGCCTAAAAGCCTTCCACTTTGTAGAAAAGCATGGCCCTGTGTCGTCACCCTCAGGCTCGAAAACCCTTCGTAGAGAAACATGTCGACATGTGAAAAAAAAAGAAGAGTTCTTTCATATGAGGTGTAAGGGGGTTGATGACGTCACAGTGGCACCACATTCAGCTGCAGTTCCAAACAACGTCAATGAGGACGTTTCACTCTATGGGATATAGTCACATTCCCTCTTAGATACATCTCAAACCTCTCGTCGCCTATCTGATGGAGTCAGACACGTGACATTACGGAAATTTCGAGACTTTCCTACCGATGAGCGACAAAAAGGTTTAGAACTTGCTGCTGCTCATAATCGACTTTAAAAGGAACCGGGACGTGTATTAAAGTGAATGAGTGAAACCAGCCCTTTTCGTTGGGTCATTCATTTCACACATTTCGCTGCTGAAAATGAAAATTTGCAGTGCGATGTGTAACAGGACGACGTTCTCGACAACCCTTGACAGCTCCCCACACTACTTAACTCTTCTCTAAGTAAATTGTGGGGCTGCAACCCGTTTCAACGTGGTCTAACCCATTTGGAGTGTAGCGTGACCTCAACCTTTACTCTGATATCTAAGGCGGAACCAAACCATTCGACGAAAACTGAACCTGATCCTAAACAGAAAATGGTAGATTAGATTAGATTACATTAGATTAGTACTTGTTCCATAAATCATGAATACGACACTTAATAAAAGGTTGTAACCTCCCCACAAAAATAATAATTAAGTGAATTTTAAATATTGTAACCTCTGAACAAAATTTGTTCCCTTTTATTATCTCAGTGCAGAAATGCATTCATATTTGATGTACTCACAAAATTAAATTCCTAAACCCAGAAATAATAAAAAAGGAAAATTCAGTAACCAGGTAAATTTTATGACGAAAGCAGCGCTGCGCCACGGCCCTGTACTCTGAATAAAAAAGCAAAAATTCTTACCTCAATAAAAACTGCGAATATATCTGCTCTTACCTAAAAATTTGTGACTCGTGAAAGGAATTATCATGCATCGGAAAAAATCTTGAAATTGAAATGAATGCTTTTTTAAAAAATAAATTGCTTTATATTATAAAAATTATTATTGGAGCATTTTTTAAAAGAAATTGGATGACAGTTATCATACATTACTAGATATGCGCAAGGCTTCTTCTTTACCTTCTACAATAATACTCATCCTCCAGAGTCCCGACCAGAGCAGACTGCAGACAAGCGCAGACACGTGCAGACTACTGCCGACTCACGCAGACTAAAGTCGACTACTGCCGACTCATGCAGACTACTGCATACTACTAAAGACTAATGCCGACTAGCGACAAGCAACAACTATCTACATACTGCTCTCTGGTCAGAGACTCTCCTAAGTCTTCCTGTTGCAGGCAGCGCATATAGCGAATACCTCCACTGGGGGGGGGGGGGGGGGGGGGGCAAAAATTTGGCAGCGATGGTGAGTCAATTGGACTTGCCATGAGCAAGAAATTTTTCTTAATTAACTAAATCTACAGTCACAGAATATATACATATATATAAGTGCAGAACATGAAATAACATATAGTGCACATGCACTGAGTACAGAACATATCAAGCAATGACAAAATGTATATGCAATGAGTACAAAACATATTAACAAACGACAAAAGTGCACACGCACTATAGTACAGAACATATCAGGAAATCACAAAATGTATACGCAATGAATACAAATCATATTAACAAATGACATAAGTGCACACGCACTGTAGGGCAGAATATCAGGAAATCACAACATGTATACGGAATGAGTACAAATCATATTAATAAATGACATAAAGTGCACACGCACTGTAGATTTTTTTTATTTTACAAGAACTAGGATAGGAAAGGGAAGGATTGCATCATGGTTGTAGCACATTAGGTTGCACGCAGCTGCACTGAAAGTCCATATCTTTCTACAGAAGCACAACACCAAGTGACACAATTTGAAGTTCTTTTCCCTGAAGTATTAATCAGTGTAGCCAAGACACTGAAATGTCCTATTAATATTCCATATTATCGTTTTGGTAGTACATTAGGTACACCAAACAGTGGGACAATAATAACATCTCCATCGCTTAAGGTGGTGGACAGCATGTCGTGTCAACACCGCGTTTTTGTAAGGTACACCAACGTAGAATTAGTGCAAAAACCAAATATAGTGCTCCATGAGCATGAGGATAGACAGGACAAACGGATATTGCAGTAATTTCTGGTAATTAGGTCAGAAGGTGAAGGACATTAAGTCACATGCTAGTCTTCATTGAAAGTTACACTAGTCTAACAACTGGTTTGAGTAATTCGTGGACTCATCGCCCAGTTACTGAACATTTCTGTAACATGTATGAAGTATTACAGAATAATGTTCATAAGTAATCTGTTTACAGAGAACATTGGCACTCATTGATCAGTTACAAACCTTCAGAAGTCATCATTCAAAACATGAGCTAATGAGTGTAGCATCAAGCTACTGGTATTCATATATATAGCATGAAAGTGACATAATACAAATTTAAAGTATTAGAAACAGTGGCATTCGTTGGTCAGCAAGTATTGAATACTACAAAACATTTTTCATCATTCAAATGACATATGACACATTCAAAAATAATTATTGGCACTCAATGGCCAGTTCAAATCATCAGAAGTCATCCTTCAAAACAGGAGTTAAAGAGTGTAGCATGAAGCTACTGGTATTCATATATATATAGCATGAAAGTGACATAATACAAATTTAAAATATAAGAAACAGTGGCATTCATTGGTCAGCAAGTACTGAATATTACAAAACATATTTCATCATTCAAGTGACATATGACATACTTAAAAATAATTATTGGCACTCATTGGCCAGTTACAAAACATCAGAAGTCATCAGCCAAAACAGGAGCTAATGAGTGTAGCATCAAGCTACTGGTATTCATATATATATATATATATATATATATATAGCATAAAAGCGGCATAATACAAATTTAAAATATAAGAAACAGTGGCATTCATTGGCCAGCAAGTATTGAATATTACAAAACATTTTTCATCAATCAAGTGACATATGACAACTTTAAAAATAATTATTGGCACTCATTTGCCAGGTACAAAACATCAGAAATCATCAGTCAAAAGAGAAGCTAATGAGTGTAGCATCAAGCTAATGGTATTCATATATATAGCATGAAAGTGACATAATACAAATTTAAAATATAAGGAACAGTGGCATTCATTGGCCAGCAAGTACTGAATATTACAAAACATTTTTCATCATTCAAGTGACATATGACATTTTTAAAAATAATCATTGGCACTCATTGGCCAGTTACAAATCATCAGAAGTCATCAGTCAAAACAGGAGTTAATGAGTGTATAGCATGCATGCATTATTACAAAATATCATTCACTGTTACCCAGAACTCATCATTTAAGTGACATAAGACATAATTAAAATGTAACATACTGTAGCTATTACTCAAAGTCTGTAGTTGGAAAAAAATCGTTCAGTATTACTCATAACTCCTTTAAATTGGTAGTATTATTTGGGACTGGTAATACATTTTTTTTGTGCTAGCAATGCATTGCGTTGGGATCGATAATTAATTGCTGGGGCATAACAATATTTGCTTTTGTCTTATTGCTGCAAATGAAGATGTGTAACGTCATTCGTCATGAGTCAGCTGTAGCAAGGTTATGAAACAAATAGAGTATATGTGATCACATTCATGAATGAGACAGGTTTAATGACCAACTGCTTATAGCACATTAATTTCATGAATAATTTCTCCTGAAAAAAATACAAAATGGATTATTAAGCTGAAAGAAGAAACGCATATTATGCTGAAAAGTAGTGAACTGCGAATTAATAGGTAATGAAATGTGTAAAAAATATATATGTTCTCTAGCTGTCCTTTCCAAAAACTTCAGTCATCATCCCATGCGACATAAGACATACTGTCAAGACGAACTGCAACAAATACTTAAATAACTACATAGCATAAATACATAAATTTCAATATTATCCTCATCTGCAAAGAAAAACTTCATTATCATTACTATCATCTCCTGCAAAGAAACACTTCATTATCCATATCACCATAATTCCATTATTATTATCACCTGTAAACAAAAACTTCATTATCCATATTAGCATATTCTGCATCACTATTCATCACCATTCATTATCATCTGTAAAAAAGTCATTTCATTATTCATTATACAACTATTCATAGTATAGAGTTCCTTATTTCTAGCATATTTCATCACTAAAACTAAGATGTGTAGTTCTGTCTGACAGCCTGCATCAATCGCTTCGTATTCTGAAAGAAAAAATTAGTTAAGACTGCTATCATACGATGTGTATAGTATATTCTTGTTAATGCTTGTTAATTCTGATCCATTTACTCTTCGTAACGAGGTATTGCATCTTCTTTCGTTCATTTCGAAGGTGAAATTCCCATTTCTGTTTAATTTATTTCTTTTACACGTTATTTCTTTCTGAAAACGATACACAATGATTAATGTCTTGCATTTAAATCATATACACATTAAATAAAAACTGGTTTCTAGCGATATAATTAAGCATACAGCATAGCATGACAGAAAACGTAATATGTCAAAAACATAGTGTTCGGATGCAAAATTGTACACAGAGTATCACAATGCAGCAGCAAAGAAAAAAAATGTTAAATAGTCACGATGTTGAGATATCATAAGGCAAAATGTCAAAGTCAACTGGTGTTTGTGACATCTTAAATATTTCATAGTGCATACAAACAAAACAGTAAAACAGTCATACATACATGAAAAATGGAAAATGTGCACAGTCTGATGTGTAGTGACAAGAAGAGCGACCTGCTAACCTTACCTTGCCGGGTACTTGCCAAGAAAAAAATACGACAATCATAAGTAAGTAATCACATAAATATAATTGCATAACTGGTCATAAAATGTGTAAGTTCATCTGGAAAAATGTGCACGGTCTGATGTGTAACGACAAGAAATACGACCTGCTAACCTTACCTTGCCGGGCACTTGCCAAGAAAAAATACGATAATCATCAGTAAGTGTTCATGTGAATATAATTGCATAAGTGGTTATATAAAAAAATCAGGAAATGGCATTACAGTGTGATAAATCATAAAGTATGTTCATTCAATAAAGGGTTTGGCGTTGGAGATATGGTGATTCCCTTTGGTTTTTCTGGTTCTCAGAGTTTCGACGTGTACTACATTAGGGTGAGGAATGCTGCGAATTCGATATGGACCTGCATATAGAAGCTCAAATTTACTACATCTACATTTTTCTCTGTTAGATAAATAATGTGTGCGTACTAATATCTTCTGTCCAATGTGAAAGTCACGGCGTGTACAAACCTGTTTTTGCTGTCTTCTCCGGCGCTCTGCGGCACGTTTGATGTTGTTCAGCGCAATGTCAATTATTTCATGGTGTCGTAGTCGACGAGATGTAGGAAAGGTTACTAATTCTTTAATTTTGTTAGGTGGTTCAACATTTTTCAGTATAACAGACGGAGATAGCATAGTAGATTCATTTGGTATGGAATTAATTACATCCTGGAATGAGAGTATGTGTGTGTCCCAATCAATATGTCTTTTATGGCAGTATATTCTACATAGTTCACCAATTTCTTTCTTTAATCTTTCACAAGGGTTCGAAGAAGCATGGTACCTGGATATATAGATCGGAGAAATGTTTCTAGCTCGTAACATACGTGTCCATATAGCATATCGAAACGGTGATCCATTGTCGGAAATTACTTTCAATACATGCCCTACATGAAATGCTGTAGAAACAGTTTTAGCAGTAGCTTTGCGTAACGGAGTGATGGTAACAAATTTCGAAGTGAGTTCAACAGCGACAAAGATGTAGCAAAAACCTCTATTAGTTCTTGGAATCGGACCAAAAATGTCTACAGCGGCCATGTGTCTCAGTTTAACAGGTACAATGGGATGTAATGGAGGAATATGTGAAGTCGTATGTGACTTAGCTTTCTGGCAGATTTTACATGACGTTAAAACTCGTTGTATACGTTTCTCCATGTTGGTAAAATAACAGTTCTGTCTTAGTATAAGAAAACATTTTCTCGCTCCGTAATGTGCGTAACTTAAATGAGTATACCACATTAATTTGTTAACAAGTTCGTCAGGAATGCATAATAACCAATTGTTGCTGTCAGGGTGAGAGCGGCGAAACAGAATGTTATTGCGTACAGTGTAATGGTTTCTAATGGTAACATTATTCCTATTTTGCCAAAGGAGTGTAATTTCTTTCCATACGTTGTCTTTACTCTGCTCTTGTGCTATGTCTTGTAATGACGACGAAATGAAATTTTTCAAATGCAACTTGTTGAATGTACATGACGCTGAAATTTGCTTTGCAGAAGTTGGTTGCGATGTCTTGCTGATTGTTGCTGAGAGAACGGGATAGTGCGTCTGCTACAATATGTTGTGTACCGGGAATGTGAACAATTGTAAAATTAAATTCCTGCAAATAAAGTTTCCATCTACTTAATCTGTCGTGTGTAAATTTAGCGGAAAGTAAAAACTGTATCGCTCTATGATCTGTGTAAACGGTAGTGTGTCTTCCATAAAGAAAATGCCGAAATCTCGTAAATGACCACACAACACATAATGTTTCAAGTTCTGTAACAGAATAATTGCGTTCAGCAGGTGACAGAATGCGACTCGCAAAGGCGTGTTTTTAATTACTGTAGTGCCATCTTCTTCAATTTCCTGAAAAATGTGTACGCAATTTCTAGTAAGATCTGAATGTGATAAAGGTGGTATTTTCGTGAACAAGATTCTGCGTGTCAAAAGTATTGCTTGCGTTACTGGAAGATGTAACCTGTACTGTATATAGTCAAATTCTATCTGACGTGCTATTATTTGTGGGAGGATGCTGTGGCATTTCAACTATTTGAACTGTCCTGTTATTTCTTCCTGACGTATTACGTTCGGGATGATATCTACTGTCTGCTTCATTCATGATACTATGTTGTTGCGGGTGATTTTGGTGCTGGTAAGACCGACTGTTATTGAAGGTACGCTGAAAATTGTGCTCATTACTTTTACGTCTCTCATGATAGTCATTTCTATGCGGTGCATTGCGATAGGAATTGAAATAGTGTGTTTTCTGTACGTACTGATTCCCTTGTTGCTGTGCGTTACTATTTGTTGGAGCTGACGCCATACGTGTAGGCGGCGAAACATTAAAGCTTGGTTGACCTTGTACCATTGTTGGTTAGGTATGCTAACCGGTTGGCTTTCATGCTGTTGTTGTGAAAAACCTCTATTGTTACCAAAATGCGTTCGCTGTTGCTGATAATTTTACACATACTGATGATTAATTTTTTTTTGTCTGGTATTAAAGTTCTCGTGGTTGTCATTTCTGGAGCGTATAATTAAAACTGTCACTTTCGGTAAAACTTGTCTTATCGGGTTTTCTTTAATCATTCTTAATCCTAGATAGATCGATAGTTGAAGAGCTGTTTTGATAGATATAAAGGATAGTAGAAGAGAAGGCAGCAGTGCAGAAAACTAAAGATGAAACAGCATTACTACGGCTCGGGGCCCTGTGCACGCTACGGCACATATTCATCGAAGTGTAATGAATCCCCTGAGGTCTATTACGCGCTACGAATAAATTTTAGCTTTTGCGTTACAGGCAAAGCCGGCGAGAATTCAAAAGCAAATTGCTGTATCCATGCCAATTCAAGTTTCTGCATTACACGAAATGCCGGTAAAAATTCAAGAGCAAATTGTCGTATCCAGTTCAAAGCGTGTATCTGTGATCTGTCATTTTTGAATACCTTAGATTTTTTTACGGATAATAAATGTTTGTAATCAACGTTATCGTCTCTGAATGTGTGAACAGGTTCAGGATTGCATGAGAATCTGTTTGTCTGTGTCTTTTCGGATTCTAAGTCGCGTGGTCTCTGTAAAATACTTAAGTTATACTGGCTGTGTGAGTGTGAGAAATGTTCGGAATGTGGCGAATGCTGTGACGTGTTAGTGACTGAAACATTTTTCATTTCTGTCACTTTAATACGTTCGTCAATTTGACTGATCTGTTGTTCAAATTTCTTATCGACTTCCGTATCCAGAGTGTGTGAAAGTTCTGGTGACTTTAAATTAAACTCGTCGCGTATCTGTGTTGCGTTTTCTGAACATTGTTCAGTGACTGCATTAATTTAATCTCTAAGTGATTCTGTTGTGACTGCATGTGTATTATTTAATTCTTGTACAACAGATGTAATTTCTTCATTACTGTTCCTAGCACAAGCCTTAATTTCGTCACGTAATTGTTCTTTAGTATCATGACGTTGCATGATAACAGCAGTAATCTGTTCACTAAGTTGTTTGTTCTTTTCGTTAAGGTTGTCGTGTTTCTCATTCGACAGTTTGAAACTTTCATTAAATTGTTTGCACGACTCATTAAGTTGTTAGGAATGGTTATCTAGTATTTCATTCCGCTGTTTCAGCCTTTCATTAAGTTCGTCGTATTTTTCATTGATTTGTAGTAATAATGCCATAACTTGATCCAAGCCAATATTACCTACTCTATTCTCTGTGTTGTTTGATGGCGTACCTGCAATTGTCACGTTCTGTGTAACCATTTGGATATTCTGTGATTCTTGAAAAGATTTGCCAATCGGATGTGCACTGTTGGTCACTACACAGGAATTAAATAAATCTGACGTATTCTGATTACACTGTTCATTTTCGTTAGAAAAATATGTGTGTTCGTTACGTAAATTTTACAAACAGGGTGTGTCAAACTGGGCAGCGTTCATTGTAACAGAACGTCCCTCGTCATCAATTGTCGTTAAATTAACAGAGCAAACAATTGAATTTGTTTGCTCATCATTAGCATTTAAATCATTACTAGTGATCAGTACGCACTGATTGTCTGTAAATGGAGGACTATCATTAAGACACTGAGTGTCGCAAGTATTATCGGTCAAATTATTAGAGTCGGCTATTTCACTCATTACACATCGCGATGTACTGTTAACAGTTTTTCGCGGCATTTTTCACAAATCAAAATTAAGCACAAATGAAACAAGAACAATACAAAGTAGAACAAACAATTACAACAAAGAGCAATAAATTGCCGATGATCTATGAAAGAAAGAGTGACAAATTAGTAAATGCGTTGCGCCAGATGCAAACTACATTTAAGTAAATAAGAGCAGATATATGACTACTTATCAGAAGATTCACAAAGAAATACGATCCTGGCCGGATGTCGCCAAGTGTAACCTCCCCACAAAAATAGTAGTTTTGTGAATTTTAAATATTGTAACCTCTGAACAAAATTTGTTCCCTTTCATTATCTCAGTGCAGAAATGCATTCACATTTAATGTACTCACAAAATTCAATTCCTAAACCCCGAAATAATAAAAAAGGAAAGTTCAGTAACCTGGTAAATTTTATGACGACAGCAGCGCTGCGCCACGGCCCTGTACTCTGAATAAAAAAGCAAAAATTCTTACCTCAATAAAAATTGCGAATATATCTGCTCTTACCTAAACTTTTTTTTGGCACAGCTCCGTGCAATGCTGGCCTATGCTTTGTGACTCGTAAAATGAGTTATCATGCATTGGAAAAAATCTTTAAATTGAAATGAATGCTTTTTTTTTAAAAAAAATTACTTTATATTATAAAAATTATTATTGGGGCATTTTTTAAAAGAAATTGGATGACAGTTAACATACATTACTAGATATGCGCAAGGCTGCTTCTTTACCTTCTACAATAATACTCATCCTCCAGAGTCCCGACCAGAGCAGACTGCAGACAAGCGCAGACACGCGCAGACTACTGCCGACTCACGCAGACTACTGTCGACTACTGCCGACTCACGCAGACTACTGAAGACTAATGCAGACTCATGCCGACTAGCGACAAGCAACAACTAACTACATAATGCTCTCTGGTCAGAGACTCTCCTAAGTCTTGCCTGTTGCAGGCAGCGCATACAGCGCATACCTCTTACAAGGTGTCTATACAATATATTACATTAGACAAAATATTACATGACACTCAATAATTATTATTTTTTTTTGTGTGTGGAGGTTGGGAAATTACCCACTTACTATATCCAAAAATTCATCTAATGAGTAGAAGGAGTTGCCATTAAGAAATTCTTTTAATTTCCTTTTAAATGCTATTAGGTAAGTGAGCAAAGACTTTTGTGGCAGCATAATTTATCCCCTTCTGAGCCAAAGTTAGATTTAACCTTGAGTATTGAAGATCATCCTTTCTCCTAGTGTTGTAGCCATGTACACTGCTATTACTTTTGAATTCGTGCGGATTGTTAATAACAAATTTTATAGGTGAATATATATATTGTGAGGCTACAGTGAAGATTTCTAGCTCTTTAAATAACTGTCAGCAGGATGATCTTGGATGAGCTCCAGCAATTATTCTGATTATAGCTCAGGAAATTATTCTGGTGATTAATCATTTTATTCCTCCTTTACCGCACCCCGACATTGACACACATGAATACAATGTCAACGTGTCCCTCTAAGAACACCCCCTCCCCACACACATCCACACCTATAGCACTATCGTCTTTCAGATTTCGCAATTAACCAGCAGGCGCTAGTGTCTAAAGGATTAGTTATCCTGCCAGCGCCAGGGAATCTACGGATGGCGATCATTTCAAAATGCCAAACAAAGGGATGTGGCTAGCACCGAGGGAGTTACTGAACTGGGGGATCGTGCAGGGACACTTTGACGTTTTATATTCACGTGTGTTATGTTGCGCACCCTGTTCCCAACCCCCCTCCACGTTGCCCAGTCACACGCAAATGGAGCACGAAAAATGAGGGGTATAAAAGGATAAAATCCCATTTCAGGTTTGGTTCACGTTCAGATTAATTTTTATGATTTTGAAGTGTCCCTAGTGATTCCATCCTTCAGACAGAAACAAAAATTGTGGTCACGCTACACTCAGCATGGGTGTTATGACTTCTATTTGGGTCGCAGGAACACAATGTCTTTATAGAAGAAAGCAAATGTGCGTGAAGTGTCAGCATCGTCAAAAGTTGTCAGTAACGTTGTCCTCTAGTAAATTCCTGCAGCACATCGCATTGCAAACTGTAGTTATCGACTGCGAAGTGCTTGACAATTAATGTTACAAGGGATAGTCTCGGTCAGCCCATGATGACACCTCCTCCGGCCTTTTAGTGTCGATACTGAACAGCGGTGAGTCCGAAACATTTTCCTTGTTTATACATAAGAGAAACCGTGATTTCAACGGTGGGCATTTCTGCTCTGATCTCTGTGACAGAGACATGAAGAGAAAGGGTGAGATGTGGGTAAGCAGGGGTGTGACGGCCTTCCAATTCTGAGACACGCCCACGGAGGTGTTGGACAGAATTGTAGTGAAATGTGGTGTAAATTAGACTTCATTATCCCAACGTGTCGACTCACTGCTGTTCGAAGTATAGCTGAGCTCGTTGTCGCATTTTACCACGATTTTTCGTGGATGCAAACGAATTTTCTCAGCACCTTCGAGCAAAATCTTCATCGAAATGGGAAAACATAACGAGGTTTAAAACATGTGAATGTTTAATTTTTCCGTCTGGTATAGTTTGGTCTTGTCATCAGTTTAATGAGGCCAGTCATGATTTTTTTTTCATCTGCAGATCCCTTCGTAATATTACAGCATTTAACAGTAACTGTCATTATGATTTCTTCTATACATTTCAATCCTATTGTCCGCGTAGAAAATTTGCCCCTGGTGCTCCCTCTAGTACGATATAAGGGGTTCCCTTCTGTCTGAACGTATTTCTTGACATCATTCGGCTCCTATTGCTGATTCATAATGAACTTTTTGTATCTCTTATTGCCTTCATTAAAACAAACGTATCAAGCACAGACATTCGTGTATAGATCCTCCACATTATACTTGCCAGAATATTTACTCTTCGCTGCTAGGGTCGATCTGACATATCTTCTCCTATCTATGTGCAACACAAATACGTTCGTCTTCTTCTTTAACCTCTCGTTTAGAACTACTGGTCATTGATCCAATAAATTTCGTTCTGCCGATCTGGAAACTATCAACATATTCGAACCGAACGAATTTCGCATGTCGTTTTGGCTACTTGATTCTCTAAGAAAATGGTCAAGATAATTTTCTTAATATACGTTTATTTCAATAGTTTCTTTGCCTTGGTCCCCTGTTTTAGCAGCGAGTATACCAAAATCATCTGCTGGCAGAGTGAAGTTTGCCTTAGAAACAAAGGGTTCAACGCTAGATATGGGCGAAACACTGTAGAGCATTCCATCACTTTTCGAGTCTTGGTTTACTTGGGTAATATTGTTCAAGTAAGAATTGTGAAACGTGTTTGTGGAAGTTTGAGGAAGAGCCCACAGAGACTGAAATGCATTTCGTAGTGATAGATACTTTGTAACAGAATGTAAATTTTATTCATTAAAATGCTATGCTGCGAAGAGTATTAGAAGGGTGTACTACGGAATTATAAACGTAGGCAGTGGTGGAGACTTAGCTGCAAAACATAATCCTACAATAAAGAAATATATTGAAAGCACCTTCGAAGTTAGAACGAACGAACATTGGTGTCTATACTTCCCTCAACATAGAGATCATTATAAATGGAGAAGCAAATCTATTTCGGATAGGAGGTTGCTGGTACGGGATAAATCCTGTTTTAACCGGAGTGAATCTTAGGAAAACATGGTAACATTACCCCGGAATGATCTGGCGGGATTCAGAACTTACGGTGTGCAATACCAGGGTCTTAACTACTGCGTCTACTTGTGGGGGATACACGGTCCAGTGACATTAATGCGACTACCTTTCAAAAGCCTGAATAACTTCCTTTGGCAGCGCGGACGTGCAGGAACATAGTCAATGAGCTCGGGAAGGTACCGACAGGGATGTGGGGACATGCCGACTCCAGTGCTGTGGCCAGCTGTGCTAGGCTTCTCAGCTGAATCCATGGTGTGAATTGCGCGATTGACTTGGTCCCGCAGTTTCTCGGTTGGTTTTAAATAGGGGAATTGTGTGGCCAGGGGCGAACGGTAACCTCATACTGGTCTCCTTCGAACCACGCACTTACACTGCAAGCTGTTTCACACGCTGCACTGTCCTGCTAGTACATGCCATGATGCCAAGGAAAAAACAAACTGCACCACGAAATCATTCCCTAGAACATAACGCTCCCGCCTCTAGTCTGGACCCTTCAGACGATTGTTGCACGGCCGTAGACGCCAACAGCTTTATGTCCTATGGAGTACTAAACGTGATTCTTCTGAAAAGGTCACATATCGCCACTCAGTGGATGTCCAGCAGGAATACTGGTGTGCAGATTCCAGCCTTCGTTGAAGGTGAACAGCAGTCAGTATGGGTGCATGGATGAGTCGCCTGCTGACAAGGCCCATTTGGAGCAAGATCGGTGATCCGTTCATGGTTCATCTGGTCGACAGTTGTTCTGTACCTGCTCGTCTAATCTTCCGCACACATCTCCACAGCCGTCGTTAATCCCTGCTATTTACGGCGCATGGTGAATCACAGCAGTTTCAGTACCGGTTATGCATGGCGCTGTTTTGCCATGCAAGGTATACTTCAACCATTTTGGCGAGAGAACAGATCATTAAATTCGCCATTTCGGATGCGCTTCCACCCATGACTCTAAATCTCATGGTCATGCCCTCTTGGGCGTTGCTCCATTGCCGTTATTTCGCGTTTCCCCGACACGGGTTATATACCCTCCACTGCAAGTACTGCCACTCGATAGCTATGAGTATTTACTACACGTTCTCGTAGAATATAGACGGTAGTCAGAGGACCGTGCATGTTTTTCACTGGCATATTTACTGCATCTGTACAGAGCAATAGAAGTGATTTATGGAGCTACGATGTGTTGTTGAATGTGCGAACTGGTTTAAGCTGACACGCCTATTGTGCGACGACTGAGTCAGGCGTTTCCGCTTTGCTTTTACTATGGTGTACCATGTACGCTGTACTGTGGTATAGGTGGTTATTTTACATTAGGTCTAGTAGAGATAAAATCATGGACATTTTATACCGTTATTGCGTCATTTTCTACATACATTTATCAGCCAAAACTTTACGAGCTCCTTTGTAATAGCAGGCCAGTGGCTATTTTTTATGATTAGCTAAATCCTTGGTAGGACTCCAGAAGTGCATAACACCAAATATTTATGGACTGGTCGGGTAAACTACGAGCTGGGGCTTTGTGGTTGTGCAGCTGGCGTCCGCTAGTGACCTAGATGCGCTGCATGGAGTTAATATCAAGAAAATTTGGTGAGTTCAGTATCAAGTTTCACGAAGCACTATAGTAAAGAGTTGGAAGTCAGCATCAACGTCTGGGAAGACATCAAGTACGAACACCACGCGGGGTTGCCGCGTGGTCAGCGGCGCCTTGCTTCGGTTCGCGTGGCTGCCCCGTCGCAGGTTCGAGTGCTCCCTGGTACATGTGTGTGTGTGTGTGTGTGTGTGTGTGTGTGTGTGTGTGTGTGTGTGCTGTCCATACCGTAAATTACTTTAAGTTAGATTAAGTAGTGTTTAAGCCTAGGGACTAATGACCTCAGCAGTTTGGAAATTACAACAAAAAATAAATAAATAAACACATAAGACAACAAAAAAATAAAGCATCACAGATGAAGGGATGCAGACGGTCCGCAGTAATATTCACGTAGTCCACTGCCATAATAGGGCTTTTGATTACTACCACAGGTCCCATGGGCGCCCAGACGAATCTTCCCCAACGGCTTCGGTCCGTGACATGGAGCGTGTTTTCAGCAGCCGTTCGCATCTATGTGCCATATTTGGACTAGATCATGGACCTGATGTAACAAAAGCACGAATGAACTGACCAAGTTACTAATTTTCATTGACACACGGTCCACCGTACTCGTAACTGACGACCTGGTTGTGCAAACATGGAAGCACTGCGACGGTATCTAACGATAACTGTTAAGTAGTTACTCTTCCTAAACAGCATTCCATATGAACAAACCAGTAGCTTCTTTTCCTTCAGTTATTCGTACTGTAGGTACTTGGGCTATGCACAGCTCTGTTTAAAAAGAAAAATAACTCGATGTAGTCACAGCGCACGTCTGCCTTCATGCCCCACATCTAATTCACTGCAGATAATAAACTGTAGCTGTGATCCTGCAGTAAAATAGTCTGTGAATTGGGTAGAATTGTAAAGTAATGAAATACACAGAAATAGAAAATAAAATAAAATGTAGAATTGAACAACAAGGGTTCTGTCTAACGTATGTAATTGATGTAGACGACAGAGAACTAAGTTGAATAATGGTTATTCAAGAAAGGACATCTCCAATAAACGGAAAGTGTGAGCTATGTGCGGTTTGTGTTGGTGCTGTTGGTAGGTTGGCATTGTGTAATAGGGATAGTGGCGTCTTGTTTTCTTCTTCTGTTTACTGGCGCCACTACGTTTGCTAGCGTTGTCTGTCGGCGAGTGGCAGCAGCAGCGTTTATCGATATCTAGTACCCGTACTATCTTTCGAAGGACATGAAGTGTTTTCCGGGTCGGGTGTGTCGGTAGTTCGGTTGGGACGGAGCAGCAGAGAGGCGCGGCAGCGCGGGGACATGCCGTGACCGCTGGTGGCACGAAGTTCTTCCCAGGTGAAGGGACGACCACGAAAAAGAAAATGCGACTTATCCACCGCTCGTATTCCCCTCAGGACACTAGAAAGTAACTCCCGTTCTGACAAGTCGACTAACAAGGTCAAGCAGGTCGTCTTGCCTCTGTCCACATATTGATATAGCTCCTCCTTAATTTGCTGCATCTGCCATATACGGGGTGAGTCACCTAACGTTACCGCTGGATATATTTCGTAAACCACATCAAATACTGACGAACCGATTCCACAGACCGAACGTGAGGAGAGGGGCTAGTGTAATTGGTTAATACAAACCATACAAATATGCACCGAAGTATGTTTATTTAACACAAACCTATGTTTTTTTTTAAATGGAACCACGTTAGTTTTGTTAGCACATCTGAACATATAAACAAATACGTAATCGGTGCTGTTTGTTGCATTGTAAAATGTAAATTACATCCGGAGATATTGTAACCTAAAGTTGACGCTTGAAACATTGTCCTCACTTCATTGCAGGGCCCAAACAGCTGCAACATACATCGCGTTTCTCCAGAATGATCTGCCAACGTTGCTCGAAACGCGTCGACGTATGTGGTATCAGCATGATGGTGCACCTGCACATTCCGCAATTAACACTAGGCTGACCCTTGACAGGATGTTCGACGGGCGTTTCATAGGACGTGGAGTACGCATAAATTGGCCAGCCCGTTCTCCTGATCTTACACCTCTGGACTTCTTTCTGTGGGGTACGTTAAAGGAGAATGTGTACCGTGATGTGCCTACAACCCCAGAGGATATGAAACAACGTATTGTGGCAGCCTGCGGCGGCATTACACCAGATGTACTGCGGCGTGTGCGACATTCATTACGCCAGAGATTGCAGTTGTGTGCAGCAAATGATGGCCACCACATTGAACATCTATTGGCCTGACATGTCGGGACACACTCTATTCCACTCCGTAATTGAAAACGGAAACCACGTATGTACGTGTACCTCACCCCTCATAGTAATGTACATGTGCGTCAGTGAAAAAGACCAACAAAAAGGTGTTAGCATGTCGTACACACGATCGATACACACGATTGAACAGCGGAGGAGTGGTACTCAAGCGACAAGTTTAGGTTACAATAACTCCGGATGTAATTAACATTTTACACTGCAACAAACGGCACTGATTACCTATTTATTTATATGTTCAGATGTGCTAACAAAACTAACGGGGTTCCATTTTAAAAAACGTAGGTTTGTGTTAAAAAACATACTTCCGTGCATTTTTTTATGGTTTGTATTAACCAATTACACTAGCCCCTCTCGTCACGTTCGGTCTTTGGTATCGATTCGTCAGTATTTGATGTGGTTTACGAAATATATCCAGCGGTAATGTTAGGTGACTCACCCTGTATAGCGACACTGGAGCTGTTTGCCAACTCCCACGGTCAATCTATTGTTAATTACAAGCTCCCACTACCGCGACAAGGAAAACCCCTCTGCCTGGCTGTGGATATGCGGGTCCTCAATTCCCCTCTAGCTAACAGATAGCGATGAAAGTACTTGATGCGAAACGCCAAAGGCATCAGCGTGTTGCTCAAGGCGAACCAACAATCATAATAACCTTTCAATTTGCTCGAGTCGGTCTATCACTACCTCTGTGATATCCCAAAAGAGCTGCGCCAGAGCATTAGGCAATTTAGCAAACGCTGCATCTAATCTCTCGGGAGACATAAGTGCATCATCCCCTGACTGGCTCGCGTGCCCACCTAAAGACAGCAAGTCCTGCTCCCAAGTTCTCTTCCTATCAAGCTCTAATCATCTAATAACTGCAATTCATTAATCAAGGACCCCAATTCAGCGGTTGATTCCTTGTAACGATCCTCTAATTTTACTGTCCTTAAATCAGCTATCTGGTTGGTTAAATGTACTAACTGTGCCCCCACCCTGTCTAACTGCCACTAGGTCGAGTGCCTTCCAAAAACCTAATGGTGTCCTCAGGGCCGCTAATAGCCTTGTACAAAATCTCAATGCTCCTCTCGTCTCACCCACAACATCCTGCGTGATGTCAACCGGCTGAAGAACGGTAGCACTCAAACGGGCTGCGAAGTGCGTGACACTACCGTGAATAGGCTGGCGCCTTATCGCCAGCTGATAAATGAGGTGGTCTACATCTACATCTACATCTACATGACTACTCTGCAATTAAAATTTAACTGCTTGGCAGGGGGTTCATCGAACCACAATCATACTATATCTCTACCATTCCACTCCCGAACAGCGCGCGGGAAAAACGAACACCTAAACCTTTCTGTTCGAGCTCTGATTTCTCTTATTTAATTTTGATGATCATTCCTACCTATGTAGGTTGAGCTCAACAAAATATTCTCGCATTCGGAAGAGAAAGTTGGTGACTGAAATTTCGTAAATAGATCTCGCCGCGACGAAAAACGTCTTTACTTTAATGACTTCCATCCCAACTTGCGTATCATATCTGCCACACGATGTCCTCCGTCAATCCCACCTGGTAAGGATCCCACACCGCGCAGCAATATTGTAACAGAGGACGAACGAGTGTAGTCTAAGCTGTCTCTTTAGTGCACTTGTTGCATCTTCTAAGTGTCCTGCCAATGAAACGCAACCTTTGGCTCGCCTTCCCCACAATATTATCTATGTGGTCTTTCCAACTGAAGTTGTTCGTGATTTTGACAGCACGTACTTAGTTGAGTTGACAGCCTTGAGAATTGTACTATTTATCGAGTAATCGAATTCCAACGGATTTCTTTTGGAACTCATGTGGATCACCTCACTCTTTTCGATATTTAGCGTCAACTGCCACCTGCCACACCTTCCAGCAATCTTTTCTAAATCGCTTTACAACTGATACTGGTCTTCGGATGACCTTACTAGACGGTAAATTACAGCATCATCTGCGAACAACCTAAGATAACTGCTCAGATTGTCACCCAGGTCATTTATATAGATCAGGAACAGCAGAGGTCCCAGGACGCTTCCCTGGGGAACACCTGATATCACTTCAGTTTTACTCAATGATTTGCCGTCTATTACTACGAACTGCGACCTTCCTGACAGGAAATCACGAATCCAGTCGCACAACTGAGACGATACCCCATAGGCCCGCAGCTTGATTAGAAGTCGCTTGTGAGGAACGGTGTCAAAAGCTTTCCGGAAATCCAGAAATACGGAATCAACCTGAGATCCCCTGTCGATAGCGGCCATTACCTCGTGCGAATAAAGAGCTTGCTGCGTTGAACAAGAACGATGTTTTCTGAAACCATGCTGATTACGTATCAATAGATCGTTCCCTTCGAGGTGATTCATAATGTTTGAATACAGTATATGCTCCAAAACCCTACTGCAATGATATAGGTCTCCATTTCGATGGATTACTCCTACTACCCTTCTTAAACACTTGTGCGACCTGTGCAATTTTCCAATCTGTAGGTACAGAACTATCGGTGAGCGAGCAGTTGTATATGATTGCTAAGTAGGGAGCTATTGTATCAGTGTAATCTGAAAAGAACCTGATCGGTATACAATCTGGACCTGAAGACTTGCCCGCATCAAGCGATTTGAGTTGCTTTGCAACCCCTAAGGTATCTACTTCTAAGAAACTCATGCTAGCAGCTGTTCGTGTTTCAAATTCTGGAATATTCCATTCATCTTCCCTGGTGAAGGAGTTTCGGAGAACTGCGTTCAATAACTCCGCTTTAGCGGCACACTCGTCGGTAACAGTACCATCGGCACTGCGCAGCGAAGGTATTGACTGCGTCTTACCGCTTGTGTACTTTACATACGACCAGAATTTCTTCGGATTTTCTACCAAATTTCGAGACAATGTTTCGTTGTGGAACCTATTAAAGGCATCTCGCATTGAAGTCCGTGCCAAATTTCGCGTGTCTGTAAATGTTAGCCAATCTTCGGGATTTCGCGTTCTTCTGAACCTCGCATGCTTTTTCCGTTGCGTCTGCAATAGCGTTCGGACCTGTTTTGTGTACCATGGTCCTTCATCAACAGGCTGATCCCGGGGCACTGCCTGACCGCCATTACAACTGGTTACCTGAAACAACCAAATAGGAAACACTGACAGAGTTACATTTCGAACCAACAGTAACTGTAAGGGCAATATTGCAATTGTAACCACGCTCTGCTATCACTGATACGTGGGACTAAGGGAAAGCAGGAAAAGGTATGGACGGGGCCTAATCAGTTACCGCTGGTTGCACAGTAAACACATACACTGCATTTAAGCAAATAATTTTTTCAAAACAATCATTTCATAAAAATTGACTGTGACACAAGCTACACTGACTGCTGAAAGCCTCAATAAGAAAGAATTGAAAATTATTAGTCGGCTGAAGGCCACAAGCCATATTTCAGAACAATTAGCGGCTGAAGGTCTGAATTACAAGTGAGGAAGACAACTACACGCTAAAAATACCAAAATAATATTTAAAACAATCATTTAAAAAAAATTGACTGACACACAAGCTACAATGACGGTTGAAGGCCTTACTAAGAAAGAATTCAAATTATTGTTGGCTGAAGACCACGAGCAATACTTCAGAATAATTAACGACTGAAGGCCTGATATATAAATGAGGAAGATAGTTACACGTTAAAAATTCTAAAATTATTTTTAAAAAATCATTAAAAAGGCTACACTGATGGCTGAATGCCTTATTAAGAAGAATTCAAATTAATTGTCGGCTGAAGGCTACAAGCAATAGGAATAATTTAAACATAATACTATTTTTTAAACAATTAACATAATAAAGCCAAATAAAGGTGGGAGTGATCCACAGACAGTGCTCCAAGGATCGACCTACAGCTGCGTAAGCGGTGAGACAGCCAGCCAAGCGTTATGCTCACGTAACAGGATGACAACTCAAACTAGGTATAGTTTAAATGCCGACCAACCCTCTTACCAAATCCACCTAACATCTGATAACCATTACAGCCATGAAATAATTCAGGAGATGGTGAAGTGACAGACAGCACTGCGTCTGCAGAATCCCGCTTTTAAACAACGAAAGTCAGAAGGAACCACTCCACAAATGCAGTACGCAGACAGCTTTAAAATAACTGCTTATTCAAACACTAAATACACAAAGACCCGCGAAAACAATTCCACCAACAACTCAAACAATGCTAAAACCAGTCAGTGTGGGACAACCAGCGGGAACCACAAGTCGGCACAAACACAGAGGGCCCAGTAGTGGTCTTAAGACCAAATACCCGTCGTCCGATGAGACGACCGACCGAACGACCAACCACCGGTCGTCCCCGCTCAAGTCAGGCAAGAGAAAGGTATCAGTATAAATCGTCGACTGAAAGCTTATCGCCATGAAATCACTTCCTCGGACGGACACACACACGCAAGTGAAGGTTGCGCTACTCGGATATAACGATCCATTCAACTTAAACTCGCTGAATCCGGACCTCGACGTGGTCGTGCAGCCTCGCGACCAAATTCTTCCCTCGGGCAGTGCATGTATCGCCAGCTGTCCGGGCGAGTACTCGGCTTTGTGAGAACCTCACTGCTCCTCCCGCCTTCCCTAAGTCCCAAGTTTCAAAGTGATCCTATAATAAAGACTTAAAATACAGGCAGAAAATACCTTTATCAAATGTGATAAAGTTACGTCGAGAGCTTTATGAGACTGATAGCAAAATCCCGAAACTAAACAGTCATCACAGACTCGCGGAAGATAAGGTGATTTCATGATCACAGTATGCGAAATATTCATCAGCTCAAAACAGTTCAGAGTTCAGCAGGATGATTCACAAATTAACATAAGCTAGACAAAGAATAGTAACTCAGACACCGTCTGTCCTCGGCTCCGAAATATAAGCGGAGCACATTCATACCTCTCGTGAGTTAGAGTTCTTTCAATGGGTACAGTATCGTAGCGGCCGTTCACTGCCCAGAATCAATCATCTACACCGCTGAATTACGTGCGTTACCACAGGCACTCTCCCTTCGTTCAGCACTCGATACAATGTGTCCCAGTCACTCATCTGAACTCTCGGGAAGTCCCCATCTTCACTTGACTCCAGCAGTGTTCCCCCACCGTACAACTATCGCTGGCTGAAAGTTATCCACGCCAAAAATATATCTTTCTCATGCGCTTCAAACATGATTTGACTCAAATGTTACAAACATTCTGTCACATTCAGCCATTTGCAATAAATTAGCCAGTATTCTTGCGCAAGTGCGTACACATTAAATGACAACGAATTTTCGTTAAATGTAGTTTAAACATTGATCCAGGTCTGTTTGTCGGAAGTGAGTTTTGGCTTTCTTTAACAAAGGTAGTGTCCGCTAACACAGGCCACTGGCTACTTTTAATTGGCACAGTTGTTGAACAACACTTGCAATCAACATTTAAATAAAGTTACTGGCGCAATAGTAAACTATTATTTAAATAAAAACACAAGTATAACAAAATATGAGTTATTCATGCTGCATTCATCGGCTGTGTAAATGTGGAGGATACGATGTTCTGAAAAACATTTGCACAATGAAAAATATGTAAAAAACGTTGTAAATCAATAACTGAAATAGATACAGATACGTAGCTTTCAGGTGTGATAGCTATCATCTGGAATACGAGTTTGTTTAAATGATATGAAGCGACTAAAAATTGTAAATCCAGAGGTTGTGAAAGATGAGCTTCTGCAGCTTTAAAGATATTGAGATACTGTTGGGTCTTTGGATGTGTCTCATTTTCCGGAGATCGTAGACATATTCAGATTTGCGCTAATATCTTACCGAGTTAACGTGAATATCAAAGAGCTGTAACTTAGCCATCTTTAAGTTTCTCTGACACTCCGCCATTTCTTGGAGAATCTCCTTCACAAAGGGCACTCGATAACAGCTGACGAAACTCCCAACTTGGCGATTCTCCCCACGTCCCATCCTTTGCTAACTCGTGGCCGTGGCGGCCTACGCGGCAGAGTCGTTTTGTCGGTCCTGGGCCCCCATAGTTTCGCAAACAAATCCGCCTTACCTTGCACTAGTTCTAGGTGGTCGAGTAGCTCACCTACTTACGTGCAACGTTAAAACACTGTTGCTGAGCCCATGTCCACCATTATGAGCAGAACAACGTGCGCCAAAACATTTGTGCCTGCCACAGCATGTAGTCTGTCGCCATATCGGGCTTTACAGACTGGGCAAGCCTCCGATTTCCACTTTCAGTGACGAGGCGTAGACGTCCAATGCCTTGTCGCCTACTTGTGGTTTCACCGTTCCTCAACCAGATTCCGTAGAAACTGACGACAGCAGCACCCGAACAGCCCAGCAGCTTCGTGATTTCCCAGTTGCTCGTTCTTTGGTTCCGGGCCATATCAGACCGCCATTTATTGATGTTGCTTGTGTCAGTGGTTGCCCCATCTGCGGCTCATATAACCACCAGAATGATTCCGCCTTCGTCGCAGCTGCGCTTATACACTTTCGTTAGCGAGCCACGTGCCCGCTAAATCACCAAGTCCCGGTCAGTCGAACAGTGGGCAGTGGTCTTAATGTTTTGCCTCGTGAGTGTATCAAATTTTCGGTATATATGCTCAGTACTGAGTTACTGTGCAGCGAAACTTGTCGATCGATGATAATTGTTTGCTAACTGGGATTAGAGCGCGAAACGTTGACTTTTGCGTGCAATATCTGATCATACACGACCTTCTAACTGCCCTTACAGCATTTTTAGATCCGCCGTGATCTTTCTTGCAGTTTCCAAACTCCGCCCAAGTTCTCCTGCATATATTTCTGACGAGCACTCTCCGAAGAAAGAGATTTCGGAGAAATACACTGAAGCGCCAAAGAAACTCGTATAGGCAAACGCATTCAAATACAGAGATATTTAAACAGGCAGAATAGGGCGTTGCGGTCGGAAACGCCTACGTAAGACAACAAGTGTTTGGCGCATTTGTTAGATCGGTGGTATAAGTGATATTGAACGCTGTTTTATAGTCGGCGCTCGAGTGATGGGAAACAATATCTTCGGGATAGCGATGAAATGGGGATTTTCCCCTGCGACTATTTCTGGAGTGTCCCATGAATATCAGAAATCCGATAAAACTTCAAATCTCCGTCATAGCTGCGGTCGGGAAAAGATCCTGCAAGAACGGGACCAACAACGATTGAAGATAATCGTTTAGCGTGACAGAAGCGCAACCCTTCCGCAAATTGCTGCAGATTTCAATGCTGGGACTTCAACGAGTCAGGGCTGAACTATTCAACGAAACATCATCGATATGGGCTTTAGGGGACGAAAGCCCACTCGTGTACCCTTGATGATTGCTCGACACAAAGCTTTACGCCTCACCTGGGCCCATAAACCCCGACGTTGGACTGTTGATGGCTGAAAACAGTTGCCTGGTAGAATGAGTCTTGTTTCAAATTATATCGAGCGGATGGACGTGTACGGCTGTGGAGACAACCTCTTGAATCGATGGATTCTGCATGTCAGCTGGGGAGTTTTCAAGCTGGTGGAGACTGTGTAATGGTGTGTGGCGTGTGCAGTTCGAATGATATGGGACCCGTGATACGTCTGGATACGACTCTGACAGGTGACACGTACGTAAGCACCCTGTCTGATCACCTGCATCCATTCATGCCGATTGTGCATACCGACGGACTTGGGAAACTCCAGAAGGACAGTGCGACACCCTTCATGTTCATAATTGCTACAGAGTAGGTCCAGAAACACTATTCTGAGTTTAAACACTTCCGCTGAACACCAAACTCTCTAGACACGAACGTTATTGAGCAATTAGGGATTTCTTCCAACGTTCTGTTCAGAAGAGTTCTCCGCCCCCTCACACTCTTACGGATTTACGGACAGCCCTGCACGAATTATGTTATTAATTCCCTCCAGCACTACTTCAGACATTAGTCGATACCATGCCACGTCGTGTTGCGGCACTTCTACGTGCTCGCGGTGGCCCTGCATGGTATTAGCCAGGTGATTTCTTTGGCTCTTCAGTAAAACTTCGACTCTGTGGAATGTGCACTGCTGAAGTAGGCAGGTGGATTTCTTGCAGCCAGTGTCTGCAGAGGGATTCGCTTATTAGCCATTGATGTGCATCACAAATTAGGTACTCATACTTCTAATTTGCATTATGTCCTATGAACTACGTTGTTCTCTCCAGCTGAGATTATAACGATAATTGAAATGTTACATCACCTTCTTTATGTTCTCTTAGACGTTTCAGTAATTAGGAGTTTCACTTCGTGAAGCAGTTATAAAGGCCCTCACTGTTAACAAGTGTATTTCCGTCTCCTCTCTCGCACAGCTTTCTGCTGAGCGACATATAAAGATACGGGGACTGGAAGCTATTTTCACAGGAAACAGACCGGGAGTTAGAGGAGTTCGTGACGGTGTGCGGCTACGAGCGGTTAGAAAGTGTTTTCCGATAACGATAACAGGAGGCGATGCCGAGAATGCAGCACGCGAAAGCAAGAGACAACTTTAATATTATCTCAAAGTGCCGTTATACATCCATTCTCTCTTTGAAAAAAAAAATAAATCTACCTCAGTAATTAAATCTTCCTGACATTATATTACTGTTAATGAAATTGTTCTACTAAGGGTAAATAAATTTCCCCATTCAACGTTCAAGAAGCTGCCTAACGAATATTAGAGTAATATTGGATATTTAATAAAGACTGTTTACTCACGAAGCACGCTAGCTTTTGTTTAATGAAGTACGCAGCTACCTTTTCGTATTTTATGTATTCTGAAGTGGCCGATTAATTTTCTTCCGTTATCCCTCTTTTTTTGCATCCTGTGACTTTCCTGGACGATACCGATGCCAGTTCCTTGCGCAGTGCCATGGACTGCTGTTTCGTTGTTGTTTTCCAGCTTAATTGCTGTTTTGTTGTCAGTTTTGCTAATAAAAGGATATCATTAATACATGACATGTCTCCTCTCATGCTAACGGATTCTGAATACAGTTATTGCGCCTTCTAACAGCGTAACGTGTGCCTCAGCTTTATGTCACTATTCACTTACGCTTTCTTTTATCTTACATCGAGGTTCATTTCCGCCCAAACGTCGGTCGACGTACACGTCACGATTTCGTAAATATTCAGTCTATCGTTGTAACAAGCTGGAAGCTATATGCCTCTAAACGTGAGTGTAAATGGCGCAGCTATTTCTGAATTTATTAATGTAATATGTAAAAGGTCGGTGATAACTGCGCACACAAGTTTTCTGTTCATTTCCATCGATACTACGTAGTTCAGATATACTTGTAGCTGCCGTTTATAAAAGTAAGTAACGTGATTTGTGTGACTAGAATCTGTGACACAGAATTTCAGGGTTGGTGTGGCATATTTCCCTTTAAAATATAAAGCTCAGTTGAGTTGTTTTTGTAGAGGTCTTTGCAAACATTCATTTGCGACTACTCAGATACGAGGATCATCAGTGAAAATAGTTGAAATACATGGCACTAAGACTATGAAAATAAACATTTCTTTAAGCAAGACCGATGGGAAGCAAGACAGGAAAGAAGTCAATCCCAACAATCGAGGTTCTTTGCATGTCGACGAGTGAACATTGCGAATGTGTTGTAGACTACATCTGGCTTTTAACGGAGAATGCTATCTTGATCTTAAGATTCACTTCCCCGCAATATTACCCTGCGCGAATGGCGTCATTTACATTCCAGGAAAAATTTACAAGTTTATGAGGTTATCCAGCAATCGATGCTTTACTACACTTAGCCTCCTCTTTTTACTGCTTCTCCTTTTTATTACATCCTTGAACAAATGTGACAGCGCTCGTTCCTTAAATAACAGAGTTGCGTCCCGTTGAAAGAAGAAATTGTCCTCAACAGAATGTTGCTTTTAAGAAAGAAGATACAGAGTCGTGAACCCAAAAGTGATTAAATTCTACGAAAACCAAATTGTTTAAACTTAAATTCCACGAATAGTGTCTTGTAAATAGACAACATTTTGATTGGCGATGATAATTTTTGTATTAAGTGTTACAGTTAGCAGTCTCCTTCCATCCGAAATGAGTGTGCTGTGATTTTACAGGATCAGTCATCCCTCTCCCTTCTTTCCACATAAACAGTCATCCAAGGCAATACAAAATCCACCCAGTCTGAAATATTGTACATTTGACATGTTTGCTAGGGTACTGACAACAATGTACTTCGATAATCACACATTTGAAGTATGGTCATTCAGAATATATGAAACAGTCTACAACGTTATTGCCTACAACAATTGGTTGTGCTGTTCACAGGATGATAATTTCGAACCAGCGGAGTGTGCGTTCTTCTTAAGATACTTGGAAGATTAAAACTGTGCTCTGGGTTGATTTTTTAACCTGGAATATCGCCTTCCGCGAGCAGTGTGTTACCAACTGAGCTATCCAGGCACAATATACGACCACTCCTAAGAGCCTCAATTCTGCCAGTACCTCACTGCATTTGGGTATACTCTGCAGACACTTTCCTACATACCACACCAGATAAACACTCTTAGAAGAAAGAATTTTGTATCAGGAGGATTCTAGACCACATACACTATCTGATCAGAAGAATCTGGGCACCTGTTACTGACATTAATATACAGGGTGTTACAAAAGGTATGGCCAAATTTCCAGGAAACATTCCTCACACACAAATAAAGAAAAGATGTTATGTGGACATGTGTCCGGAAACGCTTAATTTCCATGTTAGAGCTCTTTTTAGTTTCGTCAGTATGTACTGTACTTCCTCGATTCACCGCCATAATTTCATACGGGATACTGTACCTGTGCTGCTAGAACATGTGCCTTTACAAGTACGACACAACATGTGGTTCATGCACGATGGAGCTCCTGCACATTTCAGTCGAAGTGTTCCTACGCTTCTCAACAACAGATTCGGTGACCGATGGATTGGTAGAGGCGGACCAATTCCATGGCCTCCACGCTCTCCTGACCTCAACCCTCTTGACTTTAATTTATGGGGGCATTTGAAAGCTCTTGTCTACGCAACCCTGGTACCAAATGTAGAGACTCTTCGTGCTCGTATTGTGGACGACTGTGATACAATACGCCATTCTCCAGGGCTGCATCAGCGCATCAGGGATGCCATGCGACGAAGGGTATATGCATGTATCCTCGCTAACGGAGGACATTTTGAACATTTCATGTAACGAAGTGAAGTCACGCTGGTACGTTCTGTTGCTAGGTTTTTCCATTCCATGATTAATGTGATTTGAAGAGAAGTAATAAAATGAGCTCTAACGTGGAAAGTATGCGTTTCTGGACACATGTGCACATAACATATTTTCTTTCTTTGTGTGTGAGGAATGTTTCCTGAAAGTTTGGCCGTACCTTTTTGTAACACCCTGTATATACTGCCAACCGTTCGCCTTTTTTACGGTTTGAACTCTGCTGGGGACCCTTTGGATCAGGTGTCTGAATGTGTGTGGAGGAATGGCAGCCCATTCTTGCCATAGTACTTACCCTAGGTAGTGATGATGGACACTGGGTTCTAGAGAAGAAATCGACGCTCTGGCTCGCCCACAGGTGTTCCACTGGGTTCAGGTCGTGACAGTTAGCATTCCAGCACACTTCAGGAATGCCATTCTCCATAAACCATGGTCTCACAAATGCTGCCTTATATCAGGTTGCATTGTCATGCTGGCAGGACATTTTCTCTCAAACAGCTCCTCTACTGTATGCAGTACACAGCTCTATAAAACGTGTTCATACACTTCCACTTATAGCGTTATATTTAAGCGCAATAGCAGGGCTTCACCTTAATTCATAAAAACACCCCCATACTTCAACACCAACTCCTCTGTCCTTCACTTTTGGCACAACACATGACGGCAAGTGACGGTCTCCAGGTATTCGTCAAACCCAACCTCTGCCATTGGACTGCCACAGAGTAGAGCACGATTTATCACGTGAAAGCATCCCAGTCACCACAATTCTATTGACGTCGTTTTTCACGTCACCCCAAGGATCGCATGGCATTGGCTATAGAAGGTTGTGTTTGATGACGAGTTTCTCGAACAATGTACCCTACTCTTTTTAACTCCTTTCGCACAGTCACAATGACGGAAGAGTTGCTAGTAGCGCTTTGCAAACTACGAGTGATTCCATTTGCTAATTTCTTCCAATTTCTTACAAACACCTTTTGCAATTCTCGACTGTCTCTGTCCATTCGTACATTAGGCCGGCCTGATCTCAGTTTAGCAATGATTGTCCAACGCGTTTTCAAAATCACATCACCAACAGTCGAAATGAGTAGTCTCAGAATGGTTCAGATGTCCCCATTGGGGTTAGTCTCTCTTCAGATACTCTCGTACAATCACTAGTCCATGTTCAAAGTCACTGAGGACATCTGACCAACCCTCTCTATTGTTAAAACTCCTCTACTGACAATATTTCTCGCCTCTTCATATACTGACTGTTCCACCTTTCATGGTGCTCGGCTCCGCGTTACATATGGGCTTGTGGATACTTCTGATCATACAGCGTATACGCCACTGTAGAGAGAACGATCACAGAATCAGTTTCATGGCTCGAGGCCAGCAAACTTGTCACAGTGATAATACCGGTTTCCGTCAGATCACCGAAGCTAAGCTCAGTCAGATTTACCATATGCTCCTCCATATCGACATCCAGGAATTCCTGTCGATACCGTTGGGCCTTCTGAGGCCTGTTTGGACGCAGTTGTTTCCTCCAGAATGAGTTTTCATTATCTGATCTGAAATTTCCTGGAAGTTTAAAACTATGCCGTAAATGAGACTCGAACCTGGGAACTTATCCTTTTGTGGGTGACTGTTGGACCTATTGAGTTATCGAAGCACGACTTACGACCGAACTTCGCAGCTTCTCTTCCAACAGTATCTCATCTCCTAGCTTCCAAATTTCACGAAAATTCTTCTGTGGGATTAGCAATTATGGAATAAAGGATACTGCAATGTTATGGCTTAGCTACAGCCTGGGGGGATGGTCTCCAGAATAAATATCACTCTGTATCGGACTGAGCTCACCACTGGTGAGTTTAATCTGAGTCGTTTCGATTTTTCTGTTTTCTTAAAGGAGGTGCTGGGACATTTTATTCTGTTGCATGTAGCGAGGAAAAGCATACTTAACTGTATGTGACAACATATAGAGTAGTAAATATTCTCTCTTTTTATGTAAACATCTATAAATAAACTTACCCGAATTTAATAGGTGAAAATCAAATCGTTAATTCACGGAATATTGCGGGTTTGAAATAATAAATATACTTTCTCATTGTTTCTTGATGGTCTTGAGCAATTATTTAAATCATTTAGTCAATTTATTTCATAGACGAGATTTTCATTATCTACTAGCCAAGTGAATGTCGTTTGTTTCACTGGAAGGAGATGTTATAGCAGATAGTTTAGCACATCTGCTATGATGTGGATTGCTTTGTTTGATTGTAGTCTAAGGAAGTTATTTACATAAAAGTTTCTTGTACACTTTATTTCCTAATTGAGAAATATACTTTCTAAATTGGCCTCAGATTTTTGTAACAAAAGAGACTTTTATGGATTTTTGTGCTATTACATGACGCAGCAGTTGAAATTATTTATGGATTATCAGAAACATATTTCCAATCAATTACAAAAATCTGAAGGCAATAACTGACTAAAGGAGACGACTATAATTGCTTTTCATATAAACGTACTGAAAGCTACAAACCAATGCTGACGGTTACAGAGAACACTGGAGCCTGTTTGACGATATTTTTGGTTAAAAATACTTTTATTTATTAGTACGAAATACGTCGTCTGAGTGGAACTGCTGTAGATCTCAGGAGAACAAGAATTTAGGATGATAATTTTTCATAGTCCTCGAGTAACATATTAATATGTGCAGCACAAATGAAATCCAGTAATTTAATCAACAGGCTGCAACTTCATGAAACTGTGGTTACCGGCTTAAATTAGAGAAGTGAAACGGGAAAACTGTATTTCCAACTCTAGCGAACTAATTACACATACGTATTAGCAACAACGTTGCTTCCGCTACTTTCCTCACCAAGACTGAGATTATCTGTGACAGTTGTATATTTCCAAAGCGTCTCCGTGCGAGAGATGGAGGTTAGGTACCAGGCATGTGAAAAAAACGCACTCTTTTCAGCTACTGCACACAAGAACTGTTCTACAAATTTGAATGTTATAGTGAAGAGATACGTTTTACTTGTGATTTTGTCATCACGGAACTCAAAAAGGAAGTTTAAATTTATTGGAAGAGTCACGTTCATCTCACAGAAGAAAATACACTGTAAGAAAGAAACAAAACGACGCACCACGAAAGAGTTACACAAATTGGTCACAATTTGATGCAAAATGGTAAAATGCCGTGCGTTGCAGAGCCATTTCAGCGTGCAGCTGCCAAGGATCGTAACAGACGACATGATCGATAATGGGGCACGCAGGGTTTGCGAATTTCATTCTGTGTACTTAGTTGGACATTATCTGTGCCTCTCAGACAGCCGCGTCAACAATAAATGGAGTAATCGGCTAATCTATCGAGGTTGAACAGGAGCGAGACCACTATTTGTGGCAGGTATGGGTGAACCATTGCCGAACACAGCGTCAAGAAGGAAGCAGTCGACCTACAGAGACGACAGAAAGTTTGTGCCCACCAACCGAGAGAGAGCCACTCAGAGCCCAAGATTCATCATTATCATCGATCCGAAGTGAAACAGGGTCTTCAGTGACCCCAAGGACAGTTAAAACGCGGCTGACGGAAGGAGGCTAAGCTCACGGCGTCTCTAGCGCCACCATTTGTATATGTACACACAAGCCCCTCTGCAGAAGTGTTAGGCACATTCATCCTGGAATCTCACTGACTGGATTAGCACCGTCTTCAGCATGAGCGCCGTTTCATATTGAGTCCCGATGACAGTGAAGACGTTGTAACGTCCCCTTTGAAAAATTATGAATGACTCTGCTAATAAACCTCTTACGTTATTTGATTTTCAAACAGCTGAGAAAAACTGAACGTACTCAGACATTTCTCCCTTTACTTATTCTGATCATCATTCAACTGACACACAATATTTTTTTTTTATCGCAACGCAATCTGACTTTGAATAGTCCCTACAAATGAATGGCCCTGACTAACAATAACCTGTACCTTTCATGAATCACTTGCCTCACTAAAATCTTCATTACTCGAACTACTGCAAAACAGCGAGCGCCAATAACGCCAGCTAAATGAAAGATTCTAACTATTCAAGGCACTAACTGCTGATAGGAATAGCTAGCAAATGAAAGATTTTGATAGAGAACAAACAATTTATTTACCTTAATAATGCTCAAAGGATGACATCTGTCTTTACAAATTTCCTTTTTCTGGCGGACACACGTCCAGACCGTGCTCACATAGTAATCTCTCAAAACTCTGGCATTTCTCTCTCCACATCCCCCACTGCTGGCGGCTCACCTGCAACTGCATAACGCTACGCGCTGTTCACATCCAACTGCCCAACACTACACAAGCGAATATTCCAACAATGAGTCCAACCAGCCACAGACTGCACACAACACAGTCAGTGATTTTCATATAGAGCGCTGCGTGGTGGTACCAACATTAAAAATCTAAACAGCCCACTTACAACGTATCTTGAGTAGCTCCGGACAGTGGTGGGGTAACAATCTGTCGCCCGCGCTACGGCCCTTACAACGAGGAGTACAGCGAGTAGTAACACATTTGGTTATCATCCACGGCATCCTGACAGCAGAGCGATACGTCGACTATATTATACGCCCCGTTTTGTTGTCCTTCATGGCCATCCATCCTGCGCTTAAATTTCTGCAACGTGATAGCCGCCCGCACCCGAGGTGAGATTCTACTACTTGTCTTCGTCTATTCCAAACTCTATTTTCACCAGCAAGGTCGACAGATTTCTCGCCAAATGAGAACGTTTGAAGCGTTATGAGATCGACCATCCAAACAACTGGACATTTTGTCGACCTGAAGTGTTATTTGGGTAGAAATGAAATGTCGTGTGGCGAGGGCCTCCAGTCGGGTAGACCGTTTGCCTGGTGCCAATCTTTCGATTTGACGCCACTTAGGCGACTTGCGCGTCGATGGGGATGAAATGATGATGATTAGGACAACACAACACCCAGTTTCTCCTGAGTGGAGAAAATCTCCGACCCAGCCGGGAATCGAACCCGGGCCGTTTGGATTGACAGCCTGTCGCGCTGACCACTCAGCTACCGGGGCGGACTATTTGGGTAGAATTTCACACGACATGACTCATAAGGACATCCAACAACTTTTTCACTCAGTGCCAAGCTCAATAACTGCTCGGATACAAATCATTGACTTGCTCAGTTCGTGAAACAATTTATCTTGAATAAATTATCAAATTTTTTTCTGAAATGTTGATCATTTGTTTGTCTGATGGCAATAGTATCCTGTACACAAGGTACTAAAAGGCAATGTATTGGCGGAACAGTGATTTCTGTTCAGGTAATTCATGTGATAAAATGTCCAGTGTAATTATGTTTGCACGACTTTAATTAGCAGACTTGAATGCGGAATGGTGGTTACAGTCAAATGCATGGCGCACTCCACTTCGATATTCCTCAGGAAACACAGTACTCCAAGATGCACAGTGTCAAGAGTGAGCCGAAAATTCCACATTACGGGCATTACGTCTCACCATGAACAACACAGTGGCCCATGGCCTTCCCTTAACGACCGAGAACAGCGTTCGCGTAGTTGTCAGTGCTAATATACAAGCAACAATGGGTGAAATAAGCGCAGAAATAAAAGTGTGAAGTATGACGAACATATCCATTAGGACTGTGGGATGAAATGTGGCGTTAATGGTCTATGGCAGCAGATGACCGACGGGTGTGACTCAGCTAACTAGACGGCATCGCATGCAGCGCTTCTCCTGGTCTCGTGACCGTATCACTTGCAAACATAAACTTTTTTTTTTTTTGAGCTGTCAGTCTTTTCGCTGGTTTCATGTAGTTCGCCAAAAGTTACTCATCTGTGCCAGCCTCTTCATCTCAAGTAGCAACCTACGTCCTTAATTATGTGGCGGATGTATTCCAATTTCGGTCTTCCTCTACCGTATTTATCGTCTACTGCTCCCTCTAGTACCATGGAAGTTATTACCTGATGTCTTTACAGATATTGTCCTGTCCCTTCTTTGTGTCAGTGTTTTCCGTATGTTATTTTCCTCTCCGTTTCTGCGCAGAACCTTCTCATTCCTTACCTTATCAGTCCGCCTAATTTCCAACTTTCTTCTGATGTACCACATCTCAAATGATGTTCCGGTTTTCCCACAGTCTATTTTTCACTTCATACAGTGCTGTGTTCCAAATGTATATTCTCATAAATTTCTTCTTCGAATTAAGGCCTATGTTTGATACTAGTAGACTTTTCTTGGCCAGGAACTCTTTTTTTACCAGTGATAGTCTGCTTTCGATGTCCTTCTTGCTCCGTCCGTCATTGGTTATTTTGCTGCCTGGATAGTAGATTTTCTCATCTTCATCTACTTGGTGACCATCAAGCCTGATGATAAGTTTTTCACCGTTATCATTTCTGCTACTTCTCATTACGTTCGTCTTTCTTCTGTTTACACTCAATCCATGTTCTGTACTCATTAGACTGTTCATTCCATTCTGCAGACCATCTAACTCTTCTTCATTTTCACTGAGGATAACAACGTCATCAGCGAATTTTTTCATTGGCACCCTTTCACCCAGAATTTTAATTTCACTCCTGAACCTTTCGTTTATTCCCATCGTTGCTTCTTCGATGTACAGATTGAATACTAGGGGCGAAATACTACATTCCGGTCTTATACACTTTCTAATCCTAATATTTCATTCTTGATCTTACGCTCTTATTATTCCCAATTGGCTCTTGTACATGCTGTATATTACCCGTATATCCGTATAGCTTACCCCTATATTCCTCAGAGTTTCGATTTCGAACTCCATATTTCATTGTGGAACGCTTTTTCCACATCGACAAAGCCTATGAACGTGTCGTGATTTTTCTTCGATCTTGCTTGTATTATCAACCGCAACGTCAGAACTCCCTCTCTGGTGTCCTTACCTTTTTCCAACCAAATGTTCCTCTTTTTATATAGTTCTTAGCTGGTGCAGTCTCCTTTAATTTCCTTTCCCCACAACTTGCTATATCACAATATATGTACCTTGTACACCTATAAATCCATTGTTATTATCATCATTATTAGTATTTTATTGTCATAATCAGTGGCAGAGCTGCAGTATTACAACTACTGCTTGCATTAAATTTATGAATTTCGACATATCCGTCATTGTTAAACACGGACAGTACCACAGCCAAAACGAGTATTACGGTAGCGTTGACAATTGTAATATTGTTTATTAGTTCGTAGTCAGTATTATTTGCTACTTCCGACACTCAGATAATTTTAATACCATTTTTCTTCTTAAAATGGTTATTTTTTAGAAAGCTATTATTTAAGAGAAGCCCTGGTGGCATTAATCAGATGAGGCTAAATAAATAAAAAATAAATAAGTGTGTCTGTGTGTTACTCTTGACCGTACATTGTCTTTCAAAAAAGGTGCAGTTGACAATATTTTGAGGAAGTTCACAGCTGCCACCTGGAAAGTTTGTCATCACATCCTGAGATATTTTGCTCTCGTTTTGTATGTGTCAGCTGCAGAGTAAGCCGCACCTGTGTGGACTAGAACAGCTCACATCAAGTAGGTTGACTCTGCAGTCAATGACACTGTCCAAATTTTGTAGGGATGCATGAAGATACGTCCTGCTCCCACCGTCAGAAGGACGGTCGCTGCTCATGCGGAGAGGACGAAACAGATAAATGATCACCGTCATCCAATGCTCAATAATCTAGCTTTAGTCTTGAAATCTAGAAAAAGCTTCATTCGTAGGACACACTCACTGGATTGAACTCTGGAGTCTGACCTCATCACCAGCACCTGCCGCCAGATATCTTTGCAAAGGAACAGCTCATCCTAGGGCGATATCTCATTAGTCTTTTGGTGGGCGTTCCCCATTGTAAAACCAATACACAGATGTCGAGCGTCCTTCCAACCGATAGAGATGTGTTCCTGCGTCTGCAGAAGAGCATAGAATCAAGGACACTTTCTCAAGTGCCCTGTACTGGAACCAGCTTGCGCAGTCGAGTACCTGATCGAGGCCAACGCAGTTACTGTATTCTGAAAATACTGCTGAGATGTGCTGCACCTCGTGTTGGTGCTGTTTCTAGGTTTCTGTCCTCTGTTGGAGAACAGATCGTATCGTTTAGTAGACATGGTAGCGGTTGTTTGTCTTCTTCTTGTGTTGACTGGCACCACTTGGTTTCGCAAGCGTTGCCTGTCCGCTAGTGACAGCAGAAGCAGTAATCGATATGTAGTAAATGTGCCCCTATCTTTGGGGCGCCGTCGTGGTTCTTCCCGGTCGTGTCAGTGTGGAGTTCGGTTGGGGAGTCAGGAGGAGCCAGGTCCCCACAGTGCCGAAACACGCCGGGACCACTGGCGGAACTCATGGACTGCCAGATCGAAGGCCTGTGGTCACGAGGGTGCACGACCTCGTCGTAAACCGACTCCTGCAAGTTTTAAGTTGAGTGCATTAGGATTCAAGTGGAGAAACCTCCACCATTGTGAGATCTTGCGATTTTCCAGTGACTTGGGTTCCTGTTGCTGCTCATAGTGTTGCCGCGGCAAAAAGCAGCGAGTGGAGTGCTTGGGTATGGTGAATCTGATTAGCTTTCCTGGACTTCTAATTATTATTTATAGCGTTACTATTTGTTAAGTTCAACCAGTGGTATTTTTCCTGCCTCGTGGCCGCTAACGCCCCAGTTACCTGTCCTTGGGGTGAGTGTATGTAACGACAGAGTACGATTCCTCGCCTTGCCGCTGCTGTCCGGTGAGGCGTGTAGTTTTGGCAGCTTTCTTGATTGTAGGTTGGTTGGCGATTCTTCTACTCTGGTGGAAGTGATTCCTTTCTTGTTCAGGGCGCTCTAAGCACAGTATTCGGCGGGCAGAGTACAGACCGCCGGTTCCGGCTTTGGCGTATTTTTACATCTTTGCATTTGATTTATTGGACGTCAGGTAGCCTGAGGAAGATTATCATTAGTCATTCGTTAGACTTCCACTAGTCTGAGTTACCATCTTGTGAAGTGAATGCAACTCTTGGCTGCCTATCTCATCGCTCTGGAAAGTGTTCCTGGTGCACCGTCTGTGACTGGGCCTTGTGTTTTATTATTGTATTTGCTGTTTCATTGTATGTTTCTAAATTTTTTAATATATTTGCCATTCTTGGCATTAGAGCAGGTGACTGGCCCTTGTGTTTTATTATTGTATTTGCTGTTTCATTGTATGTTTCTAAATTTTTTAATATATTTGCCATTCTTGGCACTAGAGCAAGTTGAAATGTTGGCGCTACCATGTTTACCATCATTTTGTCTCACCCGTTTGGTGTTCAGTTGCCTGTCCTTGTAAATTAATCTTGTTATTGCATTGCTGTTTTAGAGTATGTTTGTTAATTTTTTTTTAATTGCCGCTCTTGGCGTTAAAGGCCTTCAGATGTGACTGTGGTTACTTTACTTAAAATTCTAATTGTGATCACATTGGATTATTTTTAAAACATTGTTTGCGTGTCTGTATTTTATACTCATTTCGTAAATTTTAACGTACTGAAAGCACTATTAATTATACAGTTCCTTATTCCTTCATTAATAACGTGTGATATCTATAATTTATTGCTGATTCTGGAATTACCGTTTTAAAATAAATTTATGTAATTGAAAAACGGAACCCACAGTATAACTGATTACGGTTCCGTCCACAATCGTAACCGAATCCTGCCTTCGTTGACTACCAGGTCTCAACTGCGTGGACATGGAAATGAATAAATAATGCCAAAGGCCGGACTTAAATACAAAACGACCACAGATTATGTATGGCACTAGAGCTTCAAGAATTTTTTTTCACTCTGCAACGGTATGTGCAATGTTTTGAAACTCCCTGGCAGATTGGAACTATATGCTTGACCGGGATGACAGCCTGGGACTTTTGCCTTCTGTGTACAAGTGCTCCAACCTCTGAGCTGTCAAAGGATGACTCACATCCGTGCCATTACAGCTTCACTTCCATCAGTACCACTTCTTTCTTCTAAACTCGATAGAAACTCTCCCGCATGCTTTGTCAGACTGGCGCTCACACAAGGGAGGATATTGCTGAGAAGTAACTTAGTTGCAACCTAAAGAAATGTTTGTGGCATTAATTATCACTCCGTGGCTGGAAGATCGAAGTTCGGAAACATCGTGGCTAGTTAAAATTGTGTACCCCACTGGGAGACAAACCTGGGACCATACTCTTCCCGACGAAGTTGTCCACCCTGTGAGCTATCCATGCATTACCCACTACCAGCCCACACAGCTTCGTTTCTGCCAGCACCCCCTTCCTACCTTCCCAATGCAGAAGATCCATGTTTCGACACCCTCTACGGCATACGTCAGGACGATTAAAATTAGCGCACACTCCGCTGATGATGAAAATTCATTCGAGAAACAATACCTTAGGCTATGGATAATCAATTTTTCTACGGTATCCTTTCTCCCAAACGTTCTACTTGTGCAAGGAATACCAGAGAACTGTAAAGTACAAGGTAATGGTGGATGTACAACCATGAGAGAAGGTAGTGTGACGTTCTTCCGTATCTCAGACAGTAGACTACAAGGCCGCGGAAGGCAAAGTTGCCAGATGTGGGTGATTCTTGTGCATATCGCGGACCTTAAACTGAACGGCCTCCTTGAGACCAACAGACTTCACTGTTTCTCTTCCTTCATAACCATATTCACTGGTAACGCGACAAGCACTGCACGCTACTGCACAGGCACTGGTCACATCCATTCGTCCTCAATGCTCGCCCACTATGGAGAGTTGGTGCGGCCCCAATTCGATTACGAATGGCTCTGAGCACTATGGGACTCAACTGCTGTGGTCATTAGTCCCCTAGAACTTAGAACTACTTAAACCTAACTAACCTAAGGACATCACACACGTCAATGCCCGAGGCAGGATTCGAACCTGCGACCGTAGCAGTCGCACGGTTCCGGACTACGCGCCTAGAACCGCGAGACCACCGAATTCGATTACGGCGCGATCCGTTGCCACAGTGATATCGAGTTAGCACCCACCAATGTAGACAAAAATCATTATCGTTGAGTTAAAATACACATCAGAACGAAGCCTTCAACACCTACCAATGTTCCGCTGTTGTAAACAGGGGTAATGACTCTACGTATTCGGCGCCAGTTCTCAGCCAAAAAGTTAGGTTCCTGAGAATCTATTTATTTGCAAACTAGCATACCTCCTGGAGTCAATCGCGAAAAATAAGAATCCTCCTGTGAAAGATAAGCACGTTGCTGAATAGTAATTGCTATTCAAGGAGAACACTTTCTCACCATTCTATTCAGTGGTTGAATTAGGACTTAAGAACTGTTTTTCCTTAATTAAACGCTAACATCATGTAGACAATAACAGTGCAAATGCAGCGACCAGAAGCTATTGCAATATTCCGTGGTCCATCGAAATTAACATATCAATGACATGTGAGTATCGCCTTCTTTTGCACTGATCTGCGAAGCAGAGTATATTCCTTGTCTTAGAAAACATCGAAATTCTTCTTAGGATCAGTGAACACTAGCGACTTTTTCATTTTGTCAGGTCACTTGTACTAAACAGCATCATGTGTGACCGTTATACTGTCGATTGCTACACCACAGTAATAGGGAGAAGCGACAACGTTCATGTTAAGAACACCGCGCATTAGGTGATTGAGCAGCGGTGTTATTAATATTCTGCGGTCCCTTTCAGGATACCATATGGCAAGGCCTTCCATAACACGAGTACGTGGACGTCCTCGCAGAGGGTAAGCACTCAACAGGTAGTATTAATGTAGATTCAATATAACTGCACGGTTATCGTCGTTGGGGTGGAATGCACACCAACGCAACCGGTGCTTATACCTGCCTCTACTCTCTGACATTTCCTATCCGCATCTCAACCTCTTATTGTATGCTGGTGTTCTTGGTACAATGGTTTTAAATGAGAACAAAGGCAAGATTTTAATCATATATTTACTGCTACTACAAGGGACCTGAAACACAATCGATTTAATAACGCAATCGGTAACGTTAATTGTACCGTGAACCAACACATTCAGTACAAAGAGCAGTAACATTTGTTGTATCATGACCATACTTAAGCTACTATTTATTTTTGTTCCACAGAAGCTTTATTGATTCTTCTTGCAGTGTTTTACTTCATATTCCAGGTGATTCTTTGCATCAGGTTTAAACGCAATCTGCTTTAAATACGGGAAGGGTTTGGGGATCTGGATATATCTATGTTAAAATGTGATTCCTTGTAATTGTCTACATTTACTCTTTTGAAATAATGCTTCCAGTATGAGGTAATAAGCATATGCTCTTGGTACAATGATTAATGACGACAGTTAACATTTTTACCTTATTTGGTGTCCTACGTACAAAAGGAACTTCAGTCACACTTTAATGTAGGCCCCTATCTTAAAGTGTGACTGAAGTTCCTTTTGAATTATTTTCAGTGTCGTTCATCGTGGCAGCATACGAAATACATTCAAACATGAACACGTAAAGGCTACAGCAAAGGAGGGTGCGCATGGTTGGTATTCCGATTAAATGCTCCAGCTTACACTGTCGGAAAGAGAAGCAAGTTCGCTGAGGGGTACTGAATGACTCCACACTGACGAAGACACAAATTATGTTACACATTATCGGGATAGCCACTGATACCCTTTTAGCAAAAGAAGCCGTGGTGGAGCGGTTCAACCAATGAGATTTAGCGAGAAGTTTGGTATAAATTAATGAGTATAACTTTGATGGGCTAATACTCCACATCAAGGGATTCAAACATGCGGTACACAGATATAGGGTAGCGAACATTCAATGGCGGAACTGATCAGATGTCATCAAATAATACAAATAGATACTTTGTACCTATGCGCTACAAATTCAGTTTCGTTATAGCTAATACACTGGTATAAGTATTTTGAGCCTTTGAGAATAGCGCAGGGCGAAACGCGAAAGACAGAATAAAAGTAATAAATACATTGGTGAACATTAATATCAGTTTTCAGAGCATTAAAAGACGGCCGCATCTGCTCACAAACAATTTATGGATTTTGCTGATGAATACAGTGATATAATTATTGTTAATGTTGAGGCTGAAACTCTTCGGCAAAGAATCCGAGAAATGCGCTAAAATTGGAAAGCAATGTGCCCAGAGGCAGCTACTGCGTTGAAAACACCGCCAACGAGAGCTCTCATGCGAGACTCAGTAGTTATATGCAGCAACACAGACCTAAGCTAGTTAGATAAAACCCAATTTCCTACACGACGTAGATACACGTTCAGCTACCATTTTTGTATAGGGAACTACGGCATATGGTAGCTTATGGTGCATCAGATGGGGCTTAGGAAAACTGCCGAGTGGTTATAATTAAACTTTGCCTATTTAACACGTTGTAACACGGAAACGAATTACCGTACGAGTACCACACTCAATAGCATTAATGTCCGGACTATGGAGTGCATGATTTCCATTCGTCACAGAGCCAGCGTCCAGTTCCAACTATGGCCACCAGGTGCCACGGTCAGTTATAGTGATTCATGGTGTCACACACATGACCAGTCGCAGTGCACTTGTAGACGTGTCAATATGAAAGTGGACAAAAGGAGTAGGGCGTTGTTGGTGAAGCTCTATTATCAAAACAACAGTAATACTGCAACTGCACTCTGAAAATATCGCCGGGTGAAAGCATTACGGAAGGGTCCTCTTTCTCCACCTTCTGTGCGAAGCATGATGAAGAAGTTCGAATCAACTGAAGAACTGCGCGTCGCTCCGAGAAGAGGCCGACGACCGGTGGCACCACCGGTGGTTGATGAAATCGGTGTTGCAATGGCAGATAACGCTGCGGGCAGTCCCGGTCGACAGGCAGTGCGCCGTACTGTGTCGCGACAATTGATCAGACCATGATTCACTGTGCGGAAGGTGCTTCGAACCATTCTGAAATGGTATCCATATCGAACAGCACCTTGCACCACAGGACGCACAACGACATGTTGACTTCACATTCCACTTTCTCGCCATGACAAGTTGACGAGGGCTGGCCCTGGAGTATCTTATGGACATACGAAGCTCATTTTTCTGCAAGACATGGCCCCAGCGCACATCGCTCGTGAAGTGCACTGCTTCTCCGAAACACATTTGGAAACGATCGAATTTTCAGCCCATCGTTTCCAAATGCTTGGCCGTCACGATCACGTGATCTCTCTCCAAGTGATTTCTGGATGTGGGGCTACCTCAAGGACTGCGTTTACCAAGGGAACATTCGCACATATGCTGATCTGCAGCGCACCATATCAAGAGAGGTACCCAGAATACCTACGTATGCTGTGCACAATGCAATTCTGCGCTTTCAGACTATGCTCCTCTTGTAGCAGTAATGGTACTGGTATGTAATGGTATGATGTACCGTAGCAGCACATTAAAAGTGTTTCAATTGACTATATTCTGCATTAATTCTTTTCCCAGTGCACTTGAAATTAATGCTGCCAAGTTTGGTAGTCGTACCGTAATTAGTTTTCGTGTTCTAATGTCTTAAATAGGGAAAATTTAAATATAAACAACCTGTATTTCGAATGTGTGTACGTTTCCAGGATTTTGTAGAAACAATTACAGTTACGTCCAGCAGTTTTTCTTTTGAACACTCCCTTTTGCTGTTTCCTTGTCAAACCCGAAACAGAAACGGCAGGTTATTCATACTTCATGATGATAATTAGCTCTAGTGAAGGGAAAAAGGAAACTACTGTACTAACTTTCTTAGCTTTGGAATTAATGAAAAAATGCCACGTTTTTTGATAGACACGCCTTAATGACTGTTAAAGCAAAGCAAGTGCTGTCGGACAATTGCGTCTATAAACACTAATTGAAACTGTAATTAGATGAAATATAATATCTGTAAACAAACACTTTACTGAAAATGACTGACGAAGTGTCACACAAGAAAAATGGTTCAAATGGCTCTGAGCACTATGGGATTTAACGTCTGAGGTCATCAGTCCCCTATAACTTAAAACTACATAAATCTAACTAACCTAAAGACATCACACACATCCATGATCGAGGCAGGATTCGAGCCTGCGACCGTAACGGGCGGCGGTTCCAGACTGAAGCGCCTAGAACCGCTCGGCCACTCCGGCCGACTGTAACACAAGACATAAATCGTTTTCTTAACGAAACGTAGTTTCATACCTAATTCAAGTATGTGCTCACATTGATTACCATCGACCACTAGGTACAGTTACGATCTCCATTCGAGAGCTAGATGAAGAGATGAAAGTAAATAAGTGATATGCCGATGCATGGTGTGGCGATTCGGCGTTGAGTATTGTCTGGTATAGATGGAGCTTCATGATAGACGGCACCTTTCAGTGCTCCTCATAGGTATAAATCGAGGAGCCAAATCGAGAGACTTGGTCAGCCACTGTACTGCAGCATTCCATTCTGTCCACTGTCAGGAAACTTTTCATTCGACATTTGTGTTGCAACACGGGAAGAGTGAGCAGGACAGACATGCAGACATTGCGTTCGAACCACAATATACACGTCGCTTATCCAGTAGTACATCTGATACAACAAATAGAATGTTCGTAAGAAAGTGTGCATACGTATTTCCATTTAACATCTATTGGATGAAGTGAGATCCCAAAATGTAATTTCGTATGCTCATGCCCCATAGGTTCACTCTTTACGATCTTGTTCTTGTACCTGACGAAGCCACCATGGATTTTCAGCTGCACTGTAAAGCGTGTTATGTAAATTTACGTAACCCAGGTTGGTAAACGTTGCTTTGTAGGCAAATAGCACGCGCTGGAAAAAACTTGGTATCGTCTCCCAAGCGATGAAGAATAAACCAACAAAATTCTACGCGACTTTCTAACTCGTGCCACCATTCGCGGTAAAAAAAAAAAAAAAAAAAAAAAAAAAAAAAAAAAAAAAAGTCTCATTAGTGTTAATGTCTGCAAGCAAGGAATGTGAAGGTAGAAACGACCTACAGTCAGAAGACATCCTGCTATTTCTGCAGTGCAGGTAAGTAAACAGTAGAATGGCTTGATGCAACGATGTAGCCTGCCATATGCGTATTTACAGTAAAACGCAATAGCTGATACTGGGCGACTTTCCTTTCAGTTTTGCAATATTTACCTGATATTTTTGAGAATAGTTTCACCCTCCACATTAACATGATTTACGACACTGTACACTTATTTTCAAGCACTTTCCGATGCCGTTAAAGATAGACATTTCACTACTTCAAACACTTACATTTGTTTCAGTATCTCGGTAGATGGAAGAGTCAGTATGCTTTATCATATACCTAAGCTCATGTTTATTAGCGCGCTATCATTTGCCAAACATTTCGTTCCGATACCTGGAACCGTTTAAGGAACAAAGTGGTTGTTACATCTTATGTGACTCATCCTGTATACATTGTGAGCAGTTAGGGTCCTATCACGCTTTCTCGCGATATCCTGACAACTGCCTTTAGACCTCTCGATGTTGTTCCGCTAAGGGTGAAGTTATGAGTTGTACTAGCAACGATGTCGCCAGTCCACTCACAGATCTGATCCGATACTGGGTAATCTCGTACTTTTTCACTAAACGACTGTGCACAACTGTACGAAATGCCTACGTGAAGTTAAGGATCATGGCATCAGCCTGAGTTACGTCTAGAGCGCTCTTGATCTAATGGACAAACACATCAAGCCGAGATTCACTACCTCTCTGTTTGTCAAACCACATTACTTTTTATAGAGGTGATCTTTTGCCTCAACAATCATCATAATACGTGAAAATCAAACGTGTTCCATAATTCTCAGACACATTGAAGTCATCGATAAAGGTCTTAACATAGAGGGTGAAATTATTGATCTACATGTAATAAAATCGTCATAACGTCTGAACGTGTACACTGCAAAGTTGGCCGCGGGCTATGATGGGAATTAGTATGGTTTGGTTTTGCGACGAAGTCCACTTTCATTTGGATGCGTTCGTCCATAAGCAAAATTGGCGTATTTGGGGGACTGAGAATCCGATTTCGCTATCGAGAAGTCTCTTCTCCATCCGTGGGTGACGAAACAATTGGGGCGATATTCCTTGGCGGCACCGTAACTACCGAACTGTACGTGAAGGTTTTGTAAGATGATTTCATCCGCATCATCCAAAGTGACCCTGATCACGACAATATGTGGTTCATGCAAGACGGAGCTCCACCCCATTGAAGCAGGAGAGTGTCTGATGCCCTGGAGGAGCACTTTGGGCTCTGGAGTACCCAGAGGTCACAGCATAAATCTCGATTGGGCACAATATTCTCCGGATCTGAACACGTGGGACTCCTTTCTGTGGGGCTATATTAAAGACAAGATGGACAGCAATAACCCCAAAACCATTTCTGAACTGCAAAAAAGTCACTGAGGAGATCATCGATAGCAGTGATGTTCCGATACTTCAGCGGGTCATGCAGAGTTTCGCGCCACATCATCGGCAATGATGGCAGGCGTATCGAACAAGTCACAACGTAAAACCGAATATCTGTAGTGACGTTTCCATGTTGCATAAAGCTTATTCACGCCAAAGTTTCTAACTAACTTAAGTATTTTTCATATCATTCAATAATTCTCAACCTGTATGTACAACTGTCCTAACACTCTTCTTGATAACGGTAATAAACTGCGCGTTTACCAATCACTAGTTACCCTTCTTTGTTCCAGCGACCTACGATAAACTGCTGCTAATAAGAAGGCAAGTCGTTTCGCATAATTTGTTGAATCTCAAAGGTATCTCGTACGGTTTAAACACCTTTTCACTATTAAGCGATTGTTGTAGCTTTTCTATTCTGAAACCACTTATTTCAGTGTCTGCAAATTTTAACGTTAGTGCGAAAGGGCGAACCGAATTACGATCTTCCACGGTCAGTTTCAGAAGAGTAAATTCAGCATTTTAGTCTTCTCTTTGTCATCCTCCATTTCGATGTAGGTATGGCCACATTTCTCGAGAGACCGAACTATATGAAACAGAACTGACCACTAGTATTATCACTATCGTCGCTTCACAAGACGTAGCAGTTAACAGAAATTGCTCAAACTTTTTAATGGATTGACGCCTGTACTTACGCTTGAGTGACTATTCCTCCAAGAAGTATGGCCTGCTAGGTAGCGGTGTAATATCTACACGTTGTTTATTGTTTAAGTTAACGAAAGTGTCATATAATAAACAGGCTACGCAGCAATTTCACTTTGAAGTAAACTAAGTTATCTACAAGAGCACCGGCCAAATACTTTGTAACTCCCAGGAGACGTCATGCTAATACAGCTAAATACCAACTCTACACTTGGTGAAGCTCTAAATTAGGCGAGGAGAAGAATCCAAATGTTACTTCACATATACCACGTCCAGCTGTTGCCACTGGCTCATGATTAGATTCCTGAGACCTTCTAAACTGCTCGAGAGTTAATTATTAATTTGCAACAGCTGTTCCAAGTAGCTCCCGACGTGACGCCTCCTGGCAAATTAGGCGCGGAATTGAGATTCGAACTTGGGACCTTTGCCTTTCAAGGCCAAGTGCTCCACCGACTGAGCTACCCACGCACAACGCACGACTCCTCCTCAAAGATGTACTTGCACCAGTAATTCATCTCCTACCTTCCGTACTTCACAAAGCCTCTTTTGCGAAACTTGAAGGGCTAGCAGTCCTGAGCGTAAGGATAATGTAGAGACATGGCTTAGCCACAGCCTCGCATACGTTTCCAGAATGAAACCTTTACTCTGGAGTGTGCTCTAACATGGCACTTCCTGGGAGGCTAAAACCACTTCGAATCTCCGTCCGGTACACGGTTCTAATCCGATGGAATGTTTCGTATCAGTGCACATTCCGCTGCAGAGTGGAAATTTAGTTCTAGATCTAAATATATTAGGTAGGACTAGTATCGGCTGTCTTATTGACTTATTTGAGGTGCAACTTTGTGCCTGAGCGTTCATTACACCAGAAGCCTTTACGTGCAGCTCAGTAAACACGGCATTTATTATTTTGGAGACCGGGAATGACCACAGAATACTTACCACGAAGAGGTAGAAAAAAGGTCACATCTGGTCACGGAGAATGTTGAATGAGACTAACTGAATAATGTCCACATTAACCTGAATGAGTAATATCACGTGATGGTACGAAAACATCAACAGAACCACCTCCAGTCTCCTCATTTTCGGTGCTCCAGACGACTTGCACCATTTTGTACCTTTAAGTGGTGTCGGTGTGAACAATAGTCTCTTGCGAGCTACCTGTCTCATAACAATTATATGCATTCCATATTAAGAACAGTCTTGGTTTCACCATTTTGGGGCATCATCAGATTGTCTATAAAAACTAGAGCTCAATCAATTAGAAATCAATAGAGGGATAGGCCTGTCTTGTACGACTACGTACGTAAAATGAACAAAACATAATAAAAAATTCGGCAAAAGTAACGGGATATGGAACCAACACGTCACAAAACCAAATAAAATGGAAAATGGCTACTACAGTAACAGTCACAAGAACATATTAAACGCAAAGCTAGGATATTTAAAAGAAATGAAAACAGCCAGACAAGAAAGTCGCCTCTTTGTTATGAAAAAGGTACAAGAAGGTGGTGGACCAATTTCAACGACTATCACATGTTACCTTGAGCATAACAGCTCACTCCACAGTAGTAGTGCAAAATATAGCCACGCTTACAAAATAAACGTTGTATGAGCCGCACACAGCACAATGTGCGTTTGGTGTGCACAGAAATAGTACTGTGACAGATCAAGATGTTAACACCGTGTATAGTGCGGCAAGGGTGCAAGGGTGGCGGGCATGACCGGCGTAAGGCACAATTACGAAATACAAAAACTACATTAACGTCATAAACTGATATGCATATACGTACATCATTTCAGTCCGAAAGTATATTACGCAGAAAAGTAGGAGAGCAGTAAAAATAGGTAAATTCCTGACATGAAAAGTAGTGAGTCAAATTATGTCACTAAAGCCATCATACGGAGCAAAACAGCTAAATTTAAAAGTGCATGAACAGCATACGCATACCAGATCAACAATCCAAACACCAAGGCATCAGGTTCAGGGGCAGTTATACGCATAGCAGGCTAGAGACAAAGACCTGTTTTTAGGCATAAAAAAAAGAAAAGAAAAAAAAGAAAACAAAAACAAAAAGAAACAAGCGACAGAATATAAAAAGTTAAAGTTACCTGCAATAAAATAAGGTCATTAACAAGCCCTTCTTGAAATATAACTCCCCCAACTTCACTCACAGCAAAATGTAAAAGTTAAAAATAAAGCTGCCGTCATAAAATAGAAGGTAACACTCTAGTGACATTCTAAACACAGGTAGCATTCTTTCAAACTATACTGTCTGCTGATCAGTTGATCGTTGACCAATTTATCGCTATCCACATAGAGATGTTTAACAATTAGCAGCTCCTCGAGCTGATTTAATACCTGTATTTTCTCCTTCTCAGCAAGTTGCAATATTATCAAGTTTTCAAAGTGTGGGATACTGGTGGCCGCTTGACTTAAGATTCTCAGGAAACGAAGAATTCTTTTTAACGTTGCCTTCCTTACTTATCCTGTGCTCTCTGAACTTGGTTGAACTTGGTCTTAAACATTCTGCCAAGTACATGCTATGCTCTTTACCATATTCTCTCGGAAACTGTTTGAAATGGGCTTATGCTTCTGACAGCTGAAATTCCCGTCCGGTTTGAACCAAGTTTTCATTGCGTAGGCGTGACACTTGTGACCCGACGCTGTCAGTTAGGATTTTATTACGACCATTGTTCCTACCTTGTGTTGTACACCATACCTTGTAGACACACTGGACGGCAAATGTTGATAAACAAAGAAATCGGGCAACTCAAAGTAAAGGATGCGTGCAAACACGATAGTGCCGCTTCGTCATTGTCACATGTCCACTTCTGCCCATCTTACTGTGATGATTTCGTATAACACATCGGAAGATACCCACCACAACACCACCATATTGCCACGACGTAAGTCAAAAATGAAAGGTCACTTTTTCGTGAGATGCCAATTTTGCACCGTTTACAGCGCTCCAAACTCACCAGGGAGACTGTTTTCTCTATAACATTATTATAGTTTGCTTTTTTCTAAAGAATCTAAAATAATATAACTCTTTACCAGTTCACATGGAGTGCTATCATGATCCGTTAGGAGCTGTTTCATGCTTTGTATGTTTTAAACAAATTTTTATCATCGGATGCAGCACGCATGTAACAAGGTGCTTACTGCATTTTGCGTACAACAGATGCTAATAAATTACAGGAAGTTAAGCAACGAATTCATAAAATACAGATAAATGATACAGATTTCACAGCTCATCTGATAAAGAGATAGAACTTAGACTGCAGTAAAGTCATAGCAAGATTAAGAGTCCGGAATTCCTGGCTTGCTCTCAGTTCTCACAACTTCTGTGTCAGATTGATTATATGACAGCGTATTCATATCTTCCTATCTTATCATCTGCACATCTACTACTACAGATTTCTTGATAATTTCATATGGTTCAAGTGGCTCTGAGCACTATGGGACTTAACATCTGTGGTCATCAGTTCCCTAGAACTTAGAACTACTTAAACCTAACTAACCTAAGGACATCACACACATCCATGCCCAAGGGAGGATTCGAACCTGCGACCGTAGCGGTCGCGCGGTTCCAGATTGAATCGCCTAGAACCGCTAGGCCACACCAGCCAGCTTGATAATTTCATTTACATTTATTTTTAATTACTTATATAAGCTATTGGCTATCCTCATATGTTTTGTCAGCACGGTTTCTTCTTCTTATTTCCATGTTTTTTCCTTTTCTTTATATTCCCACTTTCTCCCCTGGCGATTTCCGTCCGTCTTTACACGTCATCCCCCGCACACTTTCTTAGCTTCCTAACTTTTTACTTTTTATTTGTTCTAGCCTTTGTTGTATTGATGCAGTGACTCGTTCTATAATTTTGTTTATGGCTTCTCACTCTCTTCCGCCCCCCCCCCCCCTTCACCATCGGTAATTGTGCAGATAATATAAGTGTATTCACCAATTAATTAATGCATAGGCTAACACTTCACTGTTATTTTCCCTTGTTCCCCATTGTTGGTTTCGTTTTGATCTCCCACCTCATCCTCCCCCTCCCCCCCTCAATTCTTCTGTCCTCTTTCCCTATTTTCTTTTTCGGTGCACTGAACTGTACTTACAATGGACCACTAAATTTTCACATGAATGAATGGATCCGCCCTCGCCTTCCCCCTTTTTCTAGATTACGCTGTTTAAAATCAGAATATTTTTTCTAAGCATTCAGTTCAACTCAGTGTACGTCACAATCATTACAAATTTTTTACGAATCATATTGGTCAGTTTGACATTCACTGTTTCAATTTAATTTGTGTACTTAATATTACGATATATTTCACAGTAGCAAGTTGTTTACTTTCAATCAAAGACAACATTGTACCACTTTTTTTGTTAGGTAAAACCTTCACTTGTTATTTTATAGTAATCTGTTTTATCTTTAACATGGCTTCACCTTTGCCTGTTTGCTGTGTACTGCTAGATCTGTTTTGGACTGTTAGCTTCTTATTCTACACTCCTGGAAATTGAAATAAGAACACCGTGAATTCATTGTCCCAGGAAGGGGAAACTTTATTGACACATTCCTGGGGTCAGATACATCACATGATCACACTGACAGAACCACAGGCATATAGACACAGGCAACAAAGCATGCACAATGTCGGCACTAGTACAGTGTATATCCACCTTTCGCAGCAATGCAGGCTGCTATTCTCCCATGGAGACGATCGTAGCGATGCTGGATGTAGTCCTGTGGAACGGCTTGCCATGCCATTTCCACCTGGCGCCTCAGTTGGACCAGCGTTCGTGCCGGACGTGCAGACCGCGTGAGACGACGCTTCATCCAGTCCCAAACATGCTCAATGGGGGACAGATCCGGAGATCTTGCTGGCCAGGGTAGTTGACTTACACCTTCTAGAGCACGTTGGGTGGCACGGGATACATGCGGACGTGGATTGTCCTGTTGGAACAGCAAGTTCCCTTGCCGGTCTAGGAATGGTAGAACGATGGGTTCGATGACGGTTTGGATGTACCGTGCACTATTCAGTGTCCCCTCGACGATCACCAGTGGTGTACGGCCAGTGTAGGAGATCGCTCCCCACACCATGATGCCGGGTGTTGGCCCTGTGTGCCTCGGTCGTATGCAGTCCTGATTGTGGCGCTCACCCGCACGGTGCCAAACACGCATACGACCATCATTGGCACCAAGGCAGAAGCGACTCTCATCGCTGAAGACGACACGTCTCCATTCGTCCCTCCATTCACGCCTGTCGCGACACCACTGGAGGCGGGCTGCACGATGTTGGGGCGTGAGCGGAAGACGGCCTAACGGTGTGCGGGACCGTAGCCCAGCTTCATGGAGACGGTTGCGAATGGTCCTCGCCGATACCCCAGGAGCAACAGTGTCCCTAATTTGCTGGGAAGTGGCGGTGCGGTCCCCTACGGCACTGCGTAGGATCCTACGGTCTTGGCGTGCATCCGTGCGTCGCTGCGGTCCGGTCCCAGGTCGACGGACACGTGCACCTTCCGCCGATCACTGGCGACAACATCGATGTACTGTGGAGACCTCACGCCCCACGTGTTGATCAATTCGGCGGTACGTCCACCCGGCCTCCCGCATGCCCACTATACGCCCTCGCTCAAAGTCCGTCAACTGCACATACGGTTCACGTCCACGCTGTCGCGGCATGCTACCAGTGTTAAAGACTGCGATGGAGCTCCGTATGCCACGGCAAACTGGCTGACACTGACGGCGGCGGTGCACAAATGCTGCGCAGCTAGCGCCATTCGACGGCCAACACCGCGGTTCCTGGTGTGTCCGCTGTGCCGTGCGTGTGATCATTGCTTGTACAGCCCTCTCGCAGTGTCCGGAGCAAGTATGGTGGGTCTGACACACCGGTGTCAATGTGTTCTTTTTTCATTTCCAGGAGTGTATGTCTATAACTGTTCCGCTGATTACTCTCTGTACATTTACTAGACTGCTGTCAATTTTGTTGACTATGGTTGCTGGCTTCACCTTTGCCTGTTTGCTGTGTACTGCTAGATCTGTTTTCGACTGTTAGCTTCTTATTCTATGTCTTTAACTGTTCCGCTGATTACTCTCTGTACATATATTAGACTGCTGTCAATTTTGTTGACTATGGTTTCTCTGAAAGAGCAGCTTATAAGCGCTTAGATCGTAAAAGTGCCTGTAAGTGCGATTTTTATGACTTTACACTAACTCAACAAAGTGGGTGATTTGTAACGTTTTGTATTTCCTCGTTTAGGTTCAGATGGTTCAAATGGCTCTGAGCACTATGGTACTTAATATCTGAGGTCATAAGTCCCCCAAAATTTGGAACTACTTAAACCTAACTAACCTAAGGACATCACACACATCCCTGCCAGAGGCAGGATTCGAACCTGCGACCGTAGCAGTGGCGCGGTTCCGGACTGGAACGCCTAAAACCGCTCGGCCACAACTGCCGGCCCTCGTTAAGGCTAAACTAGAAAATGCTTTATCAGCGAAATCAATAGCACTGTGCAAAATAAAAGACGTTGAAGGTTTTCACCATGAGTTTCAACGAATATTTAGCAGGTTATTTTCCTCTTCTCTATGCACACAGGAATTTCAATTTTGGTTTAAAACACAAAATTATCGCTTCTAGTGGTTCTGTCAGTGGAACTGTAGAGAATTTGTCGTGTATATTCAAAAGTGATAAAGTAAATGGAAAACAACGATGGATGATGTGGTGCTTCAGCCGATACACCGACCCGACCCGACCGCGCACTGTGGGGATGCGGGAGATCACCGAAGCCCCGTCCCGGGGATGCACCCACGACCATGTCTACTTCTCACGACCCAGTGTTATCGACCTCCTTGGGAAACTGGGCCCAGGAGATGGAGATGCAGGATGCGTTTCAGTACCCTGACGATACACCGATGCCGCTGGCTGCGTCTACGTTGACAGTGACAGACGCCAAGGCCGGCGTGTTCTGCACTCACCGATTCCTATCTCTTTGCCCTGAAGACGATCCACAACGCGGCCACTGCCCACCACCAATACCAAGAGCAGCCCCAGCGAGCCGGTGGAACGGGCATACGGCCTTGCAACGATCAAAGTCAATGGCATTACTTCTGCTCTCAAAACCTGTACGCTGCAAGATACATTACGAGCAGCGGAAGTGGATGTCATTTTCCTCAAAGAAGTCCGTTCGGGACTTTGCATCGATATTTACGGATATGACGCCTACGCCATGCCTTCATATGTGGGCGCTGAACATACGACCATACTACTCAGGGAATGGATTATGGAAATTGATGTACCCTATTTACCGTCGGCCCGTGGGGTCGCACTCACGGTGGGTACCGTTCGTCTGGTGAACCTGTATGCTCCTTCAGAAACCGTCGGAAGGATAGTGCGCCACACCTTTTATGCCGAAGACATAGCACTGCTCTTCCAGGGCAATGCGACCACTTGGTAGTAGGCCGAGATTTCAACTCATACCATCCCATCAGATGCCGTGCTATACCATCTGCCCGTAACTTCAGGCGCCGATAAAAGGCTTTGCTTTGTTGGACACATGGGTCATACAACATGGCGATCGAAAGGCATACACCTACTTTACTAGTCATTCCGCGAGTCGTTTGGATAGCGTTTACGTCATACGCGGCCTGCGATCGACAGTTGCCGATGCTGAGATGTGGCCGGCAGCGTTTACGGACCACCTAGCGTATGTGTGTATTCTCACCCTCTCCCGCCGTCTCGTCCGACGAAGTAGGTGTCCGTGGCGCCTCAGTGTTGCTCTTCTTGATGACGTAAATTGCAGACGAGGAGTCCACGTGGAGCAGATGCCAACGGCTATTACCCGCCAATGGTTCCGCACTTCAGTGGTAGTTACGGTGTGTCAAGTCCGCCTTGTGCCGAACATTACCCGGTTATGGACGAGATAGAGCGCGCTGTTGTACCGTGACCCAGTGGTCCTACTACGCTGCGCTCCGCGAACTGGCTGTGCAATCGCCGTCGCCGGAACGACAATTAGCAGAACGCTACGTCAGGGAACAATTGCTGCGTATCACCGCGGTATGTATCACTGGTGTGCGGGTTCAGGAGAGGAGAACTGATGATGTATGTGAAGAGCGACTTTCCCTACACAACGTCATTCAAGACAGGAGAAGACGCAAGAGGCATCTTATTATGAAGGGTAAGACGGAGTGTGGACGACAAGCTGAAACCGAAAAGGATATCGTCCGAGCGTTCACACAGTAATATACACTTTTTCCCGAGCGAGAGTACAACATGGGCATAGGAGTCACGGACGTCCTATCCGAACTACCTGTCTCTCGGAACCCACACGTTGATGCTACGCTCTTGTCGGAGGTCATGTCGCGTGGTGCTCCCAACAAAACCCCAGGCCCTTACGGACTCCATCTTCAATTTTTAAAAAAATGTTTTTTTGGTGTTATGCGCCCAAAGTGGACCAGGATGTACAGAGAACTCTTGAACCCCGATTTTCAAGTACCTTCAGAATTCAGTGAGGGCTTCTTGATTCCGGTGCCCAAACCTGGAGGAGGCTATGACCCAAATGATTTTCGACCACTTATAGTGCTAAACACCGACTACGAGCTGTTGACACGCATCCTCCGTGAGAGGCTCAGACCTAATGTGTTTACAAATTCGAGTGTGGTGGCGCTGATGCAAACGTGCCGTCTCCACGGCGCTGTTGTTGCGCTGGATTGTGACCATGCTTCCTATCACGTCGTACATAGTTTCCTGATTGCAGTTATGGAACATATCGGTATCTCGCCCATGACAACATCTGTTGTGCCTCCATTGACCTATGGGACTGTCACGGGGATTGTGGTTAACGGCTATCGGTCCTCCTCCGTCTGTGCCAACAGGTCCGTCAGACAAGGCGGTCCTTTTTCTGCCATGTTATGCGACATTGCTCCCGAACCCGCTCTTCATGGACTGTGGTGTCTCTTGGAAGATGTTATCCTCCGCTCCGTAACCTTTCGATGTAGCCCGTACACCGATGATATGATGATCTTCATGGACTGTGGTGTCTCTTGGAAGTTCTTATCCTCCGCTCCGTAACCTTTCGATGTAGCCCGTACACCGATGATATGATGTTCTTAGCACGGACTGGTGAGGAAATACGAACAGCACTTTCCTGGATCCAACAGTGCGAAACGTTGGCAGGCCGTGTAATCATTCTACAGAAATCATGCTACATGGAGGTGGGATGAGGCATGCCTACAGAACTGGATGTACCCCAAAGATACCAGTACTAAAATGTTTAGGGAAATCGTTCCATTGACAAATACAACGTATGACGGCCTTTTAGGTATCGTAAGGTCTTACAACGACTCCGCACACAAACTCGCCTCAACAAATTTTTATCGTTCGACATTTTGCAACAAACTCAATACGTCAATGTGTACATGGCTTCTCAACTTAACGTTGCACCTACGTATTACCGATGACAGACATGATGGCTTTCAGGATACAGGCAATGTTCGGACACGTGCTGAACGCTGGTGCAGATTTTAAGATCCGTTATGTTACTCTTACTTTACCGTTCCACAATGGAGATGCTGGACATACTCAGTTCAAGCACAGAGCACTGACGCTGTACCTTCGCTCGATGCGGTCACTCTGCCTTTCACCAAGAGACGATCTTCCTGGCATCCTGATGGCAGAGATGGCCTCGCACACGCTCTGCCCATCGGTACCTGTCAGGCATTTGCCGTCCCCGTTACCGCTTATTAGTTTGTCGTACAGTTATATACTGGGACCTATACCGGAGTCACGGAATCCGATAGCAAAGTTTTATTATAATGTTTTCCAACATTGGATTCCGGCTAACGACATTGCACTACGCCACCCCACGGTCCACTGCACGAATGTTTGGTGAGCCATCCACACGCTCTTCCTCTCCACTTTAGTGCGGTCGACGTGGTATGTGGTCACTAGCGAGAAATTTCCGACCCGACTAAGGCTACATGCCATTCATCTAGTTGACAATCCCATGTGCCCTCGATGCGCCTTGACAGATACGGACGAACACAGACTGAACTGTGATCCGGCACGTGAGTGATGGAAACTCATCCGCCAGATACTGGCTTCGGCCCTATCCTGCCCCTTTGCTTCGATTGTGGCCCTGGATCTCTTTCGTCCTGACGCCGATTATTTACCGACAATCGAAATGAATACAGTCAACTGGGAAAAAGGAATGACGATTCATTACATGTGCCCTGAAGGCAAAAAGGAAGTCTTCGATTTGTGGCCAAACATGATGGACTAGTTCATGGTCTTAAAGAACAGAACGCGGTACCGCCAAATTTTTGCTAACTATTTGGTGTCGTCTTTAATAGGCACCCACCGCCCTGCCTGGGTGTTCCGGGTATGAGAAGAAGCTGACTTGCAGACGTGATGTTCCCACGATCCCCATATTGTAACAGAAACAGTCTCTGTATGAAGCTTACTGGCCGCCCACTTCGGAAAGATGATTCCAGCGGCCAAGACGGCCCGTTTTCGTTCACATTATAATCATAATTTGTGGCATATGGCTCCTTGGTATTTTTTTTAACAAAAAAAGAAACTAGGGACAGCGCACTTCAGTGATACGAGGAGGAGGAAGGAGCGTGATCACGGGCAGGCCTCGGACTTCGACCCCTGCCCGCCTTCCATCCTTCAGTTCGTTATTGAAATATACAAAATATAAGAAAAAGAAAATTATAATTAAGTAAATAACCTTGGTAGTCTGCGGCTTTCGTGGAGTGTCGATGCCGCATGTAGCGAGTTTTACACTACTGTCCATTAAAATTGCTACACCACGAAGATGACGTGCTACAGACGTGAAATTTAACCGACAGGAAGAAGATGCTGTGATATGCAAATGATTAGCTTTTAAGAGCATTCACACAAGGTTGGCGCCGGTGGCGACACCTACAACGTGCTGACATGAGGAAACTTTCCAACCGATTTCTCATACACAAACAGCAGTTGACCGGCGTTGCCTGGTGAAACGTTGTTGTGATGCCTCGTGTAAGGAGGAGAAATGCGTACCATCACGTTTCCGACTTTGATAAAGGTCGGATTGCAGCCTATCGCGATTGCGGTTTACCGTATCGCGACATTGCTGCTCGCGTTGGTCGAGATCCAATGACTGTTAGCACAATATGGTTTCGGTGGGTTCAGGAGGGTAATACGGAACGCCGTACTGGATTCCAACGGCCTCGTGTCACTACCAGTCAAGATGACAGGTATCTTATTCGCATGGCTGTAACGGATCGTGCAGCCACGTCTCGATCCCTGAGTCAAGAGACGGGGACGTTTGCAGGACAACAACCATCTGCACCAACAGTTCCACGACGTTTGCAGCAGCACAGACTATCAGGTCGGAGACCATGGCTGCGGTTACCCTTGACGCTGCATCACACACAGGAGCGCCTGCGATGGTGTACTCAACGACGAACCTGGGTTCACGAATGGCAAAACGTCATTTTTTCGGATGAATCCAGGTTCTGTTTACAGCATCTGGATGGCCACATCCGTGTTTGGCGACATCGCGGTGAACGCACATTGGAAGCGTCTATTCGTCATTGCCATACTGGCGTGTCACCCGGCGTGATGGTATGGGGTGCCATTGGTTACACGTCTCGGTCACCTCTTGCTCTCACTGACGGCACTTTGAACAGTTGACGTTACATTTCAGATGTGTTACGACCCGTGGCTCTACCCTTCATTCGATCGCTGCGAAACCCTACATTTCAGCAAGGTAATGCACGACCGCATGTTGCAGGTCCTGTACGGGCCTTTCTGTATACAGAAAATGTTCGACTGCTGCCCTGGCCAGCACATTCTGCATATCTCTCACCAACTGAGAACGTCTGGTCAATGGTGGCCGATCAACTGGTTCGTCACAATACGCCAGTCACTACTCCTGATGAACTGTGATATCGTGTTGAAGCTGCATGTGCAGCTGTACCTGTGCACGCCATCCAAGCTCTGTTTGACTCAATTCCCAGGCGTATCAAGGCCGTTATTATGGCCAGATGTGGTTGTTCTGGGTGCTGATTTCTCAGGATCGATGCACCCAAATTGCATGAAAATGGAATCACATGTCAGTGCTGGCATAATATATTTGTCTAATGAATACCCGTTTATCATTTGCATTTCTTCTCTGTGTAGCAATTTTAATGGCCAGTACTGTAGAAGTGTTTCCTGAAAGTAAAAAAATAAAGTGGTAGAATGCTCGCCTGCACCTGGGGCTGCCGGGTTTCGATTCTTGTCCGAAGCAGAATAAGGAGCAGTGATCATTTTTTCCACCAAACCAACAAAACTTGTTTTTCTCACAAATTGATCATGGAATTACATAGAGTTTTCTTCAAGTTTTCGGCCATATCACTTTTGTTGGGCCACAATTATAAAAAAAGTAATAAAGAAAATGTGAAAGTAGAAAAATACAGAAAAATGGTGGTCAGAGCTTGTGCTTTATCGATAATAGGTCGTTAGATCACTCTCCCACTGAAATGTGGCATAATCTGCGGTCTAATATGCGACTGCGTGGTATGAACGTTTGGTTTGCTTGGTTATTCATTGTTTTTTTGTTTTTGTTCATTACTGAGTTAACTCATTTAGTCAATGAAAGACACAGAATTAACAGAAAGAACAGATCACCGTTTTTATTAAAATATTTTTGGCCCTCAAACGGGCACAAAATGGACTTGTTTACCACCTAATAAAAATAAGGAAATAATTAGAAATGCGGTTAAGGCGATCACTTATGTATAGTACGTAATCCGGTTTCGAATTCCGGTCTACCAAAAATTTTTACTATCATCATTCCAATATACATTCGATGGTGGTTCACATCCGCAACTGTGAATACATATCCTCAGCTGACTGACCTCGCAACTCACCGATTCCTTGCCCAGGCTGTTCCTGCTCGACAGTTTTGCTCACTCTCACTCTCCCCCACTCTGCCCTTCAGGCCTCTGTGCTTTCCTTCGTGTCGACTTTGTTATTGGTGGGCTCAATTTTTAATGTCACTCAATGAAAGGTCATTAATCTTGAGAGTCGAAAACTTTCTGCGCCTAGACTGGTATTTAACATGGGAAAGTGATATGGCCGAAAACTTGAAGAAAACTCTATGTAATTCCATGATCAATTTGTGAGAAAAACAAGTTTTGTTGGTTTGGCGGAAAAAATGATCACTGCTCCTTATTCTGCTTCTTGTATGCGGCAACGGAAGAGTAAAATAAAAACAAATGCATCGGACAAGAATCGAAACCCGGCAGCCCCAGGTGCAGGCGAGCATTCTTATGCTTGCTCCTGCATTAGTGCTTCCCATTACGCCGACTGTTTTCTAGTACATTAAATAAAATTTTTTCTTGCGAATGGCTCTGAGCACTATGCGACGTAACTTCTGAGGTCATCAGTCGCCTAGAACTTAGAACTAATTAAACCTAACTAACCTAAGGACATCACACACATCCATGCCCGAGGCAGGATTCGAACCTGCGACCGTAGCGGTCGCTCAGCTCCAGACTGTAGCGCCTAGAACCGCACGGCCACTCCGGCCGGCTTTTCTTGCGAAAAGCACTGGGAATAACCTCAGATGCTTCACTGCGTTGCTGAATTGTCAAGCAAGCTGCAGTCCTACAAAAGGCCAAATCATTTGTAGCAGGAATGCCTGTAAGACTTCGGCCGAATACCTTGGGCATTTAAGCCGGCCGAAGTGGCAGTGCGGTTAAAGGCGCTGCAGTCTGGAACCGCGAGACCGCTACGGTCGCAAGTTCGAATCCTGCCTCGGGCATGGATGTTTGTGATGTCCTTAGGTTAGTTAGGTTTAATAGTTCTAAGTTCTAGGGGACTAATGACCTCAGCAGTTGAGTCCCATAGTGCTCAGAGCCATTTGAACCAGCCTTGGGCATTTAGAACTCAGCTAGGTCCTTCACCTGCCAGTCAGTTTTTAAAAGCAAAACTTTCGATAAAGTCTAGAATATCTACTTCCTTTTCTCTCTTGTAATTTGAGAAATTTACTTCCTTTTTACAGCTTTGTATCGATTTTCATTTGTTTGAAGGTAACAGGACTCAGTAATATTGTAAAAGCAATCGCTTTAATTTTTCTGAAAAAGGATCTCTTTTCGGTGTGGGGAAAAACATTGCCCAGACAAGAGGCACATTTCCTAAATCTCACAATTATCTCTACAATGCTTCAAAAAAGGCTTATGGCATGTTTATGGCATTCTCAGAAGAGTATGGAAATAAAAGAACGTTCCGCAAATACTGTAATGCCAAAACGACAAGTGATCCCTTTTATATGAGAGTTATAAATGCCTACAGATGCTACTAGTTTGCCGTTGGCGGCCCTAAGAAGCCAGCTGATAGTTGACGTTGCTCTAACAACGGAAACCTACACCTACAACACATGATAAAAATGAAAAAAGAGAAGCTGCTCTGAATGTGTATTACTGGCTAACTGTCTTAAGGAGTAGTAATGTTAACAAAGTGCCTCACATAATGAAATACATCCACCTTGAGTTCATCGTTAGCTACTAAGGTTGTGTACATTGTAAAATGGACAGTCATGACGTGAATTTGCGCGTGGAATCTCTCTCAAAGAAAATGGATCCGTTGGTTTTCATGTCATGGTAATTCCAGCACGGATGACACAACACAACGAAAATATTGCCGTTTTAAAAATATCATGACTTAGTTGACTGAGGGATAAAAAGACTTAATGTGTCCTGAAGTAGAACTAGAACCTGAAACAAAACATCAAGTCAGCGACAGAGAGAATCCTGAGGAAGAACGTCACCAACCAGATATTACAGAACTAAAGAAGAAGAGGTGAAAATGCTGTTTGTGAACGATTTTGAACACCTTCAGACACAAGTATTTTAGAAGTACCGAATCCAATCCTTCAGAAACTGTAAAATGCGGGTTCATGGTAATCGTATTTCCTGAATTCTAAATTTCGGTTCTTTTGAGCCCATTAATGGCTTCAAAACTAAATTTGATGTAAGAGATGCTATAATACAAAGTATGCTAAGTGTACGCAAATTTTTCTCAACTTGGGGCCAGTTAATGGGTAATGTTAACTTAAAAAAGAGTATATCATTTGACAAAGGACAATTTATCAGTATTATATATGCAGGATTTGCTTTCTAAATATGTCAAACAGTGGTAATAAAGTGAAACTATGAAACGCAGTATCTCAAACATCTATATTCCATCACCGATATTCAACCCTGCCAAAACCCATTTAAAATTACGGAGTGAAATCTACTTTTCCTTTTTTACGAAGTTTTTAGAGTTTAATGCTGAACATGAAAATTACAAAAGTTCAAAATCCTAAATTTTCAAAAAATGATCCCTTTTCTCTTTCCATCTCACATATTTACATATTGCTTAAGTAGATTACTTTTCTCCTGAACATCTGACTGCGGAGAACAGCAATGTGCGTTTGAGGGAACCCCAAAACGTGGCCTGATGACAGTGTGAGGATACTTCTTTGGCTAATACCACATACACGTAGGCACACTTCGCACCAATCTACAACTTCTGATGTAGCGCACCTAGCGTGTGATTTCATCTAAGGGTCACCATAGCGATAGAATGAAAACCGTCGTTGGGTGTTAATAAACTGATAATTCAGTGAAAGAAAACTTTTTCAAGTATCGGAAGAACTAAAGATTATACAAGACTATCAAGAATTTGCCGTTCCCAAAATGATACGTTTGGTGAGACACAGTCTGGTGAGTGAGATGTATGGATACAACCATACCAAATTATGAACGCTGGAGGAAAATACTCATAGTAAGACTATCAAGAATTTGCCGTTCCCAAAATGATACGTTTGGTGAGACACAGTCTGGTGAGTGAGATGTATGGATACAACCATACCAAATTATGAACGCTGGAGGAAAATACTCATAGTTTAGAACATTATTTTGTTGGGAGGTCAGTGTGCCACGATCCATTGCGAGGCCAGACAAAACTGGTTGCGCACCTACGCAATGATTATCAGGCCTTTCTGGTATATGTTCTGTCCAGTTGTACTGGGATACTGCGAGCTGAGCTTACCTCCGTGGAGCAACTTCACAAAGTGAATCATTCCACCACTTACAGACCATCTGCTACTGTTATATTTTTCTCGTGGTCATAACATACACTTTAGAAAGTGACTTTTCTTTTATATACATACACACATAAAATAAAAATATATACATTACCTCGGTTCCGAGAGTTCCGGAATCTCTACAGGAAATTGGAAGAGAGATGAACATGAACATCATTTCCGACTTTTTTATTGCTCATGAAAACCACACACTGCATCCTGCAACACCATACAATGAGACCTTCAGAGGTGGTGGTCCAGATTGCTATACACACCGGTACCTCTAATACCCAATACCATGTCTTCTTGCATTGATGCATGCCTATATTCGTCGAGGAATACTATCCACAAGATCATTAAGGCACTATTGGTCCACATTGTCACACTCCTCAACGGCGATTTGCCGTAGATACGTCAGAGTGGGTCACATCGTCCATAATTAGCCCTTTTCAACCTATGCCAGGCATTTTCGATAGGGTTCATGTCTGGAGAACGTGCTGGCCACTCTAGTCGAGCGATGTCATCCTGAATTAAGTCATTCACAAGATGTTCACAATGGGGACGCAAATTGTCGTCCATGAAGATGAATGCCTCGCCAATGTGCTGCCGATATGGTTATACTAATGGTCGGAGGATGGCATTCACGTATCGTACAGCGGTTAAGGCGCCTTCCATGACCACCAGCGGCGTACGTCGGCCCTGCATAATGTCACCCCAAAACAGCAAGGAACCTCCACCTTGCTACACTCGCTGCACAATGTCTCTAAGGCGTTCAGCCTGACAGGGTTGCCTTCAGACGAGTTTCCGACGTTTGTCTGGTTGAAGGCATATGCGACACTCACCGGTGAAGAGAACGTGATGCCAATCCTGAGCGGTCCACTCGGCATGTTGTTGGGCCCATCTGTACCGCTCTGTATGGTGTCGTGGTTACAAAGATGGACCTCGCCATGGACGTCGGGAATGAAGTTGCGCGTCGTGTAGCCTATTGCGCACACTGTGAGTCACAACACGACGTCCTGTGGCTGTACGAAAGCATTATTCAACATGGTGGTGTTGCTGTCAGGTTTCCTCCGAGCCATAATCCGTAGGTAGCGGTCATCCACTGCATTAGTAGCCCTTGGGCGGCCTGAGGGAGGCCTGTCTTCGACAGTTCCTGCCTCTCTGTATCTCCTCCATGTGAGAACAACATTGCTTTGGTTCAGTCCGAGACGCTTGGACAGTTCCCTTGTTGAGAGCCCTTCCTGGCACAAAGTAACAATGCGGACGCGATCGAACCGCGGTATTGACCGTCTAGGCAAGGTCGAACAACAGACAATACGAGCCATGTATCTCCTTCCGGGTGGAGTGACTGGAACTGATCGGCTGTCGGACCCCTTCCGTCTAATAGGCGTTGCTCATGCATGTTTGTTTACATTTCTGGGCGGGTTTAATGACATCTCTGAACAGTCGAAGGGACTGTGTCTGTTATACAATATCTACAGTGAACGTCTATCTTCAGGAGTTCTGGGAACTAGGGTGATGCAAAATGTTTTTTGATGTGTGTATATTAGATGGAAAGAAAATGCATTAGAATGAGTCCTGAAAAGGATATTGGCAAACAGTCTGAGGAAGATAAAAAAAATGTTTTGTGGTTATAATACGATTATAATAACATCTGTTTACATTCCTGAAGTTGGAGTTACAAGCCTCTTATTTATTGTTAACTGCAAATTGTTCCAGAATGTCGCTATAAAAATTTACCACTAGATAAAAGGTGCCGAACGTAATCAACCAGCTGTCCCCATATAAAATAGCACCCACAGTTTGCATGAAGAAATTTACCGCTGCCAGGTATGCAGCATAATCTTTATCCTATCACTCGACGGCAAACTAACAAAATATGTTAAAAGTTTCCAAGGAAGGACAGAAGTACATCAACGTTCACAATCGCACTGGTTGTTTTTATCCTTGCATATCCGTATTTCTGCTATAAATAGTCCTCTTCTGTGCATTTGAATGAGTTTTAATCTAATAAACTTCCTGCAGTACGTATCACCATAAGAGTTTCCTGACGTACTGGCAATATACCAGCAAAACCATATGGTGACATCTACTCCTACGAATTTGTTAGATTACAACAAACTAATATGCACTGAAGAGGGCAGTTTATAGCAGAAATAAAGATATGCAAGAGTAACAAACAACCAGAGGGATTGCCACTGGCCGGCCGGAGTGGCCGTGCGGTTAAAGGCGCTGCAGTCTGGAATCGCAAGACCGCTACGGTCGCAGGTTCGAATCCTGCCTCGGGCATGGATGTTTGTGATGTCCTTAGGTTAGTTAGGTTTAACTAGTTCTAAGTTCTAGGGGACTAATGACCTCAGCAGTTGAGTCCCATAGTGCTCAGAGCCATTTGAACCATTTTTGATTGCCACTGATTACTGAACGTCTATTCTTCCTTATTATAATATCCAGTCGCCATGCATAGCAGTTTCGTATTGAAACAAAGTTGGTTAACAGTTTCTTGCTCCGAAATAAATGCCAAATATATTAGCACTAGTGAAACTGAGTTGCGTGAAATACTGGAGTTCCATGGAGATTATTGAAGGATTCCACAAAATTTACGTACCTTTTTCTTAATATTCAAGAAATTAATAAACGAAAAAATATTTTTAAAGAAAGAATAACAACTAATCCTCGCTTCCACTTACAAATTTGGGGAGTCGGTACGAATGCAACATTGATTGCATTTATCAAGGACAAGACGTAACCTTGCAGATGGGGAATTCAGAAATAAGAAACTATGACTGTGGCAGGCCATTCATGCCTGCACAGTTAGACGTTCCACAGTGCTACAGCATCTGCTGTCTGTCGTCAGGAGGACGAGGAGGTAATCTCAATTCATAGGGAAAAAGAATGTATGTTTCTTATAGTAACCTATGGCTTTATTCTAAGCTTCTTCGATTTTTGTACATTTGAGCCTAAATTAAAGTGGAGAGTAGCCGTAAGCATGTAATTTTGAAAATCCCACCAATCGAACTTTAAGCGGATGACGCAACGCGGAACGTTTGTTTGTGTCAGTAAGTTTGTTATTAAGTGTTTGTTAGAATTTTATATCTCACTCTTCACAGAATTATCAACGTAACAATTAACACTTTATTCAGCATTAAGAAAGGTAGCTGTGGGTGTTCTTTTGTCTTAAAATAGTTTTCGATATTCTGTAGTAGAATGAAAAAGTGGCTTGAAAAAAGTTGCACTCAAGCGTTTACTGCAAAACATAGCTTTTCAGTTTGGGACTGGTTTGCTATAGGTAACTGTGTTAGAAGTGAGAGTAACACCAATGAAACCGACTCATGTTGGGCCAGTTAATGTTTCTACAAGTAAACGTAGAACCACCACGGCCGGCTTACCCCTCGCCTGGGCCCGTCAACATCGACATTGGACTGTTGATGACTGGAAACTTCTTGTCCGGTCGGACGAGTCTCGTTTCAAATTTTATCGAGCAGAAGGACGTGTAGGGGTATGAAGACAACCGCCGGCCGAAGTGGCCGTGCGGTTAAAGGCGCTGCAGTCTAGAACCGCAAGACCGCTACGGTCGCAGGTTCGAATCCTGCCTCGGGCATGGATGTTTGTGATGTCCTTAGGTTAGTTGGGTTTCACTAGTTCTAAGTTCTAGGGGACTAATGACCTCGGCAGTTGAGTCCCATAGGGCTCAGAGCCATTTGAACCATTTATGAAGACAACCTCATGAATCCATGGCCGCGGTATGTCAGCAGGGGACTGTTCAAGCTGGTGGAGGCTCTGAAATGGATCTTTAGGATTCTTGAACAACAATGATAACCTGCTGTACGTTGTATGCAACAAAGTCCTCCAGAAAATCACTCTGGATCCACCTCAGGTACGTCGTTTGGAATCTGTTCATGGCGAGATAAGGGAAAACATAGTTGAATTACTCTCTTGAAACCATGACGATCTTTAAAATGAAAAACAAATTGCTTCAAACAACAAAATATTTCGATTAAAATTCAACCGAGGGCTTTCATCACCTGTCAGACAGCTCAATATGCTGACTCCTACTCGTTCAAAGTCTTCCTAAACATTCCTCTAAGGCGGCAGTACAATACACGACAGGTAAAAAATTATCGAAAGTTATAACTGAGATCTCACTTTCGAATAACACGGTACCTTAGTGTGTCAGCTATTTATTAACCTATCTTAACGAACTTACTTTTCGTCACATGTCGTGCAAATTTTCATAACGAAAGAGTGATTATAACGACGTAGCTGGATTCGTAATACTAATTTTTATAATGAAATATCATCACGAAAAAGCATTAACGAAAGATGTTTTATGCAAATCTCTACCAACACGTACGAAATATGTCTTCTCCTAAAATATGTATTCTCCTAAATTCATTACACCAAGAGAATGAAATACCATAGAACACCTTCATTGCCCATTTCCATCCTTACCGATGGAGCATAGGTCATGTGTGAGATAATAAACAGGGCTCATAGCTTTTGAAAGAAACCGTCAAATACTGATAGACATTCCATGTGCCTTACAGAGGTATCTACTGGAAAAATTCATCCCATATTTATAAGAACGCTCTTCAACAAGTCATCAAAATAATTTCCATATAATCCTGGCCTCTGAACAATAGCTTATACGAAATACTATGTGAAGACATGGGAAGTGAACATAGAACTCTTCTTTTACTTACTGAGGTAAAATAATTATGTCGAAGAAAGGTACTAACCAATAATTCGTAGCTGAGGGATGAATTACGTGCTTTATTATTGGAACACAATCTGGAACTGCAATTGTGATTATTTGAAAAAAATTGTCTGATTCCAATTGTCTACTTCAACGACATTTTTGCGGATAGCAGTGAACGTAACTGAGCTTGTCAAGGCATACATGTAAATTCATTCACTGCAGACGAAATATATCCTAGTATCAAGGAAAAGTGAGAATGTTCAAAATGGTTCAAATGGCTCTGAGCACTATAGGACTTAACTTCTGAGGTCATCAGTCACCTACTTAAACCTAACTAACCTAAGGACGTCACGCACATCCATGCCCGAGGCAGGATTCGAACCTGCGACCGTAGCGGTCGCGCGGTTCACAACTGTAGCGCCTAGAACCACTCGGCCACCACGGCCGGCTTATCCCTCGCCTGGGCCCGTCAACATCGACATTGGACTGTTGGTGACTGGAAACTTCTTGTCCGGTCGGACGAGTCTCGTTTCAAATTTTATCGAGCAGAAGGACGTGTAGGGGCATGAAGACAACCTCATGAATCCATGGCCGCGGTATGTCAGCAGGGGACTGTTCAAGCTGGTGGAGGCTCTGAAATGCTGTGTGGCCTGTGGGATTGTGGTGGGGGGAACCCCTGGTACGTCTAGATACGACTCTTGTCTGATTAGATGCGTCGATTCATGCCCATTGTGCATTCCGACGGACTTTGACAGTTCCAGCAGGACAGTGCGACACCACTCACGTCCAGAATGCGTGGCTCCAGGAACACTCTTCTGAATTTAAACATTTCCTCCAACCACCAAGCACAGGAGACTATTATTGAGCATATCTGGGATGTCTTGGAACGTGCTGATCAGAAGAGATCTCTACCCCCTCCCACACTTACGATTTGTGGACAGTCCTTCTGGATTCTTAGTGTCAATTCCTTCCAGCACTACCTCAGACATTAATCGAGTCCATGCCATGTCGTGTTGCGGCAATTATGCATGCTCGCTGGGGACCTACATGATATTAGGCAGGTGTACCAGTTTCTTTGGGTCTGCAGTGTAATGTCAATAGTAATATGTTAGTAGTTATGTAAAAGTGTTATAAAATAAAATTTTGAACTATTTTAAAAACTAAAATTTATCGGTATTAATAATCCAGTAGCATTCCCATTTTCCCGTCACTTATAACTGCCGTAAGCAAAAGTTTATCTGACATGGGGTCTGCCATTGATCACGACTAACACTGACTCTGGCGTGGTTAAAGTAAATACAAAGTCATCCAGCTAACACTCTCATCTCAAGTTGCGAAAAGTAGAATAATAACGTTTATTCGTTGCGCGACGGACAATAAGAAACAAAATCATAGTTGTTGATCGAAAATCGACTTCGAAATTACTGCATAATGCGGACCCTACATGATAGGGGACCAGACAGACCGCCAGAGACACAGCACCTCGTTTTCCTGGTGATAAGAAGGCGAGTAAAAATGGTTCAAATGGCTCTGAGCACTATGGGACTTAACTTCTGAGGTCATAAGTCCCCTAGAACTTAGAACTACTTAAACCCAACTAACCTAAGGACATGACACACATCGATGCCCGATGCAGGATTCGAACCTTCGACCGTAGCGGTAAGGCGAGCTTCTTACAGGAGCGACTTATTTTCAGACACCTGTGTAGTTACTAGAATATTTTTTTAATTTCTTGCGTGTTCGAGTGCTTACTAGGCACAACCTTTCATTTTAATAACAGTGCAGCGTACAGTACAGCCGTTGTTATTGACCTTAATATCGAGCCTCGTATAGTGGAGGCTCTTGTTTGTTTTGTTTAGTGTAGGTCAGTGTCGGTTTGACTGTCAGTGAGAGAGTACTTCGAATTCCAGTTGCTGATAAGCCGAGTACTCCGTTCGCTTCAAACAGGAGCGACTGCAGTAATGGATAGGAAATGTGACTGCTGTGTACAGGTGCGAGCTGAGTTGGTGACCCTTCCCTCACAGCTCCAGGCTGCGTTGGGTTCCGTCACACAGCTTGAGGCTGCTGCCAAGGGGCATCACTGTGGGGATCGGATGCAGGGATGCGAGTGACGTCGAGCACGTCCCATGTGTACCCCGATCGGTCCACTGCTGTAGCCGCCCCAGGTAGTGCCTGCACAGAGGCTGACCCCTCACCCATGGTCGAGTGAATGATCACTCCAAAGTCAGACAGGCAGCGAAAAACTTGCCGAGGGGCCAATGGTGAGGCCTCCCCGGTTCGTTTGACAAACAAGTTTCCTGCTTTATCTGTGGCTGACGATGTCTCTAAGCCGGATGCAGTCGTCCATCCTGTTCCAGAGGAAGCTTCTCGGCTCGCAAGGTCTGGGCATTCACAGAGGTTGGGTTTGCTGGTAGTTGGGTGCTCCAACGTTAGGCACGTAATGGGGCCCCTTAGGAATATTGTCTGCCAAGGAGGGGAAGGAAGCCATTGTGCACTCCGTGTGCATACATGGGGGAGTCATTTCGGATGTGGAAAGAATGCTTCCGGAAGCCATGAAGAGTACAGGGTGCAGCCAACTGCAGGTGGTGACTCATGTTGGTATCAATGACGCATATCGCTTTGGATCGGAGGACCTTCTCTCTGGTTTCGGGTGCCTTGCGGAGATGGTAAAGACAGTCATGCTTGCGAGGTTAAGGCGGAGCTCACCATCTGCAGCATCGTCGATACAACCGACCTGTGGTGCTTTGGTGCAGAGCCGAGTGGAGGGTCTGAATCAGAGGCTCAGGCGGTATTGTGACCGTCTAGGCTGCAGATTTCTTGACTTGGGCTATCGGGTGGTGGGTTTCCGGGTTTCACTTAATAGGTCAGGAGTCCACTGCACCCAGGAGGCGGCTACACGGGTAGCGGGGGCTGTGTGGAAGGGCGTCCGTTTAAAACGGGGCAGATAAAAACAGTAAAGTAGTTGTAGAAACAATCGATGTTATAGTTGTAAACTGTCGCAGCTATGTTGAGATAGAACCAGAGCCCCAAGCCCTAATAGAAAGCACTGAAGCTCAAATACTTATAGGTACAGAAAGCTAGCTAAAGCTAGGAATAAATTCAGCCGCTTTTCAAACGATCTAACAGTGTTCAGAAAGGATAGATTAAATACATTTGGTGGTGGAGTATTTATTGCTGTCAGAAGTAGTTGGCCTTGTAGTGAAATTTAAGTAGATAGTTCATGTGAAATAGTATGGGTAAGGGTTATACTTGAGAGTCGGACTAAACTATTAATTGGCTCGTTTTACCGACCCCGCGACTCGGAAGATATAGTTGCTGAGAAGTTCAAAGAAATCTTGTGTCTCATTTCAGATAGGTACCCACTCATACAATTATAGTCAGTGGGGACTTAAATCTACCCTTGATATGCTGGAAAAATCATATGTTTAAAGCCGGCGGCAGGCTTAAAATGTCATCCGAAACTGTACTGAATGCTTTCTCAGAAAATAATTTTGAACAATTAGTTCCTGAGCCCACTCGAAGCGTAAATGGTTGCGAAATCATACTTGACTTCTAAGCAACAAATATTCCTGGACAAATAGTGAGCATCGTGACGAATACAGGAATTAGCGACCACAAGGCAGTTGCTGCTAGGCTGAATACCGTAACACCTACAACCAGCCAAAAGAAACGCAAAGTATATCTATTTAAAAAAAGGTGATAAACATGCTCTTAACGCCTATTTAAGAGACAGTCTCCCCTCCTTCCGATCTGATAATGTAAGCGTTATAAACGCTGTGGAATGATTTCACAAAGATTGTATCAACAGGAACTGAGAGATATGTACCACATTAATTCATAAGTGATAGTACTGCTCACCCATGGCACACAAAACTGGTCAGATCGCTGTTGCAGATGCAGCGAAGAAAGCATGACTAATTTAAAAGAACGAAAAGTCATCACGACTGGTCAAGTTTTGCAGAATTTCAAAATATAGCGCATACTTCAATGCGATATGCTTTTAATAATTTCAGTAACTAAATTCTGTCTCGAAATATGGCAGAAAACCCAAATAGATTCTGGTCATACATAAAGCACACCAGTGGCAAGACATAATCAATACCTTCACAGCGCGGTAACTACGGTGAAGTCACTGATGACAGTGCCACTAAAGCACAGTTATTAAACACGGTTTTCCGAAACTCCTTCATCAAACAAGACGAAGTATATATTTCTGAAATCCAATCAAGAACTACTGTCAAGATGAGCAACATAGAAGTAGATATCCTCGGTGTAGCAAAGCAACTTAAATTACTAAATAAACCCAAGGCCTCCGTTCCAGATTGTATACCAGTCAGGTTTCTCTCTGAGTATCTTGGTACAATAAATCCATATTTAGCAGTTATGTACAACCGCTCGCTCACAGAAAGATCCGTATCTAAAAACTGGAAAATTGCTCAAGTTACCCCAATACCTAAAAAGGGAAGTAGGAGTAATCCACTGAATTACAGGCCCATATCACTAACGTCGACTTGCGGTAGGGATTTGGAACTAATACTGTATTCGAACGTTATGAAGTACCTCGACGAAAACGATTTATTGACACATATTCAGCATGGATTCAGAAAATATCGTTTTTGCGAAACACAACTAGCTCTTTATGCTCACGAAATAATGAGTGCTATCTGCAGGGGATGTCAAACTGATTCCATATTTTTAGATTCCAGAAGGCTTTCGACACCATTCCTCACAAGCGTCTTCTAATCAAACTGCGTGCCTATGGAATATCGCCTCAGTTGTGCGACAGGATTCATGATTTCCTGTCAGGAAGGTCATAGAAAGGCCATAGTAATAGACGGGAAGTCATCACGTGAAACAGAAGTAATATCCGGCGTTCCCCAAGGAAGTGTTATAGGCCTCTATTGTTCCTGATCTACACTCCTGGAAATTGAAATAAGAACACCGTGAATTCATTGTCCCAGGAAGGGGAAACTTTATTGACACATTCCTGGGGTCAGATACATCACATGATCACACTGACAGAACCACAGGCACATAGACACAGGCAACAGAGCATGCACAATGTCGGCACTAGTACAGTGTATATCCACCTTTCGCAGCAATGCAGGCTGCTATTCTCCCTTAGAGACGATCGTAGAGATGCTGGATGTAGTCCTGTGGAACGGCTTGCCATGCCATTTCCACCTGGCGCCTCAGTTGGACCAGCGTTCGTGCTGGACGTGCAGACCGCGTGAGACGACGCTTCATCCAGTCCCAAACATGCTCAATGGGGGACAGATCCGGAGATCTTGCTGGCCAGGGTAGTTGACTTACACCTTCTAGAGCACGTTGGGTGGCACGGGATACATGCGGACGTGCATTGTCCTGTTGGAACAGCACGTTCCCTTGCCGGTCTAGGAATGGTAGAACGATGGGTTCGATGACGGTTTGGATGTACCATGCACTATTCAGTGTCCCCTCGACGATCACCAGTGGTGTACGGCCAGTGTAGGAGATCGCTCCCCACACCATGATGCCGGGTGTTGGCCCTGTGTGCCTCGGTCGTATGCAGTCCTGATTGTGGCGCTCACCTGCACGGCGCCAAACACGCATACGACCATCATTGGCACCAAGGCAGAAGCGACTCTCATCGCTGAAGACGACACGTCTCCATTCGTCCCTCCATTCACGCCTGTCGCGACACCACTGGAGGCGGGCTGCACGATGTTGGGGCGTGAGCGGAAGACGGCCTAACGGTGTGCGGGACCGTAGCCCAGCTTCATGGAGACGGTTGCGAATGGTCCTCGCCGATACCCCAGGAGCAACAGTGTCCCTAATTTGCTGGGAAGTGGCGGTGCGGTCCCCTACGGCACTGCGTAGGATTCTACGGCCTTGGCGTGCATCCGTGCGTCGCTGCCGTCCGGTCCCAGGTCGACGGGCACGTGCACCTTCCGCCGACCACTGGCGACAACATCGATGCACTGTGGAGACCTCACGCCCCACGTGTTGAGCAATTCGGCGGTACGTCCACCCGGCCTCCCGCATGCCCACTATACGCCCTCGCTCAAAGTCCGTCAACTGCACATACGGTTCACGTCCACGCTGTCGCGGCATGCTACCAGTGTTAAAGACTGCGATGGAGCTCCGTATGCCACGGCAAACTGACTGACACTGACGGCGGCGGTGCACAAATGCTGCGCAGCTAGCGCCATTCGACGGCCAACACCGCGGTTCCTGGTGTGTCCGCTGTGCCGTGCGTGTGATCATTGCTTGTACAGCCCTCTCGCAGTGTCCGGAGCAAGTATGGTGGGTGTGACACACCGGTGTCAATGTGTTCTTTTTTCCATTTCCAGGAGTGTAGATAAAAGGAGAAACTTTTGTAAATTAAATTCACCATAAGGATATTTGCACTACACTTTAAACTGTAAATAGCACTCAAAAAATGTCAACTGTGAAACAGTGGTGGTACTATTACTGACAGTTAATTAATTAAATATATAAACCCGCGGCGGCCCTCTGTTTTGGCAACTAGATCACAATGTTGGCTAACAACACAACATGACTTGAATATAAGCTCAACAAACCTTAAATAAAAACGTTCAAATGTAAACACTCAACTGATTATTCTGTTCTCATGTAGACAAGACAAAGAAAATGTGACCCAAGGCTAAACAGCAGAGCTTCACTGACTGACCACAAGCCTGTTCCACATAAATCACGCTAAATAAATAAAGCACCAGCATCCTAGAACACATTTAAAATTACAATCACCCTTAATTTTTTTTTAAGGAAATCGAGAAACGTAGTGATCATTTTGACCAAAGAGTTTCATCACAGCCGACAAGAGCCTTGCAATAACAAACACTGAGTCAGTTACGTGTTAATTCGGCGGCACCCCGCCGAGGCACAATACCAAAAGAATAACAACAAATTACACAACTTGAGACTGCAACGGGAGGTCCGCAGAATGGCATGTGGCTTTCCAACACTTAGGCCTCGTGCGATGACGGGCAGTCACCAAACCAGAAGGAAAAAGCACCACTGCCCCGGACCAGCGTAACAGGAGCGCGTCAACCGCTGTCGATGCAAGGCTGTCAACACATACCAAACAACAAACACCAAAACCAGTTTGATAAACATTAATATAGACAGTAATAATTAGACTGGCAGTTAAAAATTCAACTATTGAAGCTTCAGTATGGGGGCGGCACTCTGATAACATAGCAAGTTAACCTTCCCAGCAATAACAGGAAGCCATGTACAAGGTCATTTAAAAAAATAATGACATAATAATTCAAACAAGATTTAAAAAGTATCAAGATACGCGTTTACTGGGGCCTCTTAGTAATAGGCACTGTAATTGGGATATACACCATATAGCATATGGTCAGTTAAGCTGTACCCTATAACCCGAAGGACTCCCCAACACGGAGTAAGAGAGTGTGCAAACACAAGCAGTCACACACACATGACCCACACATGCCTACCTTTAGGCAGAGCGCACACAACTTTAGTTACAGGCCAAATTCAATAACTGGCCTTAGGGAGAGCCATGATCTCTACAACAAACAGAAATTCGTGTCAGTAGTAGTATCACATAATAACAACAAACCTTCATTTCAAGTGCAAGATTACCGTTGCAAAATACTAGCTTGGCGCATACAGAAACCTTCAGATTGAGACACACAGCCCCAAAGGAAACTGGATTCCTTGCCAACTCACGCCGGACAGAAGTAATAACCTTTAAGTACAGTAATTACTACACAGTATTTATAGATAATTTGAAACAAATATCAAGGAGGCCAACTGCTTCAGGATTCCAGGTACTGCCCTGCTGCACGTGGCTACTAAGAAGTTGTTCAGTGCATCTCAAGGTATTTAGCACACCATGATCGGCTGATGATAGGTGGCGCCGATTGCGCCAGTCGCTTCTCTATATTCATTTAAGATCTCTGCGATCGACTTTGTATCGAAAATGGTTCAAATGGCTCTGAGCACTGTGGGACTTAATATCTGAGGTCATCAGTCCCCTAGAACTTATAACTACTTAAACCTAACTAACCTAAGGACATCAAACACATCCATGCCCGAGGCTGGATTCGAACCTGCGAGCGTAGCGGGATCGTGGTTCAAGACTGAAGCGCCAAGAACCGCTCGGCCACACCGGCCGGCCTTTGTATAGAGTGGCCGCGGTTTTCATCTTTGGTCGCTTTTCGGCTGTAAGCTCACGACGCTGTGGGAAGAGGGCTGATTTTGGTCGGTTAATTGGCGCTCCGGTGTGCAGTCTGGTTGTCGCCGGTCGCCCTCTGCGCATGCCCTGCCTCTTTATGTCACGTGGGCAGGGGGGTTGCGGACGAAGACGTGCGTGCGGTCGGCGAGTGTGTACTGTGTATAGTTAAAGGGCAAAGGTCACGACTGTGCTGCTAAATATGTGAAAGTGGCTTCGGAATGTATTAGCCGGCAATCAGATATGCTACAGAACCAAACGTAGGGAATTATTCAGGTTCTTAAGGTTCTGCTGTGTGTATGTACACTACTGCACATTAAAATTACTACACCAAGATGAAATGCAGATGATAAACGGGTATTCATTGGACAAATATATTATACTAGAACTGACATGTGATTACATTTTCACCCAATTTGGGTGCATAGATCCTGAGAAATTAGTACCCAGAACAACCACCTCTGGCCGTAATAAGGGCCTTGATACGCCTGGGCACTGAGTCAAACAGAGCTTGGATGGGGTGTACAGGTACAGCTGCCCATGCAGCTTCAACACGATACCACAGTTAATCAAGAGTAGTGACTGACGTGTTGTGACGAGCCAGTTGCTCGGCCACCATTGACCAGACGTTCTCAGTTGGTGAGAGATCTGGAGAATGTGCTGGCCAGTGCAGCTGTTGAGCATTTTCTGTATCCAGAAAGGCCCGTACAGAACCTGCACATGCGGTCGTGCATTACCTTGCTGAAATGTAGGGTTTCGCAGAGATCGAATGAAGAGGGTAGAGCCACGGGTCGTAACACATCTGAAATGTAACGTCCAATGTTCAAAGTGCCGTCAATACGAACAAGAGGTGACCGAGACGTGTAACCAATGGAACCCCATACCATCACGCCGGGTGATACGCCAGTATGGCGATGACGAATCCCCGCTTCCAATGTGCGTTCACCGCGATGTCGCCAAACACGGATGCGACCATCATGATGCTGTGAACAGAACCTGGATTCATCCGAAAAAATGACGTTTTGCCATTCGTGCACTCAGGTTCGTCGTTGAGTACACCATCGCAGGCGCTCCTGTCTGTGATGCAGCGGCAAGAGTGACCGCAGCCATGGTCTCCGAGCTGATAGTCCATGCCGCTGCAAACGTCGTCGAATTGTTCGTGCAGATGGTTGTTGTCTTGCAAACGTCCCCGTCTGTTGACTCAGTTATCGAAAGGTGACTGCACGATCCGTTACAGTCATGCGGATAAGACGCCTGTCATCTCGACTGCTAGAGATACGAGGCCGTTGGGATCCAGCACGGCGTTCCGTATTACCCTCCTGAACCCACCGATTCCATGTTCTGCTAACAGTCAATGGATCTCGATCAACGCGAACAGCAACGTCGCGATACGATAAACGGCAGTCACGATAGGCTACAATCCGACCTTTATCAAACTCGGTAACGTGATGGTACGCATTTCTGCTCGTTACACGAGGCATCACAACAATGTTTCATTGGGCGACGCCGGTCAACTGCTGTTTGTGTATGAGCAATCGGTTGGAAACTTTCCTCATGTCAGCACGTTGTAGGCGTCGCCACCGGCGCCAACCTTGTGTGAATGCTCTGAAAAACTAATCATTTTCATATCACAGCATCTTCTTCCTGTCGGTTAAATTTCGCGTCTCTAGCACGTCATCTTCGTGGTGTAGCAATTGTAATGTTCAGTAGTGTATATTGAATTTCGTGCTGTTTGCAGTTAACGGCCCTCCCGGTGTTTGGACCCCCATGTTATCTGTCTCGTATTTACCACTGGTGCACAACTTATTGAACAGTAGTTACGTGAACGAAATAGTGGATCTGCGGAGGACTGGAGATGGGTTACTTGCGCCACGGCGACATCAAATTTTGAACAATTGGAAGTTTTTTCCATTGAGTATGTTGAGAACATATTCATTATCACGAAGGTGCTGGATGAGCAGGTGATGGTACGGAGGTGATTAGAGAGAAGCAGAAATAATTTAAGTTTTTTGTGAGAAACAGCTTGTCTATTTCTACAAAAAGCTCATTGTGTGACAATGTTTTGCATCTGATATACTGTTTCAGTGTCGATTAAGTTGAAAAATAAGAAATCTAGTGGGTCCCTAGCGGCCGTATTCGTGTTTTGAAATTTTTCTAATGTGTTGAGGATTGTGTTAATCTGTAGACTGTCCAGCTGCTGTGTGGTTTTCTGTTGTTCCAGTGGTATAATTAGCGGTGCGCGTCGTCCGTTGTAGCTGGTCATTTAATCTGGGGACGATACCGTGACTGCGGCCAGTTCAAATGGTAACCTACAACTCGGCCGCTGTGTTTATCAGTACACTCCAGTTCCTCAGCGAATTTAACTTGAGTATCTTATTATTTGTTCCTGGTGACGCAGAGGCGTCTGTCTTTAATTTTTCAGCGTTCCTTTCAGCTTTCATTCAGACTCGATCTGAGTCGTAGTTTCCGCGCACCCATTGTGAGCCATTACGTGTTACTGAAATTTTGTAATACCTCAAAGACGCCTTTCGTTGAGCCGAGTTTTTGGTAGTTTATTAAAAAAGAGAAATTGTGAATTGTTTGTTCTGTTGTATCTCAAAAAGTGTCCTGCTTCTGTGGAAGTTTTTCTCAGCATACCATTAATTGTTATTATGGTTCTTAAGATGTATGTAAAGAGAGTTTTAAAATTATTTATTGTTTAAGGTGAGCTTTGACGTCCGTAAACATTTTGTTTCAGATTCTATGGCAATTATGTATATTACTCTCGGGTAATAGAAGTTTGTTGTTATTATGCAACTGTTAAATACAATATGTTGGAAATCACAAGCCAGAGTTTGTGTTTGATTGGTAATCATTGCCTTGTATTTATTGAATTGAATTATCCTTGAGCGGGTGTCCCATGTGTCAGCTGACGCACGCCGTAACCACGTTGCACGCGACGAGAGCTGCTCCTTCCCATTAAACTCGTCGGTACAGGAAATCGCAACCCAACGGTCAATGGCGTTAATTCGCTGCAATCGCCAGGACGTGGAATACTCAGACACGCTCTTCCAGCTCCGTGTTCGACACACCACTCACCACAACATAACCCCAGAGGAAACAGATATTCCAGCAAGGATGATACGACGGTGAGCAGAGTGGATTGAACGGCGCCATTAGGATCACGAGCGCGCCCTCACGGAAGCTGCCGCGGCTCAGATACATTAGTTACAGAAGGCAGGCTACATTTCTGAGGGGTCCACCTCATAACTCTTAGCAAACAGTGCCGAAATATAGCCTGAATTCACTAATCGTAGCCCAAAACACAGGGATAGGTTGCGGAAGCTTCTCCAAACCGTTTTCAATAATTTGGGTGATCTCACAACGTATACATAGTATTGCTTTAAAAAGATTCTATAGAAAAGGATTAGTGGTTCCACAGTAAACGTGGAGATCTAAAAGGTCTCCTCTTATGGAGAAGATTACGGAACACTGAATCTAGTGGCTCTGTAAAGCTATTCGTGAAGAATCCTTTTGACTATAGAAACGTTCTAAGCCGGAATACCGTAGCATTAAGCGGAAACACCTGCAGACGATTCAGTATTGGTGTAGGGACTTGCTGTTGACCCTGAATATAAATATATACCACTTATGCTCAAAAATACTTATACTGTTCCCAACAAACAGCTGAAACAGTTAACTACTGTAAAATGTGTGGGTGTAATCACCCAGAGCTATCTTAACTTGAATGATCACAAGAAACAGAATCAGACACAACGTTGAAAAAATATAATTCTTTCACGAAATAAGTGGCTTACAGAATATTTATTCCATCGTTTCTTGATTATTGCTCATCAGCCTGGAGACCTTATTTATTTACTTACACGTCAAGTTCCATAGGACCAAATTGAGTACAAAATCTCCAAGGTCATGGAACATGTCAGAACATGAAATTACAACATAGAAATAATAGTAGATAAAAATCAAATTTTTATGAACCCGAAAAAAGTCTATCAATAAGTTTAAGTAGGCCTAAACGCAATCAACAATACAACAAGAATCAGCTTAATATTTCAAGGAACCCCTCAACAGAATAGAAGGAGTGACCTATGAGGAAAGTCTTCAGATTAAATTTGAAAGCACGTGGGTTACTGCTAAGATCTTTGAATTTGAGTTGTAGTTTATAGAAAATGGATGCAGAATCATACTTCACACTTTTCTGCACAAGAGTTAAGGAAGTCCGATCCAAATGCAGATTTCATTTCTGCCGAGTATTAACTGAGTGAAAGCTGCTTATTCTTCGGAATAAGCTAATAGTGTTAACAAGAAATGACAGTAAGGTATATATATATATATATATATATATATATATATATATATATATATATATATATATACTCCTGGAAATGGAAAAAAGAACACATTGACACCGGTGTGTCACACCCACCATACTTGCTCCGGACACTGCGAGAGGGCTGTACAAGCAATGATCACACGCACGGCACAGCGGACACACCAGGAACCGCGGTGTTGGCCGTCGAATGGCGCTAGCTGCGCAGCATTTGTGCACCGCCGCCGTCAGTGTCAGCCAGTTTGCCGTGGCATACGGAGCTCCATCGCAGTCTTTAACACTGGTAGCATGCCGCGACAGCGTGGACGTGAACCGTATGTGCAGTTGACGGACTTTGAGCGAGGGCATATAGTGGGCATGCGGGAGGCCGCGTGGACGTACCGCCGAATTGCTCAACACGTGGGGCGTGAGGTCTCCACAGTACATCGATGTTGTCGACAGTGGTCGGCGGAAGGTGCACGTGCCCGTCGACCTGGGACCGGACCGCAGCGACGCACGGATGCACGCCAAGACCGTAGGATCCTACGCAGTGCCGTAGGGGACCGCACCGCCACTTCCCAGCAAATTAGGGACACTGTTGCTCCTGGGGTATCGGCGAGGACCATTCGCAACCGTCTCCATGAAGCTGGGCTACGGTCCCGCACACCGTTAGGCCGTCTTCCGCTCACGCCCCAACATCGTGCAGCCCGCCTCCAGTGGTGTCGCGACAGGCGTGAATGGAGGGACGAATGGAGACGTGTCGTCTTCAGCGATGAGAGTCGCTTCTGCCTTGGTGCCAATGATGGTCGTATGCGTGTTTGGCGCCGTGCAGGTGAGCGCCACAATCAGGACTGCATACGACCGAGGCACACAGGGCCAACACCCGGCATCATGGTGTGGGGAGCGATCTCCTACACTGGCCGTACACCACTGGTGATCGTCGAGGGGACACTGAATAATGCACGGTACATCCAAACCGTCATCGAACCCATCGTTCTACCATTCCTAGACCGGCAAGGGAACTTGCTGTTCCAACAGGACAATGCACGTCCGCATGTATCCCGTGCCACCCAACGTGCTCTAGAAGGTGTAAGTCAACTACCCTGGCCAGCAAGATCTCCGGATCTGTCCCCCATTGAGCATGTTTGGGACTGGATGAAGCGTCGTCTCACGCGGTCTGCACGTCCAGCACGAACGCTGGTCCAACTGAGGCGCCAGGTGGAAATGGCATGGCAAGCCGTTCCACAGGACTACATCCATCATCTCTACGATCGTCTCCATGGGAGAATAGCAGCCTGCATTGCTGCGAAAGTTGGATATACACTGTACTAGTGCCGACATTGTGCATGCTCTGTTGCCTGTGTCTATGTGCCTGTGGTTCTGCCAGTGTGATCATGTGATGTATCTGACCCCAGGAATGTGTCAATAAAGTTTCCCCTTCCTGGGACAATGAATTCACGGTGTTCTTATTTCAATTTCCAGGAGTGTGTATATATATATATATATTGAGAGGTCAATGCCAAAATACTCAGGCTCGTGAACAGGGGTCCACAAGGGGTTCGTGAACTTACGCCACTTACTGCCCGAACCGCCCGTTTCTGAGCCAAAAATATCGTTTGAGAGTGGGAGGAGTTACCCCAAAATAAAATACCATATGTCATAAAGGAACGAAAATAATGAAAGTAGACTAATTTTCGTGTCGAACGATTGGTCACTTCAGATACCGTTCGAATAGTAAAAGTGGCAGCATTAAGTCTTTGAACAAGATCCTAAATGTGGGATTTCCACGACAGTTTACTATCTATCTGGACACTTAGAAATTTGAACTGTTCAGTTTCACTAATCATATGCCCATTCTGTGAAATTATAACGTCAGGTATTATTAAATTGTGTATTAGCAACTGTAAAAACCGAGTCTTACTGTGATTTAGCATTAGTTTCTTTTCTTCAGGCCACGAGCTTGAAACTTCCCCTTTGAACAATTTATACAGGACTGTCCTTAACCTGACACACAATATTTTTAGCGCAACGCAATCTGACTTTCAAAAAATCCCTACGAAAGAATGGCCCTGACTAACATTAAACTATACCTTTCACAAATCACTAAATCACTTACCTCACAATAATCTTCGTTTCTCGCACTACTGCAATACAGCAAGCGCCACTACTGCCAGCTAGATAAAAGATTCAAACTATGGAAGGCACTAACTACTGATAGGGATAGTTAGCAAATGAAGGATATTAATAGAGAACAAACAATGTATTTACCTTAATATCATCATATAAATATATAGCAGTTCATGACAAATTTCAAAACTCCGCCATCTCTCTCCCCACATCCACCACTGCTGGCGGCTCACCTCCAACTGCGCAACGCTACGCGCTGTTCACAGCCAGCTGCCTAGCACTACAATGGCGAGTATTACAACAATGCAAAGCAGCCACAGACTGCACACAGCACAGCCAGTGATTTTCACAATCGTAATTACAATAACAAAGATATCAAATGCACACACTCATTGATACAATGTTGGTCAAAAGCTAAAATTTTCTCACAGTCCATAAAGATAGTCCTGATTATTCATCATAATAGTAATTACAGTTTTTTTTTTACCTTGATATCATCATATATATAGCAGTTCATGACAAATTTCAAAACTCCGCCATCTCTCTCCCCACATCCACCACTGCTGGTGGCTCACCTCCAACTGCGCAACGCTACGCGCTGTTCACAGCCATCTGCCTAGCACTACAATGGCGAGTATTACAACAATGCAAAGCAGCCACAGACTGCACACAGCACAGCCAGTGATTTTCATACAGAGGTGGCGTTACCAATAAAAAAACCTAAACAGCCTACTTACAAGCTTAGGTCATGAACTGCACTCTTTGAAACCGAGCCAATGTTGCACGCGACATCATTTACAACCGAGATAGTGTCATCAGCAAACAGATATATTTTAGAGTTACCCGTAACACTAGAGGGCATATCATTTATATATATAAGGAACTGGAGTGGCCCCAACACTGATCCCTCGGACAGCCCCCCCCCCCCTCCCGCTCTTGACTGTGCGCCACTCAGTCCCAAATTACAGCCATTCTCAACATGGTGAACAATGACCTTTTGCTGTCTGTTGCTAAAGTAAGAGGTGAACAACTTGTGAGCTACTCCCCGTATTCCGTAATGGTCCAACATCTGGAGCAATATTTTGTGATTAACACAATCAAACGCCTTAGTTAAATCAAAAATTTACCTAGAGTTCGAAACCTTTTGTTAATCCCATCCGGTACCTCACAGTGAAAAGAGATTATAGAATTTTCAGTTGTTAAATGACTTCTAAAACCGAACTGTACATTTGATAGCAAATCGTGTGATATAAAATGATAGATTATCCTTACATGTACAGACTTTTAAATAACTTTAGCGAACACTGATGGTATAGAAACAGATCTAAAATTATCTACATTATCCCTCTCTCCCTTTTTATAAAGCGGCTTTTTCACTACTCAGTGAATCGTTCAGGAAACTGACCATTCCTAAAAGAAAAGTTACAAATATGGCTAAATACAGGGCTAACATGTGCAGCACAATTATTTAATATTCTGCTAGGTACTCCATCATAACCATGAGAGTCCTTAGTCTTCACTGATTTAATTATTGACTCAGTCTCCCCCTTGTTTGTATCACAGAGGAGTATTCCAGAAATCAGTCTCGGAAAGGCATTTGCAAAGAAAGTTATATGATTCCCTGTAGAAACTAAATTTTTATTTAATTCACCAGAAATACACGGAAAGTGATTGTTAAATACTGTACATATATCTGACTTATCAGTAACGTAAATATTTCTACTGAGAACTGACTGTATATGATCGACTTCGTGCTGCTGACCAGATACTTCCTTCACAACTGACCACATGGTTTTAATTTTACCTTGTGAATTAGCTACTCTATTGGCATACCACATACTCTTAGCCTTCCTAATAACATTTTTAAGCGCCTTACAGTACTATTTGTAAGGGGCTACTGTAGCTTGGTTGTCACTACTTGTAAAATTTTGATGTAACTCTCACTTTGTTCTACATTGCAACCTGACCCACTAGTCAGCCACCCAGGTTGCCTATTACTGCTAGTACCCCGGTTAGAGCGTTCTAATGGAAAACACATCTCAAAGAACATGAGAAATGTGTTAAGGAAATCACTATATTTATCGTCTATGTTATCAGCACCATAAACATCCTGCCACTCTTGTTCCTTGACAAGGTTTAAAAAACTCTCTGTTGCTGTTGGGTTAACTTTCCTACATAGCTGGTAATTATATGTGACATTTGTTTGAGTACAAAAGCCTTTTGGTGTTAAAATTTGTGCATCATAGTCTGAAAGCCCATTCAACCTTTTAATAAAAGAATGCCCATCTAGCAATGAAGAATGATGAAAAATATTGTCAATGGCTGTGTTACTGTTCCCCTTCACCCTAGCTGGATAAAACACAGTCTTCTATAGTACTTGAGCGGATCAATGGAAGATGTGCGGATGATCCAACGATGAGTTGCGCGTTTCATCATAGGATCGTTCAGTCAACGCCAGAGCTTTGCTGAATTGAAGAAATAACTCCATTGTCAGGCGGTAAAAGAAAGTTGTTGTGTTCTAGGGAAATTTTGAAGTTGAAATTTCGAGAGACATACCCCTCGCGCAACGAGAAATATCTCAGAAAACAGAGAGCATACGGTAGAATGCTCGCAGTCATCCTCCATGCAGGCCATTCGAGAAATGAACAGTGAGTGGGGGGGGGGGGGGGGGGGGGACCTTGACGGTACGTAAAGAGGAGGCGCGGAAGAAGAATGGTAGCAGCTGTAACCTCCGCAAAATTCACAGTCATGTGTCTTGCGGAGTACAGTCATAGCTTCAGATGTCGATGGACACAAAAGGAAATGTAACATTTAGTATAAAAATGAAATTAGGACCTTTCTAATTATTACCTGTATCAGACAAAGCTTTGTGTTGGCATTGTCTAAAGTCGTATGGTAGGTGTAGATTTGTAGCACAAACTGTACTGCGTCTGGATAGATATGACCAACTGTGCCAATGATTTACTAATTTGAAGGAAAACCTCATTCTTGCTCTGACATCTTGATATCAGCATTATAAATTTTGCAAGGTACGTGTGTTTCCTCTCTTCATAGACAAGTTGTGGTTCACCAGCGTAAAAATCCGAATTTGAGCCAATTTATAGCACACATTTTTAGTCTGTACGGATCTTTCATCACAACACACAGTCTGTAGGAGAGTGATACTTTCACTTCGGATTGTAGGAATATTTCAGAGTGTTTAGACGCCGGTCAAGTCAAGAGATTGACTATCTACTCTATAGTACTGATCCTGAGCATCAAGCGGAAACTGTCGCTCTGTACTGGAGAAACGTGTACGATGTTAATCTCCTTTCTACAGTAATATGCCAGAGCGGTGAGAGAGAATGAGAGTACGGAATTTGCTGCTCCGTAACACAGTGAAGAGGAAGCACACAAGTACTGAATGACACACTGACGCCGACGGAAACAAAGAGATCTAAGGTGTTCGACAATTTCATAGTGTAAATATATTTAGGCTGTCCTCTCACATATTCAAAACAATTTTTGCGCTTAAAGCTGCCTCTTGCGGCCAAACGCAACACCTCAGAGACGCCTATGCCGCTCATATGGGATAAGCGTCGATAAATGAAAATCAAGTAAATATTGACAACACTTGTTTTCGCTTAGTGTTCTCTACATTACGAAGCGCGGAAGGGTCATTAAGTGTACCGAGAAGTAATTAATTGGTCTACAGAAAACAATTACAAACATTCAAAGAAATGGGTCAATTAAGCCATAGAGAATAGCTCTTCCGAAACCTAGTAGAAGGTAGCATTCGCAATTAACTTCTCTTGGGCTTACCGTAGCACTCAGACTTGGACTACGAATATAATGGAGGCATATTTTGATAAGGTCACAAAAAGTAGATGGATCAGGTCCTCAAAATAGACGATGCTACCTGGTTTCTGCATATTTGTGGTACTATACGACAAGATATGAGGTATTTGTTACAAATTTCTAACACACACAATACTCATCAGGCGATGATGTGAGATTCGAGGAACAATGCAGTACCAATCATTTGCTGAAAGTGAAATAAGGTTATGTAGCATCCTACAATGGTCGAAGACTTATTCCCTCGATTATTCACCTTTAGTCTTGGATGAAAATACGCTCGAAACATTTTGTGGAAGGACGTTCTCCCCTGCATAACTGTTCATGATCAACGTTATCAACAATCTATATTATGTAGGAACACAGATACGATTGTCTTCATTACTAGGCCAGGAAAAAAAGAAAGGCCAACTCATTGCGTTCTGAGATGTTTTTAAAGAGCAGATGGATACCAAATAGTTTATTCTATTACGACAGTGGTTCCTAATCTTTCTGAGACCGTTACCCATTAGTACCATCAGATATTAAGTAGTACCTCCTCCCACCTCACTTCACCTTTGTCAAAATCAGCGTCTAACGAAATTTTAGAAAAAAAAGAATCTTTCAGCACTTCCATTATTAAAATGAGGAACGGTAAATGATATTTAGTGTTTTTGGGTGTGTTATTACACCAAAAAACTAATGACTGATTTGGTACTGATTGCTCCTAACAACGTGTTTTCACAGAATGGTGAAGCATTTCTCAGTGCATTCCTAATTTACCTACAACTCTTCCTCAAAGAAGCAAGCTGTCTACAGTCAAGGTAGACACTTGTTGTAAATGATGTTCCCCTCCGTCACTCCTCTCCTTAGCGGCACTTGCTCCACCAGTGCCTGTGAATAAAAAAATAATTTATGGTCAATTTCTGGAACTACCTACAAGTCGAAGAAGGTATTTTCATGAAATATTTAAATTACGTGATGTACTTGTCTCAACGTTACCTCACCGAAATGTGGTACGAACTACGAAGTATGCGTGTAGTACGTGGGGTAAATGGAAAATAATATTAATACATTCGTTTCACAAACTCTAACTTCCCGGCATTGTGACACGAGTTTATGTTAATATTGGGAAAAAAATGTAGCTATGTATTCATTGATAACTTATACAATCAGAATTACAGTCTTCTCTTTTAAAAATTAACTAAGTTTCGTGACCGAAACGCTATTGAACATTTTCATTTTTACCTCTCACAAAAATTAACATGTTACACCTCATGCGGTAATTACCCCCAGATTGTAAACCACTAGACTAGAAGAGAGCACACGTGGAGTTCTTTCCGTTGTCTAGCAACACTTTACTACCTAATCTCTACATTTCAGTTGTTTGTCATTCTGTGGACAATATTTCGATCACTATAATTTTTTTACGGGCAGAGACTCGTTTGAGAGCCCTGGAGGCTGACAGAATTTTGTTTTGTGATTGAGAAAGTACAAATGTTATGTGGAACCGTAATTGATATTCAGTAGTATAGTAATGTAGACTACGAGTAAAGCAAGGTAGAAGAAGGCTGTTAATTACTAATTTGGTGAAGACATTGGAATAAGAACTTATTAAAGAATTAATATTATAAGACGAGCTTAAGTGTTGAACAACATTAACTATTGTGAAAATTGTTCTGTAACTATAGTGAAAAGTGTCATCTTTACGTGTTAGGTTTGAAATGTTTGCCAGATAGTGACGTAATTTCCTAGTTCTGAGTTATTAATTATAGACTACTACCAGACGACTGATCATTTGCAGTAAAATGAGTATAGACTCCAGTCACACTAACGTGACCACCGCCAGTGTTCGACGTCAACGTGCTAGAACCATTCACAAATGGCACCTGGCAGGACTAGCATAGAGGGCAATACAAAGCGTGCCGGGGGGACGCGGGAAATGGTGTAGTCGTTGTCGAGGTGCAGAAACGGAGCGATTTACCTTGAGGCGTAGCGTCTCTTCATCGCACCTTTTAAATCGGAAATTACAGCAGTGATGAAACGTGCAGTATGAGTCACGAGCATGACAGTTGGCGTCAGACTGCTCGAGTATATGTAGTTTCTTTGCGACCTGATAGAGGTCACTAGCTGACGCACGCTGTTTAAGCTGCAGTCGAAATACTATCAATTTTCTTTCTGGTACTGTTTGTCTAATTTTCTAATTCCTTATTAATTACTAATATAATTGTGCTTATTTATGAGAATGAATGAAGGTGTGATTGTGAAATGCTGTTTTATGTAAAGTTTCTATAGTATACAGCGAAGCAATTAGTCATGTGAGGAATATTCGTGAACGACGTGTGTGTCAGACATTCGTGACGCGTACCGGGAAATTTGTTAAAACTATTTAGTCAGTTTACGGTCCTGGGGAAATAAGATTATCATTTCGGTAAAGCAGTTTTGTTAAGAGGGAATTAACTTTACGTTTGTGGGTTTTATAGATTTATTAAGGGCATATGACTTTCCTGATTCTGTGGAAAATTTTGATTGGCTCTGTATATATGCGCGGAAGTGAGCGGGTTAGATGCTCCTTTCCGATTGGCTGTGATGTTTCTCTGCCAATCAGATATTAGTATATTCGTTCGTTTTTTAGGGAACTAGAAATTACTTTTGTGTAAGAGTAGATTCGTGGTTTGCATCTCATACAGATCAGACCTATTGATATATGCTCCGTTGAAAATAATTAATATTGTAAAGCCTAGTTTACACGAAACCACTAGGTTGCAAACAACTGCGCTACCGGTCATTGCGCATGCGAGCCGCACGTTTGCGCAACTCGTCGGTCAAACTAAACACTTTCGGTGTGTTCCAATTTTGGCGTCACTAGTTGCATGACTTTTGAAGTTATGTGCGTTCGTAGAGCATAGACAAACTGAAATATGAAGTGGGAAACGGAGAATAATGTTAGCTTTTTTGATATCTATGCTTTGCATAGGTGTGTGATTTCAGTGATGCTGATTACAAAAATAAGCAACATATTGCTGCTCCTGAGACCGTCACGCGCGATCAGAAGATAGATAGCTTGACAATACCTGAGATGCAGGGCAAAATTCATTGAATATACAACTTAATTGAGGAAAATACAAGCCAATGTAATTCTAGCTATAGAAATGCTCTTGTCTACATAACTAAAATCACATCGTTCGAGTTGGCCGACTATTTTTGAAGGAATATTGTTGACAGGAGGGAGGGCTACACAAATCAAGAAGCTACGTTCTTTATTCAATAATCATCTATTTAAAACATCGCACAGTGCTCCCCATTCACATATGTTTGAATTTTGAAATATTGCCACTGTACAGATCTATCTTCAAGAGAGTAGTTTGTAAACCATTCTCTTCTTAATGCGGCCTGCTTCGAATAATTACTGCTTTTAATGTTAATTATTGCTGTTAATAATCATTCGTGATACTGAAAAAGGGTCGTCACCAACTAAAACCGCATCTTATAGCATGGCGAGCGTTCTCGATTGTAATGCATGCAATGTGATATGTAATTTCAATTCTGGTGACAGTGCTTCATGCATTACAATATCTTCATTCCTTATCGCATAATGAACTCTATTTAGAAGAAACGTTAACAGTTCTGTTGATATTCTAAGATAATTAAAGGAACTTCTTTGGTCTTCCATTTTCCCACGCCCGGGTTCCCGGGTTCGATTCCCGGCGGGGTCAGGGATTTTCTCTGCCTCGTGATGGCTGGGTGTTGTGTGCTGTCCTTAGGTTAGTTAGGTTTAAGTAGTTCTAAGTTCTAGGGGACTTATGACCACAGCAGTTGAGTCCCATAGTGCTCAGAGCCATTTGAACCATTTGGTCTTCCATTACAAATTATTTCAGCAAGGATACTGAGAAACCGAGTTGACGTTTTTTCTTCATCCAGTCACGAATCAAAACATGTTTTTAATTTTTTTCTTATGCAGCGATTCCACGCAACAAGCTTTAACTCACAACTCGTGCGACGTGCAGCTGCCAAAACTTTCATTTCAGGCATGACTCAGGATCTCACAAAACGATGAAACTGAAGTACATACTGGTTTCGCCGTGTCTACAGTCAAATATGAAACCATTTGGGTGCACCTCATGCCACGCAACGTGTAGCACAACCTAATGTCGTCGTGTGAACTAGGCTTAATATTTCGGTACTAATACATTTGAGAAGTGCCGCAAAGTATGGAACAGAGTCCTTTTGGTAACTTTTAAAATAACTAAATTCCGCTTGCCGTGTTGTTTACTCGCGAAAATGAGCACTGTGACACGTGAAACTGATTATAGCAACATTTGAGAGCGTAATTCTAAAAGAACCAATCCGTTCGTAAACTTTATGTGACGGATAGTTTATAATTACCATAAGCTGGCTACGGTTATGAATGATGTTTGCGTGTGGACTTTCCATACTTTGCACATTTTAGAGTAAGGCTTGATACTGACTGATATATACTAACGTATCGTAATAGAGAGAAATGGGTTCAGATGGCTCTGAGCACTATGGGACCTAACTTCTGAGGTCATCAGTCTCCTAGAACTTAGAACTACTTAAACCTAACTACCCTAAGGACATCACACACATCCATGCCCGAGGCAGGATTCGAACCTGCGACAGTAGCGGTCGCGCCGTTCCAGACTGTAGTGCCTAGAACCGCTCGGCCATCCCGGCCGGCAACAATAAACATAGGGTAGCTAATAAAAGCGACCAAAGAGTGGGTCAGATGTAAGAAAATGTTTAGAGCATAAATTAGCGTAGTACCAGGTATATGTGAAAATGAGCACTCAATTTTGAGTCATAAAATCAATGAACAAAGTGGAAATTGTTTAAAATCTGTGTCTGTGTCTGGCCACGTGGAAGAAATAAAGACTGTCATTAATTATTCCACTAGTCAGGTGGGGGTGATATGAAATGACTTGCATGGTCATGACAGTGGCTAACCAAGGAGAACATAATTTGAGTGTTTGTACTAACAGTGTGGGCGGTAGTTTGATAACCGGGTGGGCTGAAGTAGCTTGCGTTACCAACAGACTGTTCTCACTTTTTGATCCGGCTGGACATGCTCATCCAAAAGAATTTTGGAATAAGGTTGTGGACCGATAGGCAGAAAATCAATTTTATTTCGTCAAAATTTATGGGGGAAGGTAGGCCATGGAGTGCGAACGAAACGATACTTTGGAAGAGTTTAAAGATGCATTTTTCACAGGATATTGGGTAGACAAAATAAGATGGAACTGCAAAACAATTGCCGGCCTCAGTGGCCGAGCGGTTCTAGGCGCTTGAGTCTGATAACGCGCGACATCTACGATTGTAGGTTCGAATCCTGCCTCGGGCATGGATGCGTGTGATGTCCTTAGGCTGGTTAGGTTTAAGTAGTTCTAAGTTCTAGGGGACTGACGACCTCAGAAGTTAAGTCCCATATTGCTCAGAGCCATTTGAACTACTTTTTTGCAAAACAATTTCTGGCATGGGGAAAAGATTAATCCCGGAGACGAGAATTTAAAAAGAATTGATATATGAGAAACTATCAGCCTCGATTGCGGTAATGAAACCAACCTTTACCTAGGTTTCTAGAAATAAAACGAAAACAGTCTGAATAGAAGTAGTCACATGCGGTACATAAGTACTAAGTCAACACCAATATTTAACTTAAGCTCTGGGCGTGCGCCTCGTCTCCATGAACGCCTTGCGGTGGGCCTCGGGAGCTCACGTGAAACTAAGTAGGACTAGATGATCCGCTGCAAGTCAACATGGCGAGGAACACTGCGCATGTCTGAGACCATGACTGTCAAAGATAAAAGACCAACGCAGTTATATCACAAAACAAATAACTTACAGAAAGATTGAAAATCTTAAGCATAAAGCCTCTGCACCAGGTTATGACTAAAATGTAACAAACAATGCATGGATTTACGTAAGTTGGAACACATTACCCTGACTGACAGTATTAGAATATATCGGCCCTTTCACAACGAATGCTGCATAACGCACCCATCGTTATTAATGAAAGATGACATAGGACATAAAACAGCGAAACTGCAGTATGTAAACGCCATAATGCAATAATCTCGGTTAACCTGTACACAGATGGTCGAGTGGGTGTTTTTTATCAGTTGATGTAGATATACTTCTTATTGGTGACTCACTGAATGAAAAATATTACTTGATTAAATTTTATCTTATTATTAAAAATAACGAGTGAGTAAACGAACAACGCCACTTCATCGCCATGTAATAGCAAATGACCAGCATAGGTCAAATTATGTTTAACGAGTAAAAAATATGATAATTGCGTGAACGGACGTGTAACGCCCTAATACTCTATCGACCGAAAGAGGTCAATTCCACTACGCGCTATCGCCTCTTATATTAAAGGATATTATTAAATAGATATGATATGATAAAACGACAAATAGGAAAATATTATGGACACTTGACACGGGAGTGTTGAAAGTACACAAATATTAAAAAGAATTGCTTTAAAGTGGGTGGCTAACTTGTCATATCTCGCTAACATATTGGAGCCAAACAGATTATAATGGTTTTAGATGGGAAGATGCCTAAGCACTGGCGTAACAAAATATTTGCTACTCCCAGGGACGATATTATTACATTTATTAATGATCTGGAAAGAGTAGAGAAACTAATAAACAGGAGGAGGAGCAGGCTAATAGAAAATTTAGTTCTCCGAACTACTCGGAACCTCAACACAATGTAAATGTAAACAGGGTGGGTGTATCTCGGGGTAATGGTAGAGATAGTGGCGCAAGAGGCGGCCGCCGTGCTACGGCAGACAGGCAAACTAAATCCGATGCAGCACGTTGTAATGATTGCGATATATTATATGACAATATGATTCCAAAACAGACAACAGAGGGGAGTGCGAGCAGGAGAGAGCGCAGAACAACGGATCATGGGAAACTGCATACCGTCCGTGAAGACGCTGACGTTTGCAAGAAGGATAACGGTTGTTTAAAATTCGTAATAAATTGTTTTGCGATTTATAACGAAGAAGTGACTAAATTAGGGAATAATGATATGGACATTACGAATTAGACAAAAGAGGCAAATAACATCAAAATATGTGTATTTAATGGTGGCTTGGACGACATTTTGAAAAGGAAAAGGTGAAGTGAAGACAGCAGTAATGGGACTTTGATCTGTGTATGTGCAGATGAAGACACAGGTGCGAATCAACATCGAAACGTGTGCAATGTAACAGACGAGTAATCATTTCACGAATAATTGGAGAGCACAGACAGTAACGAATTGCAGGATTAACACGAGAGAAGTACTGTGGAGGTGTTTAATGAGAATTTGTTTGTAGTATGGACATAGGTGTATAGTGAGGAGGACCATACAGGGGGTTAGTTAAGTAATGGATTGGAGGAGGTTCAGGAAGAAAATCCTCATGTGTGAAGGTGTTTCGATTTGTCTTTAGTGGACAGACAGAGTGTTACCTAGCGGGTAAATAGTGAGAATAATCCTACAAATGTCCGTGTAATCTCTAGGCATGGGAAAGGTTTTGTGGGAAGGGAAGTTATGCATGATTTGATAGATGAATCTGAAGTCAGTGACAGTGGGGAGAAGACAGACCAACCTGTGCATAAGTTAGTAGTACATGGGGAAGAAGTACAGTGTTTAGCTGAAAGTGGCAGCTGTGCTGTTAGTCAAAAGTAATTAGATTATTTGCCAAACAAGGAGGAATTAGTAATAATGCCTGTTGTGAGGATTGAAATACTTGTAGCCACAGGAAGGTTAAGAAACATGTTAATTATGAAGTGTTGCTGCCTCTTATCATAAGTGACATACGGTTTTACCATCACTTCCTGATAATTCAAGGATTAATTGTGGCTATTTTGATAAGGCTAGATTTCCTCAATAAATACAAAGGGAAGCTAGATTTTAAAGAGGATTCCATGAGGTTGAAATACAAGGAAGAAATATAATTATACAATTTTCTAGGAAAACGGAATTTAACAACTTATGAGAGTGACACTTTTCCCATTAGGTATTGCAGAAAAAGAGAATATATGGACGGTTATAATTAATACGGCACTGAGGAAATGGGGGTTGATCCAGAACAGTTTCTTGTATACGACAAGATAGAAGAGAAAGGAGAAGAAATATGTGAATTAAATGAAAGTTAGAAGGAGGAGTAAAATGAGGTAGGGGGTATGCTAACTTTGGTAGGGACATCACTTGACGAGTGGTGCGTTTCCTAGATGGATGTATCCATTCTTACTTTACGGTAAACTCTATCCTAAATCTTTCCCATTCAAGTACTATTCCGACAGTCCTCTTAAATTTTTGCTTCACTCTTTGCTCTCTGGGGTCTATCCTATTTGATTTGACCTCAACTACTGTTATCCAGGTGATTTGGAAAATGATCTGTGGTACAGTTCAACATTTGAAACATCTGTCATTTCTTGCATAAACAGTTCTTGCCAAGTAGGGCAAGAAATAATCTTTGTTGTTGGATAATGTTATACGTAATGTTATAAGCAAGCTAGTACGGAAACCGGACATCCACTGAGGGGCGACAAGTAGCCTTTTTCAGATGAATCACGCTTTATGCTCTATCGGACAGATGGCCATTGGTTTTTACAGCGTGAATTGTCAGAAAGCAAACACCAAGCGGCCAGGAGGCGCAATGGATCAACACTTGTATCCACCTATCCTCGGGGACCAAGTTTACCTCTAACGGAGTTTGTTTTTCCTCCGCACGATCGATCTACGAGTAGGACAATGCAACGTGTCACACAGCTCCCACAACATGTACATGGTTCGAAGAGCACCAGGATCCGTTTACCGTACTCCCCTCGCCACCAAAGTCTCCGGATTTAAGTCCAATGGCGAATCTGTGATATCACCTCTATTGGGTTGTTCGTGCCATGGATCCACAAACAAGAAATCTACCTCAGTTGTCCATGAAGTCGATATGGCCCAACATCCCAGTCGGTACCTTTCAGTACCTCATTGACTTTCATTGAAATTACAAAAGTTTCAAAACTGCACGAAAGATTGTGTTTATTTAAACGGTGAGCAGTTAAGAACCTTAGTCCATTATCACGCTATGGCGAAGAAGAACAGTGGACATTGTGTTACAGTTAACACATGTAAGGCCAAGGGAAGGACAAGTGCGTTTGACAAGATGATTACATGTTACATAAGTCCTGCCATAACACCATTATGTGTATACCCTGGCCGCATTGCTTGTATGAGAAGCTAAATGCAAGACACTATTTTCTTACAACAGTACAGTGCTGCGAGCAGTAAAACACTGTTACGTGAACATTGAACATCGTTAGGTAAACTGAGATAGGGGGTACTGAAAGGAGTGCACCATGGGGAAGCTGTTGAAACAAAGACGTAGTATAAAAGAAGCATATATAAAAGAAATCTTGGCCACACATGTGTCACACCTAGTAACGCCGCCAATAGCCAGCCAGTATAGCACCAAAATGACTATTGTACATAATGGTACACAATTCAGATTTTTTATACACAAGCTAATATAACGAAGATAAGTTAAAATGTAGTGTGGACAAAAATAGCTTTACAAACGTTCCACATCGTATTTACTACAGCCACCAGTGGCCAACGACTTCAGCAATAAAAGAATAACGTAAATGATGACACACAGTCCAAGCTATTTCATCACATAAGCTAAACAAAAGCTAAGATATCCAAGACTTCTTAAGTAATAACATGTCCGAACTCCATTACAGTTTTATTGACATTGAAACATATTGCAGTGCATGTAGTATGATATATAAAAGGTTAGGAAAACGTAATGGAACACATTTGATGTATCACCTATAGCATAATAGCATTAAACGTACATCATGCTTACAGAATCCATTCGTATGATACAGACTCATCCCCTACTTACTATCTCACAACCTTTGTTAAAAAAGAACAGTACCATCTACATATTAAAAACGTTCTATGGGTTCCCTGGAGTCTGTTAACATCGAACAGAAACCATCTGATTGGTAACACAAACTGACGTGCAACGTAAAGGATTAAAGAGGTCAAACCAGTTATCATCTTCTAAGGCATGCCAATACTTCCGTGTGTAAACATTTTAACACTATCCAGTGAAAATGGGGGGGGGGTGAATGGAATAAGGGTGGGTGAAAGGACAGATAGAAGGGTCACTGATCTGTGGAGGCAACAGAAGTGGTGGGAGGGACTGTAAATTGTTGTGAGGGGGATCGTTGGGGAAAGACACTCTTCGTGTACATCTCGCAGCACCCCACACTGCAAAAGGTGGTTATCCAGGCTTTCGACTGGTGGTCATATTAATGAGAGTAAACAATGTGAAACCATATTCAGATCGGAACAGAGACATGGCACACGGTTACACCTATGGTAGTGGTGGATGCCAGGAGGTGCCATATTAAAACTCTGCGAGAACTTTCCATATTATTTATTTGTTACAGCTGCAGTGCTCCGTTCACCTCAGTCTGCATCACTGGGACCCGCAATGCTGAGGAAGCACCCCAGAGGCCTGTGCAATGCAATGCTGTGTTGTGCTGGCCTTGGCCAGCCAGCTGAGTTCTGATGAAGACACCAGCTGACTCAGTGCTGCTTGGTAAGAACTGTGGGCAGCCAGCTACATCCTTCTCCTCACCAGCGTGGCTGAGATCGCGGCGACGAACAAATGCCCACCATCCGGCATCCGAATCTGCAGCCCTCGCCTCAGGAAGTCTCCGGTGTGTGTCGGGAGCCGAGACAACTGTCTGCGGTAGTGAGCCAAAGAGAGGCCTTCTGCTGGCCAGCTGTGGACCCTATGTCAACCGCAGAGGTTCGAACCAATGACCCGCCATACACTGGGACACTGGCACTCCATCTGTTGCTGCGTGTAGCCCGGTGGTGTGATACACCCTGATGTCCAGGAGAGCTGCCACACTTGAATGAATCTTGTTAGAAAACGGCGCCTATTTATACTTGGCTGTGTGCCTCTGTTTTGCCAAGTGCGCCACTTCGCCTCACGCATGCATAACACTTATGTTGGCTAGTGGCCCTCTTCTGCCTGTAACTTGCGCCATGGAAACTGTTGTGTGCGCCCTCTACGGCAGTTCTACGCCCCTGTGGCCTCTATTTGCCTTTGCCTTCACAACTGCTGGTAGGCGTAACTTACTGCAATCCTGCCTGCACCTGGCTGTAACTCATGCTCCAAATATCGCACAAAACTAACTTCCCCTCTTCAGAAAGACCCAGTCCTCGGGTCGTCCTTTAAGTAATAAACTTTTTTGGATTGGCTCTTACGACATACTTACTTACTATTAGAAAACTCAGATGTGGTGTAGTGCTCATAATGACATGAGGGGAAAACATAAAAAAATCTTTAATGGATGACTGCTGAACGCTCGTTCAAGCCCTTACCTATGCCCTCTGTATCCATTCTACTGGGTCTTGGACTACACTCGGATACCTCTGTGAATTGCCTCTCGACCTGATCAGAAAGAAACAATCACATAACAAAGTTAAAGCTACGATGACACTTGGCACAGAGGTGCTCAAAATGATCGTTATTTGCCGTTGCCTGTCCCTATACTAACCGACATGTTGAACAAGCTGTTTGGCTGATATGGGCCTCTCTTGCTCTAAAATGAACTGGTTTATGGATCTCAACAGACCTGACTCCAAAAATTGTTCAAATGGCTTTGAGCACTATGGGACTTAACATCTTTGGTCATCAGTCCCCTAGAACTTAGAACTACTTTAACCTAACTAACCTAAGGACATCACACAACACCCAGTTATCACGAGGCAGAGAAAATCCCTGGCCCCGTCGGGAATCGAACCCGGGAACACGGGTGCGGGATGCGAGAACGCTACCGCAGGACCTGAGTCCAGAGTTTGATTTAACAAGATCGGATTCTGCCTTGGCAAAAACTCTAATGTTTTCTCTGGCCAGTACAGCTGTGGATGCGTAACATTGAATTGCGTGGTTCCTGACATTGACACTGGCAGATGGATGGTTAGTCCTATTACGTTACACTTAGTTCCACTCATTAAAATTCCGCTCCCCTCGAGCTCTATACGTTTCGCTTCTGCAAATACTCCCTGCTCAAAACAACTTGCTACTACTACGAAATTCTCGTAGGTGGAGAAGATCCAATGCATCCCGACCCATTGCAAGCTCAATTGTGGCTCCACGACGTCCGTTGGGCAGTCTATTCCTGTCCCCATGGCTAAAAATAACTGCACCGTGCAAGCTTCCCATAGTTGTAGCTTCACAGATTTTCCTCCAACATTCATTATTTTTGATCCGAACTCAACACCGATTGTGTGGCCACTTTCATCCTTAAATTTATATTATATGAACTGGTGCAATAAACACGACTTTCCTGATCCAGCACTATCGATAACTAAAAATTTAAACAAGAAATCGTACCAATCTGACATCTTTCAACGCATATTTATTACGGCTTTGCTTCAAAATTTACTCTGACGCATTTATTTCTCCAGAACTGCATTGGATTTCTCCTCCAACAACACCCCATATACGTCAGACGCTACACTTCCCTTTTCAGTGAGCTGAGGACAGGGATCAGCATCAACCTTCCTCCATCTTCAAAAAGACTGCTGCCCCTAGCAGGCTCACAATACTCAAAAACACATATAAAATACAATGACCAATTACTCTACGCCAACCCAAAGATACATGATATGAAAACAAAAAAAAAAAAAAAAGAACTACGAACACTCTACTTCTTTCTAGATTGCAAATCATACGGTACTTCATACTGTACTATATCCTCCTGGATTTCTCTGTGCTTCGCACCACTCTCTCTTTCTTCCTCTTTCGTTCCTGTGACACGCCTGGAATCACATCCGGGCAACCCTTAAATGGCCGTAACCGCCCAATGTGTACTATCGTCGTTCTTGTTGGCAGCTGAAGCTTAACATTAACAGGGGATGAGGTTTCAACAATTTGGTATGGACCTTGATACCTCGTGAGGAACGTCTTCGTTTTCCCTTTTTGCGTATAGGGGATGGACAGCATTACCCATTACCCCACTCCATACTGCGGTAAACTTTCTTACCGCTTCACTTCGTCTTCATGTCTTCCGAAAGCCTTTGTATTTGCCTTTTATACCCGTTTCCAAATATCCCGAATTGTTCTCGCGAATTGACGTACGGATTCACCGGTCCTTCCTTTCTGTAGCTTCACTAAATCAAACGGTGAAGGCATTTTTCGCCCGTACACTACCTCATATGGAGACAAACCGGTTTTTGTACGGACTTTAGCATTGTATGCGCATACAATGATGGTGATGAGAATCCACATAAAAATTCAGCATCCTCCCGATTGTTATGTGTACCCGTTCTGTCCTTCGTTGGCCTGTGGATGCAATGCGCTCCTCCTCAAGTTCTTCACGTTCAACAATTTACACAGTTCCTTCATTAAATCCGACATGAAGTTGGTTCCTTGGTCAGTAATTATTGTCTCTGGTACAGCAAACTTCAAAATCTAGTTATTTACTAACGCTTGCGCGACCATTGCTGCCTGTTGATTTGGCGTAGCCACTATCTCCACATGATGTTCACCTATAATGTCCTAAGACATCAATCCCCAGCAAAGAGAATGGACATGTTGCTTCCGGTAATCGTTGTAGCTGTGTTTCCGGTTCAAATCTGCTCTCTGCGCATGTCGTATACAATTCTTGACATACTGATCCACATCTAAGTTCCTATCTCTTCACCAATACCTCTCCGCCACTCTCCTGTTTGTCACTCTACACCCTCCATGACCAGGTAACACGTGATCATGTGCTTCCTTTGAAACCTTACTCCTCAACTTCGCTGAAAGTACTACCCTTGGCCCTAACTTCATTTCCCTGCACAGAAGACCATCGTACATATTAAATTGCGGCTGTGTCTGATACATTTTACAATCGTTGTCCACATCCTGCAATTCTTGCCATACCGATGGGTCGTAGCCTATGACTTCTATTTTTGCCACCTTCCTACTTAGAGTATCCGCATTACCGTGCTTCTTCTCAGGCTTGTGTACCACCTCGTAGTCGAATTCACTAAGCCTCACAGCCCATCTAGCGAGTCTAGTGGATGGATCCTTCAACGCCAACCACTTCAACACACCATGATCTGTCACTAACCGATATCTCCTCCAATATAAATAACATTTAAAATATGTGATTCCATAGATTACGCTAAGCATCTCCCTTTCTGTTGTTGAGTAATTCCTCTCTAATACATTCAACTGCCTAGACGCATAGGCTACAGGATTTTCTTTCCCATCAATTTCCTGACTAAGAACACACCCTAATGCTTGATTCGATGCATCGCAAGCTAGTATAAACTTCTTTTCCAAAACTGGAAACACAAGAACCCGGCTTGATGTTAACACTTCTTTCAGTTTGTCAAACGCTTTCTGACACTCTTCTTTCCACTTAAATTTCACACCCTTCCGTAACAATCGCGTCAACGGCTGTGCTAAATCTGCAAAACCCTTCACGAACTTTCGATAGAGATTGCAAATTGTGATGAATGACTGCACTTCCTTAACAGTTTTCTGTTCCCGAAAATCCTTTACAGCCCTTAACAACCTCGGATCCGTTCGCACTCCGTCCTCACTGATAATTTAACCCTAATATTTTACTTCTTCTAATGCGAAATGACACTTCTCGAGGCTCAACGTCAAACGAGCTGCTTTTAACCTCATAAAGACTTCCTTTAACTGTTGTCTACGTTGCTCCATATTACTTGAAAACACTATAATGTCATCCGAATTGAGAAGACATTGCCGCGGTTTCAAACCCCTCAAGACACAGTCTAGGTACCTCTGAGACGTTGCCGGGGAGTTTTTCAAACCGAATGGTATTGTAATGTACTGGTAATGGCCTCCAGTTTTGGAGAAAGCAGTTTTTGGACGATCCTCTGGAGCCACCTCTAACTTATGATAACCACTTGTCAAATCCATCGTAGAAAAATACTGGCACTGTCTTCCACTGTTTGGTTGGATATGAGTTGTTCCCTCAAACTAAATTAGTTCTGATAGCATTTAATTAACCTTTCAACTGCAAATATCCTTCAAAATGCAGGCCAGAAGTGGAGGTGGAGCTCATATCAACACTGTATATAGGTTTGTTCTCATCATTCTCTGTTAGATAGCATTCATGTGCGTCTGTTCAGTACACATTTTTCAACTGATTTTTAAGTCATTTCCAAATGAGATATAGATTTGAAATTCTAAACATAACTTAGAAATGGATGACAAAGCAACAATAATTCACTTTCTTGTTGATCTGTTTGGTAGGTGTATGGATGTGGGTAAAATAGTTCCGTAACACCTGCCATCTTTTTTCTCCTAGCCCCATGGAGATTTCTAACCCCATCTACGCAGCATTGAAAAACTGCGATGGCTAATTTTTGATAACTATGATAGTACTTCTAAGGTTTCAAAATAAAAAAAATGCGTGCATGAAATATGTAATTGATGCACGAGTACTTCACATGCTTGCTGTTACACTACTTATTATCTGATGCATGAACAAGTTTTCCGTTTTAAATTTTACATGTATTTTCATAGGATTAAGAAATTCACAATCACATATTTTCAGGTCTCTGTGTGTGGTTATGAATATGTGTAAGGCTAGGAGAAACTAAGTTATTCTTCTCAGTCCAATTTAAAAACATGGATTATTAAAAATTCATTTTATTTAAGTAATCTATTTTAGTCTGATGGCTATACCAGTTACATAAATCGGAGTACAGTGTAGTTGCTGTGATTTTTTAAAATTTTGAAAGGGAGCTGCTGTGTGGCAACTCTCAGTTATATGGTGAATTACAGGCTACAGGAGAAGCGCTCTGTCTAGTAGCTGACGTACTAAAATGTTCCCTGTACGACGCACAGTAGCTGAGAGTAAAATTACGCTGCTTCTGACACCTCTGACAAATTGATAGTAAAGGTGGGAGTGAACATAAATTTAATTAAGGAAACGAAACCCACGACGCTGCGGGACAAAGTAACAATGTGATCATTTCCAGAATCTCCGGCGCTAATTGAAGCGTTATGTCTATCATTACATTAATTACTTACTGTGACAAGTAAACACAGGACGAAGACAAAACTGTTTTCCGGGGTGCTGGACTGCTCTGCGAAATGTTTTTGGAAGCCGACCTATCACTTCTCTACTCCCGTAATTGAGCAGAAAAACATTTAACTCGTTGGTACTACTTACAATCGGAGAGCAGTATATTCTAGTGTGCTAGACTTATTTCCTGAACTTGTAGACAACTTTAAACGTAAACGTCGTTTACTGCTCAGTTCGTCGCATACGTGTTAATACTTTTCTAGGTAGCTGTTGCTGGAATGGTGCAAAAAATTTCTAATTAATTAAGAAATAAAAGATATAATAAACCAAACTACACAGGACAACGAAGCAGATTACGTTATTATTCCGTATCAATTAATAGCTTAATATCATAGGATTTTGAGCAATGAATCCATATTTACTGACTGCAACCTGCTGGAAGCCGATGGGCGGCTTCTTACTAAGGTTCAAAGAAATTAGAAAACCCTCAAAGCTGCACAGAAATTTGTTTCTTATTTAAATGGTGGCCTGTGGTGTCACCGCCAGACACCACACTTGCTAGGTGGTAGCTTAAATCGGCCGCGGTCCATTAGTACATGTCGGACCCGCGTGTCGCCACTGTCAGGATCGCAGACCGAGCGCCACCACAAGGCAGGTCTCGAGAGACTTACTAGCACTCGCCCCAGTTGTACGACGACGTTGCTAGCGACTACACTGACGAAGCCTTTCTCTCATTTGCCGAGAGACAGTTAGAATAGCCTTCAGCTAAGTTAATGGCTACGACCTAGCAAGGCGCCATTTGTACCATTGCATGTATCTCAAGATAGTCTCACTTGTATCATCAAGAATGCTGTATACCAAAGGACGATATAAAAGTTAAGTGTTCTAGTAGCTACGTTCTTTTCTTTATCACATTCATTACGAATCCTGTTCCAGACGTCGCGCCAGTCGGCGTGTGTGTACGTGTGCCCTCTCGGCTACCCGTCACTGTGGACTGGCTGCCTTAACAGTCCACTACAGTGGCCAATTTCGAAGTTTTGTCCATTTTCGAACCACATTCGAGAACAGTGCGTATCGTGTTACATTTAACACATACACCTCATAAGTTCGATCACAGTTGAAGTACGTTTCACTGGATGATTGCATAACAAGTAAGTCCTACTGTGAAACTACAATGTGTCTACGCTGGAGATATTGCTTGTATGAGTGGCTGAGTGCAAAGTACTATTGCGTACGACAGTCATGTGCTCCATTCAGCAAAACATTGTTACGAGAGCACTGAATGTCGTTGAGCAAACTGAAGAAGCAGAAGAGAGCACGTCATGGGGAAGCTGTTTGTTACATTTTCCTAAATTACAAAATAACATTTACATCTGACCGTGAATAATATACATCTTAGCTTGATGTTAAAACACAGTCACAATATAAAACATGCCTATAGGAAAGAAATCTCGCCTACTCGAAAGCGTCACGACTCGTAGCGTGGTCAGTTGCCAATCAATATGACACTAATATGTCTTTAGCTTACATAAGGATGCACAGTTCATATTTCAATATAAAAAGCTGAAGTATCCAAGTAAAAATATAAAAGGTGGTACGATCCAAAAGAATTGAAGAACTGTACGAAGACTTCTGCGTCATACTTCGTAGCGCCACCAATGGCCAATCAGCAGGACAACAAATGAGCGTAACGTTAATGATGATACACAGTACACGTTATTTAACTACATAAGCCAAAATGTAGAAGACCTCTTAAGCAACAGAGTAACATAGCTCCAATATATTTTTTATTGACCGTGAAACCATACGAACATAAGGTAATAAATGCATCATATAACACATATATTTCATTACCTAGTGCATTATAGCAATAGAATGTATAACATCACGCTTTTAAGTCCGTTAATACTGACCACAACCATCCCGGTAGCAATACCCTCGTAATAATCTTACAACCACTGACAGAAAAGGAGCAGGCTGGTGCACGTATTAAAACACACAAAGATTGCTTTTGAGTGCATTCACAGCGAACAGAAACCTTTGAGTGGTAACACAAACTCATGTGCAACGAGTCGGCTGCTGTGGCCGAGCGGTTCTAGGCGCTTCAGTCAGGAACAGCGCTGCTGCTACGGTCGCAGGTTCGAATCCTGCCTCGGGCATGGATATGTGTGATGTCCTTAGGTTAGTCAGGTAGTAGTTCTAAGTCTAGGAGACTGATGACCTCAGGTGTTAAGTCCCATGGTGCTTAGAGCCATTTGAACCATCTGATGTGCAACGTAACGATAAAAGGTTGTCTTCTACAGTCATGTGAAAACTTTCCCGCGTTATAATTAAAACTCCAACCTGGAGAAAGGAGAGGGGAACAGAATATGGGTCGATGAGGGGTGAAACTGAGTAAGATGGGGAAGGAACCTAGATGGTTATAACGTTACAGCTTTGTACAACAGAACGGAAGGATAACTTTCTAAGTGTCGGGCCGAGTAATGTGAGATGCTTGAACGTGGTATGGAAGCTAAAAAATCTAAAAAGTGAAATGCAAAGGCTCAGTCCAGAAATTGTAGGGGTCAGTGAAGTGAAATGGAAAGAAGACAAGGATTTCGGATCAGATTAGTAAAGGATAATATCAACAATAGCAAGAAATGGTTACTGGGAGTAAGATTCATGATGAAAAGAAGGTAGGATGGAGAGTGTGTTGTTGTGAACAGTTCTGCTATAAATTTCAGCTAGTAATAGCGAATACTCTGTCTAGAATCACAAGAGGAAGAAACGCACTTGGAAAAGTCCAGGAGATACAGAAAGATTACATCATCGTCAGACAGAGATTCCGAAATCAGATACTGGACTGCAAGGCGTATCAAAGGGTAGATACATACTCAGATCACAATGTAGCAGTGATCAAGAGTAAACTGATAGTTAAGAGGTAAGTCAGGAAGAATCAATACACATAGAAGTGGGATAAGGAAGTACTAAGGAATGACTAGATAGGTTTGAAGTTCTGTAAGGCTATAGATACAGCAATAAGTAACAGCTGTATACAGAACAGTTGAAGTGGAATGGGCGTCCCTAAAAAGGGCTATTACAGAATGTGGAAAGAAAAAATATATGTACAAAGAAGACAACTCCAGAGAAACAATGGATAACAGAAGAAATACTTCAGTTCATCGATGAATGAAGGAAATACAAAAATGCTCAGGGAAGTTCAGGAATACAGAAATACAAGTCGCTGAGCAACAAACTAAATAGGAAGAGCAGAGAAACTAAGACGAAATGGCTGCATAAAAATGTTAAGATATCGAAAAAGAAATGGTTGTCGGAAGGACTGACTCAGCATATAGAAAAGTTAAAACAACCTTCGGTGAAATTAAAATCCAGGGTTTTGACGTTAAGAGTGCAACGGGAATTCCACTGTTAAATGCAGAGGATAGAAGTAGAGTAAGTAGAAAGAGTATACTGAAGGCCTCTCTGAGGGAGTATTTTTTTTGTCTGATGTTATAGAAAACTATGCGGGAGTCGATTTAGAAGAGATAGGGGATCCAGTATTAGAATCAGAAATTAAAAGAGGTTTAGAGAGCGTAAGATCAAACAAGGCACTTCATTCAGAAGGTGTGTGGAATGTATCAGTCTGGCGGCATACCACCTGACTTTCTGAGAAATGTCATCCATACAGTTGCAAAGACTGCAACATTTTGCAAGTGCGAGAATTATCGCACAGTCAACTTACAGCTCATGCATCCAAGATGCTGACAAGAATAATATGCAGAAAAAGAGAACAGAAAATTGAGTATGTGTTACACGATGATCAGTTTGGATTTGGGAAAGGTAAAGGCAAAAGAGAGGCAATTCTGACGTTGCGGTTGGTATTAGAAACAAGACTAAAGAAAATTCAACATACGTTCATAGGATTTGTCGAACTGTAAAAAGCGTTCGGCAGCGTAAAATGGTTCCAGGTGTTCGAAATTCGGAGAAAAATTGGGTTAGGCTATAGGGAGACACGTGTAATACACAATATGTAAAAGAGCAAAGATGGAATGATAAGAGTGGACTGTGAAGAACGATGTACTCGATTAAAAAGGGTGTAAGAATGGGATGTAGTCTTTCTCTGCTACTCCTCAGTCTGTATATCGAGGAAGGAATGATGGAAATAAAATAAAGGTTCAGGAATGGAATTAAAATTCAAGGTGAAAGGACACCGATGGTACGAATCGCTGATAAGATTACTATCATGAGTTAATGTGCAGAAGATTTATGTGATCTGCTGAATGGAATGAAGAGTCTAACGGATTGAAGAGTCTAATGAGTACAGTCTATGGATTGAGAGTAAGTCAAGGACAGACGAATGTGATGACAAGTACCAGAAATGAGAACAGAGAGAAACTTAACATCGGGATGGATGGTCAAGAAATATATGAAGTTAAGGAATTGTGCTACCTCGGCAGCAAAATAACGGAGTAAGGAGAACATAGGAAGTAGACTAGCACTGTCAAAACAGACATCCCTGGCCTATAGAAGTCTACTAGTATCAAACTTGGGCCCTAATTTGAGGAAGAAATCTATGAGACTCTACGTTTGAAACCCAGTATTGTACGGTAGAGAAACACGGACTGCGGGAAAACTGGAGCAGAAGAGAACCGAAAAATTTTCTTGTTATAGACTAATGTTGAAAATTAGGTGGGCTGATAAGGTAAGGAATGTGGAGGTTCTGCGCAGAGTCGGAGACGAAAGGAATATGTGGAAAACACTACAAGGAGAAGAGACTGGATGATAGGACATTTATTAGGACATCAGATAATGACTTCCATGGTACCAGGGGGAGCTGTAGGGGGAAAACCTGCAGAGGAAGACAGAGATTGGAACACATCTGGCAAGTAATTGAGGAAGTCGGTTGAAAGTGCTATTCTGAACTGAAGAGACTGGCACAGTTCAGGAATTTGTGGCGGGCTACATCAAAACAGTGAGAAGACAGATGACTGAAAGGAAATAAAAAACAGAACATCAGTTACACCCTGGAGGCTGTGGTTGATAATAAAACACATTTTCTAGGTTTGCTCGTAACAAGCCTAGGAGGAAGTGTAGGCTTTCCTATCTTCCGTAATCCAACACAGTCTGATGACGTTATTGGAAAAGACTCGACTCACCCCATTAAGCACAAAATGGTCTTTCTTCACTCCATAATTACGCTACTTAATAGACTGCCACTAACTGTTGAGGAGAAACTGAAGAACTAAACTTATTTCAATACCTCGCCCTTTCCAATCGCTACAAAAACTCTGCAGAACCCAGTTGTACAGTTCATCTAAGTTAGCATCGCATTTTCATAAGAGATTGAAAATTATCTTCCGGACAGGAGCCTGTCTGAGGCATGTTGACACATAAACTAGGGAAAGAGAGACACAGAACCAGTACGATGTAATATAACTCGTCAGTTGTACGAGTTTATAAGTTACAATGTGCCACATGCGATTCCTTTCGTATTGGTCAGACGGGCGGGAATATGTCTTACTCTCTTTAAAGAAAATCTAGATCTAGCTAATAAGACGGCATTCGGCTAGCATCTAAGACAGTTAACGATGAAGTGTGCACAATGTGACTGAGGGCTTGCGTTTTGATATTTTAAAAGAGGTTGAGATTTTTTGAAAAAAGATAATGGAATCTGATAATGTATTTAATGAGCAGGTCGACTTTCATTTCAACCGTTTTTCGCCACTTTTCATTATTTATTATATTGCCTCTTTGCGCACCTCATGCTCTAAAATACCGGGTGATCAAAAAGTCAGTATAAATTTGAAAACTTAATAAACCACGCAATAATGTAGATAGAGAGATAAAAATTGACACACATGCTTGGAATGAAATGGGGTTTTATTAGAACAAAAAAAAAAGGAAAACAAAGTTCACAACATGCCCGCAGATGGCGCTGGACATCAAAACTGCTACCGTGACGGGGGAGAGGTACGCCGATATGTTACAGGATTGCATCATCCCCAGCCTGGCTGATAAATACCTGCTGGAACGTACGATGTTTATACAGGATGGCGCTCCACCCCATAGTGCTAGACGCGTGAATGATCTCTTGCGCGCGTCGTTTGGTGATGATCGTCTGCTCAGCCGCCACTTTCGCCATGCTTGGTCTCCCAGGTCTCCAGATCTCAGTCCGTGCGATTATTGGCTTTGGGGTTACCTAAAGTCGGAAGTGTATCGTGATCGACCGACTTCTCTAGGCATGCTGAAAGACAATATCCGACGCCAATGCCTCACCATAACTCCGGACAGGCTTTAAAGTACTGTCCACAACATTATTATTGTTGAGGAATGATGGTGGACATATTGAGCATTTCCTGTAAAGAAAAGCATCTTTGCTTTGTCTAACTTTGTTATGCTAATTATTGCTATTCTGATCAGATGAAGCGCCATCTGTCGGACATTTTTTTGGTCTTTTGTATTTTTTTGGTTCTAATTAAACCCCACGTCATTCCAAACATGTGTGTCAATTTGTACCTCTGTATCTACATTTTTCCGTGATTAATTCAGTTTTCAAATTAATACTGACTTTTTGATCACCCGGTATTTTAGAGCTGTTAACTCAAGAGTTTTAACGGTTTTACCAAACTTATACTTTGTGATGATGCATTTCCATGTGGATCAATGCTTGGCTTTATGTTCTCTTCTTCGTTAAAACTTACTCTTCCCCTACCCAACAGTCTTTTTGCACGCATATGTGGCGGCGTTCTCTTATTGTTTTGTGAGAGTACTTTTTATAATATTGAACTAACTAGATGCGAGGGTAGGCAGAACAAATATTAGGTAGTGAGTAATCTAAGTGAACACGAATAACCATTGCTTTTTGGAGATGTTACGTTATTTATTCAGAATGGTATATTCGAGTCGTTGAATGCACTATTGTCTTATACCATCTCACTCCTTTCCATCCGTTTACCCCTGTAATACTCTATATTCTGGTTTCCCATCCCTTTCCTCCTGCAACCTCCCCCCCCCCCCCTTTGTCTTATACAACTCACACTCACTTTGGATAGTTGTGCTAGATAAATATTCCGTTATGGATGTTTCACAGTAAATGAAACACTGGCGGTGGTTAACTAGGTAGAAGAGTGAATAGGTCTGTTTCTCATTCATATACCCTGTTATGCATAAAAATTGTCAATACGTAGTTTTCTTCTTCTGCTTCGTTAGGACCCTTCAGGATCACGTGTGGCTTGTTTTGTACGTCTTCTTTCTTCCCAATACCTCTTCATTCTCTCTCTTCCTCTGTTTCTTTCTTCTTCTGTTAAGACAACTTTGATTTTGGTGTCCGTCCCCTTGTGACCATCCACCAACCCTTTATACTCCTCCCTGCCCTATACTATTGCATGCAGATCCCTTTCTTTTATTCTTACAGACTTCTAGTCATCTCTGACTTCCTTCACCCAGTTGTTTCCCGTATGACATGCTGCATTCCGTATCTCCTTAGTCAACCTCTCCTCGCCCATCCCCATGATGTGCCCAACAAAACGTAACCTCCTCTTCCGTATCTCGCTCGATATGGATTCAATATTTTCATACAGATCCTGTCGTGTTCGTGTATACAGATAACTCCATGTTTTTTGGTGGCCCATATCTCTCTCAGAGTGTTCTGTTTCTTCTTCTCGAGCTGTATACAAGCTCTCTTGCCGATTGTGATCGTTTCATACAGAGCAGAATTTCTTACAGTTGTGTAATGTCGCAGTTTGGCATTCCGTGACAGATTTTTCTTGCCATATGTTGTTTCACCTCATACCGAAGCTTCTGCAAAAGCTGGGCCCTGTTAAGACGCGCTGAGCTGTGTATCGTTGTTTACGACGAAAATTTCACCACCTCCTGTTGACCCAATGACTTATGGAATGATCAGTACGTTGTTTTTATAATAGGAATTTACTTCCGTATATTACAATAAACGAGAGAAGTGTGTGTATGTTGTTTATAAAAGAAAGGGGCCTCTTTTATTTTAACTACCCTGTATATTGTGTTGATCAATTTAGGCTCGTACGGTTGTGCATGCAATGTAATTCGTTTTATTGTCAATAAAAAATATAATGGAGCTTTTTACGCTTTTGCGTGTGTGGTCTTTGAGATTTTAACTCTTGTGATCAAGTAATTTGGAATGTGAATATCACGTACGCTACAGTCATTTTAGTGTTATATTAACTGGCCACAGGCTCCGCTGTGAGGCGTGACACATATGCGTTCGCATTATGCACCTTTTGTATTGAGATTCTGTTTTAACACTAAGCGAAAATTGATATTATGTATAGTCGTACGTAATCGTTAATTTGTAACCTCCTACCTCAGTTTGCCTAACGATCTTCAATGCTCACGCAAAATCTCTCTGCTGCCCGTAGCACTAGACAGTTGTGTGCAAGTACTGTTTTGCACTTAGCCACACATACAAGCAATGTGATGAACTATACATTCGGTTTAGTTACTGTTGAATCATGCCTGGTTGTGAAAGATGGGGTGTCTAAGAAAAGAGCGTGACAATACTTAAGTTTGTGTTGAACAGATGTGTCGCGAACAAAGGGCGACAGAATAAGTAAACAATGTTCTTCAGTATAAACAATTCCTAAGTCGCTGGTACTGAAGTGCCTAATCTGGATGCTGCTGTAGAACTGGGCCGCGACCATTCAGCACGGCGCTTGTGTGCTCTTCGCATAGAGGCCGCTGTCACCTTGGAGAGGGGGTCGGTCAGCATGCAATTGGGTGACGTCTTTTTCACAGCCCTCTCTGATCTCTGTTTCCGACTGGCACGTCAGCGCTTGACTTTACGCCGTAACAGTTACAGTATGGTTTTACAATAAATATTGAAATTAGCGAACCACACATACTAGAAAAGAATATAATATTATTTTTCAATACGAATAAAGGTTTTAATAAGGTATGAGCATTGAAACACTTATATAGTTCTATATTTCACAGGAATAATCGGTCACTTGGCTTGTATCCCTTGTCTCTCTTCTCCTTAACGTATCTACTGAAGGTTTCTTCTTCGTTCAGTTGCGGTACTGTTAAGTGTCATCAAATGGGTGAAATATCAGTTTTCCATCACTCTGGCATTCTACAGGATTCACCACCTTATTTCCAGTATTTTGCTATCTAGACGAAAGCGTTCACCGTCTTTCGTATTGGTACCGTCGTTATTCTCATGGAAGAAATCAAAGTCACTGTTGTAAAAGTCTATCTACACGCTCATCAAAGTGTTTGAACTTTTTCAGAGTATTCGCTGCAACAGAGATAGAGCGTTGGTCACATTACTGTATAAGAAATGAGGAACTATTTCCTTGAATATAAGCCACCCTCCGACAATCATTTTTAACTGCATCAGAAATCGGACATTCTTTTCCGAATGCCGGCTCTGACATACACACATTCTTAAGATTTCGTACAGTTACTCGAAATATTCTCTGGATAATTCATTCGCAAACTTTTCATTAGGCGTAACATTATGTGTAGAGGAACTGAAGATATTGATCTTCGGATCTACGATGTTTTCTGCGATATTTTCTTCTATCCAAGTTTCAAAGATTTTCTTGCAGGCAAGTTTACAATGGACAAGTTTTGATCCCTTCTCCTACAATCCATTTCACACTTCATATTATTAACACAGTGTAAGTAATCTGCAGGGTGAAACTGAAATAGACTAACAAAATTTCGGACGTTGTTTATGGGATATTATTCTCGAAGAAAAAAGAAAAGACGAAGGAGTTATGTAAATAGATCACAAATTTATATCCAGACAGATATCGACGGAGAATGCAAAACTGTAAATTTGGCGGCCGATAGACGAATGTGTGACACTGCTGCGCAGTTTGGCGTCGCAGCTGGCAAGCGTAAATGGAGGCGACATGTAGACACTGGGGCATACAGATTTTACGAATTTCACTCCCTTGTTCTCAGTTGGACAGTAACTATATTTCGGAGACAGCCCAGTGAAGAATATACGCAGATGTTAGCATCTGTGAGAGGACGTGTAACTGGTCTCACAGAATCCAGTTGGAGTACTTGGCTAATCATAAGACGTTTTTTCAGGAGCGATGCACATTAGGTCAGAATTCTGAAATGTTATCATAAATCAAAAACAGAAGTTCCGAAGTTTCGTTTCATAGATTGCCTAGAGTAATGTTGGAGCTATTGAATCCAGATCTTAGGTTTGGCCAGCTGCCTCTTGCGGAGGTTCAATTTCTTTCGGAAGAAATATTTTTGTTCAGCGAAAATGGCTACATGGAGGCTACTGTAGAAGATACGTACTTAATAACGAACACTTATTTTATTATTTAATCATTAATTAACAACTGGTTTTTGTTGATTAACTTCTCATCGGAATGCAGGCAAGACGATTGTAAAACGCGAGCGAAAGAAAAGATGAGTCTTACATTTCACAACATTCCACCTTCTATTCATACGGTTCTTGAGAATGGAACATTAACATCGCGAATCAGCCATAGAATCCAGCTACTAACCGCAACTCCGGCTTTTGAGGCATTATTTAAACTACAGTTTCTAAATGTCGTTATCGACACTCAGAAAATAGACTTGTAAATTTAACTAAAATGAACATAAAACATATATGCATATAATCGTACAGCTGTTGTTTCTATAACATTTATAATAACATAGTACCCAATAAACGAAGAATTATTTGGTATAAACATGTATTTGAAGAATATTGAAAAAAATAAAAAGTACTCTTTATTATACAATTTTATTACTTCATATTCACAAGCATTACCTCGATAAATTTTATTTTGTTAAATTATATTTTACTATTACATATTTCTTTATGAGGAAAGTTAAAAGTTGGTCATCAGAAGCTGTTTGCTTTTTGGTACCTGATGCAGGGGATTGCAGGGACTCAGTTGCTGAAGGAAGGAAAAATGAAAATGTAGAACAGGAATCACGAAAGGAAGAAAATTAGTACGATTTGTAAAGCTTTCAGGTTTTGTTACTAATATGTATTTTCTGTAATAAATAGACTTAGTTTTGTAATCAAGTTTACCATTGAAGTTATAAATGGTCGTGGATAACATTGTTTCTTCACTTTATTAATTTTTTCTAGATTATTTTCTCCGTATTAAATCTACCATTTTGAATTTTTGAATTTTAATAAAAAATCATTATGAGAAGGGTCTGGAAGCCGATTACTCATTTTTGGCCATTGTGGAGCAGATTTTATAATTCTAGCCAGGTTCTCAAGAGTCTGGGTGACTGTGCGATTCGATAATTTGCCTGCGTAGATAGGAATTGGTGAACTAAGCGTCAAGAAGAAAGCGGTCGACCTTGAGTGATGACAAAAAACGAGTAACAAAGCAATCGTAGGAGAGGGACTCGGAGGCCCTTACTCATTAGCGCAGATCCAACTTGCACTGGTGCTTCAATGACCACAATGTACATTAATACGAGCATCACAGAAATAAGGCTGAGCGCCCATACCACTGTCCTCCAGCAACGCAGTTTTCAGTGGTGTCCGGCAAATTCGGCCAGTGATCTTATAGGATGGACAGTAATTGTCTTCAGTGATGAGTCCAGCTTTGAACTGAGCCCCAATGACCAGTGAAGACGTGTGTGGAGACGCCCTGGGCAACGGTGGTTTACCAACCTGTCATCTGCCGTACGGCCCAACAACACGGATAACTGTGGGTGTCATGCGCAGCAACTGTACAGCAAAGCGGCACGTCACCCGTATTCTACGTCCCGTTTTGTTGCCCTTCTTGGCAAGCCATCGTTGACTTACATTTCAGCCAGATAATGCCCGCCAGTAAACGGCGAGGTTTTCTGCGTTTGTCTTCGTGTTTGTCAAGTCCCATCTTAACCAGCAAGATCGCTTAATCTTTCCCCAATTAACGTTTGGAGCATTATGGGCATTGCCAGCCAGCTTGGGATTTTGACTATATAACACGCCAATTGGACAGCATTTGGCACTGTATCCCTGAAGGGGGGAACCAAAAAACTTTATCAACGCGAATCCAAATAAATGCTTGAAGTGTTGCATAAGGACCAGAAGCAGACCAACTCGTAAGTGACTCACTCTATTTGTGAAGTTCTTTCTCTTGAATAAATCGTAATTTTTTTCTAAAATTGTACTTATTTGTTTTCCTGTACACATTGTAACCTCCCCACTATAAAAGATATAATTATCTTTCACATTTAGTGTAACCTTCCAAAAAATAAATTGCGTAACCTATCAATAATAAAATGTGACTCTCTGTCAATAATAAAAATGTGAGTCACTTATAACCTTTCAATAATTGACTGTGAATTTAAACTGGTAAATTTTAGACGTCAGCAGTGCTGCGTCATGGCCCTGAAAGATCATTCTGAATAAATAGAAAATTCTTACATCAATAAGGTCGCCGGATAACGCATATACATCTGCTCCTATAAGAAATTTTTCTGGCACAGCCGAGTGCAATGCTGGCCGATAGATTTGTCATGTATAAAAAGAACAACTGATTTTTATTTGCAATAATAGGGATGACCATAGATTGGAGAAATTAGTAAATTTTTTAAACCGAAATGAATGATTGTCAGAAATTACTTTTTATGAGAAAGATTATTATTAAGAGAGTTTTTTAAAACATTTACATGGAACATGATATAACAATACTACATATGCGCGAGGCTGCTTTTACCTCATGCTACAACGCTCAGGCTCCGCCATCGCTCCACCACGACCGGCCCAGCCAACACGATGCACCAGACTGCTAACTACTACTTACTGCTACTAACACACAGTTCCTACTGCAGTCAACACTGCTCTTTGCTCTGAGATTCTCTTATAGCTTACATATCGCAGGCAGCGCGTGAGCAATCCATCGAAATTACATCTGCTCGAGTGCGCTAACAACAAACTCCTTAATTATGGACCTTTTACAATATATATCATGTCTACAGATTTCCGTCCCATTCGGATAATTCCGTTGTGGTGCGTCGTTTTTTGTCTTTCAGTGTACGTACACTGTCGGGAAAAGGGTGCACCTGGAAAGATGATTTTGATCCGATGTTGGCATATGCCACCCGGGGGATGGTAAATATACTGATAATAGTTACAACGTCGTCCGCCAACAGACAGAGTAGTGGATAGTTTTCAGAGCGCATGGAGGATGCTCACATTCAGAAAGATCAGTATGGTGCAAATGTGAGCAAGCAGGCAACCATGACACGGAGGAGCAGTCGTGCTTCCTACAGCCAAATGAGCAAGTTTGAAAGATGGTCAAATTATGACCTTTCGGGTGGCGGGATGGTTCTTTCGGAGAATTGACAAACAAGTTGGACATGCTGCGTCGGTTGTACAACGATTCTGCTGTCAGTAGTCACGTGATCATTCTCATACCCATAGTCGAGGTTCTGAACGCCCAGACAGCGCATTCGTATTTTAACCCTTAACTTACGAGGTGTGGTCTCTCAGACTGCGCGATAATTTTCGAACTCCCTCTCCAAAGCCAGTTGTGGGGGAATGCTTCTATACTCCCCCTGCTCTCCTTACATTGTCAAGCCTACGATGTTCTGCTGTCAGTTGCGTTATCACCTTCTGTGTTTATTGTTGACTCGTGTTACTGATGGGTGTTGGAGTCTCCTAGACCGCAGCTCGTGAACTACCTACCTTTTCTTCTTCAGTACGGTACCGTATAGCTCAAAATGTGTTGGCACGAATCTGTCAGTTTTAACTTTCCCAAGTTTGATGAAATTGTTAGTCGGTTCCCAGCTGTGAATGTCAATTTGACAGACTTCTTTCAGTACCCAGCAGGTGGATTTTTTATGCCCAGATTTAAACCATGGAATTTAGTTTCATTTTGAAATTTATTTGGTACAGAGATTTTATAATTTTCCAGAATGTAAAATTCAGTACTCTAACAGTCCTTTTGTGTGTACTATTTAAAAGAACCACATAAAATTATGTATTTTTGTGTGATAAATAGTAAAATACTGCAAGCTTTGCTTAGTATAATAAAGTAAATTAGAAGCATTTAAAATACTCACAAATAATTGAAAAAATAAACGTTATATAGCATAAAATTAAAATTTAGAATTATTTTTGCCTTAAATCTCGGTTTAAACATAGGGGTCCCAGAGACCCCACCTCATAGTATACGTTACAGAAAAGTCACCTTGCCAGTTAAGGGTTAAGGGCAGCATTGGCAGGTCGTACAGCTACCACAGCACAGATAAGAGGGCTTGTGAGCCCAGTAGCGTCAACACTAACTGTTATAAACCTGTTGTTAGCGGTGGTATACACACCTCTAGACTGTTTTCTACTGACGCCACAGTATCGACGTGCACAGCTCAACTGTTTCCGGCAGGTTATCATCTGGAGGACGAAAGGGCACCCCATGGTCTTCAGCGATGAAAGTATAATCTGCCTGCAGTGATTTTTTTTTACACGTACGAAGTAGACCTGTTGAGCGCTGTCTCGTAGAGTGCATTAGTGCAAGGCCCCACCTCAGGCCATTCTTGCAACGGGAAGGTGGCTTGTTGTTCCAACAGGATAATGCTCGTACACACACCGCCCGTGCAAAACGTGTAGCGACTTGCCTGGACAGCACGATCTACGGACAACAACTCTAAGAGAACAACCTGAATAGTTCTAGCAGGTGTGACAGTATTCGCCGTCCATACGATAGAGTGGAGGCTGGAATCAGTGAGTGCATTGCCACCTGTGGAGGCTACATCACGTACTGATACGCGTGTTTCGGCAAAGATCAGTTCCTGGTACTTCCGAACCTCTTTTGCTATGGGTCTGTGAATGTCATCATTTCATATCCATACGAACTGCCGCGACAATAAATTTTTTGTGAATAGGAAATCTGTAAAAAAGTGCATCATTTCCTCTGGCGGTGTATTTTAGGTATAAGAGGCCCATAGTATCCAGTGGCTCGTTACAGAAGAAATGTATTTCGTGTGATTTACTTCTCTCATTTATCTTATTGTCTCTCCTGCACTGCAATTATTAGTACTACAACGCAAATATCGAATGTGTGGGCTATGTGTCTTGTTTGAAAAGGTACTTGTACCATGCAATCTCGGTACTAGCTGATGAAAACAATAATGCCCACAGTACGCTTTGCCCTCAATATCTCCTTCAGAACAGCCTGATTCTGTTTCATGTTTGTTTTTCCGTCGGCTGGGGTGGCCGAGCGGTTCTAGGCGCTACAGTCTGGAACCGCGCGACCGCTACGGTCGCAGGTTCGAATCCTGCCTCGGGCATGGATGAGTGTGATGTCCGTAGGTTAGTTAGGTTTAAGTGGTTCTAAGTTGTAGGGGACGGATGACCACAGCAGTTAAGTCCCATAGTGCTCAGAGCCATTTGTTTTTCCGTCAGTGCTGGTTGTACTGCTAGTAAAAAAGAACCGTATGCGTTTATGTCACCTCGATCACGTGACGAGGTACATTTAATTTACAGTTAAGTAGTGAGCGTAACTACCAAACGGTGGAAGCTAGTTGTTAACAAAATTTGGTTTATTTGCTACAGTGAGGAGTAAGCGTTGACAATACTGACGGGAAAGATGACTGAATGTACAAGAAAAACGTTAAAGCACAGCAAACAGAAGGTGCGTAAATTAAGGCAGGAGGGACGCGATGCTGAAGTGAGTACCACTGTTTACCAAAGAACAAGCTGGAATTAGTATTTATAAAACCATGCCGATTGAATATACGTTTTATTCAGTAGCAATTTGTGCAGTATTATGGAGTAAATAAGGATATACGAATGTTGCTAGAACACCAAAATCTTGTCGTACAAAGTTGGACATTAGAACTAAAAAACGGAGCCTCACAAGTAGAGTGCAGGCTGTCGAGTGTGGGTCCGGGGAATGGATTGAATAGTGATGTGGTTTAAAGCGACCGGTGTCTTAAGCTAAAATCGCTCGCACTAGTGAGCTTTCGTTGAAGATATCGACGAGATGTATTTGTTTATGATGTGTTAACATGATTACAAAATGCAAAATAGAACGGCGACGTATCTTGTCAGGTCCCAGGCTACCACGCTTAGGTTCATAAGTTCCATCCCACTATCGAACGAATTTCTTTCTCCTCTCTTTCCCTTATTAATTTATCTACTTCAATTTTTTATAACATGATTTACTTGCGTTGGTTACAAGACACGTGACAGATAATACATCATTGATTCTGCACTCAGTACGCCGAAGGCCTAAAATTTTACATAAAAATTTAAATATCATGTTATGATTTATAATTGTTAGGATGATAATCGTAATAGGAACATTAGTAAGATAAATTAATCTCGTACCATGAGCTTTGTATGAAGGACATTTTGCCACAGCAGGATTTAATTTTCAATAAATCTGGGCCAAACTTAAGTCATGCGAATTCTGCAGTATTGGTTTATCGGATACTAATTTTGCAACCCTAAGGCGGCGTGCGATTTAATTTGAGACCACTTCATCCTCATTTTATGTCATATACACCAACGCACTCCGACATCAACAAAAATAAAAATGATTAGCATCGAACCTAAAACGTATGATGCATCAGTTCGGCACTACATGTATTCAACTGCTTTAGCCTTTTTTTCAGGTGGTTGCTGTTGAAATCGTTGGAACGTAAAATAGTATTGTCCGGTGCTCGAGTATGAGGTTCCTGCACAAAGGCCTATCAGAGTCAACGGCTTTACTGTTAGGTGGCTGGCAGCTTAAGATGTACTAACACTCAGTCCAATGCCCGACCCTTATCCTCAACCGATGAGGTAAATTTTAATCTCTTTGAAATTCGTCTCTTAATTGTACTTCAGTAAACGAGTTATGTACCCACGAGGTGACATGGTTTAATAAAATGGGAGCATAAGAATTAAAGGGGCCAGTTGAGTTACCTGTCTTCATTTCGAAGACATCAGGATTTTAGAACAGGTGCTCGAGTGTATCCCACTTGTGTTGGCGTAACTTCTGCACTACGACAGCTGCGAGATAGGAACGTGCGTTATTACGAAGCAGCATGGGACTTAACACACCATTCCACAACGGTTGTTTTCGACGGGCATGCTGCCCCATACACATTCTTAATTTTGTGATGGATGTCTGCCAGCGTTCATCTCTCGGTAGCCAAGAAAAGAGCAACAGCACGTAGGTTCAGCCTGAGGCATTTGGTAATAACGTCGCCATAGCTCACGTTTTCAGCACACGCACGTGGGAAAGACACAAGTACCACACTAGTCGTTTGCCTATATGTCGGTGCTTATGCACTCGTATCAGTTCGGCTATATTGCATATACGCTGCAGCAATGTCCTCAAATGCGAACTCTTTGATCGCTCCTTATACATTGCTAACCATAGCATTTACAACAGACTGAGATAAGAAATTTTTGATCGCTCGTTACACATTGCTAAACATAGAATTTAGAGCAGACTGGGATACAGTATTATGCTGATCATTACGATTATTAAAATCTAAGTCCAGATCATCCCTAATGTCTACCTCATTACTGTAGCACAGTCGATATATCTGACGGTTATTATTGCTCCTACTCCTTTCCGTTTCCAATATTCGAGAGCGAAATGGTCTGGATGACTTCCTGCAGCCACCTCAACCACAACGACTCACACGTTCTAGCCAAACAACTTCTGATCTGTATGGTGCTTTGGTTTGGTTTTCAACTTATTTATTATGTTCGATTAAAAATGATTTCCTGTACCTTTGTTCCATAGGTTACTTCATCTCTTTGGTCACACGCTACCATGGCTCGTTGGGTATTTGTTAATGTGCCTACTTTCATCTGATTTCTTTTACTTTAGCAGCAGAACTGGAATCGTCTTGAGGACATGTGTCGTCAGAACATGCGGCTTGCTGTATGACATAATTGACCAAGTCCTCGTTTGTTCCGATTACCTGCTGGCACTGGTTGGCTAACAAAGCTAACTGTTTTCACTCTAGTGGCTTCATGGATAAGGTCAATCGAGTCTAATACAGACATGCATAGTTCTAGATTTGTGTCTGGTCGATGTATCAGTTACTGTAGTAACTCTGTCGGCAGCTTCATTTTGAAATCGACAACACCCCCTTGTGGGACTTCATCTCATCCCATTACCTTGTCTTGTTTATGTGCTTCCCTAAGCCCTTGCACAAACTACGTTGGCGGCCATAGAAGGGCTGTGGACTAATTAACTCCTTCCTAAGTCTTTCTTGTATTCCCGCAGGCCAGTGCTTTGATAGAAACACTTTTCCAAACTGCTCATAAGATCGCCCATACGATACCCCTCACATAGAAAAAAGAAAACGGAAAAAGAACCTGTAATAAATTGTAGCTTCGTAGCTTCCGTAAACCAGACCACGTTCTTGGTAGTACACCCGTGAACGACCTGATAAAAACGACGGAGTGGGTACTTTTAATTCAGGTGAAAAAACTTGACATTGTGTATGTTTGAGCAAACTCTCCTCTAGAAAAACTACGAGGAGTGTACACACGTCATTCTGTGACTAGTTTCTTGAAACATGTTAGGTTTGCTGCTGCCTGCTAAACTGAAGTACCGCGTGTGGGTTGTACTACGTCTTTCCTTGAAACAAATATTTTGTAAAGTCGTTACTCAGCGTGACTTTAAATTGGTGTGCTACAGTTTTCAGAAGTTCCCCTGAACTGCTGGGTTTGGATGGCACTTCTTCACTAAGCTGTGGCACAACTAGCCTAAACTCACGATGTAATTTTCATTAATGTGAAAATCCTTTTCAGGTATGCATTTTGAGAACTCCCGAAAAAATGTTTGACTTTGTCATCGACAATTGTTTGACGACCGATTTGTTTATCTTAGCGGATAGCTCCCGAACTGTTTCCGTTAAGGAAGATTGGGCCGAAACTTTCAACTCTGCCTCCTCCATCAGTTTCTGTAATGCTTCAGGTAAGCCTTTCTGAGAAATTTTTAGTTCTGAAACTTCGGATTTCCAGAAATTCTGTTTTGACGATATTTCCATATCCGCAGATGGAATTTCGCTTATGCGATTTAAGACTGTATGTGTAGTCGCAGCCACTGCTTACAGCTTTCTAAGAAATTCTCCTAACGGATCTACAAGTTGAATAGCTTGAGCTATAATTCCATCACGGTCAGCGTGGGATTTTACATCGCTCGTTGTCTGCTTAACATTTTTATTCGTCCGATCGAAAATTTAGGCTCCATCAGTATACGAATCGACATGACTGTATTCAACTGATTCTGTATTTATTTGCCTCGCTATTTTTAACGTACTATGAAATAACTGATAGTAAACTTTCAACAACCTAAATTTCCTTTTCATAACAACTATTACAATGAACTGTAGTTGCAATTTTTACAAGTACAAGTCCAATAATTTAATCATAAAACTCCGAACAGAAAAGAAAAACGAAACAGTCTTGCTTCACATGTGCACTAGGTCAGCCAACGTGTCGATGATGTGTGTGCTAATTTTGTAATTAGCTACAAGAATGAACCTAGAAGTACTTCTAAGAGATGAACTCTGAACTTGAACTTTGAACAAGTGTAGCAGAGCAGCGTGGTGGCACGAAAAAGTAGCCCAAGAACAATCAATGACATCTCACATATTCTGCTCTCCGTTGCACCAACAGATGCCTCTTTCGCTTTTGTAAGTTCTCTCTCTTTTAGCTATCTTCTTCGTACTCGTTGGAGTGATTATTCATTAAACATTAAGCGTACAGAACTTTTCATTACAAATAACAATGTTGTATTATAAATTGTACACACACTTATAAATATTTAATATGAACTGAACTTTGAAAAATATCCGGATACGTTTTAGACGGAACGAACTGTCTCTATTTTGTGTTAAATCAAGATTATTTAATGTTTCATTGCTTTGTGTATTATCTCAGAATGACATGTGTTTATAAATTTTAATTATTGCTCTTGCTTTATGTGATCGGTCCAGTTATTTGCCTTTATGTTGATGTTGCCGACATGACCTATCCGATTACATGAATAATTTCAAAGTTCAATGTGTAAGCAACTACAACTCCTGCTGTTTACTGCAAAACGGACTGCGTTACCAAACGACACGGGTTCGACGTTAATAACAAAATTACTACAGACAGAGCGGTTAGAGGTAGACCGTTCTTTATGAGATAAATCACTGAACAATTCACCACCAGCGGCTAATATTGTTTACGTTTCTTTGATATACTGCTGATGAGAAAAAAAATGAACTAATTATTACAAATAATGAAAGCTGAAATACAGAACAAGGGTGCAAAAAAGATGTCGCATTTGAGGTCGGCATAGGATTCCTCATCCAAATTCAAGACAAAAGTTTATCTACCAAAATCAGGTCGGATGCATTTTGGAAAGCCATTCATGACAACGATGAGCTGGCGATACTGTCCCATCACGCAGCGGATCTAAATTTACAGGTTAACGTGTATCATCCCGCACTACCGTAACAGCCGTCATACCTTACTGTGTAGACTGCTGGAACGTCAAACCTACATGCGCCATGAAGCTATGCTTCGAGAACACTGGATTAGTGGGCACATTGTCCGCTACCTGTTTGTTGGCTGTGGCAGATCAGCCCACAATTTCTGGCATTATCTTAACTACCGACATTGTACAGTTGTCAAGAACCATAAGTACCACAATATTTCTTGAACTCTCTCTCGTTTTCTTTCAACAACCCACCTTGCAGCTGGATCATCCATGACAGAAGCAGCTGGTATATTTTACCTCTTCTATTTTGCAAATTCGATTCCCGAAACTGTTATTCATAAACATTTGGAAGAAGACGTGCATCGATGATCAACTGATACATCACAACCAAGCGGGCTTTCTCCCGCTAACGTAGAAGGCAATAGCCAGTCTCTGCGGGGCGTGCTGGTGCGACGAAGATGGATCTCCAAGAAGAAGAAAAACTTCATGAATCCTCCTTCCTGATTTTCGATGGTCTTCATTGACAAGAGCCAACGCCTGAATGCGTTGGAGATATTTTTGGGGTGCTGGGTGCATCCAGTAACGAAGCTGTTGCTGCTGTTGCTGCTCGTGCATATGCTGCATGATACCGTCAAAGGTGTTATACCGATGAGCATTTTCTTCGCTGACTGGACCAACGCCTTCAGGAAACCTGTAATCTTTGTCCACAAGTAACAAGAAGAAATCGTGTAAACACTAGATGTGCTCCACAATGTGAGGATACGATTCTTGAAACCTTTTCACCAGTCAGCTCGGCGAAGAACCCCTGATATTGCAAGGCAGTACCAGACATCGGAAAGACTTGAGTGCGCCCTGTATCTACTTTTCTCAGCAAAACTTTGCCTGATGCATCAGAGAACGTTCCAATTGATCTTTGGACACAGCTTTGGTTTTGGCACGATGATCCACCGCCGCACTTAGGAACGGAAGTGTATAACTATTTAAATGAAGAGTTTCCGTGGAAACTGGTCGTTGGCATCCAATGCCTAGTCTCCATGTTCCCCGTATCTTAACCCACTAAATTTTATTTGTGCTGTCTCTTAAAGGAACAATTTTATAGCTCTCCACCCATGGATATACACGTCCATACAGCTCTCGTGCATGCCACTTCAGCAATGGTGGATGCAGTTATGTTGCGTAGGGTCTAGCAAGGTATGATCCAGCGAAATTTTCACGAATACAAGCTGGCCACTTTGAACATCTTCTCTAAAGTGAACGTACGTGTTTCTGCCAGCTCTATAAAGATAAGCCGGGACGTCAAGTGTACAGAATGGAAATATTGTGGGAAGCATAATGTGGAATCAAATGTCGCCAACGTAATGTCTTTTCTGTACGCCATTGAATACAGACGATGTTACTGTATCGATTAGTATTTTCTGTAGGCTTTACGTCTGTCAGGGACCAAACAAAGTGGTCGTTTAAGCCTGTAACAAAATCTCGTTATATGGTAATGTTTAAATAAAGGTATCAGTAACAGAAAGAAATACACAAGACACCGCATTGTGGATTTGTAAACTGGATACAATTTTGAGCTTTAGTTAAAAAACCAAGTTTTCGCGCGATCACGACTCGTACATCGGGGGGTATGCATATCCATACTCTTTGGCATTGCTTCGCCTCATTGAGTTAATGGGATAGAGTTCTTGCTACCTGACCTTGCTCACGCTGCACACACTTTCAACGTTACTGATCAGCGAAAACACTATGACCGCCGTCCAGACGATAGCAGCGGCACCTGGCGAGTAATGAATGCTAGTCAGAGACACGCATGTAGTACCAGTAAGCATGTGTAGAATGAGGGCAGATTGTGATGGCGCAGCGGCTCGACACGAGCATTGTGTAAACTGCTCGACTTAAAAGACACCAACACAAAAGGAGATAAAAATCTTCATTTCTAACCACTTGCAAGCATAGAAACTTCACCACATCAGACTTTACAAATTAAGTGAAGATTTAAACAACTTTTTCATAATCTGTCCTGTCTGAAATTGAACTACAGAGTTATCTCTTTACAAAGCACGGAAAATGTAGTTGCCATCCTAAGGAAGGCACAGCATAACCATACACATGGGCGTGTAGGGTGGGAAAGTCGTTGTCGGGTGAAGAGGGGGGCGGGGGAGGGGAGAGGGGCGAGGACGAAGGGCTGGGAAACGGGGAGTGGGAGGAGAATGAAGATGAAGGAGCCTAAAACGGGGGAGGTAAAGTGGAAAACACGGTAAGAAAGTAAGTATATTATGAGTTGCAATAAAAGAAAATTAGTGAAAATTGGACCAGAAACGACTATTTGCCATTTATTTACTATGAAATAAATAAGAACTGCCATGTTCAACAGAGAAAGCATATGTTACTTACGAGTAATCGTACTGATAATATATGCTCACAGAAAGGAACCCAAACAAATTTTTGAAATAATTCAGTGGTGATGGCCACATAATCAATCAGTGAAACGAGCTTCATAATCTGCAAAACACATCATACCACATACGCAACGTAAAGGCACAACAAACACGGAAACCTCATTATCCAACCAGTAGCAGCGTATAGGCACAACAGACAATAGTGTGTACGTAAATCAAAACTTGTACTCCTTAGTGTACCAGCAATGGTACGTGATAACGATGCAAGAACCGAACCAGATACTGTGAAATAAACAAAGTATTTTTTATGAAATGAAAAAGGGGAAGTGGTAGGTGTGAACGAGTGGGGGGAAGTACGAGTTGCAGACGGTAGCCGGATTGATGGAAAAGCTGGAAGCTGAGCTCAGTACATGACGATAAACCCAGGGAGCAACATGTCACAACGACAATGGAATTAGTGGTAGGGGGAGGGAGTATAAACTTAACATCATTTTGGAGAAGAGCAAAGAACTGACTAAACCAAAAATCGACTTGTTCGTTCATCATTGGACAGGTTTTTTCTTTCTGCTGTGAAGTAGTTGGTGTAACAAACCAAATAAATCACAGTTACAACATCTGGGAACCAGAAATCCTAGGTCCCTTTCTCCAGAATACTAAGGAAATAGCCCTGAGCCATTCCAGAAATTTTGGTCACTGGCTTTCATGTCTACCAAGCATATTATCACAATCGACAGAAAATGCATTCTTAAAAAGTTGTTGAGTATTAATTCTGTAACGGTGGGTGATTCTCCCTTGAGAAATCCGAACTGTATTGGAGTGCCTGCAAACGTGAATTACATTTTTATCCGTATGTTACTAGATAATAATACCATGATATATCCTTGTAACAGTGATCTACGGAAGAATGAAACTACTGATACCACTATCAACCGTCGCATCATACCGTAGAATACACCTAGATGTCGGTGGGGCTCATCAAGGTAAAAATAAAAAAAAAAACAAAAACAAAAAAAAATGTTGAAATGTGTGTGAAATCTTATGGGACTTAAGTGCTAAGGTCATCAGTCCCTAAGCTTACACACTACTTAACCTAAATTATCCTAAGGACGAACACACACACCCACGCCCGAGGGACGACTCGAACCTCCTCCGGGACCAGCCACACAGTCCCTGACTGCAGCGCCTAAGACAGCTCGGCTAATCCCGCGAGGCAGCAGCACGGTAAAATCTATGTGATTAAACCATATTTATTTGAAAAAAAGGAGTATTTCATTTTTCGTCTCTCTAATGGGATATAATTGAAGGTACTAACTAAAAATATTACCGGTGTGTTTATTCATGTTCTAATGAAGCCTTCGAAGGACATAGGAGACCCATCAGAGAATTAATTTAATGTTACAGAGATGAAGGACAAGATTCAAAGTAATGAATCGGGGGACAGACGCAGAAAGCGAATTCAATTAAACTGTTGGTGGATGATAACGCCAAAAATTAGCGAGGCTTTCTGGGCTCTAATAATGTCACTGATTATTTCACAACTTTTCTTGTTATAAAGTAAGTTAATTGAGAGACTTACAGCGCGCGATTTCTTGATGTAGTTCTGCACTCTAACGAACATAATTTAATTTTAACTTCAGCGAAGACGAATGTCAGTCGCATGGAAAGTTTAAGAAATAGCTGTCCTCGCTGTGTGTGGAGGAATGTGGTCGCCGCATTTGGGGCACATAATAAGGCACGCGTGCCTCCTGCGTCAGGCCTAGAGTTTCGCCCTACCAGAACTACGGTTGCACAGTTTTCCTGCAGAAAAACTGCGGTTCGGTAATTTTGGTGCACTACATAAATGACGTGGTAAATGGTAGATTAGTACTGATAGCATTGATAGGGAAAGCAGTATAAATGAATGCGTAAGACAGAAACTGGAAGCCTATGACTTCTATTTGTTTTTGGTATCGTTGTTTTATTGTTTTGCACATAACTGGAACCACACATAATTGAATTTTACTCCATTGTGTAATACATATTGTTACAATAAGTTTATAAGTAAAAAAATTTCTTCGTCGCGCAACCTCCGTGCTTTTATGCAACCAAAGCAATAAATTCTGACGCAGTTACAGTTTACATGCACGAATATAAAAATATGTACAATTATTGTAGTTATTTTATACCCAATACAACGTTCTTCATCAACATAATCAATTGTAACAGAAACGTGTTTTATGTAAGTTCGACGAAGTAGTCAAGTGATTTTTTTGTTGTTTCTTGTTTTACCTTTTTCTATTTTCCTTTTTTGCTGAGGATATTGGCGTCCATAGGGCTACATTTTAAATCTATCTGCTTTTTTGTTATTTTTACTGTAACGTCCCTCTGTTTCACGTTATAAATCAACAATTTTCGAATATAATCTCAATTAAACATTGTTGTTCTTGTTGTGGTCTTCAGTCCTGAGACTGGTTTGATGCAGCTCTCCTTGCTACTCTACCCTGTGCAAGCTTCTTCATTTCCCAACACTTACTGCAACCTACATCCTTCTGTATCTGTTTAGTGTATTCATCTCTTGGTCTCCCTCTACGATTTTTACCCTCCACGCTGCCCTTCAATACTAAACTGGTGATCCCTTGATGCCTCAGAACATGTCCTACCAACCGATCCCTTCTTCTAGTCAAGTTGTGCCACAAACCTCTCTTCTCCCCAGTCCTATTGAATACCTTCACATTAGTTATATGATCTACCCAATTAATCTTCAGCATTCTTCTGTAGCACCACATTTCGAAATCTTCTATTCTCTTCTTGTTCAAACTAGTTATCGTCCATGTTTCACTTCCATACATGGCTACACTTCATACAAATACTTTCAGAAACGATTTCCTGACACTTAAATCTATACTCGATGTTAACAAATTTCTCTTCTTCAGAAAAGCTTTAATTGCCATTGCCAGTCTACATTTTATATCCTCTCTATTTCGACCATCCTCCAGTTATTTTGCTCCCCATGTAGCAAAACTCCTTTACTACTTTAAGCATCTCATTTCCTAATCTAATTCCCTCAGCATCACCCGATTTAATTTGACTACATTCCATTATCCTCGTTTTGCTTTTGTTGATGTTCGTCTTATATCCCCTTTCAAGATACTATCCATTCCGTTCAACTGCTCTTCCAAGTCCTTTGCTGTCTCTGACAGAATAACAATGTTATCGGCGAACCTCATTGTTTTTATTTTTTCCCCATGGGTTTTAATACGTACTCCGAATTTTCCATTTGTTTCCTTCACTGCTTACTCAATATACAGATTGAATAACATTGGGGAGAGGCCACAACCCTGTCTCACTCCCTTCCCAACCATTGCTTCCCATTCATGTCCCTCGACTCTTATAACTGCCATCTGGTTACTGTACAATTTGTAAATAGCCCTTCGCTCCCTGTATTTTATCCCTGCCACCTTCAGAATTTGTAAGAGAGTTTTCCAGTCAACATTGTCAAAAGCTTTCTCTAAGTCTACAAATGCTAGAAACGTAGATTTGCCTTTCCTTAATCTAGCTTCTAAGATAAGTCATAGGGTCAGTATTACCTCACGTGTTCCAATAATTCTACGGAATCTAAACTGATCTTCCCCGAGGTCGTCTTCTATCAGTTTTTCCATTCGTCTGTAAAGAAATCGCATTAGTATTTTTCATCCGTCACTTATTAAGCTAATAGTTCGGTAATTTTTACATCTGTCAGCACCTGTTTTCTTTGGGATTGGAATTATTATATTCCTCTAGAAGTCTGAGGGTATTTCGCCTGTCTCATACATCTTCCTGACCAGATGGTAGGGTTTTGTCAGGACTGGCTCTCCCAAGGCCGTCAGTAGTTCTAATGGAATGTTGTCTACTCCCGGGGCCTTGTTTCGACTCAGGTCTTTCAGTGCTCTATCAAACTCTTCACGTAGTATCGTATCTCCAATTTCATCTTCATCTACATCGTCTTCCATTTCCATAATATTGTCCTTAATATTGCCCTTGTATATACTCCTTCCACCTTTCTGCTTTCCCTTCTTTGGTTAGAACTGGGTTTCCATCTGAGCTCTTGATATTCATACAGGTGGTTCTCTTTTATCCAAAGGTCTCTTTAATTTTCCTTTAGGTAGTATATATCTTACCCCTAGTGAGACATGCCTCTACATTCTTACATTTGTCCTTTAGCCATCCCTGCTTAGCCATTTCGCACTTCCTGTCGATCTCATTTTTGAGACGTTTGTATTCCTTTTTGCCTGGTTCATTTACAGCATTTTTATATTTTCTTCTTTCATCAATTAAATTCAATATTTCTTCTGTTACCCAAGGATTTCTACTAATCCGCGTCTTTTTACCTACATGATCCTCTGCTGCCTTCACTACTTCATCTCTCAAAGCTACCCATTTTTCTTCTACTGTATTTCTTTCCCCCATTCCTGTCAATTGTTCCCTTATGCTCTCCCTGAAACTCTGTACATCATCTGGTTTAGTTACTTTATCCAAGTCCCATCTCCTTAAATCCCCACCTCTTTGCAGTTTCTTCAGTTTTATTCTACAGTTCATAACCAATAAATTGTGGTCAGAGTCCACATCTGCCCCTGGAAATGTCTTACAATTTGAAACCTGGTTCCTAAATCTCTGTCTTACCATCATACAATCTATGTGAAACCCGTCAGTATCTCCAGGCTTCTTCCATGTATAACAAACTTCTTTTACGATTCTTGAACCGAGTTTTAGCTATGATTAAGTTGTGGTGTGTGCAAAATCCTACTAGGTGCCTTCCTCTTTCATTTCTTAGCCCCAATCCATATTCACCTACTACGTTTCCTTCTCTCCCTTTTCCTACTACCGAATTCCAGTCACCCATGACTATTAAATTTTCGTCTCCCTTCACTATCTGAATAATTTCTTTTATTTCATCATACATTTCATCAATTTCTTCGTCATCTGCTGAGCTAGTAGGCATATAAACTTGTACTACTGTGGTAGGCGTGAGCTTCGTATCTATCTTGGCCACAATAATGCGTTCACTATGCTGTTTGTAGTAGCTTACCCGCATTCCTATTTTCCTATTCATTATTAAACCTACTCCTGCATTACCCCCATTTGATTTTGTGTTTATAACCCTGTAGTCACCTGACCAGAAGTCTTGTCCCTCCTGCCACCGAACTTCACTAATTCCCACTATATCTAACTTTAACCAATCCATTTCCCTTTTTAAATTTTCTAACCTACCCGCCCGATTAAGGGATCTGACATTACACGCTCCGATCCGTAGAACGCCAGTTTTCCTTCTCCTGATAACGACATCCTCTTGAGTAGTCCCTGCCCGGAGATCCGAGATGGGAGACTATTTTACCTCCGGAATGTTTTACCCAAGAAGACGCCATCATCATTTAACCATACAGTAAAGCTGCATGCCCTCGGGAAAAGTTACGGCCTTAGTTTCCCCTTGCTTTCAGCCGTTCGCACTACCAGCATAGCAAGGCCGTTTTGGTTAGTGTTACAAGGCCAGATCAGTCAATCATCCAGACTGTCGCCCCTGTAACTACTGAAAAGGCTGCTGCCCCTGTTCAGGAACCACACGTTTGTCTGGCCTCTCAACAGATGCCCCTCCGTTGTGGTTGTACCTACGGTACGGCTATCTGTATCGCTGAGGCACGCAAACCTCCCCACCAACGTCAAGGTCCATGGTTCTTGAGGGGTTAAACATTGTAAATTCTGATTTTGCTATAAATACTGTTTATTTTTAAGTTACGGACAGAAGGATAATGAAGTTGAACTGAAATGTTCCATAGATTGTACAGCTCTTTACATACCCTCCCTCAGCTTCCAGACGGTTCATCACTTCCGGTTTTGAGGGAATCTAGTAAGGCACTGGTCGCATACATAAAGAAAGCAGTCATTACCTGGCAACGCCAGATAGGTACCCAACACTTCTAATGTACAGGTAACGTAGGTGCGCTCTTTAATGACCAAAGCTACTTGGAAAACTACCCCAGTCTACATTTACTTATGATATTCTGCGTTAGCCTACAGTAGTGTTAAAACTCTAGTCATGAGGCAAGGAGCTCAGTGTTTGATGGCTGAGTTTCAAGTCTGGCGAACCTGGTGTTACTGACGGGGAGGCTGGCCAGTACCTCCAAGCCCGTATAGCTGTAAGTTCTGGACATTCTTCAGCGACACTGTTCACAGCGACTTTAGAACGTTTGTTTGTGGGTGGGAGGGGTAACTTGGGTTATCCGTGTGGATTACGAGAGTAGTAGTAAACTCTACGCAAAAAACCTCGACATCTAGCTGTGTACTATGTGCGATGCGAAGGATGGCTGTTAGTCGTAGAGCAGTAGTAATTGTAATCCCCAATAGATCACTTGTAAAGAATGCTGGACACACTATGGCATTACTGTTTAACAACATATAAATAAAAACGTGATTCACACTTATGGGCATTTATATACAAATGTAACTTGTCAGGGAAGGGTTAGAGAGTCAGTCAGTGCCTTACCAGTATGAATCATCCTGGCAGATGCCTGCTGTATTTTAAGGAAATTAATAAAAATGTAACTTAAAAAGGCCGATTGAGATAGGATCTGGAGGGAACATGATTTTGGGATGCAGACATTGTGGAAAGAGACGATATCGAGGAGGATTCCTAATGTTTTGGGCAACCATTACGTTGACCACCCAAACACCTATTCATGAAATTATGCACGTGAACTGGTAAGGTATAACTGCTGTAAGGCACCGTGGGTACATCATGCGTGGTTGTTGCAAAGAGCTTTGGACGACAACGCTCGACCTCTTAGAACACGGGTGGTTGATGTTTCCTTGGAAACAGAAGATGTTGCACGCATGGCGTGGCCTGCTCGTTCTCCCAGCTTGAATCTCTTACACCGTGTCTGGGATGCTATGGGCAGACAGGTTGCATGACGGCAGCATCCGCAAACCATTCTCCAAGACTTGCGAGCAGCTATGCAGGAAGAAGGGACATTGTTGCCGCAGCATGAAATTGATGACATCATTCACATTACGCCCAGTCGTTGTCAGGCTTCTGTTTCTGGCAGAAGTGGTCACACGCCATCTGTGCACATAAACCAGTTGTCAGAATATTTGTGCAAATTTGTTAAGTTGGCAAAAAGGAACATTTTTGTCTACCGTTATAAATGTTGCAATTGTTTATATCCTGTATCTTTTATTCTGTTTCTACGTTACTGTCACCCATTTATACTACTTTGTGACAAAATAAACGCAACCTTGCAAAATTTCCATTTGTTGCTTTAATTTTGGACACCACTATAGAATATAAACTTAAACTGTTTTCAACGCATTGTTATATTTTAACTCTAATTGTAAGTTTTCTTCAGTTTATTGGTAGGCCAAGCCTCAAAAGCATCTGAAGAGCTACGTCACTGGAAAGTGAACAATTAAAATGAGCGCCCACTAACTTTTCAGTTGAGAATTTAAAACAGCTCATCTCCGTCCGTGCAGCCGACGACTTTTTGTAGTAATTCTCCATGACGAACAAACGACAGAAGAATCGTCGGTAAACGAGAAAAACTAGTCCTAACACTTACCTTACAAGATAGGGTGAGGAAGAAGTTGTCTACGCTTATAGCATTTCTACATTGAGATGTAGAATATGATCAAGTTGAGTCACTGATGTTCTAAAGGTAACAGAAATAAGTACAGGATACTAAATTTTGTCTACAGCTTCTACCAAAAACGAAGGGCAAAACAGGGATGCTGTATTTGGGAACTGAATGACACGTTTGTTATTCAGTCTGAACATTGGGCCGCAGTGAAAGATACCAGTCTTAAATTTGGAACGAGAATAAAATTTCGGACACAAGTAACAGACGACAACAGTTTGAAAGATCAGATGAACGGGAACGACTTGTAAATAGATTAAAAAATAAAAATCAGCTTCCATTAAACATCGTTAATGGGATGTAGTATAATTATTTCAACTGAGCTGCTGGTATTAGTTTAGGAAATGACAAACTAAAGGTGCGCTTACACCTCTGCGCCTTGCGGCTAGTCACCGTGAGTCTGTAGCTAGCTCCACACGGAAGTAAAGGCACGCGTTGTAAACACGGTTGAAAATGGAATCATTAACATGTGCATGTGGAGAAAGAGACATGCACTTATACGCATGTCACTATTTACGTTTGCGGCAAGTTAAGTTTGCATGGCAAGTAGCAGCAAGGCGCACGGGTGTTTACGCACCTTAACTGCTGTAAGCGAGTTTGCCTGTAAGGGCAGCAGTGTAACAGACGATGTTGACGGCAGAGATAATGTATGGTGCGAATTGACAATATCAAATTTAGATAAATCTCCCTGCTCTGGACGATAAACAGTTCAGACAAGATGTGGGTATTTTTTTATGTGGTGCTACAGAAGAATGCTTAAGATGAGGTGTGTAGAGGGGCTAATTAATGGAGAGACACTGAACTGAGTGGGTCATCTTTGACTCCATACGGAACCACTGTGCACACCGGCTATAAATTATATTTAGTAGGGTCGGTCATACAGCAACTAGTCGCAATTCCATATATATATATATATATATATATATATATATATATATATATATATATATATACATATATATATAAAATTCCTGGAACCCAGATTTCCGCTACTAAAAGCCATCTGACCCAAATGAACTGTTGATGACTGTATATAGCTTCAATATGGATTTGCAAGAATAATAGAAAAAAGCCAATGAGACTGAGACTGACTGCTTTATTCCTGTCCTTCCTTGCAGTGAACTGAATTGGACAGAAAATTAATTTCTGACATAAATGGGCTAATAGAAGAGGTTAGTTGATAGCACACCTCAAGAGGTGTTTATATGTTATCACTTCGCTAAGGGAGGGGAAAGTGGGGGTAAATCCTGTAGAGGGAGATCTCGCCATGATTCGGGTTGCAGTAGTGGCGCTGAGATGAACAGGTTTGCCCAGGATAGACCAGTGTGTGCAGATGCACAGACCACAACAATAAGAACGTACGTTAGTGAATATCTAATTCATTTGGTTATCATATAATCGCCAATATCATGAAGTTTTCTAGAAGGTGAACATAATTGTCCTTTTCTACAATATCAGTTTGAACCTCTTCCCAAAATCAGTACTGCAGTATGTAATTTAATCGGTTTTCACATATAAAGGAATGGTCCAATCTGAGTATGTCGAAATAAAACGTGAAATTTTTCACGTGGGAAGGGTACAGAGAAAGAAATGTACTGTCACAAATTTATCTCCTAAGGTGCACTGCAAGTATTTCTTCAGTTGTTCGCATTATTCATTTTTCCCGTACTAAGAACCGCTTACAAGAGCTGTTCCTACAGCACTGCCTAGCGCGGGAACCGGCGAATAACCACATACAGGAGTAACAGGAAAATGTTGCACCACGTAGCACGAAGTATAAAGTGCACACATGAAAGTTTTAAGCACATAATCCGTACCAAAAAATGTTTCAAATCATAAATTTTTAATAACTTGCAATTCATATTGACAGCTAAAATGTTGCGAATGTAACTGTTACACATGTAACCAGAGGAGAGAAGAAAATCAAGGCAGTGAATGACGGTATATTCCAGACGAGTACCAACACTCGTAACTTTAACTTGTCGACGTATATTTTTAGTAATTCCTGTAGCATAGTTTCTTGTTTATTCCCTATAGTCATCACAAAAATGACAAGTATCTGTTGAGTGACGAAAATAAACCTTATCCGTACACAGAGCACTTACGATAAAAGAAAAATTGATGCAATCAGGCACGTCACAGAAACTGAGTTTCGTTTAGATAGAGCGCGAATGGAGTAGGAATTAGTCGTGATCATCGTTCTGCGTGTGGTGCTACACACCAAGTATACTTGATCAAATTCGGAGAACATGGTGATGCAAAGTGACAATGCACAGATGACAGAAGTTAACTGGCGGAAAAATTTCTATATTGTGATACTGAATTACACTATTAGTTCCTGTTGGAATCCGAAATATATTAAGTCTCTTCGTCGTCCTCCTAAAAGCAGAGGTGTCATTACGTCCAGACCAGACGAAGAGCCCAACAAAAACAATGAGTTATTTTCTGCAAGAAGTAAGGAGACGTTTCAGGTGTAATCTCTCCCTCTTTTCCAGATTTTGCTACGTCTATTAGAAGATTTTTCATTCTTTTTTTTAAATTTTTAGTCCTATTTATTCTTTTGTATTCTGAAGATAGGTATAAAGCAGCAGAAAAAGTAATTTACCGGTCCTTCTCAGTGACGTTGTCGTATACGAATGGATTACAGCATTCATAGACTTCGCAAGCGACTCTGTCATTTCTCGCCCGAAATGATGAAGTGCTTTTCGCGTTCAGTTCTTTCAAAGAATTTGCTGGTTGTATTTATAAAGAGCATTTCAGGGGATAACAAGAAGCTTCGTCTTAACGTCAGCTATAAATTCGTCTGTAGTTTTACCTATTAATAGCATGTCCTTCACACGTTTTTTTGAATTGAACTATGTAATTTTGCGACTTCCTCTTCCGCAATATTTCCTGTACACGTTTAACCAGGTCGAAGAAGCATGGAAATCAGTAACGTTGATCTCACATGGGAAATCACAGGACCGCCAGTAACGTGCGTTGACTCTCACGAGCAGTTCTAAATCTGTAGAATATTTCTTTTCACAATTTTACGAATTTCATATTTGGATGTATTTCGTACTTCGTGTAAACCTTTCTTCCAGTTTTACAATCCACGTCCACATTTTACGAAATGAAATCGAGTTTGCGCACTGCTTAACTTTAAGCGTTTTTCCCGTATTTCCTTTAACCAAAAACTTTCAAGCCTTTTCTTTGTCACTGAAAGCTATTACTGTCAACGTCTGCTTTGGGCTTGGAAAGTACTCTATTTTCGTTCTGAACTTTAAGTAGCATAACAATCATTGTTGGGACCACAATTTACGGAACCGTCAATTCTTTCCTGTTCGTCTAATGTTGCCACAGTCCCTTCCAAAATGTCAACTTCATTCTAATGAATGTCCGAGAAATTAACTAACAAATAACATTTAATCACCTGCTTCTCCTGAAGATCTATGTAAGTAATCAGATTCTTCATATTTCATCTTCGCAATGTTGAAGACAGTAGCTGGAGTCGACGTTGCTGTGAAACTACAGAACCCGGACAAAGCCAAATACTATTGCCAAGCACATACGAGGAAAACATAACGAAAATTAGTTTAGTTTTACCTCCATTGTTAATACTTAGTGACACCTCAAAGGCAACTGCTAATTATGGATATTGAAAGAGTTACAAATTAGAGAAAATAGCAACTGTGAACAACTGTCACAGAAATTATAAACTAAAATGAAATATGTCTTGTAAATTACTGTCGCGTTGTGCCGAGTTATCTGTCTACCTACGTGCCGTCAGCTTAGGGTATGTTCCTGGCATTTTGTGCATGTGCTGCGTCTTACAGCTGCGAAAGTGATATATATTTCTAAGGAAACATGGCGAACTATGAAATGGCAACTTACAACATTTTTTAAATACTTACAGTGTGTCTTAGCAGGCAAAATTTTGACATTGTGCTACTTTCGGCGTATTATTCCCGTATAAAAATTTCACAACTGTATTGACATGTTGTATTGGACAGTTCCCTTCTTAGTACCAAGTCATGATCAGATTATTTGAATACGTTACATAGATATTGTCAACCCTTCAGATGAGTTACTAAATGATGTATTGAAATACTGTATTGATGACTATGTAATAAGTAAACACTGGTTATTGTACCACTTGTGCACCTGAGCCTGAAACACCTCGTTTAAAAAAATTACAAGTCTGCTAGTCTGACGCCGTATGGCAGTATGTCCAATTTGCGTTAATAATAATGTCTTTTCACATTTGTATGTGCCAATTTTAGGAATGAAATTAGTTACAAATATGTGGTGAGGTTTCGACAATGACTAACTGACTATTTGGTTTCAGGGACCCTGCTGTCTCTTGTTTAGAACCAAGCAGTGAAAATACTGTCGCAGATATTCCGGTCAATGAGGGCCATCTGCTAACAGATTCTTTAGTAAATTATTGTTGTTTCGGAGAGGGCAGATGAGTCACAGACACAGAGACAGGACGAAAGGAAGCCTAATGCTTCATATTGTGTGATGGAGTATTTCATAGTATAGTTTTTTCATTTTCTGGCGGGGACGGGGTGGAGAGGGCGGGGGGGGGGGGGCGGGAGAGTCACCATTGTTCTGACTAGCTTAAAACGGCCCAGCATTATTTCCCCTTTTGTCTGCAAGTCCTCATCTCCGAGTAGCACATGCCCACTAAGTCCTCAATTATTTGTTGGATGCATTTTAATCTCCACATTTTGCCGTCTACAGCGCCCTCTGATCCCTTGAAAGTTATTCCCTGATGGTTAAACATGTCCTACCAGCTTATCTATAATTTTTGTCAGTTTTTTCCGGATGTTGCTTTCTTCGACGATTCTGTGAAGATTCTCAGTCCTCATAATTTTTAGCATCCTTCTACAGCACCATATCTTATATGCTTCAATTCTCTTTCATTCCTGTCGTTCCATATTCTATGTTCTATAATCATAGTACAATTATTCCTCAGAATAAGGCTGATCTTTGACATCAGCAGATAACTCTTAGTCAGGGATGGCCTATTTTCCTGCGCTAATTTGCTTTATATGTTGTCCTTCATTCGTCTATTATGCTTCCAGGCTAGCAGACTTCCTTCACATCATCTACTTCGTGATTGTTTTCGTCTACACTCTTGTAAATTTTCTTCACTTTCACTGAGGACAGGAGAGATGTCAATGATATTGTTTCATCGTAAATCACAATTTCTCTCTAAAATCATTGCTTCTTCGATGTACAGAAAGAACTGTATGGGCAAAAGATTCTACCTACAGAGCTGAATGTAGGTAAAATGTATGATAACTCCATTAATACTTTCGATTATTAACTGAGGAGTTTGTAAAACTCATAGTTATCTCCACCTAAATACTATAAAATTTATCTTCAAGTCGTTTAATTGATAGTAATACCAGATTTTATACGTGTGGCTATGGGAGATAAGTCTGGAGAGATAAGGCACTGCTACATTCTAAGGATAACAAGAAATTTACTAACAATTTCAGAAGAAAGAAATTATTTTGAGAGGTCCAAAAATTTCAGTTCACAATTATTTTACCCAATAAAAGAGTGACAGCCAAAATACATCAGTTTAACTTTACTGAGCTTCCGCATTCCACCAAATTTTTTAGTAAGTTGTGTAGAACAGAAATATTTAAACTGTGGAGCCTCACTGTAATAATGAACGGCGGTCTAGATTCAAACACAACAATCAGTAAATAGAATCCGAACAACAATAATTATCGTAGAAAACAGAATACAAAGAACTATCCTTCGCGTGGCTAAAAGGTGGCCAACAGAAGTCCGAAATAGGCCTCCAATATGAAACATAGAACAACAAGTCTCAACATAATTAACACTCAGCACAACCACAATTACGTCAGATTGGTGACAGTTCACCTTATGAATAACTTCCTACATTTGATGCTGGAGCTCTGTGCGTAACAAGAATTTCAGTATGACAACCATTAAAGTAATTATCTGACGAGCACAGGCCTTGAGCTAAGAAAATTCATGGTCCACTTTCCATTCATCAAGGTGTTCATAAGAAACTGGTATTGATGAAACGCGTAAAGTGTCTTTCGAATGGCCACAGAAGGCGGTACTTCAGAAACAAGAATATGCTCAAATAATTTATACTGGCGGCAAGACTAATCCCATGTTGTAAGACGGCGAATGAAACAACCACCTAAAAAATGCAAACCAAGAACTATACTTCAATGCACATACATATAAAATTTCAAGGTTTTCTAACAGCAATGTAATAACGGAACTCTACCATGCTGCAAAACAAGAGGAAATAAGCGTCCACGCGCTTAATAAGGCGTCGTGAAAGCACCGAAAAAATAAGTACTAGTTTAAGGTAAGCACTCAAGCCGCAAACCAGTATCCAGGCAGAGTGACATATTAATCTCTCTATACAAGCCATGTTCCGATACAGAGTAAACACAAGAGTGATGCTAAGTTAACACACTCGACAACTTGAACGGAGAACCAGGCATATCTTCTTTTGCGACGGATGTGTTCTTCCTGGTGTGAACAGTTGTCTTTAGATAGTCACCCAGAGCCCAATACTTCACGTTTTTTGCTAACAAGCGTTGAAACCATTACAAGATTCCAACCTTAGTAACATCCATTACATATAGAATTGAATAAACTGGAACACAAACAAAATCTAGTTACACAACAGTAATCATAGACTAGAACATTCATTTGTCAAATACAAATACTATGAGGAAAAACCCTCAGTCTCGATCAGGGAGCTAATACGCAACAGGATGAGGCATACAATTTCCAGCAGTAAATACTCAGTTTGCTGTGGCCGTACTAACTCAATACATTTCCTCAAACTTCTATAGCTAGTACGTGCGTCGGTTACACCGTTTAAACAGAAGATGCCAACATCTCACAGACATGAGCTTTCTGCCAGTCTTACAGTAAAGCCACAGCCAGTTAGATAACAAGAAAAACACACGTAGAATAGCTGCTCGCATTTCAGCCCCGAACATTCAGCAGAATGAAGGAGTTACAACTGCCGTATTACTTGCCAAACAATTTACTCGAGACACACCACCGAAAACCACTTAAAATAACATGTTGGCATGGGTGAAATAGAACCAAATTCAAAACCAGTAAAGTACACAAAAACAAGTACACAGTCAGTTGCTGTTTAACTCTGAACATTCAGACGTATAAAGGGAGTACTTAAAATGGCAGTACGACTTTCCACACAATGTACTCGAGGCACATGACCACAAACAAATACAAACAAGGTACAACGAAATTGCAAGTTAAACAGAAATATGTCATTGACAAGCTTGTTCTAAAAGTACTGTCAGGTCATTTCCTGCCCATAGCCCAAAACAGAAACGATTTCAGTGGAAAGGTTCTGGTCAGCCCACAAGCAAAATATTAAATCCAATTTTTCCAGGTAACTCCTATAAATGTAGCCACACGTCATAATTGCTTCAACGCTCCACAGCTCCTGCTTCCAACGGTTGCCACCAATGGAAATACTCAACCTTCTCTAGCATAGTAGCTCTTCGTCGGCCTCGACTGGTCGCGTACAGGCGTCCTCGTGGCCATAACACTTCGCTCCACGGGAACAATTCCTCTCAGATACGCTTTCCCAAGATTTCCTGCCCTCAGCAAGTGCTGCGTCTCTGACAAAGATCAGCTCAAAGCGGAGTCGATAATGTGCCGCACGCCAGTTGCGCTGGCGTGGTCGGCGCAATACGATTAATAAAGTTCTCTAAATGAAATCATAGTCACCACTGATAACAAAATTCTTTATTACAATAACCCGCTAGTGAAATTTCGGCTGCACAGCCTCTATGAATTGGAAACAACACTGTCCTCCAGCAATGTCAAAGCCTAAAAATTATCTGACGTATACAATGAGGTGACAGAATTCATGAGGTAGCGAGATGCACATGTACAGATGGAAGTAGTTTTGCGTACGCAGGGTATGAAAGGTGGTTTGAAAAGGTTTCCGACGTTATTATGGCCGCACGGCAGGAGTTAACAGACTTTGAACGCGGAATAATAGATGGAGCTAGATGCATGGGACATCCTATTACGGAAATCGTTAGAGAATTCAGTATTTCGAGATCCGAAGAGCAACCAGTGTACTGAGAATGCCACCCTTAGTGAAACACTGCTGGCAACGATATATCGCAATCAAGGCGGCACCGAAGAACGTTCAGTTTTGATGCGAGATAATACAGGATTCCAGATTTTGCTAAGAGGAAACCTATTGTCTCTGTTGATTAAATTATCACCCAACCTAATTTCAGTCGCCTCTTTATAGACACTATTCCAAAAACCGGAAATGTTGACAATCACAACAGTTTCCTCGAATTTCATTTTGTGTCCCTCATTTAGGCAGTGTTCTGCTACGGCCGATTTTTCTGGCTGTTGTAGTCTCGTGTGACGGCGATGTTCCACACACCTGCCATGCACTGTGCGAATAGAACGGCCAACGTAAGCTTTCCAACATTGACACGGGATTTTGTACACCCCGGGTTTCCTAAGTCCCAAATCGTCCTTCACAGAGCTGAGAAGAGCCCTAATCTTAGAAGGTGGACGGAACACACTCTTAATGTTAAAATTCCTTAAAATTCGTCCAATCTTAAACGATAAGCCTCCAGCATAAGGAAGAAAGGCCACAGACCTATGTTCCTCTTCGTACGCCTCCAGAGATGGTCCTAATTCCATAGCCCGACGAATCTGTTTCTCAGTGTATCCATTTTCCTTAAAAACAGTCCTCAAATGCTCAAGTTCTTGGGTTAAGCTGTCTTCGTTGGAAATGGCATTTGCTCTCCGTACCAAAGTCCTAAGGACGCCACTAAGTTGGTGTGGTGGATGAAAACTCTTAGGGTGCAGATACCAATCTGTGTGTGTCGGCTTTCGGTGAACACTGTGTCCCAAAGTTCCATCTGTTTTTTTATAAACCATTACGTCTAAAAATGGAAGCATCCCATCATTTTCAACCTCCATAGTAAATTTGATACGGGGATGAAGACAGTTGAAGTGGTCCAAAAATCTGTTAACAGCATCACGTCCACGCGGGCAGACGAAGAAGGTATCGTCCACGTATCTCCAGAAGCACGTTGGTTGCAAAGCAGAGGTCCTCAGTGCCATGTCCTCGAAGCCCTCCATAAATAAATTGGCGACTATGGGTGACAAAGGACTACCCATAGCCACTCCATCATTCTGTTAAAAAATGTTACCGTTAAATAAAAAATACGTGGAGGTCAGCACATGACAACAAAGCTTCACCAGCTCTTCATTCAGTTTTTCACTGATCAAGCTAAGGGACTCTTCCAGAGCAACTCGGCATTCTCAGTACACTGACGGTCGAGTACAGCAGCGGTTGCATAGAGTTGTTAGTGCTGCATGAAATAACAGCAGAAGTCAATGTGGACCGTGCGACGAACGTATCACTTAGGACAGTGCGGCGAAATTAGGCATTAATGGGTTATGACACCAGACGACCGACGCGAGAGCCATTGCTAACACCGCGACATAGCTTCCAGCAGTTCTCCTGGGTTTGTGACCATATTGATTGGAGCCTATATAACTGGAAAACGATGGCCTGGTCGGATGAATCCCGATCAGTTGGTAGGAGCCGATAGTAGGGTGATAGTGTGGCGGAGGCCCCAATAATCCATGGACTCTAATTGTCAACTAGGGAATGTGCAAGTTGGTGATGGCTCCATAATGGTGTGGCTGTGTTGGCTGGAATGCACTGGGTCCGCTGCTCCAACTGAACCGATCATTGATTGGAAATGGTTATTTTCTGCTACTTGGAGACAATCTGCAGTCATTAGAGTACTTGACTTTTTCAGACAACGATGGAATCTTCATAGATGACAATGCGCATGTCACCAGGCCACAATTATTAATCGCGATTTGACTGAAGAACATGCTGGACTTATTGAGGCAACGCCACGCTCAGCTGCTGCACTATGCTGAGCTAAAGGAGGTCCGACCCGATATTTAAAGGATTCCATGACTTGTCACCTCAGTGTGTGCGTGTTGTTTCCACATTGGTGCGCTTTGTCTTTAACAATTATGTTAATAAAGTGTACTCTAAGGAAGGGAAATTATATATTGAATAATGAAAATGTGTACTGAATACTGCCAATTTATATCCAGAGAAAATAGCATGATCATTTTGCTCACTTGTCATTGAGAAAAAAAACATAGAGGGTGGAGGCACTGCAGTACAGCTGTACAACCTCACTGTAGTAAGTGAATGTTTGGTGGTCCAGAAGTAATGGTACTTGAATTACGTAACCATTACGGCAGCTCACCTGAACCACTCGATACCAGCAATATTCTGCTGTATTTCTGTAAAGTAGCTGACATATTTCTGAGACAACATTCAGATTTGATTTCATTAATGTAGAGGTACTTTGATACATCGATACGTTTATGTTGCAATGATATTATTCTTATGTGTATTCTTTCTTTCGTCACTATGATCTTTGACGTATTTCTAACTCTGATTTCTGGGCGCGGAAGCAGTTGTTAGAGAGTCGGACCTTGAAAAAGTCAAGTCTTGGACGTCATGTTGGAAAGGCGCATATTGTAGCCAGTTTATAAAATGTGAACTTTAACAGTGAGGAAGATGTTTTCAAGTATGTTTTGTATTGTGAAGTGATGTTTTGTGTGTTGCGTGATATTGCAGCAAAAATAATAAAAAAGAAGTTTAACTTAAATTCGGAGTGCTGATTACTTTTTTACATCACCATTGTGCTAACTTTCAAAGGTTTAAACTTCAAGAATGGTTTATGAAACACATCTATGAAACTTTTGAATGTCACAGAAAAAAAAGTAGGCCTGTTTGCATCCGAGCTTGTAATCATCACCACCTAGATTTTCGACGATTGAGCCCACGTGACCAGCGTGGGAAACATGATAAGATGAGTGCCTACTCTATTTATTATTACATGAAATGACTTTATTAACAGTGCTCTAACGACACCTGCCACATAGTAGCTTTGTTGTTGCATGAAAATGCAGTATTTAGCAGCGTGAGCAACACCACAGTCATTATTAAATTCTGACCTTTGTTGTGGTAGGGTTGTTAGAAGTAACAATTGTATTGCGGGCGAGCGTACACAGCAGCAGCAGCAACGACAGCTGTTTCCGTCTATACACATAAATTACCTTATGATATTTGTCTCCAGTGTATTTCTCAGTTTGTGTGTTAGCTTATTCTAAGTTTTTGCGTAGATGAAAGTTAATTTGCACTGTGTGAGTTGACTTCGCAGTGTAGTAAACTAAACGAGCATAAGTAGAGTAGCAGGGGAACTGACGCTGCACCCATCGACTACCTGTGTTAGTGTTGTACTAAATGTGGTATAGGCACAGGACTAGGTATTGCAGTGATTAGCACATTAGACTCACATTCGGGAGGAAGACGTTTCAAATCCTTGTCCAGTCACATTAATTTAGGTTTTCCATGGTTTCCCTAAATCGATTAACATAAGCACCAGATGTTCATGTGAATGGACACCACTCATTCCCTCACACACCTTTCATGGGCCCGCATCTCGTGGTCGTGCGGTAGCGTTCTCGCTTCCCACGCCCGGGTTCCCGGGTTCGATTCCCGGCGGGGTCAGGGATTTTCTCTGCCTCGTGATGGCTGGGTGTTGTGTGCTGTCCTTAGGTTAGTTAGGTTTAAGTAGTTCTAAGTTCTAGGGGACTTATGACCACAGCAGTTGAGTCCCATAGTGCTCAGTGCCATTTGAACCACACCTTTCATGAATCAACCCAGGCTTGTGTTGCACATCTAATGACTTCCTTGGGGGGACGTTAAACACAAATCTTCTTTCGTGTGGTATAGACGAAAACTGCTTAGAGATGGATACGTGCTGCCCCTGTTGTCTCGGGATGCAGGGAGAACTGGCCACTGTTTACAAACCAGAAAGCTGTGTTGGCTTCGGTCTGTAGGCTTCAACTTGCTGCCCTGTGATATTGCGGTGTTAGGACACCTGAGACGGACTCTTTGCCTCCTCTGCATCCTATTGCGATACCTGACATTCCTGATGTCGTGGCAACTTCCGATTCGTAACTCCCGCATATCCTAGACAGTTGACATTTGTCTCAAGAACAGTGGTTGTATCACGAATCTGTGGGTGGAAGGAGAATGCAGATACTGGGGGCACACGTGTCCTGTTACGCCCTAAAACAGATTTGTGGTATTGTCCAGTACTGAATGTGCATCTGAGCGACCATAGAACACCTGAACCGTTGGGACTAGGATAATCGTCCTGAAAGATCTCAGCATGCGCGGAGGGTGGAACTGATTGTCATTGATAACTCAAAGGTTAGAAGTTGATGGAGCCCAATAGGGAAGTACTGGGAAGGTCTGGAAAGAAGGCCAGTGTCCTGCTTGTTTTGTTGTCTGGGGTCACGTAAAAGATGTGGAGGAGGCTCTACAGGCAGCGACTGAGTGCACTGGATGCACCTGGCTGCAACCTGTGGCTTCTTAAATGAAGGCTGTAGTCAGGGTTAAAGGACGGTCCTCCAGTGCCACAAGTTCATGGTTGCTTTGTTAAAGACAGCTAGCTTCGTTCACTGTGTGGAAGCAGAGTTAGCTTTGCTAGCATCGTCTCCCAAAATAATCTCGGTCTTCAGGTTTGGAGCTGAGTGGAAGGCTCAAATGAGAGCCTGAGAGGTTTCAGCAACGATGTTTTATCGACTTTCTCGAATATACGCTGTCCGGTTTAGAACTGTAGGACCACCGCATCCCCCACCCTCTCTTTCACTAAACAGGCTTATACTAACGCAGGTAGTGGCTACTATGGAAGCAGAGCACAATGTTTTGTTTTATGGTAGAGGAATTCCACCACAGGGCTGAAGGATAGTAAGAGATTTCACATTAAGAAAATACTATCTCCATTAGTTACAGAGCGGGTACCGCAACCGCCCCGCCCCGGACGCTGTCTCAGGTATACTGTGAGCGTGTGGGTGCTATTTTGTCATTCTGCGCAACGGATTAATCTGAGATGTACCCTTTACCCTGTGGCTCCTGCAAGATCTATTTCCAGTCCCACACTACTACAGAAGTCAGATAGACGATCCTAACGTTCTAAACAGAAGTGCCTGAAAAACTTTCAGCAATAAATATCTATTGGTGTCGTCTGCTGTAAGGAAATTACCCAAAAATTCACATAATTTCTTACATAGCTAGTGGGATACTTGGGTACTGGGGCAGTGCCCGTTAGTGTAAGAAAAACATGAAACTAACGAAAATTATTATTTATTTTGCAAAAATTCTGAGAAATCACAATGGCACTTTTAGTTATGAACTGAACAAGTTATTTGTGGTTTCTTTTCGGAATGTGAAGTTGCCTCTTAAGGATAGGATTCGCTAATGAAATTTCTATACAAAGTTTAAGATTGTTATTGATTTGGCAGAATGGCTGAGAGCCGCACCTACTCAACTTGAATAATTATCCGTTAGAATGTTGCTAGCTATGATCGAGGCTGTCGCACATGAAATGCAGTGAATTGTGCTGTTTTGGAGGAAATACGGGGCTTGCAAGAGCTGTAGTGCACAATACCGTAAGCTGTGATGACTACTGTCTGCGTCACTCGCTGCTGAAAAATATGTTAACTGTCGTTCTATCTGGATAGACCTTCGCCAATCAAGCTCTCCCTACGCCTTGATGAAGTCAAGGACTCCTATCCACCCATAGTGCAACTATTGGCGTGGTACACTGGTCAGTTCACGGCGATGCCACTCAAAAATTCGCTCGCAGGCGTTTAACTATAACACTGTCCCTTCACACCGCACAATAAGTGTGGCGGCCAACACACTAAACAATGCTTAATCGTAAGGAATCAATATAGAGTCGCACTTCGATTCGCTCTCGACATAGGTGCTCTCCCCGTGAAGTACTGAGGAGAGACTTGTTCCTCGCTCTTTGAGTACATGTACGAGCGCACATGCTCTCGTTACGAGTTCTCACTCCAAGAGCGACAACAGAATGGCCCCACTCCATCCAGACGTGAAGCGGTATATCTTTCGATCCCTTCCATTACTCCTTCAGCTCAAGGCGTCACGAATATCAACTGCCAATCAGCATTACTTCTCAAAAACGGGAGAATGACGTTTCGTTTAAGGCGACCAATCCGGAAATCTGTAGCATCGGCGTTTGGCGTTTGCTATCTCACTGCGAAAACCTCTGAAAGTGCATGCTATGTTTGTAAAGAATGCGTAGGCTGGGCGCTCCCACACAATGTAGCGGAATTTGCTTTTGAGCTGAACACAGGGTCGTTCTTCCTTTCACTCGGGCAATCGCTGTCTGATCTACGGGCGGTCGCCTCGGCGTTTGGCGACGACTTGTCCTCTGAAGGGCCCGGCCTCCTGGCATGCAGTTTGCTTCTCCCAAACGAAAAGCTTTTGTGACCGTCGTGTCTTGAATGTGTGTGTGTACGCCAGCCTCGAGTATTTCAACCATGGCGCGCACTTGCGATTTACTCATTATTTGCATATCGTTTACATGAATTCATACAACATTGACTTTATCTTATCTTGTTTGGGTTCGAAAGAAGCGTCTTGATGTGCGGAATATGATTGTGAGAGCGGAATATGTAAGCAATGAAGGTCAGAAGACCACGATGTCTTACATACCTCTGACAAAAATTTTGTCTGAGGTTTTTCAATGCTGAGGAAAACATTGCCAAAGTCAGTCAAAAATTGTTCTTTTACGTTTTCCAATAAACTTTTCTCAGGCATTCTTAAAAATTTTTTCTAATGATTTCCTTATAGTTATAGTGTCTATTTTTAATTCTACAATTTATGTTTTGTTGTTAGGCAGATATAGACTTTACGAAGGTTGTTATTCTTTGTCATTGCCAGTATGTGTCTCTGTTATTCCTTTTCATTTCCAAAAATCTTTTTTACAATATTAATTTTTCTAAACTCGATAGTGTGCAGTGTATCACGTTTTACTGTGGTTATATCTTTTCTTTAGTTAAGCTTCGCGTGAATCTTCGCAAAAGATCTGTTGTGTAACTTTGTTTTATTTATTTAGGTATTATTTTTCTCTTTTATTTTGTGTCACTGTTTTAAGAGTGAAGAAGTGTATTTTTCTTTGTTCTATCCTCTTTCAACCCATGATAAACCAAACCGTTTTTTATATAAAAAACTAACTTTGCTTTACATGGATTTTTGAGATAATCTACTTATAGTAATTAATTTTCTTTACATAATATTTTAAGGTCTCTATCACATTATGGCCTTTACATATATGATAAAATAAATACTTTTACAAAAAAGGGAAATATATTTTTACAAATATATCATTTTATAAACTCCACATTTGTATTTTATCAGTCTTTTCGTTTTGTGTTGCATCAGTTTCTGTGCTTGATGATCCCCACTGAAATACTGGAAGGCGGCGACTCATTTGTATGGGTGTCACAAATCATGAGAGAAGCACTCTAGCATGCATTTCCGGGTCTTACTTGTTGACATTGTCATCATGGAGTGGTACTTTTAACCGATGATGCTGACTGTGGATTACTGCATAAACAGTGATGTCTTGGTACTCCTTTGCTGTCACACCTGGGACAGTATGGTAGTTTGATGATTGTAGTTGACTACCGACGATCGTCAACCAATATTGTGCTGTGACGTCTTGGTACTTCACACTTGGTTCGGTATGGCAATATGAAGATGTGGTAGGGAGAATACTGTTCATTTTGCTGAATCTGTTTCTAGATAATGTTAGTTGGCACTACTTAATATTCTGTTTGCCGTTCCATTGTATTTGTTTGACGATTCAAGGTTTATTTTTGGAGAGCTGGTTGTGGTAGTTGCCATGCCTCAAATTTCTGGAAAGACGTTTGTAGCAATTTGCTTTGTAGGATAGGAGAGAAAGGTATCTTGCTGTCTTCTGCCCTTCTTCATCTTCTGTTCTTCTCTTCTTTCTTGCATTCTTCTGTTCTTTGGCTAGGAATATGTGAATTTTAGTGTGGGAGTGGTATATGATTTCACAACAATTAAAAGAATGAAGAAGTGGTAGGCTATAAAAATGAGAGATATATGCTTTAATTAAATTATCATATGAGTAATAAATAATAATTTTCTTCATTTTCCCAATGTTACTTGATGAGTTTGTAGATCTTAACAAATTATTGTACCTTCATTGTCATCTCGTTCTATTATGGTTCTCCCCACGCTCTTCCGCTGTGTAGCAGTGTGGTGACATATGAAATGTCAATCTGTGCGTTGTCCTCCTGAAGTCCAACCTGGTTGCAACCTGCATTTCCAGTGTGGCGTTGGTCTTCATATTGTTGTTATTTCCCTAACTACTTTCTCAACATGTCTGTACCCTCTCCGTCGCTATCTCGAAGCATCTGGTGTTAAGGGAGCTGGTGATTGGTGTTGGTGGCGATGTTCCTTTTTTCGTGTAGATAAATTTTTACAATGCTTTGTTTTATACAAACAACAAGACTCTTTGACTCTATACAATGAAATGTTTATGAAAATGAAGAAAATTATTATTTATTACTCATATGATAATTTAATTAAAGCATATATCTATCATTTTTATAGCCTACCACTTCTTCATTCTTTTAATTGTTGTGAACCATTTGTTGTTTGTGTGCATGTTGCAGTGTACGTGATGCTACAAGAGATTGTTAGTGTGTATTGTGTCTCTTTTTTCTGTTAATTAATGTGTTATTTTGTTGATTCTTAATTTATTTTTTTAATTTAGTGGTTAGTATAAGATAAGGTGGACCTTAGTTTGCCTAACGTCTTCCGCATTTTTCAATTCAATCTTTACGTTTTGCAGTATTCGGTGGCCTAACTTCTACATCTGGTTTCTCTTTGCTGTGTTGTTCTTGGCTCTGTGGACCATAATATCCTCGCTAAATATTCGCCCCCTGTCTCGCCAGTTACTGTTTCTGACATCATGACCTCTTTTAAAGTACCCTTGACCGTAGGCATTTTGATTTCTAAATCCATATCCTCACTGTATGAGTGTCCATTACCGTTCCTACTTCGGTACCAATAATTCTGGTTATTGTTTCTATGCCAATTGTCTCCATTGTGCCACTGTTCTTGTCTGTTAAATTGCCTGAAATTATTGGTGTTAGGATTACGAATTTTATTATTGGAATATTCGTTCCTAGTCCTCTCCTTTTGCTGTTCCCTTTCCTTTCTTTTTTCTTTCACCTCGTCTTCTTTAAACATAAATTCAAGTTTCCTTAAAACCGCATGAATTATTTGGTATTTTCTTTTTTTCCTACTGTCGCCTGTTGATACTTTATTGGTAATTTCATTCTACATATACGTGTCAGCTCTCCGTTACTATATGGTTTGTCTTGGCATTGATTCTTTTTGTCCATTGTATCAAATAATTTTACCACACTTTTCTCTCCTGAGTTTTCATATGGTGTCATATGAAGTAACTCGTATTTAATTTTGTTTTGCGCCTCCTTAGAACAATATCTTTCGAGAAATGCTGTGCTGAACTGTAGGTAAGACGTACAGGTGGCTGCGATCTTTTGCATCACCCCTGCTACTGTCCCTGACACGTGTGCACAAATGAAGTCAGGTTCGTGAGCTACGCCCCAGTAGTTTGGTAAGCCTACATGAAAGTGATCGATGAACGTGCGTGCATGTAAGCTACCGCCTTCATCCTTGAAATGTTGAAATTTTCTAACTGTAAGGAAGTGGTCTGTATTATTTCTACTCATAAATCCGGTTTGTGGCTGCTTCATGGACTCAAATAATCTGCCACTGCGGCCAGCCGGTGTGACCTAGCGGTTCTAGGCGCTTCAGCCTGGAACCACGCGACCGCTATAGTCGCAGGTTCAAATCCTACCTCGGGCATGGATGTGTGTGATGTCCTTAGGTTAGTTAGGTTTAATTAGTTCTAAGTTCTAGGCGACTGATGACCTCAGAAGTTAAGTCGCATAGTGCTCAGAGCCAACCTGTTCTGCTATTATGTTGTGTCATTGGATTTACTGGTTCAGTGGCCCGTCTTTCGATTGGTATCGGCTGAATGAATGTGTTCCGTTTTTCTAGATACCGTGCCTGGTCTTGTGGCATGTCATGTATTACTTTATTCGGAGTTTTCTATTTCGATTTCTGCGCGAGTGTTACGTCTAGCCTTGATTCTACTTGAACTTTCTTAGACGACGCGTTTTCGTGTACTGAATTAATGCTTGACGAGTTAGTTGTTTCGCTACAGGTGTAATCGGTTTCGATCTTTTCTTCGATAGTTTGTATCAACTCTGTTCGAAACTTTTCAAACTTATGCTTGGTTTTAAGTTCTATTTTACTGATCCGCTGATCATATTTTTTCAGTGCAACCTAAGCGACCATGCTTTGAATTGCCTGTTCTTCCGAAATTTGTATTGCTGTTCGAGTGGCATTTTTCGTAAAACTTTCCATCTTTTTGTCAACGTTTACGACATCCAGTTGGATCTTGTGCACGTCAGTGCGTAATTGCTGCTGACCTTGTGTTAGTTCCTGAATTCTTTCTCTAGATTCTTTCGCGTCTTTATCTGAGTGATCTGATTATCAATTCTGGCGATCCCTTCTTCCATCTCGATTTTAACCTGCTGAATCTGTGTCTTAATAGCCTGGGTTCGAATGAAGAGTATTGATGTGCGGAATATGATTGTGAGGGCGGAATATGTAAGCAATGAAGTTCAGGAGACCACGATGTCTTACAATACTTATGGTGTACTCAACGAATGTGATGAAAAGAGCGTAAGAAGATCTTACCGCCCAACATTACAGATAATTACGCCCAGCAAGAGCGTGAATAGAGCACACTGTTGACGAAGCGGACACAAGAAAGTTCTCTAAGTAAGCTCTGATTATTTAACAGCGTGCGACTCACCGCCTTGTTAATATATGATTGAATGGGGCGCTTCCAGAATTTGTTAAAACTCGTGTCTACGTGGAGCGTTCATACTAACGAAAAAAACGTAAACATAATCGCAGTGATTGTATTTCGTGTCATCACATCAGAATATTTTTGCCGGGTGTCTTTACTGTAGCGAAATGTAATTAAAGGAAACCTTTGAATTGAAGAAAGTATTTCCCTTTTTTAGACCTAATTATCTTTGTTTTGCCGAGAAGCGGCCAATGTCTGAACTGAGCTGAATGTTCTTAGTTTTTACCTTAATATGACATAAATTAATATATTCACTTTCTCTTCCTTAATAAGTATGGTGCACGTCTTTTAAGGTGTCTGTTGGTGACGGAACGCAATGAAATTATAATGAAGCTATTCCTACGCAAGATGTCTGGCAAGATTGGTCGATTGTTAGACAGTTCTTTCTGTTTATCCCGAGTGCTGAAAACCTTACAAATAATATTTTTACTTCTGCATGAAGGTCACTACGCAAGTGAAAGAAAAACGCGCAATCAGCACAAATCAACATATATTATTTAAGATTTACAACTTACAATGCGAAATGACCGCCGTGGCGTGCGTTAGCTTCGAGACTAGAAGAGAGAGTAAGTAATAACTATGGTCTTTTTAGTTTATTTCGCCAGCATATAAAAGAACAATTAATTACCACAAAGATCCGGTACAATCATCGCATAGAGTCTGTTTGTACCATTATTATTTCATTTCATTATAAATTACCATTATGACAGCTAATTGCACTCGCAGTTGCAGAGTTTTTGCAGTTTTCGTTTTACTTTGTTTTGTGTCTGACTTGTCGTCGCACGATTTAATATTGTGTACCGTGTATCTGTACAAGGTCCCCCTGGTATGAATGTGTCACAAACACTTGTGGTTTGAGAAGAGCCATACCACTTTTAAAAACCACATGTTACTTCTCACATGTATGAGTTTTAGACACATGTCTCTTTACGTCTCTTTTAATTTTTACACATATGCGTACGTATACAGTATATATCTCTTGATGATTTACATTCATTTTGTCATAAAGAACATTTTCCTTTTTTACGAGGTTTCATCTGTTTCGACTGTGGACATTGCTCTATCCTTCGCTCTTACACTACGCGACGAGTGAGAACAGCTTGATTGATTGAACACTCCCGGTAAACAATAGCTTTACTCTTCTATCCAGGATAAGGGCGACGGGACAAAACCGGGTTCAGAAACCCCACAGGAGTCTTCAAACTGTTCACACTCCCGTTACTATCACATATTGGTTGTGAATGATGTTACCATTCGATTACTTTCATCTGTAGACGATCATTTTTACAATAAACCGTTTAACACAATAATTACACGTTACATATTTGATTCATTTTATCGGGTAATACAATAGGAAAATATGCATTTGACGGTTAATTATGCTAACAAGGGGAGGCCGGCAATTGTGAAATTCAGATTCGATTCATACTGCGCATAATAAAAGCTCATGGCCAGAGTTGTAATGGGGCAAAGCACTAAGATGCACTTCTCAGCCGTTGTCGAGAAAATCGACAGTTAAAAGAAACCGTTGCGGTGAAATACTCTCTACTATTAATAATTTTCTGTAATGTCGTGGCTCAGCGGTAAGCGCTCGGGTTCGAAATCCGAAGTTCTCCGGATCGAATCTCGCGCCATGCGAACTTTTTTTATTATTAGTTTTTTGTAATTCAAATATATATATATATATATATATATATATATATATATATATATATATATTATTAATGAATTGCTTATGCATGTTGGTGAAGGCGGATCGCTCTCCAATTGTACCGCCTCCATTTTTCCGTTTTTTTAACAGGGTGTACCAAACTCCCGTCCGCACTGATTTTCGACGATCTTATAAGTTGCGCTAGGGACCACATCTACCTTCTTTCGAAGTTAGCAGGCAAACTACGCTGTTATGCGGCGGCTCGTTTCGGCCCATTCAACATCTGTGCTTCAAGTGTAACGAGCGAGTAACGGAGTTTATATTTCATACCTGCCGCAGCAAATTTGTGTTCGTGGGGTCTCTATTCTAATTCGAACGTTTGACTTACGCTATACGTATTCGTTTCGAAATACCGTTTCTACGTCTTTCGTTAAGTATACGTGGTTAACATTATGAAGACAATTAATAACGTTTGTGAAATACAACTTTGTTTGCGGAAAACATAATGATGTTCGAAGTCGCCAGTTTTTCCGCGACAAACGACTTAACAACTTGTTGTATGCATAATTGTTGCAACTGATTGCCGGGAATTACACACACACACACACACACACACACACACACACACACACACACACACACACACATATATATATATATATATATATATATATATATATATATATATATATATATATATATTTGAATTACAAGAAACAAATACTAAAAAAAAAGAAGTTGCATGGCGCGAGATTCGTTCCGGCGAACTCCGAACCCGAGCGCTTACCGCTGCGCCACGATGCTGTAGAAAATTATTAATCGTAGAGAGTATTTCCACGCAACGGTTTCTTTTAACAGTCGATTTTCTCGACAACGGCTGAGAAGTGCACCTTGATGCTTTGCCACATTACATCTCTGCCCATGAGCTTTTATTATGCGCAGTATGAATCGAATCTGTATTTCACAATTGGCGGCCTCCCCTTGTAAGTTCGTTCTCGTGACTAGTACATAAAGTTTCGATGTACGTCCACTTGTTTGTGTATGTACTTTGTTTTGAATGTCACTAGTCCAGCACTTTACAACATTTAGTGTTAGGCTTCCTCTGTCTCAGTGGTTAATAAAATGCACAGCTCATGGCTTGTCAACACCTCCCATCATACACGCACTGCATTTTCACTTCCTAGAGCGTTCATACAGTGCTCGTGTTCCATTAGGGTTTACCGTTGTATATTGATCCACCTGTCACTTCAAGCGTTCAGATGTAACGTGTTTTCACGTTACTCACTGCCGTATGAGGATTCCGCAGTTTGACGGTACATCTAACACTTTTATGCATGTGATATTTCAACAGTTTTATACACTGCATATAGCTATTTTGTACGTGAAACTTCTCATTATTTCTTAGACAATTCCACACGCTACGGACTTTGGCCATAAATTTACATATTTCGGTAGGATTCGGTAGGATTCATATAGCCAGTGTCACCTCATGCAGGGAGTTCGACCAATTGGTCACCTGGACTACTCAGTTCAGTATATTTAACCATCAAATTTGCTCTCAACATTGATTCATTCTCTAGTGTTTACCTTGCTTTCTGCCGGCCGGGGTGACCGTGCGGTTCTAGGCGCTACAGTCTGGAACCGCGTGACCGCTACGGTCGCAGGTTCGAATCCTGCCTCGGGCATGGATGTGTGTGATGTCTTTAGGTTAGTTAGGTTTAAGTATTTCTACGTTCTACGGGACTGATGACCTTGAGAAGTTAAGTGCCATAATGCTCAGAGCCATTTGAACCATTTTAACCCTTTGTTGCCTGACCGTACTTAAAAGTACCAGTAAGTTTTGACTCTCATTATTTTCTCGTGGTTCAGTTTCGTGATCTGAGAGCCTGTCGGTACGTAACAGTAACTCTGCTCTACTTTTTCATAGATGTTATTGTGCAATACATGGACCTCTCTGGCGGTCAGAGCTTGAAATTGTTTTTCGCGCGCTGCTGTGAAAACAGAAAATTGTATGTGCTTGTTTCCATGGAGTTGCCTGAATTTGTGCGCAGTTTATTGAAACTTCCGTTGAGTTTTCCATTGTACGTACTTACCCTCTTGGTTTTTTTTTATAATAGTTTGAAGCATTACGTTACAAGTGAATGACATAAAGTGGAAAATATAAGGCGGACTTAATAGTACCGTCAGGTTGTGCGAACACTTTATTGTAGCAACAATGCGTTACCTCTCACTAGTTGTTCTGTCCACTTTTTCTCACACAGAAATCGGTAAATACATTTGCCTGTGGAACAATTAGAACAAACAGGATAGGTTTGCCAGGGAATTTACCTAAAGAAAAATGTCTAAATCCAATCACAGAGAGTCATCTTTCGACCTAACAGTATTTCAATGGAAGGAAAATAAAGTAGTGTATTTTGCGTCAAACTTCCATGGCACTGAACAGAGCTTAGAGACAAGAAAACAGAAAGATGGAACTAGTGTGACTATACCATGTCCAGTTATTGTATGTGATTAGAATAAAAACATGGGTGGTGTGGATCATGCAGACAGATTACGTTCAACTTATGGTATTGACAAGCGATCAAAGAAATGGTGGCACCGTCTCTTCTGGGGAGCAATAGAAACTGCTTTTGTCAATGCTTACGTCATTTTCAGTGACTTACATGGGGCACTGCCACTGCTGGAATTCAGGCGTGCTGTGGCACTAGGGGTAATGAATGAACAGCAAGTGCCAAATCTCAAGAAGAGAAACTCCTGTAAAGATGAAATAACTCCCCCAAAGAGAAGGAAGGATAACTTTTCTCTTCCGAAGGATGTACGTCTTGGCAACCGAGGAAACCATTTTGTAGTGTTCAGTTGTAAAAGAGGACGATGCGAAATGTGTGCGAAAAATAAAATTCAGTCGAGACCACATTCACAATGTAGTACATGTAAAGTGTATTTGTGCTGCAATAAGAAAAAGAACTGTTTCCTACAATTTCATGAGGTATCACTAAATATGTGATATGTATATACTGTCAAAAATGTATAGCTAAGTTACTATGTATTGTGAAGTTGCTCTAGAATAAATGTATGCGAAATTTAAAAGAAATTCAGAAACATCATATTTCTGTAAATTAATTTTCAAATGTAAAAATATTAAATATTTATGTGGAATAAAGTACAAGTTATAAAAACTGGAGCATTTTTCTGCGAATGTTGTGATTCTGTCCATGGAGTCTGACGGTACTTCTGAGTACCATGTGAGAAAAAAGTTGTGAAAAATAAAATAAAATTTTACAAAAAATCCTACCGTCATTTGAGGCCACAATAGCATAAATTCTGCAAAGAAAATGTTAAAAAGTAAATTTTTTCTTATGTCAGGAAACAAAGGGTTAACCTTGCTTTCTGACAACAAGATCCGAGCACATTACGCTCAAGTATCTAACGTGTGAAGGATTTATACCTTCCACCGCGATAGAAGTTTAATTTCAATACTTAAGTTTGACAATTCTGTCATTATGGTTATTCTAAAATTCTTTGATATTGGTCTATGATTTACAGGCGCACCTTAATCACCTAGGGACCATGCAAATTGTATACACTTACATATTCACATTGTGATTTTAAGAAATTTACACTAAGTGAATGCATTGTTCTCATTAGTAATTCACTTTTTGTTGCTATTGTTGACATGCTCTCTCATGTATTCATGCAGACATCCTACTCTCATACATAGACCCATGAACGTACACATACATAAACATTTATACACACATTTACAATACACACACACAAGGAAGATACAAGAATGAACCTAAAATTAATGAAGTAACCTTACAATACTGTAACTACCTTTGGTCTCCATTTTGCGGTGATTAATTTTATTCATTCCATTGACATAAAGGGTTTGAAGTCTTTGTGTGCGCAGAGACTACGCACCTTTTGTGTCTCAGGATTTTCAAAAACATAACATCCCTCATGTTGTATGTTAATAATCCGATGTGGACGTGTATATAACAGATGCCACTTTTTGTTGACCTTTTTTATACTTGAGGCTTTGGAATGTGTCCTCAGTAATACTAAACCTCCCACGTGGTACTGGTGTACCTTGTTTAACCGTTTGTTTTCCGCTGTATTAGTTCAGCTTGTTTTTTTTTTTTTTTTCGGCGTCACCCAGACTTGTAGTAATCTTTCCTCCATCGACACATGTTTGGCTATTCTAGAGAGTGGTTTTACCCATTCATCTAGCGTAACTGTTGATGTCATGATTTCGGCCGGTGTATACCCAGTCGATTGATGTGGTAGGTGATTATAAATTTTTACAAAAAGTGGTTCTAAATCTACCGATTTTGTATGATGACGTGAGGCATATGTTCTTATGAACCAATTGAGCTCACGAAAACATCGTGCCACGGGATTACTGCTCCGACTAAAATGGGACACTAATATGTGCATGATATCTGCCTCTCGAAGAAACTGTTTCCATTTTTTACTTTTAAAATATGCCGCGTTATCCGAGAGCAAAGTCACAGGTTTTACGACAAGCGGAATGTAGCTGGTGACCAGTTTTTTTTACTATGGTGGCAGATGTGGAGTTTCTTGTCGGATACATCTTTACATACTTTGAAAGTATATCATAGACGGCTATGATGTACCTGGCTTCACCTCTACACACCTGTAAGGGTCCTGTGACATCGACTGATGTTATTCGGAGTGGTTTTGTCGGGATGATCTAGTTAACTTGTTACGAGTGTTAATATTTATGGAATTAGCCATCTGACAAATTACACACGATTGTACCAGTTTTCTTACACGTCGGCTCAAGTTCGGCAAGCAGCACTATGTTGCAATTTTCTCCGAACATTTTCTAATCACAAAATGACTCCAACACCGGTGCGTGTATAAAATTACATTGTCGACTGCATCAGCAGGAATACATATCCACCATTGTTCCGATCTGTCTCGTTTCCTATGAAACAAAAGTCCATTATGTAGTTTATAATTTTTGTGTAAGCTCCTGGTCTGGTTTTCTTCAAGTGAAGTCTTTATTCTATTCCATACAGGGTCTGCCTGCTGCTGGATTTGCATATTACTGCGCATGCGTACGAACGCCTCTCTACCACTTGCGTCTTTTATCAGCAATATCTTATACTCTACTGATCGCTCCACCAATTCGGTGAATTCCGGCAAACCTTTTGGTAACCGGGATAATGCATCCGCAAATACGATATCACTACCTTTGACATGCCTAATTTGGAAATCGTAGTCTTCAATGCAAGCACACACCTAGTTAAACATGTGTGCAGTAATCGGCATGTAAGTAGGTAACTTAGAGCCTGGTAGTCGCAGAAGATAATCACCCTCTTTCCGTAGTAGTGATACTTCCTTGGTGCCCACACTACAGCCAGAGCTTCTAACTCAGTAAGTGAGTATGCCCGCTCACATCAGTTAGTACGCGGCTCGCTAAACCAGTTATTCTCACTTCAGGTTGTCCCTCATTTTCTCCTAGCTGGAATAAGCAAGCTCCGAGCCCACAAAAGGAAGCATCTGCGGCCAGATAGAAATCGTTTGACATGTCAGTATGGTGAAGTATTTCTGATTCCAATAGTGCATGTCTTACGTTGTCAAAGGACTTTCTACACTCCTCAATGAACACCCACGGTTTATTTTTACGTGACAACCGCAGCGGTGCCTCATTATTAAGCAGCTGCGCTGGCACGAACCGTCTAAAGAATGATGCCGTCCCCAAAATAGCTCCCCAAAAAAGCCTTCAATTGTTTCTTCGTAGTGGGGTACGGCAAATGTTGGATAGATTCCAACTCCCTGTGACTGGCATTATACCTATTCGTGACACTATATGTACTAAAAACTTTGTCTCAGACCAGTCAAATTTTAAGGGGCTCCGGAACTCCCTATACTTGCAATGTTAAATTAACGCTTATAAATTACATCCTTCCTCACAAAGTATTTGAGGTAGGAAGTGTAACTTTTTACAGATTATTTATTGGAATATGGGCTACAACTTAACACAGGGATTTTACAAAATTTTAGTTCAGTTATTAAAGATGATTTTTTTTCAATTGTAATGAAAATTCACAACATTTTTTTGCAATTTTTTATTTATATATTCAAAAATATACAGTTTTTGGGAAAAAGGCTGTGTTAAATTATGCAGAAGGTACTGTGTAACATTTACTGAAAGTTTGAAACAAATATGTTTGGAAGATCCTTAGAAAACATGTAATTAGTATGAGAAAATAAAAGTTTTGGGAATCGAGCGACAAAGATTGGATTAACTTTTTAGTGCATTCCAGGTCAATAAGATGGATTATCTTCATCCTCTGCAAACACCTCCTCCAGCTTCCTCTTGTTCCTCCTCCTGTTTACTCTTGCTTGTATTTCTAGACCCTTTACAGCCCTGTCTGCAGCCCGAAGGCGTTCCTTGTCTAAAGTAAGCATCGCTCGTACCATGTTAGAACCTATCTTCATTCCCATATTTCCAAATCCCTTGCACCTTACAATGTTGCCATCATTGAAAGTCGCAACAGCATCATACACACCAAAGTGAACTGTTTCTATTCCAACAAATACAGTCTTGGGGATTCTCGACCATATAACACTATTTACACTTTCATTGGGGTTTTGAGTTTTTCCGTGACTACACTTTTTCAACAGTTCAGGTGCTGCTAAGTCTCTGAAAATAGGTTTTATCACCTCCATTATTGCATGAGGCAGACTATGCTTATGAGTGTACGCTTCACCAGTTAGCAATCCTTTGTTATATTTCCACCAACTGTCTTCTTCTTTGGGACACAAACTATGTTGGGGATTTTCATCGGTTGAAGAAGTATGTAAAAAAAGAGCCCAAACAGCCTTCTTCATTTCGTCGACACTTCGTGTATTTTGCCTAATAGCCATTCCATAATAGTTCTGTATTTTGTCAATTACACTGTCAGTTAACCTTCCATTCCCATCCAACCCTTTACTATCACTGAGTTTTTGTTTTTTGTACGAAGCTTTCAGTCGCCGAAGTCTGGTTCCCATTCGCTTCTGTACGTGTCCAATACACTCAAATTTCTGCACTACAACATCATCACCATAGGGCTTCAGTCCTTGAACATGTTTGAAACTTTTAGAATCACCGTTACCAAGGTAATTAACATATCGCACTTTATCACACGCCTCAGAACGCTGGAATATACTGGCAACACCAGCCACTTCCATTCCTCCACTACTGCCACTATAGTTAGCTTTGCAATTATTTTCATGTGTACCTTTATATTTTTGTGGACATCTACAATACTTTGATATTACTGCTACATCTAAAACTTTCCCTGTATACATACTGGTGGCAGATACTACACCATGAAGAGATGTGTGTCCCCGTTTATGCCAGGTACCATCGAACGCTGCAGTCAAATCTCTGTTACCATTATTTTCCATTACTGCCTCTTCCACAGCGTTCTTCATAGGTTCTATACAGACATCTTCTACTTTAGACCCTATTAATTTATCATAGGTCGTAAACTTGGTTGGGGGATTTGGAAGATTCATGATGCCACAGAAAATTGCACCTGCAGTAGCACCCTTACCAACTGAACGCAAGGAATAAACAAATCTAATGTTGTGTTCGTAGATTTTGCAACCATTTTCTTCAGTTGCAGTTACAGCAACACTGTTCCAAAAGATGGTCATGTATGAACACTTATCACATTTCAGTTGTATTTCACTAGCAAGTCCTACGTGCTTTATTAAGGAGAGTTCCAGACCAACTTCACTACAATGAATACATCTTACACAGTTTGAAAAAATTCCTTTGAGAACCGACATATCAAATATTTCATTCACATCCGATTCGCCCATAAAACATTCATAGTTTTCACTCATTGAACCAAGCTTCTTCTGTGAAATATTTTCTTTCCCACTTTGCCTGCTATGGGCAGGTGTACTTGAGAGGTTAGGTTCACTCACTTGGTTATCGTCTTTATTGTTTACAGTAATAACACATACCTTTGGCTTTCCAACATTTCTCCTTTTCTTAAAAGCCTTCAGAGGATTTCTAATAACTTTACTTTTACTCATTATTATACTTCAACAAAACAGAGACTCAAGAAACAGAATTAATTACGAATATTTTCGAGATAACGACAGAGTAAATAAACATGAAACAATCGACAATCACACCAGCGATATATATTGAACCATCACAGGTTAGCCACAACACATACTTTATCTCACATCACTAAAATGTACCTGATGAAACGGACGTTAATAATAACACCATTTGACAGCAGTTTAACAGCGCCACAGTGGGTCACGCCCATGTAGAACACATTTCAAAAAAAATTTAAAAATAGTTGTAGTCATCGGAATTGATTAAATTATATATCTATTAAAAGGTAATAGTCTGCAGATTCAGAAAACGCAAAAAAGTAAAAATTGAACTTTTCATGATTTTGAGCCTTTCCGGAGCCCCTTAATTTATGGAAGTTGACAGTAACTCACTTGTACCGATACACGGTACACAGTATTAACTCGTGCGACGACAAGCTAGACACAAAATAAAGTAAAACGAAAATTATAAAAAACTCTGAAAATGCGAGTGCAATTAGCTGTCATAACGGTAATTTATAATGAAATGAAATAATAATGGTACAAACAGAGTCTATTCGATGACTCTATAGGACCTTCGTGGTTGTTCTTTTAATCGCTGGCGAAATAAACTAAAAAGACCAGCGTCATTACTCAATCTCTGTTCTAGTCTCGAAGCTAACGAACGCTTAGGCGGCCATTTCACATAGTAAGTTATATATGGTGATTTATACTGGTTGTGCATTTCTCTTTCATGTGCATAGTGACCTTCATACAGAAGTAAAAATATTATTTGTAAGATTTTCAGCAAGCGGTCTGAGATAGAGTTTTTAGGACATATAGTGTCACCAATAGGGATAATGCCCCACCCAGGAAAGTTGGAAGCTATCCAATATTTACCCACCACGAAGAAACAATTTAAGGCTTTTTTGGGGATGGCGTCGTTCTTTAGTCATTTCGCGCCTGCGCAGCTGCTTAATAACGAGGCACTGCTATGGTTGTTAAGTAAAAATAAACCATGGGTGTTCTTGGAGGAATGTAGAAAGCCCTTTGACAGCGTAAGAAATGGGCTGTTGGAGTCAGAAATCCTTCACCACCCAGATATGTCAAAGGATTTCTATATGGCAACGCGCGATACTGAGATAAGTGTCCGGCCCTCCAGAACGCCCGAAACAATGGTGACAAGGGCAGCCGAAGTCCCAGGCTCGCCAAAGCGACCCGAAGATGTCAAAAGCACGTCGGTTGCAATAGCGCTACTCTTGTTTCTCAAAACTAGTGAAATTTAATAAACAAAAACGATAGACTCGTAGAGTAACCATGAGGGATTGCCATACTAAAAATTGGGTTACATAAAACGAAAAGAATATAAATAATTAATAAGAGAATTTAGGCGTTTGGCGCCTAGCACACTAACATGCTGACCAATCAGAAGCAGGTTCAGTACAACTGGCACACTCTCCCACGTGACTGGTACGTATTGTATCATCTGTCGTTTGTACATCACTCCACTTTTGTACCATACGCTACTTCACGTGAATCAAACGTCATCAAGGCGAGCTTGTAGCAAAATAAAATACTGGCGGCCACATCCAGGAATATCACACAGTAAATTACCTGAATGTACAGCTCGGAAATTTTATGTGTCTGAATTCACTAAGGCGGGCTCTTGTATAAGTTGCTGAAAACAAAGCTTTTCGTTTCTTTTTCCTTTTCTTCCTAAAGGTTCCTGGAAGTTCGAGCTAGATTTCAGCCATTTTTTCTTTTTACTTTTTTTGTAACGTATGATCAAGTGTGAATGAATTTTAATTAAACGGTAACCAATTAAGCTACTTTTATTACTTTATGAGTAGAAAGTCAGAACATGATTTTATGATCTGCTGATTGTGATATTAACCTGTTTAGTATTGTTTTACTTCATATTTACTTATTGTGACCCGATCAAAGAAATATTTTCGCCTTCACAATTTCGAGCAACTTCTATCCCGCAGCTTATGCTGCTGCTTAAGTACATCAGAGCATAAGTGAGAACTCCTTGCCCTTATCCTTTCCTACGTTGGTCTGTAGTACACGAGGTTGGTGGGATAAGGCCATTTCCTGGATAGGTGTTAAAGAATAAAACCAAAACCCCAAACATATGCTACAATGCAAGGACAGATCTTACCCGTAAATGCTTGTGTTCTCACAATAAATGCCAAGAAAGAGTTGCAACTGACATTCCGAACCTCCAGTTTTGCACACAGACTTAATTTTTTGAATTTCGGCATCGTTCTAGAAATGAATTAAAATAGTTCTAATCCTCAGTTTCCGACTAAGGTATCTGGGAGGTTTCCATAGATGAGCTATTAATGCCCTTTCGTTACCTAGCAACTGGGAACCCCTCTGCTTCACTGCCACCTTACCTGGCCATTGGCGTTTGCAACAGAACAATAAACACTCTGGCCGTGCTACCCCTGTCACCACGTCACCTCCAAGCATGGCTACCCCAATGTCGGCGAACAGTGGATTGAAGTGTGGAATGGGTCTCTTGTCTTCATAGATGAGAATAGGGTCTGTCTGTATGTGAGTGATGGACGTACCAGGCCTGGTGACTGTCTGTTCCAGAGAGCGTACCCCCACGACTCACAGGTCTCACCGCAGGCAGCATGGTATGGGGAAAGGGGAGGGGAGCATCGGTTACAGCTCGCAGTCACATTTGGCGTTTGTGGAGGGTAAATGACCGATGATCCCTACATCACACAGACTAATATCATACGATTACTAATGCCAATTCACCAAGAGGATGATGATGTGCATTTACAGCAGATCAGTTCAGATCCAGATAAGACTTCAGCGGCGCAAAGTGCCCTTAGTGGAGTACAATTGTTCTGGCCATTAAAACCACCAGATGTATCACCAATTGAAAACATTTTGGACGTGATGAAGTGGTAACTTTTTCGCTCATTAGCATGTGCAAGAACCATTGCCAAATTGCAAAGAAAGGCGCAGGGATACCATTCGACACCCTTATAACTCTTGTATGCAATAATACAGGCCTAAGCTGCCGCCAGAGGGTGTACAGTGTGGATTTTTCAGACTGTTCAGGAACTCTTTATGTTGACGTGCGTGTTTCATTTCGTCTGAATTTGTTATCATATATACCTACAATGATGAACTGTCACCGTACTTGCCAATAAAGTTATCTTGTCGTTGAAGGTATTACATTTTTTTCCAGTAGCTAATCCTGCAAGGCAAGAAAAGCGACAACCGAAACGCCTTTTTCCCGCCAATCAGCCTTAGCCAGGTTCCGAGAACCCACCAATGCAGTTTCCTGTTACACTCGAGTGCTAGGCCCAACAAACAACAGCTGGTCATGGAGAACCACGCTAAGCAAGCGAGCATTCCGTCCCCCTCACACGCTCGCAAACAGCCACACTCATCGCAGTCCTTAATCGGCAGGCACCAGCTGTCTCCCAGCCGCTTCCGTCCTGTCGCCATCCGACGACCAGCCGACCGATCGACCAACGGCCTTCCGTCTGCGTGGACCACGGCCAAGGCGCCTACTTGCACCGTGCGGACCTGCCGGCTGCTGACTGCCAACTCGTCCAACCGCGAGTAACGACGAAGCCGACTCAGTGCACAACCCAACAGCGACTGATACTTATAGCTAACAGTCTAACATGAGAGTGTCTGCTTTCTGACTGACTCTGTCGCCTCACTGCACCGACTCCCAGACTGAGCGACTAACCGACTGACCAGACTCGCCGAGACTAAACGACTCGTCCCCTCGCCATCTCCCGACCGAGCCGTTCTCCAAAGCTGTTGCTTCGCTCACCAGCGCCCACAGCGCTCAGCGATCACGCCCCCTATCCCCTTGGCGAAAACATGTGAATAATCTCGCGGGTAAATCAAATGAGCTGGGCCGTGACACGGCTCATAGTTTTTCCGGATGACACGGGGAGAGACTAACTGTGCCCACAGGTCTTCAATTTTGTAAGCAGCTCTGACATTAGATTGGAAATACACAATTTAACATGAGTGTTTTTTAGGAGAACAAGGGCACGTGGATGGTTGGGGCTCTGCCTCCATACGATCAACGACTAAACCTGGCTTCGCCCTGTTGGCAATATCTTTTGGGCCACATTATACGTACCCATTCATAAAGAGCTACTGTGTTTCTTGAAACTCTTGGCCATCACTTCTAGGCGACTTTCCACCCCTCCATTTGCCACTCGCCTCATTAAACATGTCTCATCAGATTTACGAAGGTCGTTCAATAAGTAATGCAACTCTTTTTTTCCCGGTCTATTTCGGTTGAAAAAATGCGTAAATTGTGGAACATCATCGAATATTCTCGCTTCAGGCCCTATAGTTCATGAATTTCCAGTAAGTGGCGGCGCTATACGTAGTCTTCAAAATGATGTCTGTAACGGTGGGTGCGTTCCAGCCACAGAGCTGTCATGGAATTTCTTTTGGCAGAAAACCAGAGCATCGCAGATATTCAGAGGCGCTTCATGAATTTCTACGGAGACCTGTCAGGTGACTGGTAGGGCGAGACCTTGGAAAGAGCTTCACAGGAGGACTTCAAGGATATAATATGTATGGAACGTCATCAAACCGTAAAATAACACTGCTGCGAATGATTGTCCAACCGAATGCCAATGAAAGGAGAGTCGTAGCTCAGACACGGCTCCTGTATTTACGGGCATCCTTGTGGTCCACCAGACTGTTATCTACTGTAGTAGACATCAGAAAGCTTACTCATACGGCTATGCAATTACGATACACACGACAAACGAAAAAGTGTATATCGTTATATTTTGTAGAATGTCGTCAAACTTTAGAACAGTGGTGCGATCGTGTGCTGAAACTGATCCTATTATATCTATTCGAATGGCCCTTAGAAATAGAAGTTGCCAAAAATATGGAAGCGTGAACAATAAAAGAGACGAATAATCAAAAACTGCGTTTTTTCAACATGTAGTGTGGGCTTTTCAAGAATAGTATCATTGGTCCCTTTTCTATTAATGGGCCTCTAAATATCCCCCAAGTAACTACAGTTCCTAACAGATATCTTGCTTTAATTACAGGAAGACACCCAACAGAATAAAATTACATACTTTATCCTACAGGCAATTTCTGACTGATGGAGTGGCAATTCGAGAAACACAAAACGACACACACCATCACTAGACGTACCACTTCTGGGTGAATGTAAATAAGATGCCTCCGATAAAATTTACTCTGCGGGCCAATACATTGAACTTGGGTATCTCCCGCCGTCCTAGACGACATAGGACGACGAACAATGGAGTGTATTTATGTTTCAGACAGGGATCAGATAGTTATGTTTATTCCTCCTTGTGAAGCTCTAGAATTAGGAGACAATTACTACTAAACACCGAATTTATTTGCCTGTTCATTCATAACATAAGGTAAAGCAACCACTACAGTAGATAGAAGTATGAGGTACATAAACACCGGCCACTAGCTCATTTTGCGGCGAAAGTACACATATTCACACACACAACCACACAGCCACCCAAGCACACATTCCTGTGGCAACGGCGGCTAATTATTGATAGTAATGGAGGCCGTCGCCTGAGCTGATGGAGGTGCAGAGAAAGAAGGAAAGGACACACAGAGAGGTAGCGGGAAAGAGGCAGATCTTAGGATGGATAACCCCACGAAGGCACAACAAGACAGAAGGAGTTGAGAGGGAAAATAAATAAGAGATGTATCAAGAGTGATACGGGAGGAAGAGAGGGAGAATGGGGAACGGAGGAGGAAAAAGAGAGAGAAGGGTGAAGTTGAAGAGAGGGGGGAGTTGAAAAATGGGGGTGGGGAGTTGAGAGACAGAGAGATAAAGAAGCAGAAACACACGCACACATGCACGCACGCACGCACAGACAGACACAGACACACACACACACACATACACACACATGTGCGCAAAGAGAGAGAGAGAGAGACTGCGTAGAGAGAGAGAGGGGGTGAAGGACGAGTGGTGAGAGAAGGCAGTGCATGATCTGGACGAAATGGTGTGGATTTTACAGAGAAGGTGAAAGGCAGGAGAATGAAGGGGGAACAGGATAGTGGAGGCTTAGGCCAGTGGGGTAATGAGAGTGTTGGTTATCATGCAGACACAATTCTCATCTGCATAGTTCAGAGATACTTGTGCAGAAAGGGAGTATCTCGTCCTCTTATGGAACATGTTAGGCAATTGGATGGCCACAAATGGCCATATTTTCTGTTTCCCACAGTTTGGTGTTGGCTGTTCATGAGAGTGGACATTTGGCTACATGTCATTCCCACATAGAATGCTCTACAGTAATTGCAGATTAGCTGATCGATAACATGGCTGCTTTCACACATGGCCCTCCTTTTATTGGGCTGTGACTGGAATGCAGTAGCAGTGGTGAGTATAACAGATAACAAGGGAATGGCTCATAGGGCGCAAGACTGGGAGTAAGGTTGGCATAGGGGTGAACAACGATATTCTGTAGGTTGCGTTGGCAGACAAACACTACTCTGTGGAATGCGTGTAGCGTTTAGAATAGCACATCCCTCATCTCAAGGCACAATAAGAGGAAGTCCTGGTGGAGGACGTGGTTGAGTTTGTCTAGGTCAAAGTCAAACTGGGGATCAGAGGAGTGCAGATCGATGGCTGGTTCATAGGCTTAATGATGTCAGCGGTGCAGACAGCATGGAAGATTTGTTTGTGGATGCGCTAGATAGGATAGTGCCAGTCAGGAAAAGACCTGGTTAGATAATCAAAATATTTCGACATCTGCTTTCCTCTGCATATGCAGTGTCCACAGTTAACGAGACTGTAAAAGACAGACTTTTTGATATTTAGGTATTGTTGGTGGATGGTGCTCTTGATATGGACACACTTATTTATGGAGCCATCTGAAAGATGGAGGTCGACATATAGGAAGATGACTTGGTGAGTAGATAAATGCCAGGAGAAGCAGCTTCGGGAGTAGGTGTTGAGGTTATGGAGGGAAGAGCAATGATTGACTTGCTAAGAGTCCACATCGTGAAAGCATCATCACTGCATCTGAAACTGACAGATTGTTGGTGTTGACTGGATAGGAAGGATTCTGACAAGGCCCGTTAATTATTTGAGGCAGAATGGTGCCATGTGAGTACTCGTGTTAGTACCATGGATTTATGTACAAATTTTGCCTTAGAACCGGAAATAATTGTGGTTCAGGTTGTGATTGGCTTGGAGAATAATGGCAGTGGTGGTAGGTTTGTCATAGGAGGATGTTGGGAAATGTAGTGTTCCATGGACACAAGACAATGAGCATGTGGGATACTGGTGTACAGGGACATCACATGCACATGCATCAACAATGAAAGTGATGGTAATGGTACAGGATCTCTCAGAGACAATGAGAGAAGTGAGCCACGTCTTGAATGTGGGTCGGTGGGTCATCGACAATAATTTAGAGGTGTAGATCAACAAAGGCAGAAGTTTGTTCTGTGGGATCATTGTACCCAGCGCAAGTGGGATGACCAGTAGACAAGCCTGCAGGGTTGAGCTTGTGAGGTTTCAGGAGTGTCTAAAGGTAGTAATATTGGGGGCTGCTGGTATGTCGGAGAAGATGGATTCAGATGTCAGGTTTTGGGATGAGGAGCTGCTTCACTTCGTTCTTCTCCACTGAGGTGGAACATTGGTCTGTGGGAAGAATGACGAGCATTATTGTTTTTCAGGTTTCATCCACACTGACAGCTGTCGCCTGTTCCATGTCAAAAAGTTCCTTCCTTTGCAGTCTTATTATCTGTGGACACTGCACCTGCAGTGTAAAGGAATTGTAGTTTTTTTTTTTTTTTTTGGGTCATCATTCTTCTGACTAAAATTCCTCTTCTGCGTTAACCCCTTCAACTCTGAGCAGCAAATGCGCCCACATACTCCGTTATTTGTTGAATATGTTGCAGTCTCGATCTTCACCCTCTACAGCCTCTACAACTGCCTCTAGTACCATCGATGCTATTCCCTGAATTCTTAACCTATGTCCTATCATCCTGGCCTTTCTTCTTGACAGTGTTTTCTGTATGTTCCTTTCCTCTCTGATTCTGAACCAAAACCTTCTCATTCCTTGCCTTATCAGTCCACCTAATTTTCAACGTTCTTTTGTAGAACCATATCTCAAATGCTTCGATTCTCCTTTGTTCAAGTTTTCCCGAGGTCAATGATACACTATCATATAAAGCTGTGCTTTAAATGTACACTCTCAGAAATTTCTTCCTTAAATTAAGAACTATATTTGAAACCAGTGGCTTGTCTTGACCATCAATGCCTTTTCTGGCTGTGGTTGCCTGCTTTGAATGCACCACAAGCTTCGTCTGCAATGAGTCACTTTGCTTCAAAGATAGCACAGTTCCTTAACTTCGTCTATTTAGTGATCACCCTGTTCTTTCCATTCAACGGATTATCTAACTCTTCTCCGTTTTCAGTGAAGATAGCAATGTCATCAGCTAATATCATTGACATTCTTTAACCACGAATTTTTACCCCAATCTTGAACTCTTTTTTTTATTTCCATCACGGCTCTTCTATGTATAGATTGAACAGTAGGGGTGAAAGACTGCATCCCTGTGTTACACCCTTTTTATCCTGCACATTTTATTCTTGGTCTTCCACATTTATTATTATCCCTTCGTTCTTGTACATATTGTATTTTTACCCATAATTTATCCTTCAGTTTGCTTCTATTTTTCTCAGTGTTTCGATAAACTTGCAGCTCTTTACGTTACCGGACTTTTTTCTACGTCATCCAGTACTGTGAGCTTGTCTTGATTTTCTTCAGTTTTATTTCCATTTGCAAGTGCAACGTTATATCTGCGTCTCTGGTGCAGACACCATAAAGCCAAACTGATCATAATTGAAAAGACCTTCGTTTTCCTTTTGCATTCTATTGTATATTATACTTGTGAGCATCTTGGATGCATGAGTTGTTAAGTTGATTGAGCGACAGTTTTCGCAATAATTAGCCCTTGCGATCTTCGGAAATATGTGGATGATGTTCTTCCGAAAGTCTGAGGGTGTGTCGCCCTTCTCATAGGTTCTACATACCTACCTGAGTATTCGTTTGGTTGCCGCTTCCACCAATTAATTTAGAAATTCCCGTGTAATGTTATTCCCCCTTTTGTCACATTTGATTTCAAGCCTTCTTAGCTCTTTTAAGTTGTGACTTACCTGCAATCCTATATATCCCAAACTGACTCTAATTTCTTCTTTTATTACATTCTTTTACCACATCATCATACAAATCCTCCCTCTCACAGGGGCCATAAATAAATATCGTATGCCATCTGCTCCTGTAGTACCAACAAACCTGTTAACCAGCCACAGATCAGCACCGCATCCATCTGGCCTTGAAAACTTCAACCACATTCTTTAATAGGGATTTCACAATTTCGTCATGCCTTGTGATGAGGGATGTCCTACCCAAAAACCTACACGCGTAGCACCACCGAATGCATGCTTGTCCGAAATAACTTTGCGTCGTAATTCGAAATAACACAGGCACTGCAGCATCTTACCTCTCCCTTCCGCCTCATCTTCTTTTCTCCCTTTTCATCGTCACCTCTCTCTCTTCTTACATTCTCCCTCCTGCCACTCAGTTCCTCCCCTGTCATTCTTTCTGTACTTCATTTTATTTTAACCTCTTTATACTGTTCATCTTGTTTAGAGGCCACAGTGTCATGTGACATTTTATCACTACCGTGTCATAGCGTGATTCATCAGCTCAGACAACTGCTTACAATAATCGAGTGACACTAATGAGTCTTGTAAGTGCCGCAGCAATGTCCATTTGAGCGACAGGGTTGTGTGTGCGAATGAGTATATTTTTGCTAGAAAAATTAGGTAGTGTGATTTATCTTTTCTTTTACGTATAACTGAGCCTCAAGCATTGATCCGCTATAGATCAGAGTTTGCCTTTCCCTTATTTTTCATGTTGTTCCATCCAGGATATTCCATTATTGCTACACACTGTCTTGACTCAACTTTTCGAGAGTTGGAAAATATGCGCCTATGTTGGCTTGTTTTCCTTGTGGGCTTTAAATTTTTCCTACATACACGGATGCCACAGTTTAAATTGTATTAATGTTGGATCATCTGTAAATACCGTAATAATTATAGTGCTTACTCGCCGTCAGTTACAGCGCATGTCAGCTAAAGTCAACAGATACAGTCAAGACAACAGCGTCACACAATGCATGGGAAGACGAGGATGTTCACAGGAAGGGAAAAAAAAAAAAAAAAAAAACTTTGTTATTAGGTAGCTGAACCTCACTCGGGATTTCCCAGCCAACAGCGTCATTTGATTATTTCTTTCTTTATATCATGTCATTGAACGGCGTCTATCGTTTCCAAAGTGTTGGCGTTCTCCAACTTTTACCGTAGCTTCTCGACAGACTCTTGACTTCACTCTTTATGTGTCCAACGGTGGTATTCAAGCTCCCATCCTAATCTCTGTGCCCAGTCGCACATGGGAAGCTAAATTAACCATGTGAGGGCATATCTTCAGGAAGCCTTAACGAGGAGGTAGTTCTTCCAGTTTGTAGAACTGATCCTCTATGTTGTTGCTTTCCAGTATTGAAATGGTGAGTGACTGGCTGCATTCCAACCCGTCTGCCCGCCGCCACAATCTGCCGTAATTTATAGCAATTACTGTGGAAAGCATGTATCTGGGTACGACACCAGATTCTGGCGGAATATCGTTTTCCGCGAATAGATCTACTTACAGTATGTAGCTGACACGGTGAAAGCAAACGCGAACGGCTCCTGTGCAAGCTTTGCTTCGGCGCCTGTAATTCATGCACCAGCAATGATCATATGCAAAGACGGTGTGCGTGTTCACAGTTGAAAAACAGAGGCACTGTATGTTTTTGCCCGAACATGAATGTATTTCACGTTTATCTTTATGTTCACAAAATACCTTTGCTGATATGCTGCTGTGGTAATAACCTGTGACTGAATAATAACATTCGTAATTCATCAACAGTGATGTTACTCGTCCAGCGGTGGGCTGCCACACCACAGCTTGTGGAAGAAATGAAAGGGAACTCACGCAAAACGGCGAATTATTCCATTCTCCGATGCTTCAGGATGCTGTCTTCATCCCTAATTCACTTTATCATCTCGTCAAGCTTTAGTGGGAATAACACAAGAAAAATCTACTTAGTGGTTTTCTCTTGACATTGAATTCGTATTCAGCATTTAACACTCAACGTTTCAGTTCTTGAAATAGCTGAATAATATACCCTTTTTTCTATCAGTCTTCTGACTGGTATCATTCGGCCAGCCATGACTTTGTTTCCTGTACCAGCACGTCATAGGATTCGGCTAGCTACAACTTTCTTTCCCGTACCAACTCGTCACCTTAGTTGCACCCAGCATCCTCAATTACGTCTTGAATATTTACTATCTCTGTCTCTCCGTACTGTTTTTACCCTATATAGCTTCTTCAAGAATCGCGGAAGATATACAGTGATATCTTAACATACCTCTTGTCATCCTGCTTGTTCCTCTTTTGTGAGTGTTTCCTCATGTTCCTTTCTTCGCCGATTCTGCGCAGAAACTCTAATTTTTCAATATCATTCTATAGCAACACATCTCAGAGGCTTCATTTCTTTTCGTATTCTGTTCTGCTGTCGTCCATGGTTCATCTCCCCTCAATGCTTTGAACCCGTTGTACATGCTTAGAAATTTCTTCCTGAACATAAGGACGATATTTAATACTGATGGATCTCTTCTAGCTGCGAATATCCTCTTCCCTTGTTCTAGCGTTCTTTTTTATTTTCTCCTTGCTTCATCGGTCGTGGGCTATTTTGTTTCCAGGAGAGAAGGATTCCTTAACTTCCTTTACTACGTTGTCCTCTTTTTTCAGATTAGTTAACCGTTACTCTTGCTTTGCTATTTCTTATTACGTTAGTTTTCCTTCAGTCTATTCTCATTCCATATTCTGAAGTCGTTAGACTGTTTATTAAACACGTATTTATTCTTTACTTTCATCTATGACAGCTGTGTGGTCAGAGAATTTTACCATTGATATTCACCGACCCTGAATCGTAATCTCAGTTCTGATGCATTCTTTTATTTGGCTCATTGCATTTCCAGTGTATAGATTGAAAAGTACACGAGAAGGTGTACATCCCTCTCTTATACTCATTTTAATGCCAGCTCCCTATTTCAATCTTTCTTTCTTATTGTTACCCCTTGTAATTTTTGTATACATTGTACAATACCACCTTTCCAAAAGCGTACAAGTATTTTCCTGATAATTCCGGCCATATATACTATTTTATACTTTTGTTCAGAAAGAACAGATCACCTTGATCGACTAGAGATAGTACGTTCACATTCGCAGGACATGTACGTTATTATGTTCTGCAGAAGTCATTGGCATTTAAATCACGTCGGCCTGCGGTTCAGGGTCAGCATCGATATCACAGCCCACCACCATCTACCGGTAAAATAAGCCTGAGGCTCTTGTTATCCTTATAAACCGAAGGTAATAGATCAGTGTGACTTGAACAGACACGTAGGATGCCTCACAGACGCATGTGTGAAACGTGCTGTCAAATCAGAGAATTTGAAAGATTGCACATTATTTGTGTGAGTGAATTTGATGCATCCATCCGGAAAATTGCTGCTCGTGTTGGGCGAGGTGTTTCGGCAGTGCAACGGGTGTGTGCCGAATGGTTCACGGAAGCAGTACAACACGATGAGATGGGTCAGGTCTCACCACCCAGACCATCCCCCGATGAGATCGACACCTTATCCGAATGGCATTGCAGGAGAGATCTGCTTCCTCCTCGACTCGCAATAATGGAACAGTGCAACTCACTGTACTCTATAATGTGTGACAGTCCGTCAACATTTATTACGGCTTGGGTTACGTACGCGTCGTCCGCTCCTCCGCCTTCTTTTGACCAATGTGCAGAAACATGCTAGGCGGCAATGTTGTACGGAGCAACGTCACTATGGACAGGAATGGCATCGCATGTAGTTTTGTGACGAATCCAACATCTGTTTGTTTTAAATGATGGCCGCATTTTGGTTCTTCGTAGACAGGGAGAGCGGCATCACAGGACTGCCTTCGCAAAATATATACGGCGCCAACTCAAGGCGTTGTGGTGTGATGTGCTATCGGGAATAACCAAATCATCACTGGTGCTTACACAGGGCACTGTGGCCAGTGTGATGTACATGAATATCATAATGAGGCCCGTAGCCATACCCTTTCAGCATAGCACCCCAGACGCCATTTTTCAGCAAGACAGCCGGCCGCGGTAGTCTAGCGGTTCTGGCGCTGCAGTCCGGAACCGCGGGACTACTACGGTCGCAGGTTCGAATCCTGCCTCGGGCATGGGTGTGTGTGATGTCCTTAGGTTAGTTAGGTTTAAGTAGTTCTAAGTTCTAGGGGACTTATGACCTAAGATGTTGAGTCCCATAGTGCTCAGAGCCATTTGAACCATTTCAGCAAGACAATGCACGACCACATGTTGCTGTAGAAACACGTGCCCGGCCGGCCGAAGTGGCCGTGCGGTTAAAGGCGCTGCAGTCTGGAACCGCAAGACCGCTACGGTCGCAGGTTCGAATCCTGCCTCGGGCATGGATGTTTGTGATGTCCTTAGGTTAGTTAGGTTTAACTAGTTCTAAGTTCTAGGGGACTAATGACCTCAGCAGTTGAGTCCCATAGTGCTCAGAGCCATTTGAACCATTTTTGAACACGTGCCTTCTGGGTTTCACTATACCAGCCTTTTGCCCTGGCCCGCCAGATCACTAGACTTGTCGCCAATCGAAAATGTGTGGGATATGGTGAAACGATGGGTGCATCGCTGTGAATCAATGCCCACCACCACAGATGAACTTTGGAACCTGGTAAATGCAGTGTGTATGCGTATATCACAGGATCCCTTCGCACCTTACACGCGTCGATGCAATCACACATGGAAAAAGTTATCAGGTCCCATGGCGGCCCTGTCTTATTAGGCAACAGGACACATGCTGAACCGAAGTGACTGAAATGTTAATCATTTCTGCAGAACATACTAAAGTAGATGTCCTGTGAATATGAACGTCTGTCTCTAGTCGTTGGAGCCATCTTATTTTCTTCTGAACATTAGTGCACATTGTGGAACGATGTCATAAGCCGACAAAGAGTGTTAATTTTTTTGAAAAGAACATTGAAAATTAGGTGGACTGATATGATAAGAAATGAGGAGGTTCTCCGCAGAAACGGCGAGGAAATGAAAATAAGGAAAACGCTGACAAGGAGACGGGACAGGGTGATGGTACATCTTTTAATACATCAGGGAGTAACTTCCATGGTACTAGAGGGAGCTGTAGAGGGCAAAAATTGTAGACGAAGACAGAGATTGGAGTACATGCAGTAAATGATTGAGGACGAAGGTTGCAAGTGTTACTGTGAAATTAGGATTTTGGCACAGGAGAGAAATTCGAGGCCGTTGTATCAAACCACTCAGAATGAAGACAAATAAAGTTAAGAATATTTTGTTCCCTCTCTACGTCCTCTGCCTTTCCTAAAGTCAAACTGACAGTCTTCTGACAGATTCTGAGATTTCTTTTCCATTCTCCTGTACATTATTCCTGTCAGCAACTTTGATGCATAAGGTTTTAAGCCGATTGTCCCACAATTATGGCATATATCTGCCTTCACTGTCTTCGGGAGTATCTGGACCTATTTTACTGACAGTCTAGTAGTATGTCTCCAGTCTCACAAATTCTACCCATCAACTTGAATAATCGTTCGGTTACCACTTTCACCAATTATTTTGGAAATTCCGAAGTAACTGCCTCGTGCGCTCATGACTCATTGTTATCAGGTATTCCAGTTCTGACTAACACTGGATCCCCTATGTCCCCTATAACGACTCCATCTTCTTCTCGTAACCCGTCATTGCACACATCCTCCGTCTCATAGAGAGCTTCAATGTACTCTTTACACTTATCCACTCTCTCCTGTGCGTTTAGCAATGTGATTCCTCTTGCACTCTTAATGTTGACACCTTTGATTTAATTTTGCCTTTTATAAGTGTTTAATCTGGCATTCTGATGAACATATCTTTCTCGATAGCTTCTCATGTTATCTGCACCCATTTAGTTTTGGTTTTCATGCGTTTCCTATTTGTTTCATTCCCAGGAGGCTAACACTGCTGTATACTGTTTTCGTTTTTTCTCTAGAGAATTTCTGTAGTTCCTTCTTTCGTCGATCAACTGAAGTATGTTTCCGGTTTCCAAATGTTTCATTGTAGTTTTCTTCTATGCACCTACATCTGGTCACCAACCTCTATGATTATGTCTCTAGAGATGTCCAGTCCTCCTCAACCACCTCTTTTCTTATTAATTACTGCAGTATCAACAGCCTTAGAGAATTTAAAACGCACGTCTTCGTTCTTCCGTAGTTCAGTACGTCATTTCTTTCCATATTCACTATTCCGGACAATTATCTTCAGTAAATTATAATCTGAATCAATATCTACTCCTGGGTATGCGTTACAATCGACTTTTTAATTTCTGAATTTCTGTCTCTCAGTGAGATCATCCCGCTGGAATCTTCCAGTGTCTCCAGGCCTTTTACACATATTCCTCTTCCTCTTGATAGTTTTGATAGGTATATTCGCTATTACTAGCTGGACTTTAATGCAGAACTAAGTCTTTCTCCTGCCACATGCTTAATACTGATCCCACATTCTCCAGTATCTTTTTTCTATTACTTCCCCTGCTACAGAGTTTCAAATCCACATGACAGATTTTCGTTTTTCGTTACGTATTGTATAACTAATTCAGTGACCTCATATTCCTCCCCTATCGGTTCGTCTTCTTCTTGTGACATCGACGTGTATAACTGAAATATTGTTGTTGCTGACATTGGTTTACTGTCTATTATGATGAAAATATTGTGCTCCTGTTAACACAACACTATAAACTTGGGCGAGAAATGCTTCTCATATTTCAACTCACTTCATTAACCCCCAATATATCTCGACTGAGTGTTTCCACTTCCCTTCTCAGATGTCCTTGATTCCCTCTCACATTCATACTTCTGATAATCCACGCTCCGCCTCGTAGAATGTTGTTCCCCCGATGATTACTCAATGTTTTCGTCATGGTCAACCCCACATGGTGGTTCCTTGGGAGAGATACGAATGAGGGCCGAATGTGGAATCTCTTGCCGATCAAGGGACCATAATGACACTATTTATTACAGGACACACATCGCGAGGATAGACATAATGTTTTTTTACTACAGTTGTTTCCACTGCCTTATGCATCTGTCAACACTGAACATTGATTTCTCACGGGGATGTCGTACTTGAGACACAGTATTTAGATATCTCGAGAACCATGACACTTAAAAATGCTCACACCTGTGTGAATAGGACGATGGCACCATGACATCTGAGAAAGGTCCAAGTAGACGAACTGAATTTCTTCGCTGGAAATAACTGTACTGTGATCATACTTTCCACTCCAAGTACGAAGTGATCGGATGAAAACGGGTGTAAGACAGGGATGTAGTCTTTTGTCCCTACTCGTTAATCTACACATCGAAGAAGCAATGACGGAAATAAAAGAAAGGCTCAAGAGTAGGTTTAAAATTCAGGGTGAAAGGATGTCTGTGGTAAGATTTGGTGATAACAATGCTATCCCCACTAAAAGTGAAGAAGATTTTTAGGATCTGTTGCAGGAAATGAACCGTGTAATAAGTCCAGAATATAGATTAACTGTAACTCGAAGAAGGATGAGAGTAAAGAGAAGTATCAGAAACGAGAAAAGCGAGAAACTTAGCAACAATATTGGTAACAACGAAGTAAAGAAATTTTGCTACCTAGACAGCACAACAACCCATGAAAGACTGAGAAAGTCGGATATAAAAACCATCCTAGCACAGGCAAAAAGGGCATTCCTGGCCAAGTCAAGTCTGCTATTATCAAACGTAGGTCACGACTTGAGGAAGGAATTTATGTGATTCTACGTTTGGAGAACAGCTTTGTATGGTAGTGAAGTATGGACTGTGGGAAAATAAGTACGGAAGAGAAGAGAATCGAAGTATTTGAGATGCGCTACAACAGAATAAAGTTTAAAATTATGTGAACTGATGAAGAAAGGAATTAGAGGTTATCAGTAGAATCGGCGAGGAAAGGAATATATGGAATAGGGATCGGATGATAGGAGTTGGAAGATATTGGGGAATAACTTCCTTGGTACTAGAGGGAGCTGTAGAAGGTAAAAACTATAGAGGAAGTCAGAGATTGGAATATATCCAGCAGGTAACTGAGGATATAACTTGCAAGGATATAACTTGCAAGGATATAACTTGCAAGTCTGAGATGAATAGGCTGGTACAATTAGGTACTTCGTGACGAGCGTCATCAAATCAATCAGAAGACTGATGATGCAAAAAAAAAATACTGTACTTTATTGTTCCGTTGTATGGACTCTGGCTCCAGTCAGCAATCGAACTCTGTTTTAAGATAAGTGGGTTAATACCTGCCAGTACAAGTTACGATCTCAGTTCATTGTCAGGCTAAAATTCAGAATAAATGCTGGATTTGTATTTACGCTTAACGGAAGATTAAATATTGAATCGTTATATTACGGTTAAAGTAAGTTCCGTGATGTCTCGATACAACTTCTTCTGGGGTATTCTTGGTGTTTCACTTCTGGTATTTATGACGTGATTATTAACCACTGTAAGTAGGCTGTTTACGTTTTTATATTGGTAACGCCACATAGCGCTCTGTATGAAAATCACTGGCTGTGTTGTGTGCAGTCTGTGGCTGGTTTGCAGTGTTGGAATTTGCTATTGTAGTGTTGGGCAGTTGGATGTGAACAGCGCGTAGCGTTGCGCAGCTGGAGGTGAGCCGCCAGCAGTGGTGGATGTGGGGAGAGATGGCGGAATTTGAAGAGCGGATGATCTGGACGTGTGTCCATCACAGAGAGTAAATTTGTAAGACTGGATGTCATGAAAATGACTTTTGAACACTATTAAGGTAAATACATTGGTTGTTCTCTATCAAAATCTTTCATTTGCTAAGTATGCGTATCAATAGTTTGTGCCTTTAGTAGTTAGAATCTTTTATTTAGCTGGCAGTATTGGTGCACGCTGTATTGCAGTAGTTGGAGTAACGAGGATTTTTGTGAGGTAAGTGATTCATGAAAGGTATAGGTTATTGTTAGTAAGGGCCATTCTTTTGTAGGGATTATAGAAAGTCAGACTGCGTTGCGCTAAAAATATTGTGTGTCAGTTTAGTGTTGATCAGGATACGTAAAGAGCGAAATGTCTGAGTACGTTCAGTTCTGCTCAGCTGTTTGAAAATCAAATAACGTAAGAGGTTTATCAGCACTGTAATTCATTAATTTTTCTAAGGGGATATTTCAACACTGTTGTCCGATGATATGGCTAAGATTACAGAACACTGCAGACTTGCATAAGGGAAGCGCCGCGATCAGTCCCGGAAGATCTCCCGCCTTGTCATCCTCAGGAATTCATAGTCGGATGCAGCATAGAGGGGCGGGGCGTGGAGACAGCCCACCGTTTTGAGACCTGGAGCCGCTGCTTCTCAAACAGGTAACTCCTCAACTGCCATCACGAGGCTGAGTGTAGTGAGGTGCAGGCCTCCCACAAAGGAAAAATACCTGGTAATACCGGAAAACGCATCCGGTTCCCCCGCATGATGGTCTGTCGCGATAATCACTCGCCTACAGAGGAGGACCAGCTTTACTTAACATTCCACTAAATTGCTTCACAATGACGTTTATGGCCTCGTACAAGTCAGTCAACGACAAAATAGCAAATAACTGATCACTAGTGAAAGAGACTGCAACCTCGAACCTCGTAGCAAACAGAGAAATACGAGAATAATAGAAGTGTAACTGTGGAACAGCTACTTCCAGGAAAAATTTTTCAGCAGCATGGACCGATATATAGGCCTAAGGCTCTTCTCATAATAATAATAATGAGGTGTGACGAGGGCCTCCCGTCTGGAAGGCCGCTCGCTTGGTGCAAGTCTTTCGATTTGACGCCAACTCGGCGACTTACGCGTCGATGGGGATGAAATGATGATGATTAGGACAACACAACACCCAGTCCCTGAGCGGAGAAAATCTCGGACCCAGCTGGGAATCGAACCCGGACCCTTAGGATTGACAGTCTGTCACGCTGACTACTCAGCTACCGCGGGCGAACGGCTCTTCTCATAAAACGACATAGGAATTCTTGAGAAACACTGAATACTTGATCTCTGCCAACAGCGTGACATTTATGGTTAAGGGTTCGAACAGGACAGAATTTTTAGCATAATTATTAATTGGCTTTATACACTCCTGGAAATGGAAAAAAGAACACATTGACACCGGTGTGTCAGACCCACCATACTTGCTCCGGACACTGCGAGAGGGCTGTACAAGCAATGATCACACGCACGGCACAGCAGACACACCAGGAACCGCGGTGTTGGCCGTCGAATGGCGCTAGCTGCGCAGCATTTGTGCACCGCCGCCGTCAGTGTCAGCCCGTTTGCCGTGGCATACGGAGCTCCATCGCAGTCTTTAACACTGGTAGCATGCCGCGACAGCGTGGACGTGAACCGTATGTGCAGCTGACGGACTTTGAGCGAGGGCGGATAGTGGGCATGCGGGAGGCCGGGTGGACGTACCGCCGAATTGCTCAACACGTGGGGCGTGAGGTCTCCACAGTACATCGATGTTGTCGCCAGTGGTCGGCGGAAGGTGCACGTGCCCGTCGACCTGGGACCGGACCGCAGCGACGCACGGATGCACGCCAAGACCGTAGGATCCTACGCAGTGCCGTAGGGGACCGCACCGCCACTTCCCAGCAAATTAGGGACACTGTTGCTCCTGGGGTATCGGCGAGGACCTTTTGCAACCGTCTCCATGAAGCTGGGCTACGGTCCCGCACACCGTTAGGCCGTCTTCCGCTCACGCCCCAACATCGTGCAGCCCGCCTCCAGTGGTGTCGCGACAGGCGTGAATGGAGGGACGAATGGAGACGTGTCGTCTTCAGCGATGAGAGTAGCTTCTGCCTTGGTGCCAATGATGGTCGTATGCGTGTTTGGCGCCGTGCAGGTGAGCGCCACAATCAGGACTGCATACGACCGAGGCACACAGGGCCAACACCCGGCATCATGGTGTGGGGAGCGATCTCCTACACTGGCCGTACACCACTGGTGATCGTCGAGGGGACACTGAATAGTGCACGGTACATCCAAACCGTCATCGAACCCATCGTTCTACCATTCCTAGACCGGCAAGGGAACTTGCTGTTCCAACAGGTCAATGCACGTCCGCATGTATCCCGTGCCACCCAACGTGCTCTAGAAGGTGTAAGTCAACTACCCTGGCCAGCAAGATCTCCGGATCTGTCCCCCATTGAGCATGTTTGGGACTGGATGAAGCGTCGTCTCACGCGGTCTGGACGTCCAGCACGAACGCTGGTCCAACTGAGGCGCCAGGTGGAAATAGCATGGCAAGCCGTTCCACAGGACTACATCCAGCATCTCTACGATCGTCTCCATGGGAGAATAGCAGCCTGCATTGCTGCGAAAGGTGGATATACACTGTACTAGTGCCGACATTGTGCATGCTCTGTTGCCTGTGTCTATGTGCCTGTGGTTCTGCCAGTGTGATCATGTGATGTATCTGACCCCAGGAATGTGTCAATAAAGTTTCCCCTTCCTGGGACAATGAATTCACGGTGTTCTTATTTCAATTTCCAGGAGTGTATGTTCCGTAGAGAGGCTGCTTTTAAGTTTTATTCATATTAAGTGTGCCATAAATGCTAAAATATGTTATAACTACGATTTACTTCATGGAGGTCTCGAGCATCCGCGCATTCGAATGCAAGCAGTGCAATACTAGAAGAGCAACCGACGGAATAGGGGACTTGATAGATTCGTATGGTATCACAGAGGGCATTAGCATCGACTTAAATACTATTCTCAGTAAGATTTTTCTCCGTAACGTGATGCGTGTATAGCAAAAAGTCTAAACGCACGTGCATTTCTCGTCTCTGGTTAACTTGCCGTTTTGCTTGCTTTCTACACAAAGTAAAACGTCACTGCTTTAAAATGACAAAAAGGCGTATGTTAACGCATAGAAAAGGTTCGAAAAATAGTCCCAGTAGTGCAAAAAACACTGCGATTGGTGAGCGGAACGCAGTTAATCGATAGAATTTCGACAAAATGAGAGCATTGCTACATCGGCAAAATAAAAGCTAAATGTATTTAGCTCCTAGAGCCAATTACTGGTATTATTAAAAAACACAAGACGAAACATTAAACTCTTACTTTTTTAAATTTTATTTTATTTTATTTTATTTATTTATTTTTTTTTCGAAAACAACACTCTTCAAGTTGATGGGTGCTATAGCTCATGAAATATACACCTAGTCGACGTAAGTCGTGAGCTACCTCCTACCACTTTATCGGACCTCCATTTTCCAGGCGAAGTGCAGCAAGCCTTGACTGAGTGGTTGGGAGTCCCCTATAGAAGTAAGGCGCCCTGCTCCTTCCATGTCAGTCCCTGACTGTGTAAGTGTTGCTGGTGCAGGATGATTCGCACGAACTCTGAATTACACCTCATAAATGTTCGATGAGATACACGTCGGGAAATATGGGTGGCCGAATCAGTCGCTCGAATTGTCCAGAATGTTCTTCAAAACAGTCCCGAAAAATTGTGGCCTTGTAAGGTGTTTGGGAACATGCAGTTATTAATGGCTACACATGGTGTCCAAGTAACCAAAAATAACCATTTCCAGTCTGTGATCGGTTCAATTGGACCACAAGAACCACTATATTCCATGTAAACACATCACCGAGTATTATGGAGACATCACCAGGTTGGAAAATGCCTTATTTAGAGCATGAATCTAAGGCTGCGCCATACTCGAGCCTTACTATGAGCTCTTACGAACTGAAATCGAGCCTCATCTGACCAGGCCATTGTTTTACAATCGTCTAGGGTCCAGCGGATATGACCACGAGCCCAGGAGAGGCGCTGCAGATGATGTCGTGCATTTAGCAAAGGCACTCGCGTCGGTCACCTGCTGCCACAGACCAATAACGCCACATTCCTTCGCACTGTATTAAGGGGTAGGTTTGTCGTACATCCCACGGTGATTTCTTCGGTTACTTCACTCAGTGTTGCTTGTCTGTTAGCATTGACAACTGCCGGCCGGTGTGACCGAGCGGTACTAGGCGATTCAGTCGGGAACCACGCGACCGCTACGGTCGCAGGTTCGAATCCTGCCTCGGGCATGGATGTGTGTGTTGTCCTTAGGTTAGTTAGGTTGAAGTACGAGGGCAGTTCAATAAGTAATGCAACACATTTTTTTTCTCGGCCAATTTTGGTTGAAAAAACCGGAAATTTCTTGTGGAATATTTTCAAACATTCCCGCTTCGTCTCGTATAGTTTCACTAACTTCCGACAGGTGGCAGCGCTGTACGGAGCTGTTAAAATGGCGTCTGTAACGGATGTGCGTTACAAACAACGGGCAGTGATCGAGTTTCTTTTGGCGGAAAACCAGGGCATCTCAGATATTCATAGGCGCTTGCAGAATGTCTACGGTGATCTGGCAGTGGACAAAAGCACGGTGAGTCGTTGGGCAAAGCGTGTGTCATCATCGCCGCAAGGTCAAGCAAGACTGTCTGATCTCCCGCGTGCGGGCCGGCCGTGCACAGCTGTGACTCCTGCAATGGCGGAGCGTGCGAACACACTCGTTCGAGATGATCGACGGATCAAACAACTCAGTGCTCAACTTGACATCTCTGTTGGTAGTGCTGTCACAATTGTTCACCAGTTGGGATATTCAAAGGTTTGTTCCCGCTGGGTCCCTCGTTGTCTAACCGAACGCCATAAAGAGCAAAGGAGAACCATCTGTGCGGAATTGCTTGCTCGTCATGTGGCTGAGGGTGACAATTTCTTGTCAAAGATTGTTATAGGCGATGAAACATGGGTTCATCACTTCTAACCTGAAACAAAACGGCAATCAATGGAGTGGCGCCACACCCACTCCCCTACCAAGAAAAAGTTTAAAGCCATACCCTCAGCCGGTAAAGTCATGGTTACAGTCTTCTGGGATGCTGAAGGGGTTATTCTGTTATGTCCTTCCCCATGGTCAAACGATCAACTCTGAAGTGTATTGTGCTACTCCTCAGAAATTGAAGAAACGACTTCAGCGTGTTCGTAGGCACAAAAATCTGAACGAACTTCTCCTTCTTCATGACAACGCAAGACCTCACACAAGTCTTCGCACCCGAGAGGAGCTCACAAAACCTCAGTGGACTGTTCTTCCTCATGCACCCTACAGCCCCGATCTCGCACCGTCGGATTTCCATATGTTTGGCCCAATGAAGGACGCAATCCGTGGGAGGCACTACGCGGATGATGAAGAAGTTATTGATGCAGTACGACGTTGGCTCCGACATCGACCAGTGGAATGGTACCGTGCAGGCATACAGGCCCTCATTTCAAGGTGGCGTAAGGCCGTAGCATTGAATGGAGATTACGTTGAAAAATAGTGTTGTGTAGCTAAAAGATTGGGGAATAACCTGGTGTATTTCAATGCTGAATAAAACAACCCCTGTTTCAGAAAAAAAATTTGTTGCATTACTTATTGAACTGTCCTCGTAGTTCTAAGTTCTAGGGGAATGATGACCTCAGATGTTAAGTCCCACAGTGCTCAGAGCCATTTGTACTGACAACTCTAAACAAACACCTCTCTTATCGGTCGTGAAGGAAAGCCGTCGGCCATGGTGTTGTCTATGGTGAGAGCTAATGCCTGAAATTTTGTTCTCGGTAAACCCTTGACAATGTGGATCTCAGAACATAGCATTCCCTAACGATTTTCGAGATGAAAAGTTCCATGCGCCTAGCTCCCACTACCATTTGGTGTTGAAAAACTGTTAACTTCCGTCGTGCGGCCATAACGACGTTGGAAACCTTTTCACATGAATCAACTGAGTGCCAATGACAGCTCCGCCAATGCATTGCACTTCTGTACCTTGTGTACACTATACTACCTCCATCTGTATATATCAGTCTCCCATAAATTCAGGGGTTTCTTCTACACATGACGTGGGATTTTTGCGATGTATTTAGATTTCGATGTTTGGCGCGCTTTTTCATGACAATTTTTTTGTCGAAAAGAGGAGTTTTATTTCAGAGTGCCACCATTTTGTATTTTTTTTAATCTACTGATATATTGTTATATGCAGTTCAACACCCCCAAGCAGTTATCGAAATTTTGTTCTATGTTAAAAATTGTGTCACTCAGAGCCCCACCAACCACTATCGCACTCTGCGAAGGTATTTCGTCGATATCGTGTTGTGCCTTCGGGGGCAAATTTCTTACTAACAAATATAAGTAACATAATATGGAGGGTGTACAATAAATGTCTACATTCCGTTTTGTGATTTATTTGTAATTTTATTGAAATAGAACTCATGAATAATGGTTCCAGAATCGAGTGTATTCCCTGCCTACCTCCTTAACGGCTATAGCGACAATTTGATACCCGGTCTCTGTGAAAGCTATACTATCAGCAGCCGTTTGTTTTCCTATTCCGACAGGACGGATGGTGAGTAAAGAGAAAGTAAAAACAGAGGGTAAATATAGCAGAGAAAGAAAGAGGGAGAGAGAGAGAGAGAGAGAGAGAGAGAGAGAGAGAGAGAGGACGTGAGCTGCGCCTTCATAAAGTGAATGGCGGAAAAAGTTACCGCGTCGCTTTCATTTGCATACCCCGGCGTCACCCTTTGGGCAAACAAGCGGCGTTGCGTCCAGGGCTGGCCTGGCCCTGTGGCCCTTTGTGCTGCCCTCTGGCGCAGCCCCCGGCTGGTCCGGCCGACGCCGACGTCCAATGGCCGCACCGCCCTGCAGGTATTCGCGGAATAAGATTTTAATTTCGGCGCTACACCAAGTTTCCCGGCGGCGCCGAGCGCTAAAACAATTGCCGGCCGCTGTCCTCTGGGTTGCCGGTGGGGCGCCTGCGGGAGCAAAAAGAATGAGAGAAGGTCACAGCCTCTAATTTACACGTTCCCTTACCCTGACGCCCCCCCCCCCGCCCCTTCCTCTTCACTCTCACTTTTTCTTCAACGTTTTCCCTCCACCTCCTCCCTACTACACCGCCCTCTTTTTCTTTTTGCACTGAAATGAGAAAATTTAACTAGTCATTACTCTGGCAAAAATTAAGTTTGGGAAGTTTTTTGGCCGGCACCCCACGCGGTTCTGCTGGATACCGTGCCGCGAGTTTTAATGTTTAATTGAGAATCCGCGTTCGAGGAGCAAAACTTTCCGCCGAGCTGAGACGCCTTCGTCCGCCCTGCCTCTCGCAGCCTCAGGGTCTTTCCCCGACCTCCGAGTGCCCACGGCCAACTTTCGCTTTTGATAAGGCGTGAAGTGGCGGTGCGCCGCCTCTAACACGAGTCCCAGTCTCCCCTCCCGCTGCGCGTTATTAATTGTATTCTGGACGTGATCAACTTCTCAACGACCTCTGTCGGCAAAACCTATTAAAATACTGCCAGATCTTTTGCTCGATCACTGTGGCCACAACTGTTTCTTCGCACCGAGAAATCGTATTTTACGCTTCTGCAGAGCTCCTGTAGAAAGAATTCTCATCCTTGCAAAACCACTTAATTTCTATCACCCTTCCTAACGACTAGCAATCTAAACTTCCAGATAAGTTTTCCTTTGCTGTTGTAGGGTACATCAAGTCAGGTTCAAATGCAAGATGCGTTGAAAACAATAACAACATTCAGTAGTACTGATTTTGCACCCTTTAAACCATAAACAAATCTCTCTGATCAAAACTATAAGCATGAAATTTTGTACCATGGCTGGGATTCGAACCCAGGTTTCCTGCTCACTGCAAAAGAGCACTAACCGCTACGCCACCCTGGCACAGTTACTTTGGGCATCTGCAGGGATTACTCTAGTATACCTTCCCCTTGGATGGAGGAGGAAGGCGTACTAGGGTAATCGGTGTAGCTGTGCAAAGCCACTATGCCAGGTTGGCGTAGTTGTTATCTTATCTGCCCCATAAGCAGAAGACACGGGTTTGCATCCCAGCCTTAGTACAAATTTTCATTTGCCGCTTCAGTCTTCACACATACATCATAAATGGACTTATTCTTCGATGCCCCAAAAATACCAGTACTTTTCTGCTACCAATGATACAACTAATGTTAAAAACGTCCCAGTGGGACTGTACTCTTATTGATAGTAATTTCGCTGCCACGATAGTGAAGTGATACTTTTTTTAAATTGGTCATTACTTGAACAAAGCATAGCTGAAATAGATGAGAGGTGTAGCATCTCACTGCCACCTGGATATAAATTGCTGATTATTCCCGGCACTCGCACGTTTCTTTCGGAAGTACTTAATAAACCGTTCTGTGGGGAATGTAAGACAAAGTAGACTCAGGTGACGGGAAGTCATCTTATAGCGATATGCATATGTATAGATGGCGATAGATCACGCACAAAAGGAATAAAAGAACAGTGTATTAGTGGAGCTGTCACTTGCACTGAGGTGATTCGTGTGAAAAAGTTTCCTGTATGATTGTGGCCGCACGACGGCAATTCACAGATTTTGAACACGGAATAGTAGTTAGAGCTAGATGTATGGGATATTCCATTTAGAAAATTCTTAGGGATTTCAATATTCCGAGATCCATAGCGTCAAGAGTGTCCCAGAATACCAAATTTCAATCATTACCTCCCACCATGAACAACGCAAACGCCGACGGCCGTCACAAACGACACAGACAGTTGGGTTTGCGTAGAGTTGTCAATGCTAACAGACAAGCAACACTGCAGAAATCAGTGTGAGACGTACGACGAATGTCTCCCTTAGGAGAGTAAGACGGAATGTGGCGATAATAGACTATGGTGGCAGACGACCGACGCGAGTGCTATACTAACAGAAGGACAACGCCTGCGACCACTCTCCCGGGCTCTTGAGCATATCGGTTCGACTCTAGTCGATTGTAAAACCGTGGCCCGTTTACATAAGTCCCGAGTTCAGCTGCTAAGAGCTGATGGTAGGTTTCGAGTGTGACGCAAACCTTGCGAAGGCATGGACCCAAGATGTCAACAAGGCACAGTGCAAAATGTTGTTGTTCCATAATGGTGTGGGCTGTGTTTACGTGGAACGCACTAGGTCCTCTTGGCCATCTGAACCATTCATTGATTGGAAATGGTTATGTTCTACTACATGCAGATCGATTAAAACTGTGTGCCCAACCGAGACTCGAACTCGGGACCTTTGCCCTTCGCGGGCAAGTGCTCTACCATCTGAGCTACCGAAGCACGACTCACGCCCGGTACTCACAGCTTTACTTCTGCCAGTACCTCGTCTCCTACCTTCCAAACTTTACAGAAGCTCTCCTGCGAACCTAGCAGAACTAGCACTCCTGAAAGAAAGGATATTGCGGAGACATGGCTTAGCCACAGCCTGGGGGATGTTTGGAAGGTAGGAGACGGGGTAATGGCAGAAGTAAAGCTGTGAGTACCGGGCGTGAGTCGTGCTTCGGTAGCTCAGTTGGTAGAGCACTTGCCCGCGAAAGGCAAAGGTCCCGAGTTCGAGTCTCGGTCGGGCACACAGTTTTAATCTGCCAGGAAGTTTCATATCAGCGCACACTCGGCTGCAGAGTGAAAATCTCATTCTACATGCAGATCGTTGGCAGTCATTTATGGACTTCATGTTTTAAAACACGTGACCAAGCTACAACTGTGCTTGACTGGGTTGAGAAATATTCGAGGAAGTTCGAGCGAATGATTTGGCCACCCATATCGCCCGACATGAATCCCATGTAACATTTATGGACCATAATTAGGAGGTCAGCAGTACTTCTGCAGAGAACAACCAACTTGTTGAGATCATGCCACTTACAGTTGCTGCACTGCGCCGGACAAAATAAAGTCCGACACGATATTAGGTAGTATCCCATAACTTTTACCACCTTATTTTACGGTTTTATATGGGATGACAATGTCAAACACGCTTTCAACATCAAAAACTGAATTCAGGTTTGTTTCTGCATATTTGTTTGTGGTCTCCCATTGTCTGTCTCAAAATTTTTAGTCCCTTTGCACTAATGTTTGACTATGGTTCATGTCAATTATCTCCAACTCACGAATGATATCTTTATTTTTCCTACAGGCCAGTCAAAAATATTCACACATTTAGACACGCACATAGCAACGCATTTGTTGTTATGATCTGCCGTTTTCCTTCATATGCAACATATTCGAGGTATATATAAAGAAGGAAGAATATAGCGTCAGAAACACGTAATTACACAGAAAAATTACATAAGGGTGTTGCTGGGAAACCCTCACACAACCTCCATACAGTCTCAAACCCTCCCCATGCAATTTCCATATTTTGGAGCTCTGTAGAAAGGCATTCGTACGCTTGGAGGTTACCGCAAATATTTTTCCACAAAGGCACTGATAGTCTTGTGTCACAGCGAGAAAAATGTGTTAATAATTTTGTCAAAGACTTCTGAAATAAGAAACAGGTCACTTATTGTTTTCCCTTCTCTCTCGTTTTCATTTCACTGTCACTTATACAACTACGTATAGTATCAGAGATTTCATTTACCTTTTCCAAATCTTCAAAGTGCATTCCACTATTACTGCATTAATTTTTTTTTGCTATCTGGTGTCGTATGTCAAAGAAATTATTGGAAAATGTTGGGAGGCGGGAAGGGTTACTTAGGCAGACATATTTTCACACAGTAGCACATAAATTATTGGATCTGGCGTCAGTAGTGGTAGAGAATGGCAGGATGCCCTCCAAAATAGATACTGCTGTGAAATCAGGTGACGTAGCTACTAAATGGTGAAATACGAGGTTTGGATTCGAGCCTCGAACTCAGCCACCTCTTACATTTCGAATAGAAGTCAGCACTGGTGATCGAAGACTTCTGGCATAAGACGTCACCCTCGTTCTGCCGACGGCCTCGTCAAAGAGGGCGGAGGAGCGGGCAGAGGTTCAGGGCAACCTCTTATCCATGTTGTGGAAAACTGCTGCCAAAGGCGGAAGAATCAGCAATAATCAACGGCATGAGGATGCAGAAGGCAATGAAAACCACTGCGTTAAAAACAGGTTACTCGAGTCCACAGGACCTGTGCCCTGTAATTGAAAAGGTTCATGATTATCTTCCCGTTGACAAAATTTCCCGGAGTAGTCCCGCACTCGGATACTCAGGAGAGGACTGCCAAGGGGGCAGCGACTGAGACAAAAGGACTGAATAACCATCCAAGTGATATCGTTCTACGAGAGGGGGCGTGAAATGTCAAAAACTTGAACGTGGTAAGGAAGCTATAAAACCTGAAAGGGAAACGCCAAGGCTCACTCTATATGTAGCAGGGGTCAGTGAAGTGAAATAATAAGAAGGCAAGGATTTCTGATCAAATGAGTGTAGGGTGATATCGGCAGCAGCAGAAAATGGTGTAACGGGGATTGCTGTTGTTGTAGTCTTCAATCTTGAGACTGGTTTGATGCAGCTCTCCATGCTACTCTATCCTGTACAAGACTCTTCACCACCCAGTACCTACCGCAAACTACATCCTTCTGAATCTGCTTAGTGTATTCATCTCTTGGTCTCCCTCTACGATTTTTACCCTCCACGCTGCCCTCCAATAATAAATTGGTGATCCCTTGATGCCTCAGAACATGTACTACCAACCGATCCCTTCTTCTAGTCAAGTTGTGGCACCAACTTCTCTTCTCCCCAATCCTATTCAATACTTTGTCATTAGTTATGTGATCTACCCATATAATCTTCAGCATTCTTCTGTAGCACCACATTTCAAAAGCTTCTATTCTCTCCTTGTCCAAACTATTTATCGTCCATGTTTCACTTCCATACATGGCTACACTCCATACAAATACTTTCAGAAATGACTTCCTGACACTTAAATCTATACTCTATTTTAACAAATTTCTCTTCTTCAGAAACGCTTTCCTTGCCATTGCCAGTCTACATTTTATATCCTCTCTACTTCGACCATCATCAGTTATTTTGCTCCCCAAATAGCAAAACTCCTTTACTACTTTAAGTGTCTCATTTCCTAATCTAATTCCCTCAGAATCACACGACTTAATTTGACTACATTCCATTTTCCTCGTTTTGCTTTTGTTGCTCTTCATCTTATATCCTCCTTTCAAGACACTATCCATTCCGTTCAACTACTCTTCCACGTCCTTTGCTGTCTATGATACAATTACAATGTCATCGGCGAACCTCAAAGTTTTTATTTCTTCTCCTTGGATTTTGATACCTATTCCGAATTTTTCTTTTGTTTCCTTCACTGCTTGCTCAATATACAGATTGAATAACATCGGGGATAGGCTACAGCCCTGTCTCACTCCCTTTCTAACCACCGCGTCCCTTTCATGCCCCTCGATTCTTATAACCGCCGTCTGGTTTCTGTACAAATTGTAAACAGCCTTTCGCTCCCTGCCGCCTTCAGAATTTGAAAGAGAGTATTCCAGGCAACATTGTCAAAATCTTTCTCTAAGTCTACAAACGCTAGAAACGTAGATTTGCCCTTCCTTAATCTAGCTTCTAAGATGAGTCGTAGGGTCAGTATTGCTTCACGTATTCCAACATTTCTACGGAATCCAAACTGATCTTCCCCGAGGTCAGATTCTACTAGTTTTTCCATTCTTCTGTAAAGAATTCGCGTTAGTATTTTGCAGCTGTGACTTATTAAACTGATAGTTCGGTAATTTTCACATCTGTCAACACCTGCTTTCTTTGGGATTGGAATTATTATATTCTTCTTGAAGTCTGAGGGTATTTCGCCTGTTACATACATCTTGCTCACCAGATGGTAGAGTTTAGTCAGAACTGGCTCTCCCAAGGCCGTCAGTAGTCCAATGGAATGTTGTCTACTCCGGGGGCCTTGTTCGACTCAGGTCTTTCAGCGCTCTGTCAAACTCTTCACGGAGTATCGTATCTCCCATTTCATCTACATCTACATCCTCTTCCATTTCCATCATATTGTCCTCAAGTACATCGCCCTTGTATAGCCCTTCTATATACTCCTTCCACCTTTCTGCTTTCCCTTCTTTGCTTAGAATTGGGTTTCCATCTGAGCTCTTGATGTTCATGCAAGTGGTTCTGTTATCCCCAAAGGTCTCTTTAATTTTCCTGTAGGCAGTATGTATCTTACCCCTAGTGAGATAAGCGTTTACATCGTTACGTTTGTCCTCTAGCCATCCCTGCTTAGCCATTTTGCACTTCCTGTCGATCTCATTTTGGAGACGTTTGTATTCCTTTTTGCCTGCTTCAGTTACTGCGTTTTTACATTTTCTCGTTTCATCAATTAAATTCAATATATCTTCTGTTACCCAAGGATTTCTACTAGCCCTCGTCTTTTTACCTACTTGATCCTCTGCTGCCTTCACTACTTCATCCTCAAAGCTACCCATTCTACTTCTACTGTATTTCTTTCCCCCATTCCTGTCAATTGTTCCCTTATGCTCTCCCTGAAACTCTGTACAACCTCTGGTTTAATCAGTTTATCCAGGTCCCATCTCCTTAAATCCCACCTTTTTGCAGTTTCTTTAGTTCTAATCTACAGGTCATAACCAATAGATTGTGGCCAGAGTCCACATCTGCCCCTGGAAATGTCTTACAATTTAAAACCTGGTTCCTAAATCTCTGTCTTACCATTAGATAACCTATCAGAAATCTGTCAGTATCTCCAGGCTTCTTCCATGTATACAACCTTCTTTTATGATTCTTGAACCAAATGTTAGCTATGATTAAGTTGTGCTCTGTGCAAAATTCTACGAGGCGGCTTCCACCTTGATTTCTTAGCCCCAATCCATATTCAGCTACTACGTTTCCTTCTCTCCCTTTTCCTACTTCAGTATCTGAATAATTTCTTTTGTTTCATCATACATTTCTTCATTTTCTTCGTCATCTGCAGAGCTAGTTGCTTATAAACTTGTACTACTGTAGTAGGCGTGGGCTTCGTATCTATCTTGGCCACAATAATGCGTTCACTATGCTGTTTGAAGTAGCTTATCCGCATTCCTATTTTCCTATTCATTATTAAACCTACTCCTGCATTACCCCTATTTGATTTTGTGTTTATAACCCTGTAGTCACCTGACCAGAAGTCTTGTTCCTCCTGCCATCGAACTTCACTAATTCCCACTATATCTAACTTTAACCTATCCATTTGCCTTTTTAAATTTTCTAACCTACCTGCCCGATTAAGAGATCTGACATTCCACGCTCCGATCCGTAGAACGCTAGTTTTCTTTCTCCTGATAATGACATCCTCTTGAGAAGTCCCCACCCGGAGATCCGAATGGGGGACTATTTTACCTCCTGAATATTTTAGGCAAGAGGACGCCATCATCATTTAACCATACAGTAAAGCTGCATGCCCTCGGGAAATATTACGGCCGTAGTTTCCCCTTGCTTTCAGCCGTTTGCAGTACCAGCACAGTAAGGCCGTTTTGGTTAGTGTTACAAGGCCAGATCAGTCAATCATCCAGACTATTGCCCTTGCAACTACTGAAAAGGCTGCTGCACCTCTTCAGGAACCACACGTTTGATTGGCCTCTCAACAGATACCCCTCCGTTGTGGTTGCACCTACGGTACGGCTATCTGTATCGCTGAGGCACGCAAGCCTCCCCACAAACGGCAAGGTCCATGGTTCATGGGGGGTGGGGGGTGGGGGGGTAGGATTCGTTATAAACAGGAAGGTAGTGCAGAGAGTGAGTTATTGTAAACTAATCAGTCATCGGGTTGTTCCCGTCAGAACCGACGGCAAACGAACACCGAAAAAGATAGCTGTCATCGAGAGCTTATCGTGAAGAGATACAGAATGTATATGAGGATCTGAACACGTAATTCAGTTCCCAAAGAGAAATGAAAATGTAATTGTCGTGAAGAAGTCGGTCATGGTTGTAGGGGAAGGAATAGAAGAATAGGGTTGCAGAAAAATATGGGCTTGCCACTGGGAATGAGAGAGGAGAAAGATTAATTGAGTTCTGTATAAATTTCAGCTAGTGATAGCGAATTGTTCAAGAATCATAAGAGCAAGAGGTATACTGGGAAAAGGCTGGGAGATACGGGAAGATTTCAATTAGATTACATCAGGGTCGTACAGATTTTCCTAGATTAGATAATGGATTGTAAGGCGTATCAAGGATCTGATATAGACTCAGATCACTAAATAGTAGTGATGAGTAGTAGGCTAAGGTTTCACAGATTTGTATGGAAGAATCAATACGCAAAGAAGTGGGATACGGAAGTACTCATGACTGAGGGGATACACTTCTTGTTCACGAAAGGATGTAGGAATTGCTGAAGTAACGAAAACGTAGCGGGCAATTCAGTTGAAGACGTATGAACATCTCTAAAATGGCAATCACGGGAGTTGAAAAGAAAGACATAGATACAAAGAAGTTAATTACGAAGAAACCATGGGTAAGAGAAGATATACTTTACTTAATCGATGGAAAAAGGAAGTACAAAAATGTTCAGTGAAATTCAGAAATACAGAAGTAGAACCCGCTGAGGAATGAAGTAGAACGGAAGAGCAGGAAGCTAAAACGAAACGAATACATAAAATAAAGATGTTGTCGAAAGGATTGACTCACCACAGAGAAAAGTTAAAACAACCTTCGGTGAATATAAACGTAGGCTTCCGCGGCAATCGTCACATTAAATATAATTTTTCTGGATTTGTGACCGCATTGTACGAGGCCTGTTCAGAAAGTAAGCTCCGATTGATTGCCAAATTGAAACGACAGTGAACATCAGAAATGTTTTACTTGTAACAATTAGCTACACCTTTCAGCTACTTCTCTACGTAGTCGCCGTTCTGACTTAGACTTTTGTCATAGCGTTGTACCAACTTTTCAATAGCCTCATCATAGAAGGCAGCCGCCAGTGCTTTCCGCCAATTCTCCACGCTGGCCTACACCTCGTTGTCTGTGTCAAAATGTTGTCTTCAAAGACAGCGGTTCATGTGACCAGAGATGAAACTCAGGGGGAGACAATTGCGGACTGTATTGTGGGTAATCTCACATTTCCATTTGAAAACGATGCAGGAGCATCTTCATTGCCTCTGCAGAATGCGGCTGAGAATTGTCTTGAAGAAGAAACAGCACGACAGTTATGTAATGTTAGCTGCATAGCTTCAGGCGAAATTTCTCACCAGGCCCTCGTACTTGGCGGCAGACACTATTTTCTAGACATCTTTACGCACTCACTGCGAGCTCAGAAATGAGAAGAGCGACGTGATGCTAACTGGGGTTATACTAGAGACACTACCCAACACATCTGTGCAAAGCTTTATCGGATTTTCATAGTCGTTTCCATTTCGCGACCGATCGGAGCTTACTTTCTGAACGCCCCTCGTATATATACCGACGTTTCGGTTCCTATGCATGGTACCTTCTTCAGGGTGTTTTTCTTTACAGCTGAATGAGAAAACTTTGTTTCTCATATACATAGACATAGCTGTTATCTAATTCTGACAGGCTGTTAAGGATGAAGGGGAAGGAGGTTAGAAGTCTTTATGCCGTCTATATTATTTCCTTTTCATTAATGGAAACCCGACGTTTTGATTGGTGTTTGCAATGCTGCTTGTGATTGGTGGAAATCGGCGAATAGAAAACCAGGTGGCAGCTGTGACGTGGCGTTGTTTCCCTGCTTTCTAGCGCGGGCTGAGGCGCGCCAATGCTCTATGTACCTGCGGCAGCTGCGGTCTCTCGTGCGCCTGTGTGTGTTGCTTCACGTGAGCTATCATCCCGTAGCGCTGTTGTTGCTGGCAGCCAAGACGACGTACGTAGGTACCCGTCTTCTCTATTCATGTTGGCCGGTCTCTTGGCTATTTCTGTTGCCTCTCTAATCTTCCTCCCGAAAGTAAGAGGCTGTTTCGCCAGTACGTGTGCTTCACCAAAAATCAATCTCTTTGCCGCACTCATTCTGTGTTCTGCCACCGCTGGCTTGGTGTGCTGTCTTAGTCAGATATATCTTTCCTGTTCAGATATCTGTGTGCTGATTGGTCGCCCGGTCTCGCCTCCATACACTAATCCACATTCGCACCTGATTTCGTAGACTCCAGTAGCATATAATTTGTCAACTGTATCTCTCGTTGTGCGAGGAACAACTTTTATTCAGCTGCTGCTTCGGAAAATCTGCTTGATTTCTGCTCGGCGGAGAATTTTGCCGATCCGTTCGGTGACACCTTGAACATATGGTAACAGAGCGATATTTTGTGCTTCCTTTTGATCTCCTCTATTCGCTTCGTTCTTTTTCGCCATAGTTGTATCCATCGCCATAGTTTTATCTCTTACTTTCATTCCCTAACCATTGGCACAAAAGATGGACTTGAGGTTTTGTATTTCACCCTTTAGATATTCCTCATTGCTGATCCTGTGAGCCCTCTTGGTTAAAGTGTGCAGGGGGATTTCTTCTGAGTAGGGTCATGATGGGAGGAGGCATGCAGGTTCATGTCAGACGAATGTCAAAGATGAGGTGGACTGATAAGGTGAGTAATGAGGAGATTCTAGGCAGAATCAGAGTACAAAGGAATATTTGAAAACACTGACTGAATGAAGGGACAGTATGAAAAAAGTTTGTGTTAAGACATCAGAGACTAACTTCCATAGTACTAAAGAGAGTTGTAGAGGAAGAGAACGATTGGAATACATTGGAGGACATAAGTTGCAAGTGCTATTCCATGATGAAGAGGTTGGCACAGGTGGGTAATTCATGGCGGTCCGCATCAAACCAGTCAGAAGAATGATGAAACAAAAACAGAATATAAAAGAATGGATTGGATTGTTTGGGGGAAGAGACCAAACAGCGAGGTCATCGGTGTCATAGGATTAGGGAAGGAGGGGGAAGGAAGTCGGCCGTGCCCTTTCAAAGGAACCATCCCGGCATTTGCCTGGAATGATTTAGGGAAATCACGGAAAACCTAAATCAGGACGTCCGGACGCGGGATTGAACCGTCGTCCTCCCGAATGCGACTCCAGTGTGCAAACCACTGCGTCACCTCGCTCGGTGTCAGAAAATAACGAAAATGCCCTGTATGACAGGAAGCGCAGTGCCGCACGCCCCATCAAAATCACGACGCACAGTTGTATCTGAATCGAACACCTTGAAAAGGAGGAGGTTTAATACTTTTCTAGCTGTAGTACCGCTGTCTTGATACAACGCCCATTGGATTACGAAAGAGCGATTCATCCGACTCTGTAACACGACTGTCGATGATACCTAAAATTGTATAGTCCAACTTGTTTGTCAGTTTGTACTTAAAATGACTTTCGTATCACAAAGCACTTTGTTGTAATATCTGTGCAAATGTATTTTCAAAAGTAATATGCTGTAAATGAATGCAAATGTTAAAAAGTTACTTGTAGTCCTGGTTCAAGCATGGGGGCGTGCAGGCCCCTAATCACGTAAAACACGAAGGGTAACCCATCTTTAACGAAACTGGCTTGGCGGCAATAGAAAAGATGGATCTGGCGGCCAAACTGCAACTCTCCTTTGTGCAAGAATCAGTTAGTGGGCAGCAGGCAAAATATTCGCAACTTGTGAACTGAACGGGGCAAGGAGAAACGGAAGAACATGGAATAAGCCTCGGACGTGGACGTAATAGGCTTATTATTCGTGGCATACCTTGGTTAGCTATGTGCTACGAAATTCCGAACTTGTTATGCAGCAAGAGACATGGATACTTCTGCCACCATTGTGAATGGCACAGGAGATCAAAAAATGGTTCAAATGTCTCTGAGCACTATGGGACTTAACTTCTGAGGTCATCAGTCCCATAGACTTAGAACTACTTAAACCTAACTAACCTAAGGACATCACACACATCCATGCCCGAGGCGGGATTCGAACCTGTCACCGTAGCAGTCACGCGGTTCCGGACTGAATCGCCTAGAAACGCTCGGTCACAACGGCCGGCCAACAACTTAATGGCCGCCTTCTCAAATGTGCCTACCTTCACCATCCTCGGAGCAACCGTCGCTACAGGGTACGAAATTCAAATATGCAAGTTGTTCTGCGCTCTCATGTAGGTTCCGTATATCGCACTATCTGGCTGGAATAACAGTCTCCCTATGAGAGTGAACAAAGCGTCACATTTCAGGTTAGCGGGATTCCAGTACAAGGCCAATTTGCCAGAGGTATTACAATATGTTACGGAATGCCAGTTTACTATACAGAGACTGAACATTATTTCCGTAGCAGCGCGGTTCCGGGCTAAAGCGCCTAGAACCGTTTGGCCACAACGGCCGACTCACTGGAGATCGACACTGCCACAACCTCCATGTCAAATTAGCACATGTGTACTGTAAAATTTCATGGACCAGTTATGTGGGCTCTTTACCAATAACAACTTTGTGTTAATTTTTGTTTTTCCCCCATACTTTATCCTTAGTCGTTAACCTAGACAGGGTCCTACCCCAAGTGCTGCGATATTTCCGAGTATCCTTCTGTACTAAGCTGAAATGCCATTACAGTGAACTTTCACTGCAGTTAATAAACTTTGTGGAATAGTAAATTTCAGAATTATTCAGTAAGCATAAGTGTAGCCCGCCCACCGCGTGGTGTGTCCGAGCGGTTCTAGGCGCTACAGTCTGGAACCGCGCAACCGCAACGGTCGCAGGTTCGAATCCTGCCTCGGGCATGGATGTGTGTGATGTCCTTAGGTTAGTTAGGTTTAAGTAGTTCTAAGTTCTAGGGGACTGATGACCTCAGAAGTTGAGTCCCATAGTGCTCAGAGCCATTTGAACCATTTTTTAAATGACAACTCTCCCGCGAATCTCAACTTATGAAGTTTTCAAGAGCCAGTATTAAGTTAAGAATGTAGAAATATATGAATACTACAACCGCCTACGTACTACTCCCATAGTGATGGCGAAGACAGAAGCATTTAAGCACTCTTCATTCTTGCGCTCATACGTGGACGGGACAAGAAAAGACCGTAATATGTGGAGTAATGGGAACAAAGCTCATCATGTTTGGTTTTCCTTGCTGCTTTGGAAAAATAAATGAATGTATGAACTTAGGTGTAGAAGCAAATGCACATTTGAGTGGAGGGAAACTGAAAAATCAGACAGGTACCATACCATCCTTATTGCACACAAGAATGGTGGGGCTAGTGGGGAGACGCCATACTTTACTAGTACGTAAAGTTCCATACCTTCTTCAAAGGCGTACTGTTAAGGCGAGAATGTTCGGGACTAGGTATAGCAACAATTGCGACTTGGTTAGAACCTGTTAGTAGACAGAAATATCCGTACAATGTTACATCGGGCTGCTCGGCGTGGTTTTTAGGATACTGCAAACAGAGTAATCCAATTTCACATGAACGAAGAAACGTTAGGGAAATAGTATCATACTATTCAGAAGTAAAATTTTATATTGGCGCAAGTTGTCAGTTGAGGTTCGGGCGGTTGGTTGTAAAGGGCTCACAACACTACCGGATGCTATTAAATTAGCAGTACACCGATGATGCAACTCCTCTGGAACGATACCTATTTTGGAACGTGACTGTTTGTCATGAATAAGATATCTATTTTTCGTTCCTGGAAAGGTTACTATTGAAAGGAAACAGTAGCAACACAACTGTGAATTGTATCAATATTCTGTAAGTTATAAGGTAGCCTGTTCATTACGTAGAAGGGAAAAGGCAGCCAGGATAATTAGGACATGTATTAGCAGTGTTCATAAAGCAAGTTAACCCTTAAGACGTACTTTTCATGATATTGAAATTCTGTTTTGCTGGTAACATACAAGGCAAGAGCACGATTTAGCAAACAAGGTAACATCAGTTTGGCACGAGCAACGCAGGAGGAATATTAATCGTTTTGAAACAACTAGCTCTCAATAACATTTACTATCTGTATATTAAAGTTGCAAACTAATGACATTTATAGGTAAACGATTTACTGATACTGGAGCATTACCTGCAGACCTACTTTCTCTGCGCTTTTTTTAGAGTTTCTATCTGTTTTATAGCCATCTCATAAGAATGTGCTGTTATTGTGGGATCGTCCGCAAAGGCCAAGTAAGGGATTCGTAGGTTATTTTGTTTGGATCCTAATAAAATTGATTTCCAGCAATTTTGTGTGTGTGTGTGTGTGTGTGTGTGTGTGTGTGTGTGTGTGTGTGTTGTCTATTCTTTCACTTCGAACCGGTACAAAGAGCTACGTTATTGTTAAGATGTGTACGCTGTGTATGTCCATAACGCAAGAACTATACATTTCCGACCATTGTTTCCCTACCTCAACATAATCGGTTGTGGACCCGCTACTATCTGTTTCAATTTGACAGAAAGATTTGAGACATCCTCTGGAAATGGTGCTGTCCGTGAAAAGTATAGTTTTGTATGCCACATTGACGTCATTTCACAAAGCAGACCATGTTTTCCGTAAGGTCTGAGACATCTTGTATAACACTACGGCACAGCTTTTGACAGGACAAGCTCCATCGTCTGAGTCAGTTGAAAATTTTAAAGAGTAATGTTTTGTCAGTTTCGTGAATTTTGTCTTCAGATATTGGTCCTGTTGTGAAGCCGATGTTCCTGTACTAACCCGCTACCAACATATCTTCCACATGAAATGTACTTTTTGGCATATTTAATGACGCGGAGACGGTGGTAAGCGTGTCTACCATCAGGGTCTCTAACAGTGCTATTCTGCAGAACTGACACGGTAAGCAATTTTTGTTGCATTAAGGAACAGGCTCCACATATAAAATGCACTCTGTTTTCATCAGAAGTCCAAACACGACTGATATGTTAAGGGTCTACGGGGTTGTTACTCGTTGTATTTCAATCAGACATCTGAATGAAACACCGAATATTTATATCTACTGAAAATCGCAGATCCAGTTTGTAGGGAAACCTTGTCAGCCATTTTTTAATCCTTGCCTATCTACCTTCTTTCCATTTTCCTCCTAACTATGTGGCAACAGTAATGCCCTTCACCGGTCCGTACAGACCCTTTGAAAATATCTTCTAAGCTAACTTAACTTTGTTATCAGCAGGTAGTTCCATTTCAAAACAAATACGTAATCTGTTTTGGCACTTGATAAGAAGATACATTAAAAACAACTGCTAAATACATCTTATCGCTAAAACTATTAGACGCTGAGCGAAGTGTTACTTTTTTATAGCGGCGATATACGTGTAATCTATAGGTTGTGTATGACCTTCATCTCCGCAGTTTCTGTTTTGCGTTCCGCTTGGGATTGACCACAAAGCAGCACAGTCTGATAATGGATCAGCGTATAGAACGCTGTAAGGGTAATAAAACCCAAATTTAAGTGAAGTAAGATGGCACGTTACTACTTTTAAAATGTTTGCTTACTTTCACTGCGAATAAAATCTGACTTTAGAGAAACGTAAATAAATATTATTAGGTGGCGGAGTGTATGAACTGGAATAAAACAGAGAGAGGAATCGCAAATTTTCTGAAAATCGTAAGTAATGGTATGTGATGGATCTAATGGTAACTGTGGTAGCTTATTCGCAATTATGTTAGTAAATTAAATTTTCCAGTGCCCTGATGCGTACACATAGCTTCACAAAATGAGCTGTGGATGTGTCGTTTGTTTGGGAATCGAATTAGTCTCTTCTGGTCCAGTAAGAACAGCGACCTATCTGACTGGTCATTTTAGCCCTCTTTTTGGGGATATATTGGACACCGAAGTACAGCTGTTCCTTCGAACTACATCAATTTTCTGCATGATGAAGTAATCTGATTACCTTGCTATCGCTTTGGGCTATTTATTACTCTGGTGGCTTCCTCTCCCTTTCTAGAAGGTAACGACACTTTGTGACCGTAATTTACATGCAGATAATACAGTATAACATTCCTACAACGGATACCAATTTAATCTCTTCCAAATTATTTTACATGACCATAAGAAGACTACATTAGGCACGGTCAATACCCAACGTTATTTAATGAAACATGAGGCACAGCGATATGAAATGTACATCCTTTACACTGATGTAATCTCGAAAAATAAAGTTATGTAAGAGAAAAGTTTCCTTCTTTGATCTGTTTTCTTGGTATAGACGTTCAATACTAAAATAAAATTTTTTTGGGGTCATCTTTTATTACCGAACGTTCTAAGATAATTTCTTTTCATATAGAAATCAGCGAGAACGAACTCAGAATTCTACTTTTTTACGTACGTCACTCAGGAGATTTTCAATTTCAGGTGAGCTAATCTAGTACCTTGAAAATCACTTATTTTCGTATTCAAAGGCAAGGCTATAAAGCCTGCAAGTTCAGCATTGTCTCCGCAACTATAGCTTAAAAATATCTTATCGAATCAAGTAGTACCTGTTACTATTTTCCCCGCGCTTCACATTTTCCAAGATTCCGGGTCCTGATATCCTAGACTTACCCATGACCTTAAATCCTACGTGACACTTATCTTTAACCATTGATATACTTCTCACAGTTATCATCCTTACCCATCCTGAGAAATTTACTTGATACATTTTCTATTTACAATAGAAACCTTAGGCTTATTCTAGTTTTCGCTTAAAAAAATGCTGAAATATTTCGGAATACCCTATTTTTCCGATCCTGATTCAAGCTCTCTCTCGCCACTTCCAACGACATAAGCAGCGAAGTAAGGGATGTAACTCACTAGTTGGAGTACAGTGCCGAGATACAATGGACTGGGTGCATGTTACAGGAGTTAATTGTTTGTTTAGCCGTAAGTGTGGGTTCTTTGATTGCTGCTGGAGAAGGCTCATCAATCTAGAACACATGATATATTAGTTCGCTTTATTACTTTACCTAACTTTGCCACGCTTCTTGGCCACATGGTAGTTGTTTAATATGCAACTGTCACTGAGCAGCAAGCTGTTGCTTGATACACTTATTAACAAACCTCTTGCAATGCAAAATGCAACATTTACGAACGTAATTATCATCAGAAAATTTAACAACTCGTTGTCCTACACTGTGATGTTGACTGCTTCAGATGGGGTCTTAAACTGGGGCAGAGGTCTTGAGTGCTCGACACTACACTGACCTTCAGTGCGAGGGCGCTATTGTGCTGTTCTGAGAGGGAGGTGTGGACTTTTCGAGCGCCTCTCATTGGTTGTTGGGAACTGCAGCGAGCTTTCGCTGAGATCTGTGGTATATACCTGAATTGCCGACTTTGGTATGGCATAATAAACCCTGGAAGATGCCACGTAAACCAAGAAAAGGTCAGTTTCAAGGATGTTGGGAATCCCAAGAGTGAAAAGTAAAGTGCGTGTTGCTACTTAGTGTTGCTACCCAGATGATTTTTCGGCGCTGTGCCTTCCATCAATCAATCCACTCCATTGGGTAATGTGCATGTATAGACCTTGGAACCGGTTGATATCAGCTGTTCGTCCATCTACATTTTCACCTTCATCTTCAGTGATCTTCTGACACCAGTTATAATTGGTAACTGTCGGTAACAATTACGAGGAGATGAATATTGTGGCGTTTCCCAGTGCGTAAGGCCCCGGCTGCTGACCACGAACACCGCTGCTGCTCCATCAGTGGATTCTCAGATTCCCCTGTCAGAGAAGGTATTGTCGCTGGCGGCTGCTGTGATAATGTATGGATGCATCACACTCCAGCGACCCCAACATAAAGATCTTCTGTTGACACCTGGGCGATAGCTGCGATAGCCGGACCCTGACATTACTCACGGGGTGGGAAAAAAGTGCTCCCCCTCTCCCTAGTGACGAGATGCTTAGACAGCAAGCACTGCCGCACTGGGCAGAGTGGGCTCCATGTTACATAACTGCCCAGCTGTTTTAGTTTCGGTTGGTTGGTTCACATGAGTTTAAATACTACTGCCCCATCTGAGTTTGCGGTAGTGGTGACGTTTGTGTCACGCTGAAGTATCTGGAATAGAGACAATGATATTCCGTCGTAACTGGCCTGGCCTGGCCTGGCCTGGCCTGGTCTTGTCAACCGAGCGAGTTGGCGCAGTGGTTAGCACACTGGACTCGCATTCGGGAGGACGACGGTTCAATCCCGCGTCAGCCCATCCTGATTTAGGTTTTCCGTGATTTCCCTAAATCGCTCCAGGCAAATGCCGGGATGGTTCCTTTCAAAAGCCACGGCCGACTTCCTTCCCCGTCCTTCCCTAATCCGATGAGACCGATGACCTCGCTGTCTGGTCTCCTTCCCCAAAACAACCAACCAACCAACCTGGTCTTGTCACACGGAAGGCTGCAATGCGGAGAAGCGGTGCTCCGTTCAGCACCTTGTTTCCTGAGCGGGGTTGGCTGACATCACGATAATGGCGCTCCGTATCTGGGCCTGAGAACCGTTATAACGTTTTCCCGTTAGAAAACGTACACCCAAGATATTTGAAAGCCAAGGCGTCATGCTAATGTGCTAGCCGGGGAAGGAGAGGAATCCATTATTAATACAATAGGACTTTCAGATTCGTCCCCATGTGTGGTAGGTCATTTCTATGCGGCATCCTCGCCATTTTCGTGGTTGTCGTTTCGTTTTCCTGTAATAAATTGGAACAAAATATGAGTGTCGTGTCAGTTGACGGCAGTAAGAATTACTTTTTTAACTGATGCTAGCTGACAAACCCATATTTTCTCGGGTATTCATTTTGCCAATTTTCAATCAGAAACGAAACCAAAATATTATCTGTGTTTGCACTGAAGTAGCGAAAAAATTTCATTTCCATTATACGTGAAAAAGCTTTGAAATTTGAAGCAGTGGTACAAAACAATATGCATGCGGTACAAACGTATACGTACAGTATTCAAGTTAAAAAAAAAGAATGACTCCGGACAGTTTGTGTATTGTGGACGCAGCTGCTTCGCGTGTCCGTTTGATATGATACAGCAGACTTGTGTAGGACTCCTCATCCCGATGGCGGATCAGTGTTCTGTGCCATTGTTATCTTGTACTTTGGCAGAATGTCAGTGGCGGAAGAGACGGATCCATAGCATCTGTACTCCCGAGGAGCGGTTACAAAAGGTGTCTGACTCCATGCTAGGGGTGGCGTAATTTAAACAGTGGAAGTCAAACGTGGACCCACCACTGGTGTTTCCCCAAGACAATCTCATGGCTTTGCTCAATCTTAAGTTAGATTCCCGAGTAAGTGTCACACTAGGGTTTCCTGGGAAAGGGTTCATTGTGGGAGTGGGGATGGGTACAGGGTTGAGACGTGCCTCGGAATGTACACATAACTATAAATCACTCTTGTGAATAGCTAAAAGGGTACCAACCTTGAATGTACGAAGTCTCTTGCAAACAGGAAATCTCGCTATCGTGAAGAGAGAAGTGGATCCCTACATGTAAGGAGTTGCAACGAGACACACTGAAAAAATTTAGCCACTTCGTGACTCAGGCGAGGAATACGATTTTGACAACGTCTCTACGGCAACGCCCCTTCGTTGCCCTATAGGGGGCTAATGTTTTCGTCTACAGACTATTGCACTTTGCACTACACAGTTGTCAAAAGCGCTGCCACTTCTCAGGTATTTTCTTGATGTGATTGGACTGTACGAATGTTTTGACAGTGAAGAACACATGTATTAAAACGTCATGCATGATGCAGCAGTTTTTCGGACATCTCAGTGTTCAAGATGTCATCTCCTAATCCATGCGTCCTGCGGTGATATAAATTTGCAGGCACACAAGGTCTGCAAAATAAGTTGAGAACAGAAGTATTGGAAGAAAGTAGTAAATTTAAAAGGCATATATAATTCGGTGGTTGTTCACTCATCTCAGTGTTCGTGAACTATGTATGGTACCATGATACACTTTTATAGGTGGATTTAGCATCATGTGTGGGTAGATCCTGCGATTTTTTTTTTTGCGAATAAAGTTACTACCACAGAAATAATGCATTTAAACGACATGCATGACGCGGTTGTTTTTCGCGGATCTGATGGTCTATGATATAATATTTCCTTAACCGTATTACGTAGATGTTTCTTTCCTCGACAGATTGTTATCCAACATTAGGGATACGTGTACCATATTTGGTTGAAATCGCTACTGTGGTTTAGGATGAGAATGTATGGACACCAGTTAACAGTTTTCCCAGACTGAATTCGCCAATCAAGTACCTGATGCCCTTAGGGCTGTCACTATAGGAAATTTGAAGAGTTACTCGTCCGCAAACATGCCATTTTTGGAATCAGGATCGAACGGGCAGTCATGTCAGGACAGTTGAGTTTGAAGAATGCGCCATTAGTCCGCAGGTCATCGAGGTGCAGTTTTCGCGTTGATGTAATGGGAATGACTGAAAACTTTCGGGAGCATGCAAGTATTTTTTCAGTCTCTGTAGATGCAGAGTTGTAAGACCAGCTTAGAATTTCTGAATAGAGCTATGTACGTTTCTCTCTGCTATAGGAAAGAACTTTCGAAGAGGACTTCAGTGACATGACGTAGGTGACGATCGACATAATATCAACAAGATAAAAGCGCTGTAAATCATTGTCCAACCGTCAGGGATGCTGGTAATCTCCTGTCTATTGTACCAAAAGGAAGCAGAAACACAACTGAGATACGATTCATGTGTTTTTTACCTGTACGCTTCAAAGCCATCAGTCGGCGATCTGCTGGTGGAGTCAACAGTTTTGCAGTGTACACAACATATGAAAGACTGGGTATCGGTTTCGTTGTCAGCAGTGTTAAAATAGAGTGCGTTTGTATGCTGAAACGTATCTTGATCATGTCAGTGGCTCACGATCTGTCTTTGCAAACACCTTAAAAATATAAAGAAGCTGTAAATTTGATGACAAAAATACGTTAACGGTAAAGAACAGCAACAAATGAAAGAATTAAGTCTAGCATTTGACATTGATAACAATAACAAACGTATCGCTACGAGACAACTTGAGTTCGATAGCGTTTTGGCAGGAAGATACTACTTCCGTCAGGCCATAACATCGGTTTCTTTGCCTGTCACTAAGATGGCACATATGAAATGCAACTCATGAAATATTAGTTTACTTTATTACATTAATGAATAATAGATTTACTTAACTTTGACACACTTCTTGGGCACAAGAGTACTAGATAGTTTCCAACTGTCATCGACTAACAAAAATCACTTGATGTGCTAAATAACCAACTGTTCTCTTGACGTACAGTGTTCAACCTTTACTAATGCACAACTCAGGAGCAATTTTAACAACCGTCATCCCTACACTGCGATGTTGACTCCTTCAGATGAGGTCACGAACTGGGCTGAGCTCCTGCATGCTCCACCGTATATTGACCTCAGCGTGAAGGTGCTGATGGTGCGGAGAGAGATGCGTCGTCTTTTGTAGTGCCTCCCGTACGCCGTTACAGATTGCAGCGAGCCCTCGCTACTGTGTGTGACATCGATTCATGTAGCCGACGCTGGTGTGTCACTACGATCTCTAGTCGTCACCAGTCAGTGGGATCATCCACAGGAGTGTTGTGCGAATTCAGCATTCCAGGGTATTTCGTTCTTCCCACATTTGGCTTCATCAGTGGCCTCGCGAGAATCACTTTCAAAATCTGTTGTAGTTCTCCAAGTGTTGCCTAAGGAAACCGCAAAGTGATGCCACGTTTCCATGTAGCATGTTATCTGCGAATAAGGCAAATGATAGGCAAAACCATCTTCACCAATTGCAGTACTGATCAGTTGGAAGTCCATGATAGCTGCAAGAGATAGATAAACAACGACTTTGGTCGGTCTGTGGGTGCTGCAAACTTCTCAAAAACTTCGTCATTGGTTCTCGTTTTATTGATGGGACTCTAAGTATCCACAAACATTTACTTCCCTAACACATACACTGCCGTAGCTGGGGGGAAGACGTCTCAATGGACAGAAAGCGGTCCATGCAGTACAGACGTGACGAATGACCAACCAATCAGTATAGATAGTTTCTTACCAGAAACCTTGGAGATACGAGGAACAGTCATTCGGAAAACACGAAATGACCTGCAAACTAGTGAGCTTAATACCTCTAGACTTCGACCTGAGAGGAAAACTACAACAGGAAGGCTACAAGGAAATAACAACGACATCCTAGAACATGAAATACTACATGTCTTAAGTCAGTGCCGTTATCATATGACATTTAACTTGCTATGTTCTTTGTCTGGAATGGGTTTGCAGCATATTCCAATATTCAACGTTTTGAAACCTTGATATGGCAGTTACGAACGCACGGACCAAACGTGACTTACGTGGTTGCTCCCATTTGGTGTGATAGAGCAGACTTGTGTGGGACTTCTCATCCCGATGGCGGGTCAGTGGTCTGTGACATTGCTATCTTGTACTTTGGCAGAATGTCAGTGGAGGAAGAGGAGGACCCATAACGTCTGTACTCCAGAGAAGCGGCTGCAAAAGATGTCTGACTCTATGCTTGGGGTAGCGTAATTTACACAGTGGAAGGCAAACGTGAAACCATTACTGGCGTTTCCAAGACAACCTCATGGCTTTGCTCAATCTTAAATTACATTCTGGAGTAAGTGCCACTGCCGTGCCTGGGAAAGGGTTCAGAGTGGGGGTGGGGATGGGCAGAGGGTTGAGACGAGCCTCGGAATGTACACATAACTATAAACCACTCTTGTGAATAGCTAAAAGAGCACCAACCTTGAATGTACGAAGTCTCTTGCAGACAGGAAATCTAGCTGTCGTGAAGAGAGAAGTGTATCCCTGCATGTAAGTGGACGCAACGAGACACACCGAAAAAATTTAGCCACTTTGAGACTCAGGCGAGGAATACCATTCTTCGAGATGTGTGGATGTGAGTAAGAATGGCGTCATTAAAATGATTCCTAAGAGCAACAGTAATGCTGTTGTAGGTTATGAACCCGCTTGTGGTAGGATAACATCTATTAAAATGAAAGCTTCTCCCTGCAGTGCGACGAACATCGTTCAGGTTTATGATCTCACTGCAGTTTCATTGGACATAGATATAGATGAATATATGAGATACTAGAACATACCATCTGAAACATATCGGAAAATGGGGCATGAGTGATCTACGATGATTTTAATGCGAAAATAGATGAGACTGTACATGAAGGATACGTGACTCCTGTGGTTGGACTATACGGCTTGACTATTAGAAATGAACGTGTGGGACTGTTGCTCGTATTTTGTGTAAATAATATTTTGTCTTCCTGTAATAACCCTTTGCAACAAAATCCTACACAAGGATATGTCTTGGGGATATGGATACAAATCAAATTGATTTCATTTTGGTGAGGAACCGTTGGTGTACTTCGGTCCTGGATTGTAAGACCTGTCCTGATGCAGACTGTGGCAGTGACCATACTATGCTGTCCATGAAATTTCGGCTGAGACTGAAACTGATCAAGTAGGCTAGAATAAGAAAGGTTCGTGTTACGGACAAAAATTGATTGTATCATGTGAAGCAAGTTATGGCATATGTTGAATGCGCTTGGGGTACCAAAACACCTAGTATCATTAGAATAACTTCTTTATAACAGTCACACTGCAAACATAGATGCGGATGCTGACTACTCCGTGTTTTCCGATGTGTCATATGGAATCAGACGAGGTTTTTGTTGTGGCGTAACCAGCTAGCTACGCCACACTGAAGTAGCCGAAAGGGCACGCGTCAACTCACGCTGTCTTGCGTGAGGTCTGAAACAGGATACTTATGAATGCTATAAAGAAAAGAACGGAGCTTAGGTTTACTTAACTTTAATTTCCTTGTGGTACATATCTCTTGATAATACAAGTGAGACTCTCTCCAGATATGGTTAATGGCGCCTTGCTAGGTCGTAGCCATGGACTTAGCTGACGGCTATTCTAACTGTCTCTCGGCAAATGAGAGAAAGGCTTCGTACGTGTAGTCGCTAGCAATGTCGTCCGTACAACTGGGGCGAGTGCTAGTACGTCTCTCGAGACCTGCCGTGTGGTGGCGCTCGGTCTGCGATCCTGACAGTGGCGACACGCGGGTCCGACATGTACTAATGGACCGCGGCCGATTTAAGCTACCACCTAGCAAGTGTGATGTCTAGCGGTGACACTACAGTTTTCACCTCGGCTCTACACAGACATGACGATAGTGACGTGACAGCGATATGCACACAAACAGGAGGCGGTATTGAGTACACAGGGTTAAAAAACACAATGCATTGACAGACCTGTCAGTTTTACTCGGGTGATTTACGTGATAAGCTTTCCCATGTGATTATGGCCGCACGACGGTAAGTGACAGACTTTGAAAGCGGATTGGTGCTTGGAGCTAGACGCATGGGAATTCTGTTTCGGAAATCCTTACGGAATTCAGTGTTGCGAGATCCACAGTGTCAAGTGTCTGCTGAGAATACCAAATTTCAGAAATTTGGCTCACCAGAGATAACGCAATGTCCAACGCCCTTCAAGAAACTGCTTCGAGCAGCGCCGTTTGCGTAGAGTTGTCAGTGCTAGTAGACAAAGAACTCCACGTAAAATAATTGCGGAAATCAATGTGGGCCGTACGTCGAACGTATCCGCTAGTACAGTTGGCAAAATTTGGCGTTAATTGGCTATGGCAGCAGACGATTAACGCGAGTGTCTTTGCTAACAGCACGGGACTGCCGGCAATGCCTTCCCTGTACTAGTTACGTTATCAGTTTTACCTTAGACGACTGTAAAATCGTGGCCTGGTCAAATGGCTCCTGAGTTGTGTTTGGAAGAACTGATGGTAGCGTTCGAATGTGGCGCAAACTCCACGATCCTATGGGCCCAAGTTGTCAACCAGGCGCTGTCCAAGATCTTGGTGGCTCCATAATGGTGCGGGCCTTGTTCTCTTGTAATTGACTGGATCCTCTTACCCAATTGAACCGATTATTGATTAGAAATGGTTACGTTCGGCTTCTTGGAGACAATCTACAACTATTCACTGACTTCATGTTCCCAACCAATGGTGGAATTTTTATGGGTGGCAATGAGCTATGCCACCGGGCCACAGTTGTTTGCAATTTATTTGAAGAACATTCGGGACAATTCGACCGAATGATTTGGTCACCCATATCACCCGACATTAATCCTATCGAACATGCAGGGGACAAAATGGAGAGTTCGTGCAAAAAATTCTGCACGAGTAACACTTTCGCATTTGCGGACGCCTATAGACGCAGCACTGTTCAGTATTTCTGCAGGGGACTTGCAACGTCATGTTGCCTCCATACCACTTCGCGTGGCTGCACAACGTCAAGAAAACCGACGTCCGACGTGATGTTAGGAGGCATGTTGTCACCTCAAGATGTAATACCTAGCACAGTGTATCATCAGAGACGCACTAGATGCCTCGAATGGTGGAACTGCCATTGGCAGTACGAAAATCAACAACGTACACATTGCAGAAAATACTATCCTCTTTACAGGATGTGAGGAAGGACTTGGTGATCTGTCTCCAGGATCAAGATACGGTTTTCTGCCTTCAGGTAAATAGGAAACAAGATGAATTAACGGTTATTAATCGCCAAGATTTAGATCAAGTTTAATTTACTACCTAGCTTAAAAGATCTGGAGGCTATGAGTAAATATGTACATTTGGGATCTTTGATCAGTGACACATGAAATTTTGGTAACTAAATAAAACAGCGTGTTGCCAGTGGTACAGCAGCTATGGTTAAACTTATTAAGATTTGACACAACCGAGCAACATCAAAATCAACGTAGATGCGCTTGGTGGAATGATTAGCGTTGCTTGTGTTCATGTACGGCTGCGAGGCCTTGACCGCGAAAGCCAGTGACAAAAGCCAAACTGGTGCCTTCGAGGTATCTTGGCGGAAGATATTACGTGTGCCATGGGCAGATAAAAGAACAAATGCTTCCATTGTAGAATAACTTAACATCACAAGACGTTTATCTCCGCGTGTCAGCTAAAGGATCATCAAGTACCTTAGGCTCATCTTGAGTAGAGAACTGATTAATTTAGAGAAGACTATCTTAAAAGACAGAATCCAAGGCAGAGGATCACAAAGAAAGGCGATGAAGATACTGGTCTTCCACCTCACACTACGTTAACAGGAGGTGAAGGCTGCTGTGGTTGAGACAATTACTTGCGTCTGGGAATCCGTGGTTGACGATTGACTCTCTCCCCCGCACATTTTCTCCCATTTGTGCGACGCACGTTGCTACACACAAGGTTTTGAAACAATAAACAACACTGGGGCAGACCAAGTATATAAAATCGGGTTGTTTTCTGGTGCTGATTTGAGAAATAACAAGAATGCCAGCCTAGTATTAATTGCATTTATGTTTTAAATCTTGCCCATAGCAACCTATAACTGCTTTTTGTTACTTTCAGAGCTGTTGCGTATCTAAAAATCACTACTTAGGCGGGAAGGGACCCAAGATGATGTATTACGACTAAAGATAAAACGTAGAAAATTACAGGGTGATTCAAAAAGAATACCACAAATTTAAAAATGTGTATTTAACGAAAGAAACATAATATAACCTTCTGTTATACATCATTACAAAGAGTATTTAAAAAGGTTTTTTTCACTCAAAAACAAGTTCAGAGACGTTCAATATGGCCCCCTCCAGACACTCGAGCAATATGAACCCGATACTCCAACTCGTTCCACACTCTCTGTAGCATATCAGGCGTAACAGTTTGGATAGCTGCTGTTATTTCTCGTTTCAAATCATCAATGGTGGCTGGGAGAGGTGGCCGAAACACCATATCCTTAACATACCCCCATAAGAAAAAATCGCAGGGGGTATGATCAGGGCTTCTTGGAGGCCAGTGATGAAGAGCTCTGTCACGGGCTCCCTGGCGGCTGATCCATCGCCTCGGGTAGTTGACGTTCAGGTTTATACCAACGTTTAATACACCACCTATCAGGAGGTTTAACACCATACTTCGTTCGAAGTGCACGCTGAACAACTGTCGTCGATTCACTTCTGCCGTACTCAATAACACAAAAAGCTTTCTGTTGAGCGGTCGCCATCTTAGCATCAACTGACGCTGACGCCTAGTCAACAGCGCCTCAAGCGAACAAATGTACAACTAAATGAAACTTTATAGCTCCCTTAATTCGCCGACAGATAGTGCTTAGCTCTGCCTTTTGTCGTTGCAGAGTTTTAAATTCCTAAATTTGTGGTATTCTTTTTGAATCACCCTGTAATACTGTGCCATAATTTCTGAGTTACCGATAGATACATCAAATTTGAACTCTAGATCTCTCCTACAAATGCGTCCGCTGCCTGCAAGCATTGAGCAAGAAGTGTGCTTCTGCCAGTGAAAAACGTTTCCTTTTTGCCGTTCCCGTATCAGAACAGTTCGTCGTTTGCACTTTTACTCTGCTACCAAGAGACAAGTGTCAAGGAGACCTTGTACCTACGGGAGTGACTACCCCTTTGTGAGTATATAAGCTACAAGAAATATGATTTAGGCTATTGTTCCTTAATTTCTAATGTAAACCTGTGTTCATTCTGCACATAGGCTCGTCACTCGTTTAAAGCCTTGGGGCGCTTTCTTTATTAGATTCAGGAGCTGTATCAGTATTATATAATACTGTACATACGAGTAACGTTTAAAAATTAAACATTTAACTCCCCACTAACTGTCCATTTAAGCAAGCTGCCTCAATGATCATTAATAAGGAGTGAATGTCCAAATCACCCTTGCAACAAATCCTTACCTTACAACGGCCAAAGCAACAACAACAAAATTCAACTACTCGGACACTGACAAGTACAGAAAATTCGTACATGGAAATCTTTCAAAAATCCCAACTTGGAGTAACACTTATATCTCCGTTCGGCCATCCAGATACTTGTTTTCCATCCATTGTTCGAAGCGCACCGGCGTCATGAGGAAATGGTAAAGTTCATTTAAACCAGTCCTGCTTTAGAATAACGTTTTCTGCGTTCACACAGAAAGCAACTCTTTAGCTGTTTCCTGTTCAGTTTCAGTTATTCCTACGAAGTAGCTCCATATGAGTGACTTAACACTAAAGTTAATTTTAACACCAACCTTTCTACCTATGTGGTAACACAGCTGTCTGAATCACGATGGATAAAGACCATACGAAATTACCATAACTTCGAAGTAACTAACTTTCATTAAGTGAAATAAAATGTACAGAATCTTCCCTTTGTCTACAGTGCATCGTTGCTACCTCTCCTAACAACATACACTATGTGATAAAAAGTATCCAGACACCTGGCTGATAATTACTTACAAGTTCGTGTCGCCCTCCATCGGTAATTCTGCGGGGTAACCGGGGTAGACGCGCGGTCTCGGGCGTCTTGCCTCAGTGCGGGCGTCTTCCCAAGTCGAAGATTCGAGTCCTCCCTCCGGCATGGGAGTGTGTGTCGTCCTTAGCGTAAGTTAGTTTAAGTTAGATTAAGTAGTGAGTAAGCTTAGGGACCGATGACCTCAGCAGTTTTGTCCCATAAGACCTTACCACTAATTTCCAAAAATTTCAATATAGTGTTCTCCCACCCTTAGCCATGATGACAGCTTCCACTATCGCAAGCATACCTTCAATCAGGTGCTGGAAGCTTTCTCGGGGAATGGCAAACCATTCCTCATGGAGAGCTGCACCGAGGAGAGGTATCGATGTCGGTCAGCGAGGCCTGTCACGAAGTCGGCGTTCCAAAACATGCCAGTGGTGTTCTATAGGCTACAGGTCAGGACTCTGTGCAGGCCAATCCATTACAGAGATGTTACTGTCGTGTAACCACTCTGCCACCGGCCGTGCATTATAAACAGGTACTCCATCGCGTCGAAAGATGCAATCGCCTTCCCCGAATTGCTCTTGAACAGTGGGAAGCCAGAAGGTGCTTAAAACATCAATGTAGGCCTGTGCTGTGATAGTGCCACGCAAAACAACAAGGTGTGCAAGCCCTCTCAATGAAAAAAACGACCACATCATAACACCACCGCCTCCGAATTTTACTGTTGGAACTACACACGCTGGCCGGCCGGAGTGGCCGAGCGGTTAAAGGCGCTACAGTCTGGAACCGCACGACCGCTACGGTCGCAGGTTCGAATCCTGCCTCGGGCATTGATGTGTGTGATGTCCTTAGGTTAGTTAGGTTTAAGTAGTTCTAAGTTCTAGGGGACTTATGACCACAGCGGTTGAGTCCCATAGTGCTCAAATCCATTTGAACCATTTTTGAACCACACACGCTGGCAAATGACGTTCACCAGGCATTCGCCATACCCACAACCTGCATCGGATCGCCACATTGTATACCTTGATTCGCCACTCCACACAACGTTTTTCCACTGTTCAATCGTCCAGTTTTTACGCTCCTTATACCAAGCGAGGCGCCGTTTGGCATTTACCGGCGTTATGCGTGGCTTATGAGCAACCGATCGACCATGAAATCCAAGTTTTCTCACCTCCCGCCTAACTGTCATAGTACTTGCAATGGATCCTGACGCAGTTTGGAATTCCGGTCTGATGTTCTGGATAGATGTCTGCCGATTGCACATTACGACCGTATTCAGCTGTCGGCGGTCTCTGTCAGTCGACAGACGAGGTCGGCCTGTACGCTTTTGTGCTGCACCTGTCCTTCACGTTTCCACTTCACTATCACATCGGAAACAGTGGACCTAGGGATGTTTAGGAGTGTGGAAATCTCGCGTACAGACGTATGACACGAGTGACACCCAATCACCTGACCACATTCGAAGTGCGTGAGCTCCTCGGGGAGCCCCTCTTTCACGATGTCTAATGACTACTGAGGTCGCTGATATGGAGTACCTGGCAGTAGGCGGCAGCACAATGCACCTAATATAATAAACGTCTGTTTTGGGGTTTTTGGGGTGACCGGATTCTTTTGATCACGTAGTGTACTATCAGTTGTCTGTACGTATGTATTATTGTGAGGATAGTAATCTTCTTAATGCGAGTAAAAGAGTTCTCTGTTCCCAATTATTCTACAGAAATATCTTGATAGCGGTCCAGATTCTCTTATAAGTGCTTTAGACAGCCCAGATGGTAGTGATGCCCACCTCGGTGGGTAAGCGTGCCTCTGTGATTCTGACTCGTCGGCGGATCTTGAACTCACGGCGTCGCACGTGGATGATTCGATTTCAGGCAGAAATATGAAATAGTCGTAAGCAGTAACGGAATAAAACGTAACGCTATAGGAAGTATGCGTGATGCGCAAGTAAACGTGAGTGTGCATCACCGATGACGAAAGTTAAGAAGTCTGACGGAATGTAAAGCGAAGAAGGCGACTGGTAGTGAGTCCAGGCAGTGTACAGTCGAGACTGCATCGGCAGACATGTCTGCTGTTGTTTATAGTAATGCTCATAACAGCACATCACTGAGGTTTCGAATTCTTCTAGTGTATACGGTGGACAACTTCCCAACTCTGGTTGTAAGTACACGTCTCAAAAAAGAAAAGTTTGGGCAAGGATCACGGAGCCTTCAGATCAACTTGTGGAATACTAGCTGAGAAACCCGGAGTTCGAAAATGGTTCAAATGGCTCTGAGCACTATGGGACTCAACTGCTGTGGTCATAAGTCCTCTAGAACTTAGAACTACTTAAACCTAACTAACCTAAGGACAGCACACAACACCCAGCCAACACGAGGCAGAGAAAATCCCTGACCCCGCCGGGAATCGAACCCGGGAACCCGGGCGTGGGAAGCGAGAACGCTACCGCACGACCACGAGATGCGGGCAAACCCGGAGTTAGCCACGTCTTTCTTTATAGCTGTGCGACCACTGCCGTAGCACTAGTCGTCTTGCATTATCCATATTGTTTAGGACGTCATATCTCCTGAACCGCAGTTCGGCAATTAAATAATTTATTAGGTACATTCAACGGGATATGTGGATAGTTTCTGCAAAATGTGTTACGAATCGAGTAATTAGCAACGAAGTACAAAATATGTGATGATTATACACTGAAGGGATTAATAAATTTGTATAGCGTATACTTTCTCAAATACAGAGATGTGTAAACAGGCAGAATACGGAGCTGCGGTCTATATAAAAGTGTCTGGTGCAGTTGTTAGGTCGCTTACTGCTACTATAATGGCAGGTTAACAAGATTTAAGTAAGTTTGAATGTGGCGTTACAGACGACGCACACAGCATTACCTAGATAGCGATGAAGTGGGGATTTTCCCCTACGACCATTTCACAAGTGCACTGTGAATATAAGGAAACGGGTAAAACATCAAATCTCCGACATCGCTGCGGCCGGAAAAAGATCGCGCAAGAATGGGACCAACGACGACTGAAGAGAATCGTTCGACGTGACAGAAGTGCAACTCTTCCGTAAATTGCTGCAGATTTGAATGCTGGGCCATCAACAAATGTTAGCGTACGAACCAATCAACGAAACGTCAACAAGATGGCCTTCGGAGCCGAAGGCCCAGTCGTGTACTCTTGATGACTGCACGGTCTCGTCGGGGCCCGCCAATACCGACACTGGACTGTTGATGACTGGAAACACGTTGCCTTGTCGTATTAGTCTCGTTTCAAATTGTATCGAGAGGATGGAGTTAAGGGGAATGGAGACAACCTCATGAATCCACGGATCCTGCCTTTCAATAGGGGACTGTTCCAGGTGGTGGAGGGTCTGCAATGGTGTGGGGAATGTGCATTTGGACTGATATGGGACACCTGATATACCTAGATACGACTTTGACAGGTGACACGAACGTAAGTCTCCTGTCTGATCACCTGCATCCATTCATGTCCTTTGTGCATTCCGACGGACTTAGGCAATTGCTGCGCGGAGTAGCCTCACGGTCTAGGGAATCTTGCCATGGTTCCCGTCGGAGGTTAGAGTCCTTCCTCGGGCATGGGTTTGTGTGTTGTTCCCAGCGTATGTTAGTTTGAGTTAGATTAAGTAGTGTGTAAGCATAGGGACTGATGACCTGAGCAGTTTGGTCCCATTGGCTCTTACCACTACTTGGGCAATTCCAGCAGGACAATGCAACACCCCAAACGTCCAAAATTTCTACAGAGTGGCTCCAGTAACACCCTTCTGAGTTTAAACACTTGCGCTGGCCACGAGACTCGCCAGACATGAGCATTATTGAGCATATCTGGGATACTTTGCAACTTGCTGTTCAGAAGAGATCTCCAGTCACTCCTACTCCTACGGACTTATCGTCAGCCCTGAAGGATTCATGGTGTCAGTTCCCTCCATCACTATCTCAGAGCTTAGTCGAGTCCATACCACGTCGCGTTGTGGCACTTCTGCCTGTTCGCGGGGGCCCTACCCAGTATTAGGCAGGTGTACCAGTTTCTTTGGCCCTCTAGTGTAATTCTGCTGGTACGTTTACGGCAGTTGTGGGTACTATGTGCGAAATACATTGCATAGATTTGGCTGCAAAGAAGTAATAAAGTTAGACGTTGTACATGATGTGGCGGTTTTACACGTACCTTACTGTGTATGACGTCATATCTCCTAAACTATGTGTCGTAGAATGGTATAATATCGCACCTACCCTTACTGGTATTCGTGCATACTGTATGCCAAATGTGTGGTGAATACAGTTAGGGGTAAGGAAGTAATAAATTGTAACGCTATTCCTATCGAGGTAGTAAGGGATAAAAATTTCTCGTTTCATCACTTTTTAGGAAAATTTTTTGTAAAGGTTTGAAATTATGTGTAAAGTTTGTTGCAAGTCACTAAGTGCTCTCATTCGCAAATACTGGATGGAAGAAGTCTTGGAATTCACCCATAACGGATCACAGGTCTTTTCTACACTACCCCCACTCATTTTATAGGTAGGTGGTTCTCACCCCCCTCCCCCTCCCCAGTGATTATCACGTGACACTATAGTAAAACTGTTAAAACTTTGGTTGAAACCGGCCTATTGTTTTAGGGGGAGATATGAAACACACACACACACACACACACACACACACATATATATATATATATATATATATATATATATATATATATATATATGAATTTTTACGAATGGTTCTCCCCAGCACAGGTGACGGGAACACAGCAGAGAAGTATTTTTAGCAGATATCAGTGTTGGAATGTGACTTTCCACAGGATAATTAAGTTTCTTTCTCATCAGTGACGTAAACCAACAACAACGAGTAAAGAGAGAAAAAGAAAACGGCAGAAGCTGCATGTAACTTTAGAATTGGGCTCATTGTATAAGTTGGCCCAAATGGCAGTGACAAGACACTCTTACCATCAATAGATCGAGAGGCAGTCGTGGAAACTGTGTATAGTCGAATTGCATACTTGTTGTTAACTTGTCATAGTACCATTATGGACAATCGATCATCACTACAATGGATAATAGCCTTGCAGGGATTCGAAGTGGACCAAAAACGAGTAGTTCCATAAAGGGATGGATGCGGTACAGTAATGATCAGTGCGAGGCGCCAGACATCAGACTCACTTGGCAGAGCAAAGTCACACCCAGGTAGCGGGTGCGGTGGAGGCCAGATGGAGTGCAAGTTAGATATTTTGTTCATCCACCCCCTAATTTGATTCCCTTACAAATATAATTGTTTTTTGTCTAATTTGCGATCCATACGAAAGGTTGAATGAGTCCCCTGGGACACTGTATATGGAAAAAAACGAAAAATCGGATTGAAGTATATCTATTTTTTATTTCAGATGTAACTCCCAGACATCTCGTTAACCAATAAACATTCAAATTATTATTGATATTGATTTATTTTATTTTATAATATAGTGTACAATGCTCATACATATAATATGACCCAAATATCACAATTTTTATTATTATTATCCTTGAACATGAAGCCTCTCTCAGCCAGATAATTTCAAGAAACTTTCATTTTCGAGCCATTGTGTAGGACCTTTTCGAAGAAATTTGTCACGACTGTCCTATTTGTGTAAAAATTCTAATTTCGTTAGAAATAACGTTTTCAGTCCTATTATTGACAATAACTGGCTGATCACGAAATAAATTTCTGCGAAGTCCTTTCTTTTTTTTATTCATATTTCATCTTACCGATTCCATGTCGCCCACTGCGAAGGAACAGAATAGTGGCAACCTCTTCATCTCTCTGCAAATTGCTCTGAGCACTATAGGACTTAACATCTGAGGTCATCAGTCCCCTACAACTTAGAACTTAAACCTAACTAACCTAAGGACATCACATACATCCATGCCCGAGGCAGGATTCGAACCTGCGACAGAAGCGGTCGCGCGGTTCCAGACTGAAGCCCCTAGAACCGCTCGGCCACAACGGCCATCTCATTCTAGCACTAGGGTACTAAATCCTTAACTGTTTACTAGATTTAGTCAAATATCTGTCTTAACCTGGAGTTTTTACAGTCTACAGCTCCCTTTAGTAGCATGGAAGTTATTCTGCGATTTCTTATATAACTTCTGCTATTCTGGTTCGTCTTGTTCTCATGATTTTCCTTAAGTTCCCGGCTTCGTCGATTCTGTGGATGAACTAATTTTTATCTCAGCGGTCTACCTAATTTCAACACTCTTCGATAGCACCACATCTGAACTACTTCAGCCCGTCTACCTTTGAGTTTCCCCAGAATCCACGATTCAGCCCCATAGAATGCTGTGCTCCGTAGGTACATTCTCAGAAATTTATTCCTTAGATTAACGCTGATGTTTGATACCAGAACACTTATCTTGGTCAAGAATGCCCTCTTAGCCTCTACTAATCTTCTTCTTATATCAACTTTGTTGTATTACACTTTTGGATACTCTATACATCCTTCTCTGTGACTGGCCAAATGATACACCATCAGTTTATCGCCATGTCTACTATATTTGCATATAAATTAACACATCCGCTGACGCTGTAGTAATTCTTATTTTAGGAGCGTAGATTACTTTGGAAGATTATTTGGGAATATTCCCCAGATACGATATACTCCTGAGGATTTGTTTGATTGTAAACTGATCCCTTAATATTTTAACATATTACTAATACGCCACTACCATGTTTCTTAGTATTCCTAAGATGAAAGCAGTTACTAAAAAGGCTAAGCTTTCGTGATATTTTCCCTTTCTCCACTTCATTCTGATTGCTCCAGTATCACTGGTGTGGAGTCGAATGAATTATATAAATCGAACTAAAGTATCAAAAATGTTTATTCGACAGGAATAGTCTGAAAATACTTGTATTCAAGCGAGAAATTTAGTACGTTGAAATCAGATGAATATGTAATCTCACAAAAGAATATCCAGCACCTGTCTGATCTTTCTCTGACAGTAGTAAATAAAAAATGGGCTTGTTAAGATAATTTCTGATGTAGGACATCTGTATTTTCTGGTTACTTGTAGAGTTTCGTGGTGAAAACCTTGAACTTCTGCCACATATAACTGATAATGCTTTTTCTTCAGTTACGACTTACGGAAGGCGGTCCCATATGAGACAAAAGGAAATCAAAATACGCTCAATGTCAGTGCCTAATTAGGCCTAGTATTTTTCGCAACCCCATTGCAATTAACTTCCACTTTCCTGTAAACTATGACCAACAGTTTAGAAAAACACTTAACTTGCGAACCGAGACTAATAACACCAGAATCTATCACCAAGTACATAGTAACCTATAAACCGCCGAAAGCAATAAAGATTTACCCTGGACGATGGCATACCATCGATGATTCCAAAAACTGTCCAATAACAACCTGTACTAATTATGCTCATCAAGTGTATGTTCTGCAAGATACAAATGTACGAAGAGTCAGATGCATTACCAATGCCAGACGTAGACCTTAATTTCTGGAAGAAATTTCTGCAAATGAAAGTAAATCATGGACGGTGGAATCAATAGTTTAGAGTCGTCATCTTATACAAAACTACTGAACATTACTTGAACTGATTAAATATTAAATAAGGAGATGCTAACAGGGGATCTACATGCTGAGAAAAGTGCTAAGACACAAGGGATTAACCTTTATGCTACTGAAGAGAGTCGTAGAGAACGAAAACTGTGTGAGTGGACAGACAGGAAATTAATAAGCTCTATCAAACGTGTTCTAAATTTTTTCATTCATTCCTTGAACCGAATCAATTTTGAATATGTGTGCAATAGATACAATGAGGATGTCCTGGGTTTAGGTTCGATACAATGCAAGCTAAATCCGTCAAGGTTCTTCCCTCTAGCTTTAGTGTCTTATGTCTCTTGTTTCTTTCCACCAAAATTATAATTTTACATTTTAAAACTCTATCTTGGTAACAGTTTCAGTCCCAACCTTATTAAATGTAAAAATTACAGTCTAGAAAAGTCGGTATACATGTTCCAGTTAACATTCAGAGTAATCAACAGTTGTCGCTCTATAATGTTTTAGACTTCATTTTACAACAATTTCTCGATTATTTATTGAGAGAAATTAATACATAAATACAGTGAAGTTATCGTGTTTCCAAGCACAATGCGTTTTTCTGAACTGATTTTGTTTCTATGCCATATCATTTATGAAAAGGTTATATCGCTACTCACGATGAAGATGGCACACTGAGCTTCAGACAGGCACAACGGAGAGATTGTTACACACTGAGTTTTGAGCAAAAGCCTTGTTCAAAAAAGTAAGTAAAGCAGACACTCACACACCTTCACACAAACAGGCACACCTCAAGCACAAGTGTCCCAATTTTCAGCCACTCTGGCCACAATGCAGCCGTTGCGTTGAATGAAAGCAGCAGTGCAGAGTGGGGCAGAGAATAGCATGGTATAATCCTGCCAGGCGGAGCGTCGGATGGCTGCGGTGCCGTGGTGTGTGTGTGTGTGGGGTGGGGGGGGACGAGTGGGACAGAAATGAAAAGACTGGTAGGTGCACAGGCAGAGGGCAGCGCGCAATGAGGATGAGGTGAAGGGAATTTGGAGAACTTGATAGAACAGAGGAGGAAGAAACTCTTGGGTGAGATGTGTGGGGACAGTAGGTTATCATACGCTAAGGCCTCGATAATTTTGTGAGTGGAGGATGTGTTGTAAGGCTAGCGACCATCTGTGCATTTCAGAATAGCTATATTAGAGAGGAGGATCCAGATGGCCCACGTTGTGTAGCAGCCACCGAAATCAAGCACGTTACCTTCAACTCCATGTTGTGCTACAGGATGGTCCACTTTGCTCTTCTCCACAGTTTGAGAGTGGCCATTCATCTTGGTGTACAGCTGGTTAATAGTACTTTCATTGTGCCTCTAAACAGTGCATTGAGTTAATGAGCGTGGTGCAAGATATTTCCCAGTTCCATGCATGACGGAAATTAGCTTGATACTGCATAAAAAATTACTTTACTTTCTGTTAATTCATTTACTATACTTTGATCAAAATAACTGTCATTTAGATTTAAACAAATCGGGTGGTGAGGACCAGACGCCGGTCAAGCGCAGTTAATTCACTAATGCGAAGCCCATGCTGTGTTGCTTGTTTCCTAGGTATATACAGTGACTGGGCTAACACTGCTGTCTGTTCACCAGCAACACTGCACTCGCCAGTGCAATCTGAAAATTACAGAGTTACGTTGTTCGAGCTACACATGGGAACTGCCCCTGGCGAGGGCTCTGAGAAAGCATATGAACGACTTCCCTGCATTAGAAAATTTTATGCTAATACGCTGCCTGACAAAAATGTGAAGCATCTAGAAGACATTGTGAGATGCCGAAACTGTTATGCACGGATACACACCATTGGCGGGTAGAATTACAATTCTCTGTGACAGGTAGAATAGCCACAAGAGTGGTATAGGCTGTTCATGTTCAGTGTAGTTATTGTAGTGCACTGCTCCATACACAATGGTAAGGAGAGGTGGGATACATAGTGGTGCAGCAGCTGTCGTCGTAGAGAAGCTAGATGGGAGCGGAAATGATTAGCAAAGACATAAATACAGTAAACCGAAGTTTTACTTAACTTGTAGCTTTCTCCAATTGTTGCGACAAAACTTTACAAAACAACAAACAGCAATACAGTCCAGGTTTTGCAAGAAGCAAACAAAAAGTTGTTGTGTAGTGTGTGGGTCCCGATACTACTAATGTATGAGCGCTTAGTCGAAGACTGACTAAGACTGAATGCTGTCGAAGACTGCGACTGAGACCTGGCTGTATGGCTGCTGCCAACCATCCTATATCGCGCAGCAGATCGCGCTCACTGTCAGATCTTCTGAACGCGAGGCTCAGAGGGTGCACATCATTGGATCGACTGGGTCCCAGTGCAGCAGCTATCGGAGTCTGTCAGAAACGTGTGTTTCCAATGTCAAATGTGATACGCATGTGGGTGTGGTATCAATTTATGATGTCAGAGATACCAGGACTGGTAAAGTGTATTCAGGCTGTGGATAGAGTCAGATGTTAAGCAATCACTGTGAAGGACAAGTAGATGCTGCGTATTCATGTGAGACAGCTTTATCAGCGCCTCACAGCATTTGAAAGCGGCCCCATTAAGCGCCTTTATTTTGCCAGCTAGACACATGTGATATCCAGAAATGTGACACATTAGGATCCTTAATGTGGGCGACGTTATTAGGTTATTGACTGATACCACTATTGAGCTAGACACACTCTCACAAAATCTTAACTACAGAAATGCTACTATTCAATTTGCAATAGATATGGGAGGCCCTTCTGTTAATTTCTTCGATTTTAATACAGACATTAACTCAACGAAACAATAATTTAGGATTAATGGAAACAGCTACCTATATGGTAATGGTTGCACGTTCGTATCACCTACAAAGGAACAAACACTCATCTTTCTAGACAATGGTGCATAACTTCCTATTAGTTCCCCATATCTGAATTGTCTTTCAAACAAAATTAAAGACTATAAAATTCACTGGTTCCATTAACAGCTGTAGCTTTGACTTGACTGATACATTCCACGCAAAAGAAAAAAATGCGTAAAATTACACTACTTCCGTACGCTGCCAGCGGCAACCAGTCGTAGTTAAACAAAATGGTGCTCTACACTATATGTTGGAAAATTTTCTGATAACCTTCCACAGTAAAAAGAAGTTATTATCGCAGCTACAGACCTATGATTTACGTTATTAACAGCATATCTAAGTTGTTATTGAAAAGATAAGCCATAATAAAACTATTGGAACGCGGTAGTGTGAACGAAGTTCGTGGAAGCACCGTCAGAACATATACAGATTGGTCAGAAACAGTTGAATAGCTTGTAAAGGAGTTGCAGGGCAGGTTGTGCTGACAAATGACTGTCACGAAAACAGTTCGAAACGTTGCACCGTTTCAGAGTTAGTTAGCACTGAAGTCAGCAAATCGTGCTCGATCGTTGTCGTCCAACATCCAATTTTTCTATCTCTGTGTTGTTCAGTTTTAGGAAAACAGACGAAGCACACTTTAGGTGACACCGTCTCTGGCGGGTCACTTGAATTGGTGCGCGCAGTGACCTGATTGGATAACTTCAATACTAATTAACTTGGAAACGGCGCAACGATCGAATTTTTTTCTTAACAATTATTTCTCAGCGCTACCTCTCTTGCAACACCCTTACAAGCCTTTCAGGCTGTCTATGACCACCCTGCACATCGGTCAGCCAGGAATAGTTGCAGAAATTTGGCTTACAGAAGCTGGAGAACTGGAATGACAGATTCGACGTTTGGGGAACATCTGTTAACAGAAAACTACGAATTCGATGTAGACGATCAAGTGTTACACACTTTAAAGAAAATCAAAAAGGCGACGGCTGAAATATTACGAACCCATAAAAATATTGCAACTTCGCCCTTCGTCATTACTGCCAAAACAGTAGTTATGTGGATTCGTTATTGTAGGCAGACATGAAACTTACAGGCAGGTTAAAACTGTGTGACAGACGTGTCACATAATCTCATTTGCTGCACATGAACACTTCAGTCTACAACACGAATATTCTTCTTACTCACTTTTCGTCTTCTGCAACTGTTTCCCTTAAGCAGAAGACATTGCACGATCGTGAGTCCATTGATAGCACTCAGCTTTAGTGTAATGAAGATCACTACAACCGTATTACTCTGCTTGCCTATCGGCAGTGAGTAGCTACACTTTTATTTTGGAAGACAAAGATTATTAAAAATGTATTGTTGTGGAATGTATACCAGTCGTAATAGCGATCACTTGGAATAATAATCACACACTTCTGAAGTTCAATAAAATCCTTACTACTTACAACTGTTCTTGGACTATGTACATCCTTCTCCAAGCACTTTCACCCTAACCTCTGACTGCCGACGTCCCTTCGTGTCTGGTCATCCTGTAGTCTCTGTTCTGACATGCAAGCCAATCAGAGCCCTAGAAAGGCAACTCTTCTTTATGAGGTCATGCTTTGGACAGCCAATGGAACGTGAGAAAACGTATTTCTCAGTCGTTTCGTGTGGTCGGCCAGTGCGTGATTGACCAGAGAATTTCATCCTATACAAGGTTGGACACAGCAGCTTCCTTACTTACAAATACAATCCAAAGAAAGTATTGCCGATGTGTATTTAATTCTTTGAATATCATCAGGTACGTCATTTAAATGTTATGTTTACATAGTTTTAAAAATGGTATCGGCCAGAGACGGTCTATTATTCTCATTACACTGCGTTAATAGAACTCTTAAGTCATTCAACTCTTCCCATAATATGGACGGGTACGTTGGGGACAGCTTGACGAATGTTGATCTTCAGGTGAGCCAGGGTTCTAGGACGATAGATGTAAACAAGTGATGTGAGATAGCCCCACTAACACTTGTCAAGGGGCTAAATCAGGCGAACCTGCTGGCTAGTGCAGATCGATCCTCAAGAAGACGAGGCGTTCTGAGAAGTGTTACCGCAAAACAGTCATTGAAACACGTGCTGTGTGCGCTTCTTGAGTGGCACACATCTTCAAAATTTATTTCATTGAGTGTTGGTAGAAAGAACCGCCCATTCGTTGAATCATGTGGGCATAACGATCAGCAGTAACCGAAACCGCCCGTTCATTTTCTTCAAAAAACCATTGACCAATTGTTTCATCTTGCGATGGTTGGCACCAAACAGTCATACGTTGCGATATTAGGTTACCTTGAGACTATCATGGCTCACATGGCGCATTTTCTACTTACTTACAGATCCAGAAAGATGAGAGTGAGCCTCATCACTGATGAAAACAAGTGTGTCTTGAGACATGACAAGAAGTTCCTTACATGCATTTTCTCGAGCAACAAAATAGCGTCGATTGAGTTTCTACACCACAACTTAGTCTTAAGGATGAAATTTTAATACTTCAGGAAAGATTCGCCTGACACAAGGAGCAGAGAAGCCAACAGCACCCGCATGTTCCGGGAAGAGCATTGAGGGGATCGTGAAGCAGAAAGCGCTTCCATGTAAATGTTTCCAGGAGACCTTGCTGTTCGTGGAATCCCAAAATTTTTTTCTTCTTCACATCACCAATTTTCTCATGAAACAGTTGACTTCTGGCCAGGAACACGACCACGGGGCGCAATATTCAAATGCTCGCGAGAAGCACGTTGCTAAACCATGATTGAGCGACCGTTAGACAAGTATGCCTCGATGGCGAACGCAGGTTCCGCTTTCGCCCACGTACCGGAGTTACAACAACTTGATGTCCAAACGGTTCTGAGCACTATGGGACTTAACATCTGAGGTCATCAGTCCCCTAGACTTAGAACTACTTAAACCTAACTAGCCTAAGGACATCACACATCCATGCCCGAGGCAGGATTCGAACCTGCGACCGTAGCAGTCGAGCGGTTCCGGACTGAAGCGCCTAGAACCGCTCGGCCACAATGGCTGGCCTACAACTTAATGGCCGCCTTCTCAAATGTGTCTACCTTCACCCTCCTTGAAGCAACCGTCGCTACAGGGTACGAAATTCAAATATGTAGGTTGTTCTGTGCTCTCATGTAGGTTCCGTATATCGCACTATCGGGCTGAAATACCAGTCTCCCTATGAAAGTGAACAAAGCGTCATATTTCAGGTTCGCGAGATTCCAGGACAAGGCCAATTTGCCAAAGGTATTACAGTATGTTACGAAATGCCAGCTTAGTACACAGCGACTGAACATTATTTCCTTTTACACCTTTGTCACATTTAGTTGAAGTTTGCAGAAGGTAGAATACAGTAGTACATGCAACTTTAATTTTATCTGTTGTTAGGTGTAACTGTTTACAAATAAACGTTATTTTTCATTTTTTGGTAAATGTAACAGTTTATGCATAACATTATTACTTAATACTTTTCATTCAGTATACCATTGTTTTAAGTTCTGTTTGTAGTTATATCTGTAATTTATATGCAAGTTGCTGGTCATTGCATCTTTACTTCGTGATCAAGTAAATAATATTTTGCGGAATACCGGAAAAGTGGTTCCGATTCAATACTGTTGTCGCGTTCTGTCAAACGCTAACGGAAAATTGGTATTTGGATAGTAAAATCAGAGTTATATACTATAGTGTTTCAAACTTACCAGTCATAACGATGAGATGCTCTGGAATGGAAGACCATGGAACATACCTAGATTGAATTACGTGTGTCGAAAATGGTAATGAAATGAAAAGGAGATGGAAATGATGACACATGTGGACACAGATGAAACAGAACAAAAAATGTACAAATTCTGGTAAATAGGTGAAAATAATGAAACGATTATGAAATACTTACGAGGCATGACAGGATTATAATCATGAAATGTGTGGGATGAAAGATCATGGAAAGAACAGAGATTGGATTACATGTGTTGAAAATGGTGATGACATGAAATGATAAGAAGAAGGAATTGATGACACAAATAGACACAAACGGAACACACCAAAAAGTGTACAAATTATGGTAAATATTACCTTTGTCAGAAAAGTTCTGGGACAGGATTTTTTTAAAATAGAAAATAGCGCTTACGAAATAATGATCCTAGCTCCTATCGAAGTAGTCCCCTTACCTCTCTATTCTGTCGCCAACATTTCTGGAGACCTTGGAAGCTAGCAGGGTAATTTTCGAGTGGGATGCTTGTAAGCTCATTTGACACAGCCCGTTGGGTGTCTGCAAAATCTTGATGAAGCTTTCCTTTCAATCGTCTTTTCACTCGCAGAAACAACAAAAATTTGCAAGACAAGAGGTCGGTCGCATATGGCGGATGTGGGTTGGCAATAACTGAAGTCTGGCCAGATACTCGTCAACAGATAAGGCAGTATGGGGTCTTGCATTGCCACGCAGTAAAAGCCAGACCTGAGAACGCCACAAATCAGGGGGGCGACATCGAGTTGCTTGTCGCAAACTTTTCAAGACTTCGATGCAAAGAATTTATTTCGCTGTTCGACATGGAGGAACATACTCGTGGTGAACTAATGCTGTACTATCAAAGAATGCGAGCAACACTGCCTTCGTTCTCGAAGATTGTAGTTTGACTTTTGTCAGGGCTGGTGATCAAGGAGTCCGCCAGTCAGCAATAGACGCTTCGTGTGAGGGTCATACTGTTAGCACCAATTTTCATTCCCAGGAGCAATCTTTGATCGAAACGTGCGATCACGACTGGTTCTAACCAGAGGTTCAGCGTAAATTCTTCGTTATTCTTCTTTCTATTTCTCTGTTAATGTGTGAGGGACGAGTTAATCATTAAGCTTCCGTTTCCCTCAGTCTTCGCGTAACATCTTATGACTGCACGGTTCAAATTAAGTTCTTCGGATATCGCACGCACAGTTACATGACGGTCTTCTTTCAGTAACTGCCTTACACGTCCACGTTTGCAACGTTGTGTGCTGTAAACGGCCGATCAGCTCTGAGATTGTCTTGCGCTAAATGTCTGCCTTCACGAAAGCTTTTGTGCCACTCCAGAAGACGACTTCTTAAAAGTGCCTCGTCTGCATATGCTTGCTTAATCATTGTCCACGTATCACTATGGGTTTTCCCTAGCTTAATGCATGTTTTCCTTTTGCTCACAATCAGCATTCGTTGTGTCACCGTGACTAATGCGCCTAGAACTCAAACAGCGTGTTGCCAAGCACAGCTCAGCCACATTGTGGGTCTGTGCAGAAACGTGGTCAAGGTATTTCAGGGTCGTACACATGCCAGGTAACATAGAAACAACATATGTTGCTTTTCAGAATTGCAAACTCAGAAATAAAAAAAAATCATGTCCTGGAATTTTTCTGACAAAGAGAATAGATAGAAATGTGTGCAATGAAGGTCAGAAGTGATAATATGAGTTCAATCATGCGAGTTATTAAGTTACGAGACAGCGTCGCAAAAGAAAGATGTGAATCAGTTCAGTGTAAAATGTTAAAATAGCCATCTGTGCAGTTTGAACATGGAGGCTATGATTATTTCTCTACATGGATATCACGCTAAAAAATTGCATAATACTTACAAAGTGCAAACTCTATAAAATTTCGGATTTTGAAAATAACATAAAAATATAACTGTCAAATTTTGAATGCACGATATCGCAAGACTATCCGCACTTTTGCGAATCATAAACTAAAGCTTGGCGGAATGGGACTGCAGGGGGAGCATAAAGTTTATCTTCCTGCCATCGTTTCATACCGCAAGTGAGTTTCTCAGTTTGTTTAAATTTACTCAGTACTTGACTACCTCAATTTTCAAATACGACAAGTAACTACTTTTTGCCAATCTGAATTTTTATGTAGCACAAGTGTGTTACTTCTGCCTGCTCCCGTAACTTTTAGTTTTTCATTCAAATGTCATTACTCTCTTTCATTCTTAATGTAGCACTAGTGGACCATTTTTAAAATATGCGGCTTTTTCCAACAGCAAATACATTTCATTTGAAACTATTTCTTCCCTGTCGCTCTGACAGAACTAGAAATTCTTCTCCTTTAAATAAAAACGTAAACTATAAGAACAAGTGCACTATTTTCGCCATTTTGATATCAACCTCCATTTTCAGCAGTAATATTGTAATGTGTGAGGGGGGACACCAAAGCCGCCACATGCAGCATACGTCATGCGTCATCATTGGTGGAAAATGGGAAATGCTTTGCCAGAATTAATAGTAACCGTTTGTTCAAGTATGGCTAAAGTGACGATAGTGGAAAAATGAAGGAAACTGTCTTAATTACCTTCGGCGTGTAATTTGTGTCAAGAATCAGTGGTGAAGATAAGATCAATAATGAAGTTTAAAGCAAACAGCGAATTTCAGAGGGTGTCATCACGTTTAAATAACCATTAAAGAAAATATTAAAAGCTTTACAATGGTACATCTAACTTAACTTCTCCACGCACTGTACTGGTAGAAAGTGACTAACTGAATTCTTTATTATTCCGTCGCCTGGAATTAATTTTATTACAATTTTTGATTGATGCATAATTCGATAATATATTTTCAGAAATGATTCAAAAAGTCTGAGGTCCATTGTCACTATTGGACCTATTTAAAACTTTTACATCAGGTAAAAACCACTTAACAACATAAATTAAATGTAATAAAAATTAGTTCAGACCTAACAGAACCGGCCGGTGTGGCCGAGCGGTTCTAGGCGCTTTAGTCTGGAACCGCGCGACCGCTACGGTCGCAGGTTTGAATCCTGCCTCGGACATGGATGTGTATGCTGTCCTTAGGTTAGTTAGGTTTAAGTAGTTCTACGTTCTAAGGGACTGATGACCTTAGCTGTTAAGTCCCATAGTGCTCAGAGCTATTTTTGACCTAACATAACATACGCTTTCGGTCACTACGTAAAATTGCCTGAAATTATACGTCCCTTTCTATACCTATATTCTACCTTATATATACTATAATTTTACTTTTTTAATCACAAAACGATATTATGTTTTCTTTTTGTACAGACACGAGATTTGCAGTCAAATGAATAACATAACTGTAATCCTATGGTTTTAGAACATCGAAGTAGATTATTAAAAAGCTGAACTTCGGAGGCTACCCGTCTTGTATGTTACCTTGTTATTTATTTGTTTTATCAGTGTAAGAATTTCATTAAATTTTCACCGTCGAGAGTCAATGAATTATGACGGCAGCCGACCGAAACGTGTCGGCCTGAGAGAAAATTATTGCTTTTCAGCGATGGGAATAATTACTGATATCTCCTATTTCTTTAGATCAGAAATAGGTGCTTATGGCACTGTAAGCCAGAATTATGATCCCATCGCTGTTGAAATGTGCCTCCTTAAAAAAAAAAAAAAAAAAAAAAAAATCACGCGAAACTTTGTATCATTCCCACGTTTTTAACGTCGTTTAGCTGGAGGACAGTCCCATCGTAGAACTTTCTCTACAGAGAGGGCACATTTCACTGCGTAGTTTATCTGCTTCTTCTGTGTGTTCCAAGTTTTCGTATTTGGTTTATGTTAGATTATCAAAAAAAATGGTTCAAATGGCTCTGAGCACTATGGGACTTAACAGCTATGGTCATCAGTCCCCTAGAACTTAGAACTACTTAAACCTAACTAACCTAAGGACATCACACAACACCCAACCATCACGTGGCAGAGAAAATCCCTGACCCCGCCGGGAATCGAACCCGGGAACCCGGGCGTGGGAAGCGAGAACGCTACCGCACGACCACGAGATGCGGGCTGTTAAATTATCTCCGGATATACTAAAATATTTTGTGGAGCACAGCTTCCGTCAATTAACCCTACAAAGTCTGATCAGGGAACATTTTCGACAGATTTTTGCAAATGCCTTATGAAGCAAGCGATAAATTTCTCTCGAAGCACGAGGTCAGAATATCTCGTACCGGAGAACTAATTTTACTGAAAGACGATGTTTTAACTACTGCTAATTAAATAAAATATTGATAAAGGTACATCTAAGAATTTCATAATACTTTTCTTAGACGAAATCCATCTTGAATTCAGTAGTCCTGTCATCAAACTGAATCGTTTGATGTGCATCACTATAATATTGTTTGGTTTTTACGTTGTAATGATTTTATTTTTGTTCATCCTCTTTTAACCTGGCTTGTTCAAAACATTAATCAAGTAATTTACATGCGAAAGGAATCATCAAATAAACAAGAACCTCCGTGTATTGAATTGTTTTATAATTAGTCATTAACATAGCTAACAATTATACAAATGTAAGTTGATTGATAAACGACGTAATTCTAACACAGGAATTGCTTACGCCGTGAAAATTACGTCAGAAGCTCTAGCAAAACAGCAGCAAGTGAAGATGGGGATTTTGGCAACTGTGGCGACAGTCTCGACAGGTGCAAATCTGTTTGTTTTCAGTACTTCATTGCGTTGTTTCTCCGTAGTGAAAGGGTGGAATTACCGACGCAGCGAGAAATTTCAGTGTCCACCTCACTCATTTTCCTGTATTCGTACTGAACTGCAGAGTATAATTAAAGTTGCAACTTTTAAACGCTGTAGTATGAGTACCACTGCTCAGAATAGCATCAAATATAAACAACATATTATTGAGGCAAAGACAAAAATAAATTAATTGATCAGATGGCATTGTTGGCCGGGAGGCCCCAAACGGGGGAGTTCGGTCGCCGTATTGCAAGTTCTCTTTAGTTGACGCCACACCGGTGACTTGTAAGTCAATGAGGATGAAAATAGCGAAAGGGGACACATAACACACACTCCCCTGTCGAGAATCGAACCGAGGCCCCCTGCGTGGTAGGCGGGTAAACTACCCTTTTTTTCTAGGCTACGGAGGCGGAAAAGACAAACACAACCCCACGGAACAAGAATTCAACCAAGATTTTACCAACAGATGGCTCTCTAAGCATCTCAAGGTAAATGAGGTCGGGTAGAAATGATGGCACTGTTAGTTAGATAACCCCAAAACGCATAAAAACAGAAAAATGACATGGATTTCTAACTGTCGTGAGACGGGCGCTAGACATATTCAAAATGCTGTCTACCATTTTCTGCCTAAGTTGAAATCGAGAAACAGCATTCTCCACAACAGATCGGAGTGGCTCGGGGTTCACGCTCAGAACGTGTTGCGCATTGCGTTTCTTAAATTCAGCTACGTTCATAGTTGCAGCACTGAACACAGCATCTTTGAGGGAGCCTCACAGCCAGCAACCACACGGATTAAGACCAGGTGATCTGGATGGCCAGGCTGCATGGGAATGCCGGCTGATGATTGTAACATTTCTGAAACGTCTCTACAGCATCCGCTTTACTGCTACGCAATGGGCGGAGGAGCGCCCTCTTGCATATAACTGGTCCTACCCACGAATCCATGCTATTGAAGGGTTGGAATGACTTAGGTGCGCAAAACAACCTCATAGCTTTTATCTGTGACGATGCAGTAAACAGGACCCGCAGGACACGTCTCCCCGAAAAAATACAGCCCTATGATAAACGCCGCCGTCAAAACGACTCACACAGTAACCTTTGCAGAATGAAGTGGTACCTATTGATGTTTGTACGGTTTTTCGTTGCCATCTTCTGTAATTCTGCTTATTGCCACGTCCAAGGAGATGGAAATGGGCTTCGTCTGTCCACAGAATGTTCCATCGCCGTTCAATGTCCACCTTCATGCGAGCAAGAAATTCCACAGTGAACGTTTGTCTTGCTAGTAGGTTAGCAGGAAGCAGCTGTTGAAGATGAGGATAGCAATGCGGGATGTTTCCTAGGATTTTATGCACCGTCCAAGCATGGATGTCCAGCGTTATGGTAATTCCTCGTGCGCTGCACGATTGTACACCACCGCCACTCCTGCAATGCTGTGGTCACTTCTTCGGCAGACTTCGTATCAACTGGTCAAGGCTGGCCAGTGTAGCTGAGCGATTGTAGGCGCTTCAGTCTGGAACGGTGCGACCGCTACGGTGTGTGATGTTCAAATGGTTCAAATGGCTCTGAGCACTATGGGACTTAACTGCTGAGGTCATCAGTCACCTAGAACTTAGAACTACTTAAACCTAACTAACCTAAGGACGTCACACACATCCATGCCCGAGGCAGGATTCGAACCTGCGACCTTAGCGGTTGCCCGGTTCCAGACTGTAGCGCCTAGAACCGCTCGGCTAACCCGGCCGGCCGTGTGTGATGTCCTTAGGTTAGTTAGGTTTAAGTAGTTCTGAGTTCTGGGTGACTGATGACCTCAGAAGTTAAGTCCCATAGTGCTCAGAGCCATTTGAACCATTTTTGAACTGCTGCAGTGAGCTTCAAATGAACCTCTCTTTTCGAATTTTGTAGTCATTTCTCCAGATCGTTAGCTGACATGGTGCTAATGCTTCTTTTCATTCCGTTGAGAGACCGGAACTTCTGCAGGGCTACTGGCACGCAGTAACCGTTTTTGAGCTTTATCAGTGCTCCAAGTTTTTTTCCTTTTTCATAGAATAATGTCACAAAATTTCTACTCTGTTTTTAAGCTGTTTACGATTTTCATCCTTTTAGCGGTCGTTCATTAATCTTTTTTAATTTAAAAAAGAAACAGTCATTATTTTCTCTCTCGTCTTTGTTACAGAATTAAGATTGATCTTGGCTGAATATTAGAGTATTGTACTGCTGGCAGCCCACACCATTCCCCCACATGGATCATCGAGGATGAAAAAAATAAAGAAAAAAAGAGCTTCGCCAGCAGCGTGCGATCCTTGATGGAGACAGTCTTACTGGGCGTCTCGAATACACAGGGGAACAGCCTAATGCCTCGCGGTTGATGGTGTGCATATTCTGACGCTCACAGCGGCATCTATATGTCCTATTTTCGTAATTTGTCTTCCTTTTTTATCGTAGCGTTTCCCCCTGACTCAGTAACATGCTGGTTCTCTTTCTAAATCATTTTGAACCTGGATCTTCGCAAATTTTGAAGTATTTGAAGGTTATTCATTTATTATTTATAAAATTAGTACAACGTGAGACGTGTAATGGGACCGTGGAGTTTTAACCCTGGACTAACAACGACCATAACAGAATTATATCCATATGAGTGAGAAACTTCATTGTAGATGGTGATCAGCTGTTTATTTTATGTTCAGTGCTATCGGTTTCGATCAGTAGACAATTAACAAGCCACAGAAAACCGTAAATACCTTGTCACTACAAAATTTGAAATGAACAACTTCGATGTAGGTAGAAAAACGTAGCTTCTGTTACAACAAATAATGTCCAAAAGACATAGATATGTAGTAGACGTGCGCGAGGCGATCACACATTTCATACTCAAGATGGTTACTCATTACCTCCCTTTTGATAACAGTTTACTGATGGAAACCAGTACCATTGTGCACACAAGTAAACAGCTGATGGTCATCTACAAGGAAGTTTCACATCATGGCAGCTGTAAAGCTCCACCTCATCATAAATCTGAATACGAAGTTTGCTCAAGAAATTCTCGAACATTCGTAATATCGCGCCAATTGTGTGTTGCATCGAAATGTGGTTGGCATCCCTGCACGCGCCTTGTGTAAAGTGTAACTGCCGGAAGTTTTATTGTAGTATGTCCGTTAGTTATTGTTCAGTACTTGTATTGATTATAACGTTGTGTCGCACAATTTGCGAATTTAGTGACCGCAGAATTAGAGGAGCAACGCGTCTGCATAAAATTTTGCGTGATACTCAAGAAAATCTTAACAGAGACACACTAAATAACGCAGGAAGCCTACGGTGATGAATGCATAAGCCGAACTCGGTGTTACGAATAGTTTACACTGTTTAAAAATGGATGGACGGAAGATGACCCTCGTTCAGTATGCCCTTCGACTTCTACCGACGACGCCCAGGTCAGGGCCGTCTACGAAACTGTGCGTGCCAATCGAAGACCGACTGTCCGAGAGATTACAGAAGAATGTAACGTTTTAGTTGGATAACGTTATGAAATGCTGACACATCTTCTTGGAATGCATCGTGTTGCCCAGAATTTCGTACGACGGCTCATGAATCAAGACCAGAAAGACCTTCGCCTCGCGATCTGTGAAGAGCTTTTGGACCACGCAAACGAGAACATGATGTTGCCTAAGTGAACCTTAACTGGTGATGAGACATGCGTCTTTGGTTATGATTTTCAGACCAAGGTTCAATCTTCACAATGGATCGAGAAAGAATCTGCAAGACCAAAAAAAGCTAGTCAGAACAGGTCAATTATCAAAGCCATGCTGATAGATTTCTTTGACTCTGAAGGATTAGTTCATCATGAATTCCTGCCACAGGGACAAAGAATTAATCGATGGTACTATCGAGAAGCGTTGCGACGCCTGCGAGAAAATGTGAGAAGTAAACGGCCTGAAATGTGGCGAGACAATCATGGCTCCTCCACCACGATAACGCAACCACACATCCATTCCTGTTGGTGCGTGACTATTGCACACACAACGAAATCACTGTCCTGCCTCATCCTCCGTACTATTCAGACCTGGGCGCTGAGGAGGTTTTTTAGTTCCAAATGTGGAAACCCCGTTGAAACGACCAAGATTTGCAACAACAGTCGAGATAAAAAAATTCTCAGACGATGCCTCACGCGATACAACAAGAGGCTTATCAAGACTCCTTCCAGAAGGGGAATGGGCAGTAGCGAGGAGAGTATTTCGCAGGAGATGATGGGTAAGTAAAAGATAAGTGTAGAGAAATTTTGTGGACAAAGTTCGAGAATTTTTTGAACAGACCACATATACACACTGGCTCCTGCAACACGATCTGTGTTTTTAGTGAAGCTCATATGAACGCTTATTCAAATGAGTCATTGGACTATCCCCACATTCTAATGCGGTGATGTGAGATATGTCATTGGAAGAGTAGCTTCTCACAGCCTGATGAAATTGTCAGATCTGCATCGAGAGGTATTTATAGTCAGAGCTGTGTTAACGGGACGCAAGATACACTGTCTGCAAAATCAGGGAAGCAGGTCACACACAGCTGCGGGGGCAATGACGAGTCCAGCTAACAACATCGGCTTTAATTTAGCGCAGCGCTGTCCGCACTCGTCACGTAGGGCAAAAAATGCTGCGGTGCAGTTCGAACTTCATAATGACCGACCGCGCGCACGAATTCGAGCTGCCGCGCGCAGCGGCCGGCGCGCTGTATCGAATGTACTGGAAGTTTCGGCCGCTCGCAGGCGAATGAAGAATGCAAGCCCGCTCTCCACCGGACTCGCCGAATCTCATTTGACCCGTTAGCACAGCCCGCAAACCAAACAGTAGAACATACTGTCTGCACACATTGGCTACCAGCTGAAAACTCAACAACGCTCTGTTGAAAATTCTACTGGAAGTATCACTTGAAACAACTGCTGCGCACATCCTAGCGGGACGTATAGTTGGTGTGCTGCTTACACACACCGAACGGACGCTACAGGTCACACAAAACTACCCGAGTACAGTAATTTCAGCAGTTTGCTAGCAGGACAACCATCACATTTTATTAATAGGTTTCGCGTGCTGTAAAGACCTTCCTTTTAGTTTTACAGTAGTTCGGCATGTAAATTTCTTGTTCGTAATTCTTTCACTGATGAAAGCTACCTACGTTATTGCGTCGAAAATTGCCGTGGTGAGACCGTAGCTGTGTGAAAATGAACGTTAATTCCCGCAGTAAAGTAAAATCAGCAACCGTCAACGGTTAATAAAATTAGGGATAAATAGTGCACGAGGTTCATCTTCAGACAGCTGTTCCCATCTAAAATTATATTATGAAGTACATTTGTTAGAAATGAGCAAATATGGTACAGCCAAATATCATGTGCTGTGGAAAAGTGGGAAATTTGGGTGAGGGCAGAGAACGGGAGAAAGCAGCTTGCCAGATTTGGCAACAGCTTACAGACACACAAGAAGGTACGCAACATGGCGGAATTGTATCAACGGAAGGAAGCCAGATGCCATGTATTAGCACGGGCAACATTCCTCATCACTTAGAATACTAGAGTGAGCTAAAAGTCGAAGGCAACGATCACATCCCTGCATTGAAATAGTATATGTCCAATTTGCTATAAAAAGTAATTAAAATATTCATGACGTGTAGGTAAATTCATCTATGGGGCCTAATTTAGTGTAAAGTTACAATAAAAGCTAAATTTGCGTCGAGAGAGGTACCGATACCTGACTTTCTAACACAGAAATTGATTGTGTGAGCCAGTCAGGTGACGATACACTCGATACCTTCACTTCGTTGTGGGACCTCGAGAGCGGGGGATGTGCAAGGTCTCTCCACCGACAGCAGTGAGCTGGCGGATAGGTTTGAGTATAGTAGTTGTAACACCCCAATTTTTTTTTTTGTCATCAGTCTACTGACTGGTTTGATGCGGCCCGTCACGAATTCCTTTCCTGTGCTAACCTCTTCATCTCAGAGTAGCACTTGCAACCTACGTCCTCAATTATTTGCTTCACGTATTCCAATCTCTGTGTTCCTCTACAGTTTTTGCCCTCTACAGCTCCCTCTAGTACCATGGAAGTCATTCCCTCATGTCTTAACAGATGTCCTATCATCCTGTCCCTTCTCCTTATCAGTGTTTTCCACATATTCCTTTCCTCTCCGATTCTGCGTAGAACCTCCTCATTCCTTACCTTATCAGTCCACCCAATTTTCAACATTCGTCTATAACACCACATATCAAATGCTTCGATTCTCTTCTGTTCCGGTTTTCCCACAGTCGATGTTTCACTACCATACAATGCTGTACTCCAGACGCATATCCTCAGAAATTTCTTCCTCAAATTAAGGCCGGTATTTGATATTAGTAGACTTCTCTTGGCCAGAAATGCCTTTTTTGCCATAGCGAGTCTGCTTTTCATGTCCTCCTTGCTCCGTCCGTCATTGGTTATTTTACTGCCTAGGTAGCAGAATTCCTACACTTCATTGACTTCGTGACCATCAATCCTGATGTTAAGTTCCTTGCTGTTCTCATTTCTACTACTTTTCATTACTTTCGTCTTTCTCCGATTTACTCTCAAACCATACTGTGTACTCATTAGACTGTTCATTCCGTTCAGCAGATCATTTAATTCTTCTTCACTTTCAATCAGGATAGCAATGTCATCAGCGAATCGTATCATTGATATCCTTTCACCTTGTATTTTAATTCCACTCCTGAACCTTTCTTTAATTTCCATCATTGCTTCCTCGATGTACAGATTGAAGAGTAGGGGCGAAAGGCTACATCCTTGTCTTACACCCTTCTTAATACGAGAACTTCGTTCTTGATCGTCCACTCTTATTATTCCCTCTTGGTTGTTGTACACATTGTATATGACCCGTCTCTCCCTATAGGTTACCCCTACTTTTTTCAGAATCTCGAACAGCTTGCAGCACTTTATATTGTCGAACGCTTTTTGCAGGTCGACAAATCCTATGAAAGTGTCTTGATTTTTCTTTAGCCTTGCTTCCATTATTAGCCATAACGTCAGAATTGCCTCTCTCGTCCCTTTACTTTTCCTAAAGCCAAACTTATCGCCACCTAGCGCATTCTCAATTTTCTTTTACATTCTTCTGTATATTATTCTTGTAAGCAGCTTCGATGCATGAGCTGTTAAGCTGATTGTGCGATAATTCACGCACTTGTCAGCTCTTGCCGTCTTCGGAATTGTGTGGATGATGCTTTTCCGAAAGTCAGATGGTATATCGCCAGACTCATATATTCTACACACTAACGTGAACAGTCCCCCAATGATTTTAGAAATTCTGATGGAATGTTATCTATCCCTTCTGCCTTATTTGACCGTAAGTCCTGCAAAGCTCTTTTAAATTCCGATTCTATTACTGGTTCCCCTATCTCTTCTAAATCGACTCCTGTTTCGTCTTCTATCACATCAGACAAATCTTCACCCTCATAGAGGCTTTCAATGTATTCTTTCCACCTATCTGCTCTCTCCTCTGCATTTAACAGTGGAATTCCCGTTGCACTCTTAATGTTACCACCGTTGCTTTTAATGTCACCAAAGGTTATATTGACTTTCGTGTATGCTGAGTCTGTTCTTCCGACAATCATATCTTTTTCGATGTCTTCACATTTTTCCTGCAGCCATTTCGTCTTAGCTTCCCTGCACTTCCTATTTATTTCACTCCTCAGCGACTTGTATTTCTGTATTCCTGATTTTCCCGGAACATGTTTGTACTTTCTCCTTTCATCAATCAACTTAAGTATTTCTTCTGTTACCCATGGTTTCTTCGCTGCTACCTTCTTTGTACCTATGTTTTCCTTCCCAACTTCTGTGATGGCCCTTTTTAGAGATGTCCATTCACCTTCAACTGTACTGCCTACTGCGCTATTCCTTATTGCTGTATCTATATCGTTAGAGAACTTTAAACTTATCTCGTCATTCCTTAGTATTTCCGTATCCCACTTCTTTGAGTATATGATTCTTCCTGACTAATGTCTTGAACTTCAGCCTACTCTTCATCACTACTATATTGTGATCTGAGTCTATATCTGCTCCTGGGTACGCCTTACAATCCAGTATCTGATTTCGGAATCTCTGTCTGTCCCGTATCTACCAGCCTTTTCCAAGTATACCTCCTCCTCTTGTGATTCTTGAACAGGGTATTCGCTATTACTAGCTGAAACTTGTTACAGAACTCAATTAGTCTTTCTCCTCTTTCATTCCTTGTCCCAAGCCCAAATTCTCCTGTAACCTTTTCTTCTACTCCTTCCCCTACAACTGCATTCCAGTCGCCCATGACTATTAGATTTTCGTCCCCCTTTACATACTGCATTAACCTTTCAATATCCTCATACACTTTCCCTATCTGTTCATCCTCAGCTTGCGACGTCGGCATGTATACCTGAACTATCGTTGTCGGTGTTGGTCTGCTGTCGATTCTGATTAGAACCTATAATGGCCACCCCTGTGTTGCAAAAGAAATAGGAAAATTAGTCATCCTGACAGTGACGGCAGCTACTGACAACAAAATTTACACTCTTGTCATTTTGATTAACAGGGATGTTATATAAATACCAATGATTATCATAAAGAAAGGACTGAATGAAGGAATACCATGTGATACAAAACAGAAACTTTAAAGAAAGAATTCAAAAATTATTATTTATGAAGGTTAAAGCCCAGACGATAAATCGACCAAAGATAACATTTGTCCTAGAAGAGAGTTGTAGCCGCTTCGAGCTGTAAGTTCGCTGTAACTACAATACAACTCGGCAATGGAGAAGTTAACTTCACTTCTCTTTTGTGCGCGGGCAACAGTAGTATTCATGTTAAGCGCTGTTAGATTGTTTTAAAACTGATTTGAAATTTAAAGTTGTACGATACAGACTGGAAATATAAGTCACAAGTAGGACTAAAGTAGGATCATCTTTACCGCTACACTAATAACGGGATTTTAATGTATGTGACAGAAGAGTGAATCGTGTGATTACCGATTTGTGATGGGGCTTAGCCTTCGTGATACTTAATAGTCACGAACATCAAAGGACACAGAAAGAGACTGATCGCCGACACAAACTCGATTATTAGACTTGAGTAGGCCACAACTAACCGCAATTGCGAAGAAATTACAATTCCGAAGTGTTGTCGGAAGTTAACGTCAAGGTCAGAATTACTGATATTAACATATGCAATTCCTAAATGACATGTCGGTGTGTGTGCTCAGCGTTGGGACAGACAATAATCACGAAGAACAATAAACCTTAATTCCACTTCGATTCTCCGTGTCGCGTACAGCCTTTCATGGACATTTAAAGTGTATTCGTGACATAAACTGATTATTTTGATAACATAAAAGTGCTACGTGAATTAGTGACAATTTAAATGTGAACAGCAATAACTTTACACCTAAAATACGACACATTCTGAACGATGCTCAAAGGTATGTTATCTCTGGAGTTACGTCACGCAGTTGTTGAATACGCGACGTAGCGACAACTTAACGACGGAGTAATAATTAACAGATTAATATCCTCGCAAAATTCATAATGTGTCCTCGGCTTGGGTGATGGAATGGTGATTCAAGACACTATTTTTTAACGTTTGAATAACCATTGCCAAACCAGCCCTAAGAACTATAGTCATCAAGTTCGCGTAAACTGAAAGGTCTGTCGCCAACACGAAAAGGACTTTTGATTATTTCAGGTCAATGGAGGCATCGCGTTATCGATTGGCGCAGTCGCTACACTTATAAGTGAAGAAGATCGACAGACATCGAGCACCGTTGCATTAATTACAGGCAAGGACGGCGCACACACTCCGGCGTGCTACTCCGTCCAGACAGGGATATCATTTTCGAGATACAGTATCTGAAAATAACCAAGCCACTCGAGGATTTTCCTTTTTTTCTAATAGTTACAGATTGGCGTTGTCGTGATCGACGTTCGCCGTTCCACGCCACCTCGATTGGCACACCTATCACCATCGGGCCGAGAGAGAACAGCGCCACATAGCGCACAGCATTGGTGACATGTCGTAAATGAAATATCTCGATTCTATTCATAAGCATTAGTTTTGCTATTCGGAATGAGTTCGTGTCCTAGCTGTTTTCGAGTAAATAAACAGGTTAAAATTTGGCTTGTGCTTCCTAAACGAATATCAACACTGTACTGCGCTAAATCGGGCATAGGAAAAATCTAGTGTCATACGTAAGCTGTTTTTATTCTAGGCTGCTAAGGAGTGGCCAAGTTAGCTACTTTTTTTTTGTCACTGCAGATGATCTTGCACAAAATTATATACAGAGTGTTGGATGAATCCTTGTGCTGCTGGGCACAGAGGTTAAACTATACCAGGTGTAGAAGTTTGAAACCGGAATTTGGTTGCAATAATTACACGTTTGTTGTTTGAAACTGATAAACAATATTTTATTCGAAATAATCTCCATTGTTATTTATACATTTCTCCCACCTCTCCAGAAGGCTGTGAATGCCACACCAAAAAACAGTTCTTCTTTTGAAGCGAACCAGTTAGCTAGCCATTTTCGTACACTTTCATACGAACTGGAGCGTTATTCAGCGAGAGAATATCCCAGTGATGCAAACAGACGATAATCGGACAGAGCCAAGTGTGGAGAATAAGACGCATGCCCTAGTATTTCCCAGCTGAAAGCACCGATCGTTTCCCTGAGCCATATTGCTATGTTTTATAGAGCTTTATCATGGAGCAATATGACACTGTGTTGCCTATTTCCATATTCAGGTCGTTTTTCACATAAAGGTCGATTTAAATCGATCATTTGGTGTTGGTAGCCATCAGTGTTAACGGTTTCAACAGGTTTTAGCAGCTCATAATAGATGACACCCTTCTGATCCCACCAAACACAGAGCATTGTCTTCTTTCCAAAGCGATTTGATCTTGAAGTGGATGTCGATGTTTTGCCTGGATTCACCCTCGATTTACGAGGCTTAGGATTCTCAAAATATATCCATTTTCCATCACCTGTCACTATTATTTTGCATCTGGCGAGCAGCATTTCACAAGTGCTCTTTCGATTTTATTGCTGTCTTTCATTGAGCTCATGTAGAACACATTTTCCCACTTTCTGCATCTTTCCACTAGCTTCCAACTGAAGAGAAACGGCTCTCTGTGTCACATTTAATTGTTCCGTGAGATCCTGTTGGGTTTGAGTATCACCTTCATCCATCAAGGCCTGCAATTCGTTGTCTTCGAACTTTTTCGGCAGTTTTCCGCCCTCGTCGTTTTCCACTTCAAAATTACCACTTTTGATTTTTTTGAACCACTCGAAACACTGTGTTTTCCCAAGAGCATGTTCGTCGAAAGCTTCGACAAACATTCGATTTGATTCTGCAGCAATTTTCTTCAAACGGACAGAAAATCAATGCTGTCCGCAAATCGTATTTCGTACAACCCTCGAAATGTTTACGGGTTTGAAATAGCTACCGTTGTATGGAACTTGGGTTACTTTGTGTCGAGATTTGTCGTCAGATGTAACAGAAAGCAGATGGCGCTGCAGATGCGGTTTCACAGGACCTACACTGATGGCTAGCAGCTTCTATAGGGAAATTCCGGTTTCATACTTTTACAACTGGTAGGCTGGGGGTAGTTGAGCAGCAGCATTACAAAACAGATCTTTGTCCGATGGATTGCGTAAGTTAGGCAACATACACAATAGAATAGCAACATTTCGAACTATTTCATATCACACCTGACATATTCCATCGCAACATGGGATATTCGTTATTATTACAGACAGAATTTGGTATAGTTTCTCATTTGTATTTAGCCGTCTTTGTACAAAATCATCTGTCTGGCCGTAATACTGAGCTATCCTCGAGCTCCATGCACTCCGCCTAGCCTTCCGTATACGCCTATCCTCTACAACCTCATTCCTTTCCCCCATCTGCTCCTATTCCTCGAACATATCCACATCCTCTGCACCTCCCGCTGCCTCGATCCCTCTCATCCCCTGGTTTCTTCTGTTCTCTCCAATCCCCTCCCTCTGGTGCACCTTCACCGTTGTGTCCTCCCTACCCTCCACCTCTGCACCCTTCATCTCCTTTCCCAAGGTGGCTTCCGTCGAGTCCCCCTCCGTTTACTGCCCGTCCCACCCCCCAGAGCACGTCATGTCCATTAATAAGTTGTATTGCACCTGGATGTGGTACACGAGATTGCTATTCCAAGAGGGTGTGTCCCGGAAAGAGTCGGATAACGTATTACTCCCTCCCACACATGTCTCTTGAAATGGGCACAACGAGAAAATACGAGAAAGTACTGCTATTATGGAGGTTCATCGACTATCATTCTTCCCACACGCCATACGTGAATCGAACAAGAAGGAGGAATGAGATAGTGGTACCAGAAGTATTTTCTGCCACACACCGTATGGTGCTTTGCGGAGTATAGACGTAGATAAAGATACTGGTCAAACTGCCTATGGGTGGGAAACTTGCAGTTTTGAGGAAGGCTCGATCAGCTACTGATGCGATCATTACGATTCATTGGACTACATTTTATTGACTGAGTAACTGGATATAACCCAGAAGCAAATGATTAATTTGTTGGCATGAAAATGTTTTTGTTACGGCAGACAGTAACAAACTTTCAGAGTACCCCTGCTCTTTTCATCCGATAGATACAGGCATTACGTCATACATTGAAGAAAATTTGTCATGAAACTGACTATAAGAGGAGTCATAGAATGTTATATCGTCTTAATAACCATGTATAAAACCAACTTAAACACAATTTTAAGAAACTGGAAAATGAACCTTTGCAGTTTTGTCCTATTTCATTTTATCGTGCATTTACATACACAGTAAATTTGCATTGAGATCATTTTGCTTTATTTCGTTAAATAATCATCATTAATATGACAAAAGGTAGAATTAAGTTAATTTCATACTATAAGGTTCTAAAACAAGGTATCAAGAAGGTACAACGTACTGTTTACATTTCAGTATTATTGAGATGATAATAAATTGTTGACACTTTTATTCCGTTACCAGCAGGCTCACACTGTGAGATAACTCCCCGTGGTGCTAAGAACCTAAGAAATACAAAATGCGCAGGTACCGGCTATTTATCCTTTTTCGTTCCCTCGTTACACACATGTGCACCTTCGTTCATTTTTTTTTCTGCGTAAACAGACATATTTTTCCTCTTATATATCGACGGTCAGCGAGTGTGTACCTTCAAGTTCTTAGTTTTAAAACGAGGGCACAGTACCTTCCAAGGAACGATTCATCTATTAATCTGCAGTTCGTCTTATGCAGAAAATGATTACTTCCACAAACTGAAAACTTGTGTAAATAATCATTATGCCTAATTATTAGGAAGACAATCTAACTATTCCGGATGACGGTAATGAGTTTAGATTGCCATATTTTTTTCATTGCTATGAAATAATTTATTTACTGAAGGTCCTCATACGTGGTCGTAATGCATACCTGTTAATTTGAATGTGGTCTTCGATAATGGTATACTGAAATAATCGTCATTTCTATACTCTACAGCAGCGTATGAAACATTAACTGAATAGCAATTAGAAGTTCTTTTTAATGACAGCAGTGCCGAATTGTCTGGTGGCGAAGACAATGAATTCTCGTACTTGAGTGAAGATTGTCCTGCTGAGTTTGCTGAAACTGACTGGTAAACAATAAAAACGATCTCGTTTCTTGCCAGTAGCTAGGAAAAGAGGACGTCTATGTACAATGAATTCCTCTGAGAGTAAATACGTAATTGCTGTAGATAATGTGTATAGTCAAAAACAGCTGAGTGGCAGCCAGTTTCAGAAGTTATATTTTGTAATTTTGGCCAAGTGCAAAAGTTTCTGGAGGCAACAAATGCTTCAATATGCAGGCAACATGGTTGGAATTCCAAGGTAAGAGACAAGTGCGTCAAATGTGGATTGCCATTAGGTATTGTAAAAAGTAATTGTTTTGAAGCATAACAAAAAGTTTCATTTACTGGCGGTATCGAATTATTACTTGTTGCACGATTATTAATTACTTGGATTAATTAAGTGGATTTAGAGCATCAACAAAATTCCTGTATTGGAAATCATATATTCCAAATATATTAACATTAAGAATCGTATTTTCTGCGTCCATTAGCACATAAAGCTTACTGCTTCAAATAAAATATATCTACTTCTGAGTGAAATGTTTTTATTGAAGAATAGAGAAAGGAAAGTACATGGCAAATATTTTCAGGATTAGTAAGACTTGAGGTCCATTTATCACTTAGTGAATCTCCGAAAATTTTTTAAATTGAATTTGTGTTATGCTTGTTTATTAATTGGCTAGAAAAGATGCAAAGAAAAATTTCCTGCTAATTTCTTTATCTCTGGAGTGAATAGGGTATAAGTGGCTGCAGTGTTATGTGTGGCATACCCCTTGTTATAAATTTTAAAGTTCGTTAACAGCTCTATTTATTGGGCAGCTTCATCTGCATTCCACTCTGCAATTGAGAACTACCAAACAGGTATTTAGTTAAATCAAAATTGTAAAGTTTTTAACTGACCCTTGCTGAGGCAAGTCTGAAGATGGCAAGAAATTTGCTTGCCGAAACAGCGCAATCTAGACGCCGCCACCTGGCTGAATACCCAATAATTTTCAAAGCAAAGTCTGAGAATATTTTGTACAAGAGTGTAATTGCGAAAACTTCGTTCACATATGAGATTCCATTATTACATGACATACAACATATGGTAACTAACGTGAATATACTCAGGGCGAGAAGGGGGAAGACAACGATTTCGTTCCACGTTTAATATGTCGTGATGAGGCTATCCCACAACAGAAGTATATGGCGAACGCAGTCACCACATACCACAGCAGGTCAGGAGAAAAAGTCTTCAAAGCAGCATATGCCTGGTGTTGTTACCCGAGAAAATGTGTACAGCCATTTCTGTTTTGTGATAAAGCTCACGAAGATCGCTAACCTGCACGTTTACGTTCTGGCTTACATCCTAATTAGAAGATTAAAGCGAAAATGTCATTTTTCAACACGACGAAGCACCGCCGCACTTGCACCTACGATTAGGTGCCTCATCGTTGAATCAGCCCTAATATATACTTCATGACTAGCATCTGAGGCCGTCTAATATGAGTGATTCTTTTGTGGGGGATTTTGAAAGACCTCGTCTATGTGCCACTCTTCTAACACACCTCGGTGAACTGTGACGCCGAGAACCACTGAAAATTTATGCAGTAATCGCAAACACAATCGTAAAAGAATGGGATGAATGTGATTATTGTATGGATGTTTATTGTGCGTCCGATGGAAGCCATTCGTGAAACCTAAATGAAAACTTTGATCCTTTATTCTGTGTACGCTCGCTCAAACTGTATGATGTAAAGTGCCTTGTAGTGACGTCACCCACGTGCTGCCACTTACACTTCGCGCTGTACGGGGAGTGTTTTTCAACATTTCTGCTTCGTTGATTATGAAAACTCACCTAAATCCTTTTTACTGGTATGGAATTGAAAAAAAAGCTAAAATAAATTAATTTTGTTTACATTTAATTTGACGTAAGAACTGCAAAACGCTTATTTTGGATGGAGCAAGCTGAAAATCGTATGCAAATGACTCAGAATAATGATAGAGAAGAAACAACAGGTTTACGCTTGTAATACTCGACATGAGTGCAGAAAAAAATATTTAACATATCAAATATAAAAATTCGGAAATTTCTTTTGAACTGTTATTTCTTGATTTCTGTAATCTGTTGTTCACCTTCCTCTTAAACTCATGTGGGACTTCATTTTGAACAACATTAAATTGATGTTAGTCACATTATAATATTTTTCTGTATATGACGTAAAGACTTTTTTCTCAGTTGTGCGAAAAAGTGTTATAATGTTTTCGTTTCTGAAGTTCATTACTCTAGCGAAAGATTCTCTACAAGATCGTGGAAGAGATAGGCGAGTATGGCGGTCTTGGAGAAAATTGTTTTCCTGCTACACATACTCTGAAAAGAGTTTGAATAACATTTACAGTAACCAACGCTTCGAAAGTAGATCGTTGTTCCAATCATAGAGAGTTACACTTCTGTTGGAGTATGAATGTTTTCATATCCTTTGCCAGGGTCATTGATAGTACTTTCCTGGGGTGTAGGCCTTATAATACTGTAAAACGTGACAACATTAGGGTCGCTAATGCAACTGGACATCTTCTGGAAGTGCAATACGAATAAGCCACAGTATTACACATCCATTATTAAAGCTGCATTACATCTTCGTCCGCCAGAGATTCCGAAATCAGATATTAGAATGTAAGGCGTACCAAGGAGCATAAATAGGACCAGATTACAATTTTCAAATGACGAGTAGACTAAACTGGAAGCGAATCGTCCGGAGGAATCAGTGTAGAAGGAAGTGGAATACAGAAATACTGAGTAATGGAGGGATTTTGCGATAAGGGATTCCACAGCAGGCAGTTCAGTTGAAGAGGAGTGGACATATTAAAATATTCCAATCACACGTGGTGGACAAACATAGGGAAAAGGAACGTATCTGTGAAGAAACGTTGGTTAACAGAAGAAATCAATGGATCGACGAAACGAGGGAGTAAAATATGTTCGGGGAAGGGCATGAACACACCTGTATAAATCACTTATGAATGAAAGAAACAGGAAGTGCAGGGTAGCTAAAGCTACAGGAAAAATGTGGAGAAATATAAAAAGATTTGTTCATCGGGAGGTCTGATTAAGCATACATAAAAGTGAATAAAAGTTTCGATGAAATTAAAAGGAATGATGTTGACTTTAAGAGTGCAAAGAGCGCTGTACTGTTCTATGCAAAGGAGTGGGTACGTGGAAAGCGTAAATAGAGCGCCTCTCTTGTCTGATGATGTGACAAAGGAAAAAATGGGAGTCGATATGGAAGATGTAGACGATCCATTGTTAGGGCCAGAATTTAAAGAGCTCCTGAAGACCTAAGATCATTAAATGAGGAAGAATGGACAATATTCCGTCGGAATATCTAATACCATTGCTGAAAACGGCAGTCAAGCGGATATTCAGGCTAGAGTGTAGTATCTATGTGACTGGTGACGCAGCATCAGCTTTTTTTAAAAATATCAATTACACAATTACGAAGGTTTCAGTGGCAGATAAGTGCAAGAACTGTAACACAGTCAGCTTAACAGACGATGCATCCAAGCTGGAGACAACAATAATATATTGAAGAATGGAAGAGAAACCTGAGTCTGTAGTTCACGATCAGTTTGCTTAAGAACAAGTAAAGGCACTAGAGAGGCAGTTCTGACGTTGTGCTTGATAATGGAAGTAAGACTGAAGAAGAATCCATGCTCATAGGACCTGTCGATCTTGAAAAAGCGTTAGACAATGTGAAATGGTACAAGATGTTCGAAACTATTAGAGATATGGGTGAAACCTATAGGGAAAGACGAGTGGAAGTCCTCGGATTTTAAAAGCTGTGAGACAGTGATGCAATCTTTCACTCTTAAGTCCAAACTGAACATCGAAGAAGCAAGGACGAAAAAAGAACTGCCGGCCGGTGTGGCCGAGCGGTTCTAGACGCTTCAGTCTGAAACCGCGCGACCACTACGGTCGCAGGTTCGAATCGTACCTCGGGCATGGATGTGTGCGATGTCCTTAGGTTCGATAGGTTTAATTAGTTCTAAGTTCTAGGGAACAGATAACCTCAGATGTTAAGTCCCATAGTGCTCAGAGCCATTTAAACCATTTGAAAAAAGAGGTTTCAAGAGTAGTTTTCATTGTGAAAGGACACCAATAATAAAGTTCGCTAACAATATTGCTACCCTCAGTCAAACAGTGTAATAAGTAAAAAATATGGAATGAGAGTAAGCCAGAAAAAGACAAAAGTAATGAGAAGCAGCGGAAATGAGAACAGCAAGAAACGTTACACAAAAATTGTTAACCACAAAGTATACGAAGTTGAGGAATTCTGCTTGAAAGCAAAATAAGCGATGACGGATATTTTACAAGTTGCTAGAGAGTTGTGAAGTGTAAATTCTGTATGGGGAAACAGAGACTGCAACATATAACGAGGAAGTAGGATTGGAGAGCTACTCTGAGATGAAGAGGAGGTGAATCGTGAGATCCTGGGTTGTGTCATCGCTTATCTGATTTTAAGGAACTGCTGCCATTACAAGCGTGTGACTGACGGTGTGACAATACTGGAACAATATTACGCAAGATGTAATAGTACAGCAATCACAGGATCAGGTGCTGATATCATGGACGCAATTCACACTACCGATCGACTGCCCTAAGCTAGCTGGTTAGGACATTTACGTTGAATTGAGGAAAGGCTTTGCTGCAAGACATTATTCGCAATAACCCAGTTGGTCTAGTTATTTACGAGTGGCCAGTTACAGTTGCCTAATGGAATTGTTTCAGTACCGTAACCGCCCCGTCAAATATTGTTGCGACCTGTCTTGTGTATCTTACCTAATGTTACGAAGGCAAAGAAAGTACACTGCTGGCCACCGTAAATGCAACACTCTGAAGGAAGCATTCGAATCAAGTGAAATTTACACCATGGGTTTGCAGCGATGAGATATGCAACTGATTAGAATCTCAGCGCAGACGCACATCACGCGCGCCTGTGGCGCCATCTCATAGCGCCATTTAAGGCTTGGCGATTTCGACGAGTGTGCGTTCGGCACGTGTGTTTACCTTGTGGTTGTTTCACAAGACGATCAGTTATGCCTCGTAGACAACAGCGAACATCTTTTGATCAAGTATCCGAGTTCGACAGAGGAAGGAGGCTTACCGAGATTGTGGATTATCATACGGAGAACTCGCTAGTCGTGTTGGACGAAACCAAACAACTGTAATGCGGATATGTGACCGTTGGATGCAGGAGCGTACGACGGACCGACGTGGTCGATCGCATTCACCTCGGTGCACCACTGCACGTGCTGATAGGCAAATTGTGCGCATGGCAGTGACAGATCGCTCAGTGACATCCCGAACCATAGCACAGCACATTGCGTCTGTAACGCATCATCCAGTGTCTGCGCGTACCATTCGACGCCGTTTACAGCAGAGTGGTCTGTCCGCAAGACGTCCATTGCTTCGTCTACCATTGACGCAGAACCACAGACGTCTCCGTCGGCAGTGGTGTGATGACAGACGGATGTGGACGGCAGAATGGAATGACGTTGTCTTTACTGACGAGGCACGCTTCTGTCTGCAGCACCACGATGGTCGGATTCGAGTGTGGAGACACCGTGGAGGGAGGATGCTGGACAGCTGCATTATGCACCGCCACACTGGTCTTGCACCGGGTATTATGGTATGGGGCGGTATTGGATATTACTCTCGCACGCCTCTAGTACGCATTGCCGGTACTTTAAATAGCCGGCGCTACATATCCGAGGTGCTGGAGCCAGTTGTCCTTCCTTACCTTCAGGGCTCGGCCACAGCCATATTTCAACAGGATAATGCGCGACCACACGTGGCACGCATTGTCCAAAGGTTCCTCGTCAATAACCAGATTGAATTGCTTCCCTGACCGGCTCGCTAACCGGATCTTTCGCCGATAGAAAACATGTGGTCCATGGTTGCTCAACGAGTGACCCGGATTACATCCCCAGCTGCCACACCAGATGATCTTTGGCAACGTGTGGAAGCTGCTTGGGCTGCTGTACCCCAGGAACACATCCAACGTCTCTTTGACTCAATGCCGAGACGTGTGGCAGCGGTGATCTCCAACAATGGCGGCTACTCTGGCTACTGATTCTGGCAGGAACCACATGTCACAGACGTCTGTAATCGTAATCATTTGATACTTGGTCAACATGTTATCTACAAAATAAATTTTGTTGTGCTACCTCTTGTCTTTCTTGGTGTTGCATTTACGGTGGCCAGCAGTGTAGTTCAGTGTGCACATGCGTCGACCGAGCTTGCTCGCACTCACACCTTGGTTTCGCCACGTGTTGAAGGCACTCATCACAGAACTCTTAGAACAGGCAATAAGTTTCCGAAAAGCTCGTGCCAAGCCTCCGGGACATTAGAACCTCAATCTCCCCTCGGTTGCCCGCATCTCGTGGTCGTGCGGTAGCGTTCTCGCTTCCCACGCCCGGGTTCCCGGGTTCGATTCCCGGCGGGGTCAGGGATTTTCTCTGCCTCGTGATGACTGGGTGTTGTGTGATGTCTTTAGGTTAGTTAGGTTTAAGTAGTTCTAAGTTCTAGGGGACTGATGACCATAGCTGTTAAGTCCCATAGTGCTCAGAGCCATTTGAACATTTTTTTTCTCCCCTCGGTCAAACTCATATAGAACGCACGCCTTCCTTATTCTACACACGGACATCATGCTCACTGATACCGCACGTACTGCGTGTGTGTCTGACTAATAGACATTCCCCGACAGGTGACGCTGCTACCGCCTGGACGGTTTTATATCGGTAGTAGTCGGTGGTCACAATGTTCTGGCTGCTCAGTGTATTTATGCATTGCAGCTGGCTTGTCATGACACATCCGTGAACTGAACCCTGAACTGAACCAGCGCTGGGCTGTTGGCACTTTGAAAACATTTTACTGTTCCTTTCCTGTACTATCTCAGTATTCCACAGATACATAGAGATTATTTCACATCCTGTGTATAAAGTAATTGGCCGTCCGGTGTCGCCGAGCGGTTCTAGGCGCTTCAGTCTGGATCCGTTCGACGGCTACGGTCGCAGGTTCGACTCCTGTCTCGGGCATGGATGTGTGTGATGTCCTTAGGTTGGTTAGGTTTAAGCAGTTCCAAGTTCTAGGGGACTGTTGACCTCAGATGTTAAGTCCCATAGTGCTCAGAGCCATTTGAACCATTTTTTTATAAAGTAATTTGTAAGACTTCCTTGAACGTCTAGAAAGGCTTGTTTCTTATTTCGAATAACAATTCGTATTCTATCGTAGCGCCAATTGATTTCATCGTATTGTGAGGGGCAGTGATCCAGAGGGCGAAAAATATGCTCCTCCGGGTTTGTGCAATATTTGTGTCATCTTTGGTGGAGCATGTGTTAACAGTTTCCACATATATTCCAGGTCAATAATTGAAAACTACAGAGGGGCAGTACACAATTCTTTTCCCAGTCCTGTAGACAGTTTCCTTGTGCACCAGTCAACTTCCATGCATTCTTAATGTCCCAGTAGAAATCTTATAAAACACTACTATAACCAACACTGTAACTTTTTTTTAAGCACTATGGGACTTAACATCTGAGGTCATCAGTCCCCTAGAACTTAGAACTACTTAAACGTAACTAACCTAAGGACATCACACACATCCATGCCCGACTCAGGATTCGAACCTGCGACCGTAGGAGGTCCGCGGTTCCAGATTGTAGCGCCTAGAACCGCGTGGCCACTCCGGCCAGCCACTGTAACTGTTCTATGTGCTGTATGATATTTTACACCACACAGAAGCGTTTGGCAACAGTACAGCAGAACATATTTTAAACACTGTTTGTTGGCATTTAATTCACTTAGACTCCCACAGGGTCAAACACTCGGCGCATTCTGTAGTCATGTATCATATCCTCCAATATGACACTACCATGTTCTTGTCCAAGATATATTCAAACGTTCCTCATATATGCTTATCAGAAAATCTTTTGAAAATGATAAGATGGTAACTGATCTTTTTCCGATCCTGGGCAACGTGTTTGATATATAAATTTGTTACAGTTTTTTTTATTTTTTATTCTACAGCTGATGCTCATCCACTTTAAACATTGGACTCCAGCAGTTTTTCGTTGATGAAATTCAGGTTTCTGACTCTTTCGTAGCCTCCTGGCACATAGATGTTAAGAAGTCACATATCTGAATTTTGGTAAAAATACCAGCAAACTCTTGCGTTATATCCAGCTCCATAAGATTATAATCTGGCACATGGAGCTGGTGCAATACACCATAGAACTTATTCAGGAGAATTTACCATATGTGTAATTGTTAACAGCACTAAATTTTTTTTCTTTATCACTACAGACTGCGCATTCTCTAATTGCTTTTAGCAGTCATCTTCACCACAGATTGCCGCGCGGGGTAGCCGCACGGTCTCAGGCGCCTTGTCAGGGCCCGCGCGGCTCAACCCGTCGGAGGTTCGAGTCCTCCCTCGGGGTGTGTGTGTTGTCCTTAGCGTAAGTTAGTTTAAAGTAGATTAAGTAGTGTGTAAGCTTAGCGACCGATGATCTCAGCAGTTTGGTCCCATAAAATAGTACCACAAATTTCCAAAAATTTTCTCCACAGATCTCAACCACCATAGAGATGTCGCAGAACGGTTCTGCAAGTATGTAAACACATTTAAATACTTCTTGTTTTTGGTGCCTTTTGTGGTACCAATATCAGTGACGTGTTTGACCTGGTTCTCTGGTAACAACCACAAATTAAAGCGTTAGTCGCTTTGATAGCTGCAGTTGTTCTGCGCTCTGATGTTATTTGTCAATATGGCTTCCTCCAAGGTGCTGAATATCCTTCAGCTATTAGGAAAGACGACAAGAGGAACTGAAGAACTCTTTTATTTGTGTCTATAATTGACATTATCGTTCAGAGAAGTTCAACAACTGCTTAGATCGTTAAGATAATTCTCATTTCTTATCCCTTCTCAGGTACACATTTTTCTTAGATTACATATTTGGATCACCCTTGATCATCTCCATATTACGTAGTTGCGTAAGCATCCCTTCTTGGCTATTCAGAACCACGCATCAGAGTAATGTTTGACTTGTGGCTATCCCTTATACGAAGAAGCCATATGTACTTACAGCCATTACAGAACCGTTTTCAGAAAACGTTATGGCGCTTAAAATTTGTGATAAACAGGATCAGCTTGAAATGCGAGGAACAGAAGCCGTTACTTGGGGTATCAAGCTGCGAGCGGTACCAGAGGAGCCACAGCTGTAAGATTTGTTTACAGGATGTATCACAGTAGAGGTCATGTGCGGTGCTAAGCTGAGAGGAGGGGCACAGGTGCCCAAATGCAAGATTGGGAAACACCGCTCATCACAATTAATAGCGAAAACTGGGGCAGGAGAAGGTGCACGAGGTAAAACGGGTGGATGGAAGAAGACCCTAAAATGATAAAGACGCTTATAAGGGAAAATGTTCTCGAACCTGCCCTGGTGATCGAGTAGACAGCTTAGAGAAATTAGGATAATTACTATTCATATTAATGAAGGAAATGAGTTGTAATTTAACAATTATCTGCAATATAAATTCTCGAAATTCGTCTCTGTCAGATGTGATATCAAGAAAGGCCGGAATGGTCAATGCGACAATATTGGGAAAAATCGGACAGAAAGCACTCAATCCCCTTTCTAGCACATAAAAATCCTATGGCTATACAATATGAAGTGGAATTACCTGACGCCAAAATGGCTGTACTACTCGATGAGCTGTCTTGGATACTGAAACAACACTGTACAGACGATTAGAACCTTATGGAACTGGATATAAGGCAACATTCAGCTGTGGTTTGTAGAAAAATGCACATGTTTGGGTAACTAAAATCATACCAAGGCTTCTGTGTGCAAGGAGATGACCAAGAAACAGAAACGTGGTTGTGAACAATAATAGGATAGTTGGATTGCACTGTTAAAGTGCATGAGTTCCTATTGTACAACAAAGCTAAATTACAAATTTAATTCACAGATAACAAGTTTCGAACTGTATCAGTAACCTTCATTTCACTTTGTAAACGGCTTCGATATGCGTATATGATAAATGTTTCTGCCTTACGTGGTATTAGTAGACTAAAAACATCAATTTATAACTGCAGAATGGCTGTGAATGTATTAAATGCCAATGTCGACAAACAGTATTTAAAATGTGGCGCACTGTACTCGGTGCCAATCACTTCTGTCTGGTTAAAATCATTGGGTAGGTTACACAATAGTTGGTTCGTTGTGTTTAACAGTGTTTAACAATGTGTCTACTGAGCTGATAAGAATACACGAAAGTTGACTGGTGTACAATTAAAACTTCCTGCTAATGAAGACGGAGAAACGATTGTAACCCATTTCCTGTCTGACTATAGTTTAAATTATGTACCAGTTAACTATGTGAAAGCTGTTAGTACAGGCTCCAACAAAGGCGACATAAATATAACACAGAAGTATTATCTTAAAACTGGACGATCATATCTTTCTCAATGTAGGTCATTATTCTCCACGGTACCGCCACATACAGCTATTACCTAATTATCACTCATTCCACAGTTCTTAACCAAAAGAATGGAAAAATCTCACAGAGTTAAACCATTCGCTATTAAAGAAATTACTCTATAACTGTAGTTGGTGTGTATTGCATTGAAAAGATAAAACTGAGTTGGAAAAGATCCAAGTCTAGAAATACTACTGCCATGAAGGAAGAATATAAAATGTTGTTTGGAAGACGAACAAGTCGTTGCAGATGTGCAAGCAAGGCTTGAAAAGTACATTCAACACAGTATACAAAGTAATCTGGAAATGAATTGGGAATATTAGACACCAGAATGTACTGTAAATACCGATGAATTTTGGCCATACGCTCGAGTACTCAGAAAATCATGGATTACAGGGCGCGTATTATATAAAAGGACGCACAAAATAATCTGTTTATCAAGCCCCATTCCCATTTGGATCTCCTGAAAAGGGATGGTTAAGTTGCATCCAAATTATGAAATAAAATTAAAGAGACTCTTTTTAGAACCATCGCTATTTCTCCCAGGGTGACGCAGAAGTTCGAAATTTAGTTCAAAACCTCCTTCAACATTGCTCTGCAATAATGGTTTCTTTTTGGGTATTGCGACGCCAACCACGGGCCCGCCGACGCTTGAAACATCAATGTGCCGAATTGTGGAAAAATAGGCCTCAGTTCAGAATTTAATGTGGGGCGTAAGGTGGGTAAATGATATCGCAATGGCTCAACAAAACTCTGCTCAATGCCAGGTTCCAATCCTCCCTCGGGTATGGATGTGTGTGATGTCCTTAGGTTACATAGGTTTAAGTAGTTCTAAATTCTAGGGGACAGATGACCTCAGATGTTAAGTCCCGTAGTGCTCAGAGCCATTTGAACCATGTTGGGCGTAAGGTGGGTAAATGATATCGCAATGGCTCAACAAAACTCTGCTAAATGCCACTGTGGAAGTAACCATGAGAATGTTGTCACATTTTCGCTTACTCACATCCCGCCAATTCTTTTGACACTTCTGCGAAGCACGGAAGTTCCATTCTGAAATCACACATTTTCATTCTGGGTGGCCGTTGCATGTATTTAGGACACACTATTGCTTAGAATCGACGTGGTAAGGCCTTAGTACGTGAATCAAACCACCTCATCCTTTGGGAAGTTTATTTTTATACATTTTGCTGTCGAGAATGAAGAAAGGTAAACTAAATGTGTCTTTTCCATGGTAATCTTGGGAGGTAGCTGCATTTGGGTAGCTGAAAGCATATAAATCCCTACTTTACACCTGTAAGAACCATTGTCTGGAACTGTCAGCTAGTAGTGCATTGCTTGTATGGCATATTAATTTTCTTTACATATGGTTAACACAGCAGTAGGATCGTAACTGAGGTAATTTGTTGTTGTTGTTGTGGTCTTCAGTCCTGAGACTGGTTTGATGCAGCTCTACATGCTACTCTATCCTGTGCAAGCTTCTTCATCTCCCAGTACCTTCTGCAACCTACATCCTTCTGAATCTGCTTAGTGTACTCATCTCTTGGTCTCCCTCTACAATTTTTACCGTCCACGCTGCCCTCCAATGCTAAATTGGTGATCCCTTGATGCCTCAGAACATGTCCTACCAACCGATCCCTTCTTCTAGTCAAGTTGTGCCACAAACTTCTCTTCTCCCCAATCCTATTCAATACGTCCTCATTACTTACGTGATCCACCCAACTAATTTTCAACATTCTTCTTTAGCACCACATGTCGGAAGCTTCTATTCTCTTCTTGTCCAAACTATTTACCGTCCATGTTTCACTTCCATACATGGCTACACTCCTTACAAATACTTTCAGAAACAACTTCCTGACACGGAAATCTATGCTCGATGTTAACAAATTTCTATTCTTCAGAAACGCTTTTCTTACCATTGCCAGTCTACATTTTATATCCTCTCTAATTCGACCATGATCACTTATTTTGCTCCCCAAATAGCAAAACTCCTTTACTACTTTAAGTGTCTCATTTCCTAATCTAATTCCCTCAGCATCACCCGACTTAATTCGACTACATTCCCTTATCCTCGTTTTGCTTTTGTTTATGTTCATCTTATATCCTCCTTTCAAGACACTGTCCATTCCGTTCAACTGCTCTTCCAAGTCCTTTGCTGTCTCTGACAGAATTACAATGTCATCGGTGAACCTCAAAGTTTTTATTTCTTCTCCATAGATTTTAACACCTACTCCGAATTTTTGTTTTGTTTCTTTTACTGCTTGCTCAGTATACAGATTGAATAGCATCGGGGAGAGGTTAAAACCCCGTCTCACTCCCTTCCCAACCACTGCTTCCCTTTCATGCCCCTCGACTCTTATAAGTGCCATCTGGTTTCTGTACAAATTGTAAATAGCATTTCGCTCCCTGTATTTTACCCCTGCCACCTTTGGAATTTGAAAGAGAGTATTCCAGTCAACATTTTCAAAAGCTTTCTCTAAGTCTACAAATGCTAGAAACGTAGGTTTGCCTTTCCTTAATCTTTCTACTAAGGTAAGTCGTAAGGGCAGTATTGCCTCACGTGTTCCAACATTTCTACGGAATCCAAACTGATCTTCTACCAATTTTTCCATTCGTCTGTAAAGAATTCGCGTTAGTATTTTGCAGCTGTGACTTATTAAACTGATAGTTTAGTGACTTAGATAGTGACTTAGACAAGAAAATAGCATTCTGATATTTCATTTGAGAGTCCATTATCATGGTTTTAGACGTCAAGTGTTTCTTAACCTGTAAGTTCCGCAATTTTACTCTTTGAGTAGAGCACACACTGACAGGTTATATAGCACATAGAGAAACACACACACACGCCCGCATACACACATAGAAACACACACTGTTAGCTTCTAGCTTCAGAATAATAATTGAGTGCTCAGTCTCTATTCGTTAGTTTCTCTACAACCATTACCTTATCTGTACAGCACAATATTTTACACATACACATACGTTTTTTTTCTGTTTTAGGACAATAACAGGCAATTCTCAGAGTGAGTTTCTGGTGTTAGACTATTATTTGCATTTGGGTACCCATTTTTTAGTTTGGGACTGCCAACTTTAACTTCCTTAGGTGCCTAGCATATTATTTTAGCAGCACATGTTTTGTACCGTTATAGAACAATAATACTGACACTTTTACGCGTGGAAGTAGCATTGCGACAGTTTGCAAGTCCGCAGCCGGTTTTAGACGTCAAGTATGTCACAATAATTTTATGCTTCCTATTGCTGCCACTCACTGTTAATTTATATGGCACGAGCCCGCTCATATTAGAACATTATTTGAAACCTGAACCTCACGTGTGTCACAATAATTTCACTCTTCCAGTTGCTACCGATCACTGTTAATTTATATGGCATGAGCACACTGATATTAAAACATCATTTGAAATCTGAACTTCTATTTGTATGTTTGGAACAGTCATCAATCCTTGTCATACCCGCCGAGACAATTATTTCAGACACATGTGTCCTGTACGGATACAGAGTACTAATACATCCTTGATCTCTCAACTCGACAGTCACGAGAAAAGAAATCATTTCCATAAAAAGACTACGTACAGGTTACACGGATACTAACAAAACGAGGCATTTATTACAGTTAAAACCATCTCCAAGCTGTGAGTACATTCTCACGGAAGAGTGCTTTCTACATAAACCAGTTGAATATGATAAACAAAATCATTCAGCAACATTTACACTGCATAATATTTTAAGAATGAACTATTATTTTTCTGCTTGAGTAGCTCTGTGCTCCAAGGTAGCCATACGTATCTGCGAATGCATTCGCCTTTGTGAAAAGTAAATTCGAAATTTTGGAATACTTCCTTGCGTTTCATTATGAATACATACAATTAATTTCATATACAAATTTACGGCTTTTATCGCAATGATGTGGTCATACTAATGGCCTTTGTTTCTGACACAATCATTGCGTTTTGTACTTTTAGTTAAGTCAGACAAATGGCGTGATTACGCTGAGGTCACAAAAGTCATGGGATACCTCCTAAAAACGTGTAGTGTCTCCTGTAGCACACCACAGCACAGTAACTCGACATGGCAGGATTCAACAAGTCGTTGAAAGTCTCCTGCAGACATATTGAGCCATGTTGCCTATATAGTCGACCATGAACTCAGGTCTGGGGCTCTAGGTCGCCAAACCAGTCACTCGAATTGTCCAGAACAAACCAGTCATTTATCCAGAATATTCTTCGAACCAATCGCGAGCAATTCTGGCGCGATGACACGACACATTGTCATCCATAAAAATTCCATTGTTTTTTGGATACATGAAGTGCATGAATAGCTCTCAATAGTTAACTGGAATACTCTCTTTCAAATTCTGAAGGTGGCAGGGGTAAAGTACAGGGAGCGAAAGGCTATTTACAATTTGTACAGAAACCAGATGGCAGTTATAAGAGTCGAGGGGCATGAAAGGGAAGCAGTGGTTGGGAAGGGAGTGAGACAGGGTTGTAGCCTCTCCCCGATGTTATTCAATCTGTATATTGAGCAAGCAGTAAAGGAAACAAAAGAAAAATTGGGAGTAGGTATTAAAATCCATGGAGAAGAAATAAAAACTTTGAGGTTCGCCGATGACATTGTAATTCTGTCAGAGACAGCAAAGGACTTGGAAGAGCAGTTGAATGGAATGGACAGTGTCTTGAAAGGAGGATATAAGATGAACATCAACAAAAGCAAAACGAGGATAATGGAATGTAGTCAAATTAAATCGGGTGATGCTGAGGGGATTAGATTAGGAAATGAGACACTTAAAGTAGTAAAGGAGTTTTGCTATTTAGGGAGCAAAATAACTGAGGATGGTCGAAGTAGAGAGGATATAAAATGTAGACTGGCAATGGCAAGGAAATCGTTTCTGAAGAAGAGAAATTTGTTAACATCGAGTATAGATTTAAGTGTCAGGAAGTCGTTTCTGAAAGTATTTGTATGGAGTGTAGCCATGTATGGAAGTGAAACATGGACGATAACCAGTTTGGACAAGAAGAGAATAGAAGCTTTCGAAATGTGGTGCTACAGAAGAATGCTGAAGATAAGGTGGGTAGATCACGTAACTAATGATGAGGTATTGAATAGGCTTGGGGAGAAGAGAAGTTTGTGGCACTATTTGACTAGAAGAAGGGATCGGTTGGTAGGACATGTTTTGAGGCATCAAGGGATCACTAATTTAGCATTGGAGGGCAACGTGGAGGGTAAAAATCGTAGAGGGAGACCAAGATATCAATACACTAGGCAGATTCAGAAGGATGTAGGTTGCAGTAGGTACTGGGAGATGAAGAAGCTTGCCTAGGATAGAGTAGCATGGAGAGCTGCATCAAACCAGTCTCAGGACTGAAGACCACAACAACAACAGTCTCAAACTAGTTCAGCTGGACCACAGCACGGCATGTAACCACAGCGCCCACCGTTGTGGAACCACCACCAGCATACACTGCCTTATTGACAACTTGGGTCCACGGTTTCGTGGGGTCTGCACCACGTTCGAACCCTACTATCAGCTCTCACCAACTGAAATCCGAAGTCACCTGACGAGGCCAAGGTTTACCAGTCGTGTAGGGTCAAATCGATGTAGTCATGAGCCCAGGAGAGAGACGCTTAAGTTCATATCGTTGTGTTAGCAAAGGCACTCGCGTCAGTTGGTCTGCTGCCTTTGCCCATGAATGCCAAATTTCGTCAAATGCTTTTTATTCCAGTCTTTGATCACAATATCAATTCATTATATGATGACAGGTTTCAGTCCGTAACGACCATCCTCTTATCTACAATATGCAAATATATATATATATATATATATATATATATATATATATATATATATATATATATATATATATATATATATATATATAGTGAGCAGTGTGTCTTTCAACATAATACGGCAATACGTATCACAATATACTGTCATACAACCAGGGAAATGTACAGATAAAATACGGTAAAATGTACCTTTTTTACACCATGTCCTAACGTGATAAAGCCATAATGGCATCGTCAAAACATATAAATATAATCAGCACAGCATCGTCACATAGATCTAAAATAAGGTGTAGAATAGGCCACATTGTCCACACGGTCATTATTGCAACTATCTACTGAAGTACAGGAGCCACCAGGAATCTGTTTGCCTACATCCTCCCTATATGTCGTTACTGTGGGCTTAGATGTAGTCATCATTTACGCAAAAACATAATGTGATAAAAACACATTAGGTAAAATACATTAGGTAAGATTCATTAAAAGGCGAATAGAGTTACCCATATAAAAGTATTAAAAGGAAATATATGAATGAATGTATTACAATTGGTTTCTATAATAGTTATCAATTTTAAAAGTCTGCTACATCTATTTTACGTAATGTGTTTTTAACATTTTATGTTTTTTTCGTAAATGATGACTACATCTAAGCCCACAGTAGCGACATATAGGGAGGATGTACGCAAACAGATTTCTGGTAGCTACTGTACTTCAGCAGGCAGTTGAAATAATGACTGTGCGGACAATGTGGCTTATTCTACACCTTATTTTAGATCTATGTGAAGATACTGTGGTGATTATTTTTAAATGTTTTGACGATGCCACTATGGCATTACCACTTTAGGAGATGGTGTAAAAAGGGTCGGTTTTACCATATTTTATCTGTACATTTCCCTGGTTGTATGATATTATATTATGATACATATTGCTGTATAATGTTCAAAGACACACCGCCCAGTGATGATGCTGTGCTGATTATATTTATATGTTTTGACGATACCATTATGGCCTTATCACTTTAGGACATGGTGTAAAAAAGATACGTTTTACCGTATTTTATCTGTGCATTTCCCTGGTTGTACGATAGCATATTGTGATGCGTATTGCAGTATTCTGTTGAAAGACACACTGCTCGATAGGTGTATATATTTCTATATTGTACATCTGACTATGGTCATTACGGACTGAAACCGGTTGTCATCTAAAAAATTGATATTGTGATCAAAGACTGGAATAAAAAAAAAAAAAAACATTTGACAGTATTGGATCACTGTTTGTATACGCGACTATGTCGCAGTTGGTGAAGCAAATTTCGTCATACTGTTCTAACTGATACGTTCGTTGTACGTTCCACATTAATTTCTGCGGCTATTTCAATCAGTGTTGCTTGTCTCTCAGCACTGGTAACTCTACGCAAACACCTGCGCTCTCGGTCGCTGAAATAAGGTCATTGACCACTGAGTTGCCCGTGGTGAGAGGTAATGCCTGATATTAGGTATTCTTGGCACACTCTTAAGACTGTAGATTTCAGAATACTGAATTCCCTAACGATTTCCGAAATGGAATCTACCAGGCGCCCAGCGCCAAGTCTGTTACTTCCCGTCCTGCGGCGATAATCACATTCCTTATGATTCCAGAATTAGATTTTCACTCTGCACCGGAGTGTGCGCTGATATGAAACTTCCTGACAGATTAAAACTGTGTGCCAGACCGAGACTCGAACGTGGGACAATTGTCAACAACAGATGGCGCTGCGGTCTGGGAAACTCTATAGTACGATATTTTCCACATATCTACCATGCGTTGCAATAATATGGCGTAGTCTCTGAATGAAATTACCCGTAACATTTGACAACGTGTCTGGCGGAATGGCTTCACATGCAGATGAGATGTACTGCTTCAGCTGTTCAATTGTTTCTGGATTCTGGCGGTACACCTGGTCTTTCACGTGTCCCCACAGAAAGAAGTCACAGGGGTTCATGTCTGGCGAATAGGGAGGCCAATCCACGCCGCCTCCTGTATGTTTCGGATAGCCCAAAGCAATCACACGATCATCGAAATATTCATTCAGGAAATTAAAGACGTCGGCCGTGCGATGTGGCCGGGCACCATCTTGCATAAACCACGAGGTGTTCGCAGTGTCGTCTAAGGCAGTTTTTACCGCCACAAATTCACGAATAATGTCCAGATAGCGTGATGCAGTAATCGTTTCGGATCTGAAAAATTGGCCAATGATTCCTTTGGAGGACATGGCGGCCCAGACCAGTACTTTTTGAGGATGCAGGGACGATGGGACTGCAACATGGGGCTTTTCGCTTCCCCATATGCGCCAGTTCTGTTTATTGACGAAGCCGTCCAGGTGAAAATAAGCTTCGTCATTAAACCAAATGCTGCCCACATGCATATCGCCGTCATCAATCCTGTGCACTATATCGTTAGCGAATGTCTCTCGTGCAGCAATGGTAGCGGCGCTGAGGGGTTGCCGCGTTTGAATTTTGTATGGATGGATGTGTAAACTCTGGCGCATGAGACGATACGTGGACGTTGGCGTCATTTGGACTGCAGCTGCAACACGGCGAACGGAAACCCGAGGCCGCTGTTGGATCACCTGCTGCCCTAGCTGCGCGTTGCCCTCTGTGGTTGCCGTACGCAGTCGCCCTACCTTTCCAGCACGTTCATCCGTCACGTTCCCAGTCCGTTGAAATTTTTCAATCAGATCCTTTATTGTATCGCTTTTCGGTCCTTTGGTTACATTAAACTTCCGTTGAAAACTTCGTCTTGTTGCAACAACACTGTGTTCTAGGTGGTGGAATTCCAACGCCAGAAAAATCCTCTGTTCTAAGGAATAAACCGTGTTGTCTACAGCACACTTGCACGTTGTGAACAGCACACGCTTACAGCAGAAAGACGACGTACAGAATGGCGCACCCACAGACTGCGTTGTCTTCTATATCTTTCACATCACTTGCAGCGCCATCTGTTGTTGAAAATTGTAACTACTGTAATTTCGAAAGTTTGTCCGCCTGAAAATGTACTGTTGTCCCAAGCATATTGCAACAAACGGTGTATTTCTATCGCTGCTCGTTTAGTTTTTATTGCCGTTTCAAATATACCGGTAATTTTTAAACACCCTGTATATTTGTATCGTGTGACATGGGTTTTCCTGAAACCAATGAAATTAAAAATGCTGTGGGATTCAGACTAAAGTACTGATGTCTCTTTCCTTCTATTCTCCCTCCCTCTCTCTCTCTCTCTCTCTCTCTCTCTCTCTCTCTCTCTCTCTCTCTCTCTCTCTTCCTGTAACATTTAGGGTGACAAATCACGAGATGAGTAGATCATCAGAAACGAGGCACCGCATCGAAAATTGATTTGCAAGCTGCTCAGTTTTCTGTACTCTTATGATTGGTTCGCTGCCGTGGACCAACGCAGCATTTGCAGCACTCTGATGGAACTTGTTGACGGTGAGATATTGGCGGGTGAGGCTTAGCGACGACGGCGTAAAAAATTGACGCGGTGAGCACTGCGGCGCATATTGGTCCAGTTACCAGTCAATCCGCGAGATTGCTCGTTCCTCACCGGAGAGCGGGATGCATGCGAAATGTGCGCGTGCGGAAAGAGAAATTAGGGTTTTCGACTAGCCAGTTGGATAGTCGACGGCGTGTGTTCTCGTGGCACCTCATGTCAGTGAAAACTTTTTTGTTTTTCCACTCGCTCGCTGCAGAAGTGGAGCTAATAAGGCTGGCTGGTTGCCGGAAAACATGGGGAGGTGAGTACGAGCTAAAGTTTGCGGCCGAAGCACAAAGCCAGTTGTCGGCGCGGGGTCGAGCATCATTTACACGGGATGCAGCTGAGCAGCATAACAACTAGCGATCGCAATTTCGTTGCCGAACTTGGACGAGTTCCGCGCGGCGCTGCGAACGCCGCCGGCTTGAGTATTAACTCGCCTGCTAATGAAGGATGCAAAGTAGCGGGTCAAAGCTGTCACAAGACTAACCCGGCGCTGAAATTACTCTTCCCGATGGGGCGACAGTCTGTTTGCCGCGCGACGCGGCTCGCTCCATCAAACGAGTGCCTAATTGAAACGGCAGACAGGTGAGAATTACGAGGGCTGTTTTAACGCACGTTCTGTAGATAATGAAGTGTTGCGACGCCGCTCTCTCTGGAGACGGATGAAGTTATTATCAAAATTTCTAATTAATTTTCGCGACAAAATTACGCTCCGTGTAATTTCACTTCGTAATGAACAGCAGTTTCGGTCTGTTCAATAGTATAATAAATTACAAATATTGGAAACCGAAGTTTTCCTCAAAGCGACAACAAATTAATTACCTTTACCAGGACAAAATTTCCTAAAAATTAACTATGGACTATGTTTCAGCACCCCAACGACAATAAGGAAGGAGCGGTAGTTCAGAAAATCACTCGGAAACTGTGATGTTTATTAAAATTTCCCATTTAACAGCTCAGTGCCTCATATTTCCGGACCTTATGCGTGTAGCAAACAATGTAATTATCATGTTCACTGCCACAGTCGTCAGTTTATCAAGCGTTCTACTCGGTACACTGTTGCTTCCACCAGTTACATGTTCTTTGATCTGAACTGTAATGAATAAGCTATCCTTACTTTTATGCAAAGTGTAGGAGCTCATAAAACAGAAACCTTCTCGACCATGATGTAGAAATTACAATTCTGAATTGCTATCAAAATTATATAATTTATTTGCTTGTGTGACTACTTCGAGAGATAGTTATTCTTGAAAGTTTGTAGAACTTGTAGTAGCTGTAGTAGCTGTAATAAGCTAACTAGATTAATATGGATGGAGTATTTATGAACGATCAGAAGGTGGATTTATGGAGTAATGGGAAGATTAACAAGAGGACATCTAATAAATATCATATTGAATCGCAGCAGTATAACCTGACACATTACTATACGAGTCTTTTCTTGAAAATGTTCAAAATGTCAAATGTGTGTGAAATTTTGTGGGACTTAACTGCTAAGGTCATCAGTCCCTAAGCTTACACACTACTTAACCTAAATTATCCTAAGGTCAAAGACACATTCCCATGCCCGAGGAAGGACTTGAACCTCCGCCAAGATCAGCCGCACAGTCCATGATTGCAGCGCCTTGGACCGCTCGGCTAATCCCGCTGCTTGAAAATGTTGTCAGAATAACAGTAGGGCGCATGATGTATGACGACAGTATTAGCGATTTTGAAATCCACTTCTGTAGAAAGACCTGGTCTACATATTCCCTTGAATTACTGTTTTCAGATGTAAGCACTCATGTTGCTCCCGCATTTTCTCTAATTTCATTTTACTACCCCACAATTAGGTCATCATTTTTGCTGTGCTTTGGGAATCTACCACCAATTCAGCTATTTACCGATCAGGGCCGCCAGTGTTTCATACGCGATGTGGCTATAAAACACAGGACTATTTGTGTAAAACAATTTATTTCAGAAACGTACATATTTAGTTAATGTCACCTTCAATGTACTCCTCTCCACAACTCCTGCCAGGCTCCATGCGAACTTTCTGTTGATGGGAACAGAGCTTGATGTCGTCCTGTGTGAGCTCCTTGACGATGCGTGACGCCTTTTCTTTCACAGCTTCAGCGCAATGCAAATTCGGCTATGGGAGTAGATAAAAGTCACAGAGTGCTAGGTCAGTCAAACAAGGTGGCTTGTCTAACACTGGGATGCTATACTACGCTAGAAACCTTTTAACAGACAATACGGCACGAGCCAGTGCATTGGCTCGATCCAGAACTCATGACTCGTTCTTGCCAAATTCAGGTGTTTTTTCCTTATTCTCTACCGGAGTTGAGCAAGAACCTCAAGGTAGTAATGCTGATTAATAGAGCAGCCATCAGGAACGCCTAAAGTTACAAATTTATCATATCGGAAAAACAACCATTATAGTTTTAAATCTTAATTTCTTCGTTCGAGCTCTTTTTTTCCAAATCAGTGAAGTTGGGTCCTTCCAGTGCATGGATTGGCACTTATTTTCTGGATAATAAGTGGAAAATCAAGATACCTCACATTTTAACACTCTCTCCAAGAAATTAGGACCATTTTCAATGGTATTCAAAGTGATCAACACATTTTCAGGAGCGTCTTTTTGATCGTTCGTTCGAGAGAACCTTCGGCACCAGTTACGCATACGCTTTTCTCGTGTCAAACTAGTTATGTAAAATTTGCCTTTCACCTTCTTTGTCATTCCCTACAATTTCAGGAATCGATCGAATGCTCAACCGACGTTCAGCTTGAATCAGATTACTACTTTTTCAGCATTTTCAGCCGTTTTTGATACTGAAGGGCGCCCTGGGTGTGAGTCATCTTCAACGTTAGCTCGGCCATCCTAGGAACGCTTGAAAAACTCAAAAACTCGGGTGCTTGGTAAAGAGTCTTCAGCAAACACTTCTTTCAGTAATAGATTGGTGTCAGTAGTAGTTTTTCCAAGTTTCGTGTAAAACTTCACGACAGTTCCCTTACCCTATTGTTACCTTTATCATTTATTTTCCCGCCAAAACAAAGTAACACCTTTTAAATAAACGAAGGCCTCGCCCACGAGAATTTGTCTGCAGATAATACAGATAACGGACCGGCTCAGGCGTCTTCAAGTTTCTTAACAAATGGTCGTTAATTTTTGCTCCTCCTTACTTGCTCTGTGACAGCATCAATTCCGTTGTCTTATAGACACACATCGTATTAATTGCAGTCGTCATTAAGCCTTCATCTCCAGCATGATTTCTATTTAGTTTACGAAATCAATAAATAAAGTAAATTTTTTTGGTGTCGTAGTTCACGTCACTATAAATTCACTGTCTATTTAAAGGCAATTAATCAAATGGATCCACCATAAATGCATTCCACTACGACAACAAGGATGAGTCTATCAGTATCATTCAACTGAATTACGCAAACACAAGGAAAGCAATAGTAGAGTTCCCTCTTCGTACGCGGTCCGCTGTTTTGGTTAACAGGTCTGTTTATTTGGTGGCCGGATGCCCTTTCTGTGGCCACATGCAGTTAACCTGACGTTGTGAAATCCTGTGTACCATCTGTATGTGAATCGTGTAAACTGTGTTATGATATTTTAACTACTTGTACATCGCGTTTCCTGAAACGGAGATACAGAACCAGGACTCTTTCGTGGAGGGGTTGAAATCACTGTTTCCTTCACCGACCCTAATGAGAATGGCGCGTGGAGGACATGGCTTTGCTGGCCTGTTGGCATATTATAATGGGCATTCAAATGAAACCAGGTCACTAACGTAAAGTAACAGTAACGATTTTACTAACTCAAAAATGTAGTTATACACATTACACATACTCAAATGAGTGGCCAAAACTAATGGCCCATTTACCCCATTGCGACACTAGCCGGTCGAATCCATCCTTGAAGATGTTATTAGGCTGCTGTCGGATCCAGGCCTGGACCCAGTCACGCACTTCGTCGTCTTTTCCGAATCTATGTCCGCGAATTACTTGCCTTAGAGGTCCAAACACATGGAAGGTCGGAACTGTACGGTGGATGTTCCAGCGTTTCCCACCGAGACTGTTGCAGTGCCGTCTTCACCGCGTTGGCCGTGTGTGGGCGGGCATTGTCATGTAGGAGGATAACGCCATTCGAGAACATGCCTCGGCCTTTCGAGTTGATGGTTCTGTAAAGTGGCTTGATAGCGCTAGGCATTGATGGTGGTTCCCCGTTCCAGGAACTCGACAAGCAGTGGGCCCTTGTGGTCAAAAAACAAGGGCATCATGACCTTACCATAACTGGTGTGCACCGCCTTTGATTTCTTTGGAGTTGGTAAAGTCGCATGCTTCTACTGCTTGCTCTGCCGCTTGCTTTACGGTTCAAAATGGTGACCTCATGTTTCGTCACCTGTGACAATACGCCACAGAAAGCCGTATTCCTCCTCATGATAACGTTTCAGATGAATCAAAGAGAGCGCCTTTCGATTATTGCGCTGTTCGGCGGTCAGTTGGTGGGGAACCAACTGGGTACAGATTTTTCGAAAGTTCAAGTGTTGATGCATTATGGTGTGGGCGGTGCCCACGTTAATACCCAGTAACCGATGGATCTCGTCCACGGTGATTCTGCGGTTCTGCGGTTGTCCAATATTAAAACATTCACTTCCGCAACCATTTCTGGTGTGATGACACGATTAGCCTGTCCAGTATGAGTATCGTCTTCCAGGGACTGCCGCCCCTCAAGGAATAGTTTGCGCAATTCCAAAAAACTTGAACGACTCAGAATGTACTCGCCGTACGCAACCTTCATCCGTCGATACATTTCACGGCCTCCAACTCCCTCTGCTGCCAATAATTTAATCACTCCTCCTTGTACCTTCTTACTCGCCTGCATGTTCGTTAGTGTACTATAGATTGTGTGGCCACACTCTCTTTGGCGTGAAGCCACATTGTCTATATGGAACACCAAATGGTGTGCACGAGTCACTCTCTCTACCAATAGATATCTCCACCATACCCGCAGTTACGTGTTGCCACCTTACGTGAAAGGCAAAGGTAGACAGCACTAACCAGGATTCATTTGAATTAACCTCATACTTTCCGCTCCCGCTACGCGTCACTCTGTTTCTGACACGATGTATTTCCGCGTGGGTAGTGTGTACTCCACATTCCCTGTCATTAGTTAAAGGAAGACTCAAGGGGAGAAAAATCTTGTGCGGTGTGTGTTACCTCACCTCGTTGATGGTACATGAATATAAAGTAACACTCGTCATTGTATTCGCCCAACTAAATCTGTACCACTTTCGATAACTGCTATTGTGCCAGACTCTATACTTCACAGCGCATAAATTGGATAACGAAAATGTGAGTGACTTTTGAAGTTGAAAAAGATGTCACGAACTGATATTACAGTATGTGATCAAAAGTGTCCGGACATCCCGATAGACACGATTTTCATATTGTGTGCATTGTGCTGCCACCTACTGCCAGGAACTCCATATCAGCGAGCTCAGTATTCATTAGACATCGTGAGAGCAGAATGGGGCGCTCCGCGGAACTCACGGACTTCCACCGTAATTAGGTGATTGGTTGTCACTTGTGTCATACATCCATATAGAGATTTCCACGCCCCTAAACATCCTTAGCTCCACTGTTTCCGATGTGATACTGAAGTGGGAACGTGAGGGGGCACGTACAGGCCGACGTCGTCCGATTGACTGACAGTTGAAGAGGTTCGTAATGTGTAATAGACAAACATCTATCCAGACCATCACACAGGAATTCCAAACTGCATCAGGATCCACTGCAAGTACTATGACAAGGAGGTGAGAAAACTTGGATTTCGTGGTCGAGCGGCTGCTCATAAGCTACACATCACGCCGGTAAACGTTAAACGACGCCTCGCTTTGTGTAAGGTGCGTAAACACTGGACAGTGGAAAAACTTTGTGTTTAGTGACGAATCACGGTACACAATGTATCGATCTGATGTCAGGGTGTGAGTATGGCGAATGACCGGTGAACGTCATCTGCCAGTGTGTGTAGTGCCAACAGTAAAATTTGGAGGCGGTGATGTTATGGTGAGGTCGTGTTTTTCATAGAGGCGGCTTGCACCCCTTGTTTTGCGTGGCACTATAACAGCACAGGCCTACATTGATGTTTTAAACACCTTCTTGCTTTCCACTGTTCAAGAGTAATTCGGGGATGATGATTGCATCTTTCAACACGTTCCAGCACCTGTTCATAATGCACGACCTGTGGCAGAGTGGTTGCACAACGGCAACGTCCCTGTAAAGGACTGGCCTGCACAGAGTGCGAATGTTTAGCAAAACTCCAGAGCGCAGTGTTCACGGAGTTTTAGAGATAACTCAGGATAGCCGCACATCAATAATGAGAACTTTGACCACACGTAAGTGATACATTGGTCACCATGTTTCAGGGTATACATCTATTACATCTATCCTCTATCTTACATTTGGAAGGACATGAAGGCTGTTGTGTAAAGGTGAATGTCAGGAACCTTGCACACTTCAAAGAACGGACTCTTTACGCTTGTGCTCACATTCCGCAAGATGTTTGGTAAAAGCTCAAGAGGAATCGGCGAAGCAGGTAACATCAACCTTACAATGTGCTGAACAACGCGCCAAACAATAGCTGCAGCCTTTATATGTTATCACCATCACTTTTCTTGTTCAGTACTGGATGCCACCTACATCGAGAATTAATACGGCTATGCTCAGATTAATGACACCACGAATTTTATTGTGTAATTCCCTGTTTGTTATGTCATGATATTTCCACTTGAAAATTACGAGAGGCATCCAAGATGGCGGCTTCCAAACTGGCCACCATGTTGGAGACACAGTTATCATACGCTTCTCTCTTCTGACATTTCATATCTGTTAAATATCTGACTTTAAATATCTGGTTATCCTTCCTCTTTTCTGTTAGAGATGTAGTTCCAGGTCTGTGGACCGCACTGTACTTCAGCTAAGCCCAGGTAGCAATCTTTTATTTCCAGTACAGTTCACACGGTCTAAATCACTCTCATTGATAAGATTACTCGAGTCGATTAGGAAAAGTTCCAGTCATTCCTTTTCCCAGAGAATCAGCCCAAAGCTTAGGAAAATCACAGAGAGTGTAAACAAATATGGGCATACACGAATTTAGATTAGATGACTGTTGTAGAAAACTGATTTATTGTTTTCCCCTACGGATGGAGAGTGTATAATGTCAAAGGTCTTTATATACATTGTAAAGATGAAAAACGATTCGTACGACATTCTCAACTGAAAATAACAGCCGGATGTTCAGCAGCCTAATCGAAAAAGTCTTCTTTCTCTCCACAGAATGGTCCCTTTTCACGCAGTGCACCTATTTAATATAGATGCGTGATTAATATGGTGTCACGTTCCCGTACCACGTTTTAAAGTCCTCATCTGACGAATCAGTATCGAAAGCGTAACATGCAGTAAGTGCATGATATACTGTTAAGGCGTCTGGAATTTAATACAGCATATTAGCGCAAAGTCTGGTGTTTAGGAACTGTACGCCACAACGTTATGTTTATTCAGAAGCCTCTTTGGTACAGAAAAATAGCCACTTTAAGTACGCCTCTGGCATCATATGCATTAATGTCCGCTCCTTAACTCCAGCAGATAACTGGATAGGTGTTTTGTTTGACGATAGACCTAATATTATTGATGCATGTTCTGGTTACGTTCTGGAACCGCTGGCTAAGCAACTCTTGATTCGTAGCTAGTAGGACGACTCCAATGTAATGAAAGGTAATACAACCAGTTCGTTTCAGGTAGTTACGTTAATGTCGAAATTCTGCCCTTGTATACCGTATGTATCTATAAGCCAATACAAATTGCTGGGTTGTCTGTCTAGCAGTTTTAAGAGGCAGCAAATATTTTATTTTCAGTATTTATCATAATTATTAACCGAATTTAAAAATTAAAACTGCAGTCATAATCCGCTCATTAAGATGTACAATCAAATGTTAAAAGTGTAGCACAACAAGACAAATATTGCACTTTGAAATTATACGTCTATCTTGATGCAAATGGGGCCAAATAACCGGTTTATATTCTTCCAATATTTGAGAACAAGAGCTCTTAGCGACTTGCAACAGCTTTAGGAGCAATTTGATATAACTCACGAAAATGGTTCTCGATGACACTCCCACGAAATGATGAAAGGGAGAAAGTTTATCACTTACCACATTTTCGGTGTTTATGAAGTGAAACTCTATGATCAGGCATGACATTTTAATTTAATAGTACCTTCCTGCCAGCTCTACTCGCCGCAGAGGTTGCAGACAGCATCCACTTATAATATTGAATGTACCTACAAAATTATATCTTTGTATGACACCCAGTTCGGTAGATAAGCAATCATAAAGTGTACACTGCCGGGAATAAATTTAATACGCCTGGAAAAACGTAGTCGATTTTTATCCGAGGACAGCTTATACGACCTGGGGGATAGTGGATGTACTGATAATGGTTTAAAAGTTGCTCACCAACAGATACCGTGGTTGCATAGCTACCAGAGCGCCATCTGTGTCTACCCTTAAATAGGGAATGCCCACAGCCAGAAGGCTCAGTGTGATGCATATGTGCGAAGCATGCAGGCAGCCATGCCACGGAGATGCACTCATGCTTTGTGCAGCCAACTGAGTGAGTTTGAAAGAGATGAAATTGTGGCATTTCGAGTGGCGGGATGATCCTTTCGGAGAATTTCCACACAAGTGGACATTCTGTGTCAGTTGTACAACGATGCTGGTATCAGTGACGTGAACATTCTCATTCCTGTAGATGAGGCCCTGGACGCCCACACAGAACAGACATCCGCCGGGATCGTAGTATTGTAATCACAGCAGGGGCAGACTGTACTGCTTCCACGCACAGATAAGAGGGCTTGTGATCCCAGACGTCTCAACACGAACTGTTGCGAACCTGTTACTAGCAGTGGCATTACGGGCACGAGCACCTCCAACCCCTTCTCCACTCACCCCACAGCATCGAAGTGCATGGCTTGACTGATGTCATCAGGGGATCACTTGGAAGATGTACTGGCCCACCGTGACCTTCAATGGTGAAAGCACATTCTGCCTGGAACAAAGTGATGCTCATTTGCGCCAACGATGTAGACCTGGTGGGTGCATTGGCCCCACCGTCGGCCTTACACTCTGGGTTGCGATAATCTATAGTTCTTGTTCATATCTGGTTCTTCTGGAGGGGACGCTAAAGCAGATGTTGGTAGGACAATTCTTTTGACGTTCTTCCTAAAGGAAGGAGACGTGTTGTTCCAGTCGGATAATGCTTGCCCTCACACTGTCCGTAAAACTCAACGTGCTCTTTAAGACGTGCAGTAGCTTTCCTGACCAGCACAATCTCCGGACGTGTCTCCAACCGAGCACATGTGGAGTATGGTGGGATGAGAAGTGACCTGTGTCACTCGTGACTTTTTCTGACGCTGTAGAAGCATGAGAAACTAGCTTTTGCTGGAAATGAAACACAGTAAATCTTCAGTTTCACTCATGACATTTCAATTTACTACATTTTTTGCTGCCAGTTCTATTCGCCACACGCTTCGCATTATTTACATACAGTAAATCACTGAATATAACAGCGAAGTTACATCATTGTACGACATATGAAGTCTTAAACTTCAACTTACTAGAGAAACTAGCTTTTGCTTAAAATGGAGCACAAATTACTCAGACTACCTTAATCCAGCGTTACTTCGCAACTTACAACAAAATTTAAGCATTATTTGGCCGGCCAGTGTGGCCGTGCGGTTCTAGGCGCTTCAGTTTGGAACCGCGTGACCGCTACGGTCGCAGGTTCGAATACTGCCTCGGGCATGGATGTGTGTGATGTCCTTAGGTTAGTTAGTTGTAAGTAGTTCTAAGTTCTAGGGGACTGATGACCACAGATGTTAAGTCCCATAGTGCTCTGAGCCATTTGAACCATTTTAAGCATTATTTCAAATTTTTCCTAAACGTTTCCTCGCTTATGTAATATGGTAAGGTAATCAGATGTTAGAAGCTGCTTTATTCATGACAGTTAGATCCCGAATCGGGGGTTCTCTGCTGATTTCACTATTTGAATACTTTCCACATTCATTAGCAAGGAGGCTTGTTCGTTATGAATATTTTCGTTCCTTTGTGGCCCGTGTAATGTACAGACAGGACAACTGAGGCCAAACACAGAAAGTAGTTTCAGCCTAAATACTAAAGGAGGGACAGCAATGAATGTAGCACGTAAGCTGTTCTCTGACTGGCATGATGTAGCTGTCTCACCTCGTAAAACACGTCCCTCACTGCCCCGGCACCCTGTGTGAGCGTGAGGACTGGGACGATGGGGGAACTGCGAAGGTCTCACATTTAAATGGCAATGCAGTCACACTGCATACGACCAGCTTTTATATCTAACATTTCTCAAAAATGTAGATCACAAACAAAACTAATTTTCAATATTATTTGCTTCTGGGGCAGTAAATACATAGTGTATCTACTACTTGGTGCAAAAAGTTGACAGAGGAAGACAATTTCACAGCTTTTCGTACTCAGGATTCCACGTAATCGTGACTTATTTAGTTTCATAATCGAAAAAATCGCGCACGCATGTAGATCGAAATATTTTATAACGTTTGCAGCCTTATTATGGACAGATGGAAACTCTTCTTCAGGAAATCATCATAGATCTCGTGGACAGTTGTAATGTTAAAAGTATTGTATTTTAAATAAGAATTAAGTTGGAAATTAGTCAGTTCCATGTGCACATGCGTATAGGAGTTTCCAAGTGAAATGGAAAATTCACCAGACAGAACCTAGAAAACATTGTCCTCAAACCCTTTTAGAAAACTGTCATCGTAATTCCTTCAAGACCACAATGAACTCTTCGAACCTAACGTTCTCTTGAACGCCACTGAGGATAGGGAAATGGACGGCGTTTCTTGTCAGAATTTGCCAATTCAACAACGCGATTTTCTTTTTAAATGCATGCCCATCAAATTAGGAATAAGCTGTTTATGACCTGGCAATATCTTGCTATGGGCAGTGTGGATTCAAGTCCACTTAAAATGCGATGTCTACAATCCATTCTGGATTTTCTGATTTTCGTTCCTCCTTTTTCTTCATATATTCAACAACAGTTATAAACTGCTCGTTGAATTACTCAACGTTCTTTTCAGTAATATATAATACCTGTATATGTGTCGTTCAGTTCCATCGAAAACCGTCAGATCTTACGTGCAATAATGCGTACGACTTCAGAAAATTTACTCTTCATGCCATAAGTTTCATCATGTTCCCCATGCCTGCAAATTTAGTAACAAGTGCTTCTTGATGTACACAAAAATGAGTGCTGACTGTCGACCATCGTAAGTTTTTGCTCTCTCATCGTCAACTAAATCTTCAAATTCTGCCTGCATGCTGTTGTAATGTGGTAGCTGTTTATTATGGCCCTGTACATCGCATAACAGATGTTAGGAATTCTTATCCTTCTCTCCTGTGATTCCTATTCATTATGAAGACTTGTGACAATATATCACCAGACTGCATCTTTTAGCGCAAACACCCAATCGACCTGTGAACTTCTTTTACGTTACTAACAAATAGCGGAAGGGAGATAACGCTGAACCCACGATTCTTCCAGCCCAAAGAAATTCGTGCCGACCGAAAAATGTCGCACCGTAGTGCAATACGAAATATCGTTGTGTCCTAACTACTGTCGAGAAGCACCGAGCAAAGCCGAGATAAGCCGAGTTTCGGCCCACACACGGCCCACATATCGTGGTCGCATGAAGGTCCCCACGCAATGGCCACCGTGGCCTGGAGCGAGTTATCGAAGCGTCGTGATAATTCTCTTACCTAGCAACATGATCAATCCTTAGACTTACTTTGGAGTACATCTATCTGGGGATATGAGATTTGATTTTCTTAACATAAGGTGAGTTGAAAGGTACAACATTACACATTCAGCGAACACATCAGTAGAGAAAAATGTTAAGACAGGGACCGCATCGTCAGTACTGCTCAAAATCGAGTCTGAGGTTATGCAACGCAAATTTTCCAGTGGTTTCCACAAGATTTAATAATTGTTGATGTAATTCACATATTCTCAAGCTTTAGTTGAAGTGTTTAGTTACCTGCATGAACATATTAGCTCTCTCTAGAGTCTAGTGGTATATAAATCGAGAGGTATTAATATTCCATTCAGAGAAACTGTGTTAGGCTACCTGTTCCGTCCAGTATAGTTTGGCATTCTCATGATTTATTGTTTTTATATGACGTGAGTGTCGAAATCTTTACAATTAACAGAATATACCCTAGGAAATCGCCATTCCTTTTTTAATATTGATCTTTCAGGAATGGAGGAGTCTTCTGTTCAAAAAAATGGCTCTGAGCACTATGGGACTTAACTGCTGAGGTCATCAGTCCCCTAGAACATAGAACTACTTAAACCTAACTAACCTAAGGACATCACAAACATCCATGCCCGAGGCAGAATTCGAACCTGCGACCGTAGCAGTCGCGCGGTTCCGGACTGAGCGCCTTAACCGCGAGACCACCGCGGCCGGCCGTTGTTAATTTTACAGATGTTTACAGCCACTGCGGAACCATAATTTCAATATTCAGCAGTTTATTACTGGTGGCTGTTGAAGCATACATGCAGAAAATGAGTTATTTAGCATTGCATCTAATCTACTTTTTGGTAAGCAATATGAGGAAATCCCTACGTGGTGTGTGCATGGTCATTCTACACTACTGACCATTAAATTTGCTACACCACGTAGATGACGTGCTACAGACGCGAAATTTGACCGACAGGAAGAAGATGCTGTGATATGCAAATGATTAGCTTTTCAGAGCATTAACACAAGGTTGGCGGCGGTCGCGACACCTACAACGAGCTGACATGAGGAAAGTTTCCACCCTATTTCTCATACACAAACAGCAGTTGACCGGCGTTGCCTGGTGAAACGTTGTTGTGATGCCTCGTCTAAGGAAGAGAAATGCGTACCATCACGTTTTCCACTTTGATAAGGGTCGGATTGTAGCCTATCGCGATTGCGGTTTATTGTATCGCGACATTGCTGCTCGCGTTGCTCGAGATCCAATGACTGTTAGCAGAATAAGGAATCGGTGGGTTCAGGAGGATAATACGGAACGCCGTGCTGGATCCCAACGGCCTCGTATCACTAGCAGTCGAGATGACAGGCATCTAATCCGCATAGCTGTAACGGATCGTGCGGCCACGTCTCTATCCCTGAGGCAACAGATGGGGACGTTTGCAAGACAACAACAATCTGCACGAACAGTTCGACGACGTTTGCAGCAGCATGGACTGCCAGCTCGGAGACCATGGCTGCGGTTACCCCTGACGCTGCTTCAGAAACAAGAGCGCCTGTTATGGTGTACTCAACGACTAACCTGGGTGCACGAATGGCAAAGCGTCATTTTGTCGGATGAATCCAGGTTCTGTTTACAGCATCATGATGGTCGCATCCGTGTTTGGCGACATTGCGGTGTACGCACACTGGAAGCGTGTATTCGTCATCGCCATACTGGCGTATCACCCGGCGTGATGGTATGGGGTGCCATTGGTTACACGTCTTAGTCACCTCTTGTTCACATTGACGGTACTTTGAACAGTAAACGTTACATTTCAGATGTGTTACGACCCGTGGCTCTACCCTTCATTCGATCCCAGTGAAACCCTACATTTCAGCAGGATAATGCACGACCGCATATTGCAGGCCCTGTACGGGCCTTTCTGGATACAGACAACGTTCGGCTGCTGCCCTGGCCAGCACATTCTCCAGATCTCTCACCAATTGAAAACGTCTGGTCAATGGTGGCCTAGCAACTGGCTCGTCACAATACGCCAGTCACTACTCTTGATGAACTGTGGTATCGTGTTGAAGCTTCATGGGCATCTGTACCTGTAAATGCCATCCAAGCTCTGTTTGACTCAATACCCAGGCGTATCAAGGCCGTTATTATCGCCAGAGGTGGTTTACTGGATACTGATTTCTCAGGATCTATGCACCCAAATTGAGTGAAAGTGTAATCACTTGTCAGTTCTCATATAATACATTTGTCCAATTAATACGCGTTTATCATCCGCAGTTCTTCTTGGTGTAGCAATTTTAATGGCCAGTAGTGTATTAGAGGCTCACTTAATTTTTAATTCCGTGTGGGGTTGCTACCAAGCTCATTCATTCTGTTGCAGATACTTTTAACCGAAATAAACAGAAACACTTTGCGATATAAAATCAGAAGTGGTGGTTTGTAATCTCCCCTTGCAGTTCATTTGTCTCTACAAAGAGCATTATTTTCGAAGCGAAAGCTCGGTACTGTATAAGGTTCGTCATAGTCGCGACACAGATATTACCAGAAAACGCATATGATATCAGAGGGCGTCGACTCGGCGCAGCTTGGTGCACGCTGTAACGAGGCGAATGAAATCGACTGGGCCGAGTGCCTCCTCTCCCCCCCCCCACCTCCCCAACAACACTTCCTTTTTTACCTTCTTTTCACAACCCGGAACCCGCCCTACAAGCGCTCGGCTTTGAGATGCAAATGCGGCGCGTTTGCGTCAAATTATTTGCTTTCGCCGACAGAATGTTCCAGCCCGTCCTTAGCTGGCGTTCTCGAAAGCTCAGCACTAAAACTAGCAATTTGCGAGACGGGGCTCTCCCTCTCTGCTGTCTCTCATCTCCAGTCACGAGATTGCATTACGGCAGACAACACCTGCTGCATGAAAATCACAGCGCGTACTATACGAAATTTTTGAAGTTACAGTACTTGAGTTTTCTTACATGTACAGAATCATAATTACGTATTTCTTTAGCTACAGTTCAAATAGAGTTTCAAAAAAATTCAAAATTTCCCGTTACACAACTTTCTACACAGCTTGAAGTTGCGAACCCTTAGGGTCAAATGTGCAGGGCTGATAGGGAATTATACTGAGTACTTTGAGACCAGAAACTCTCTCGCCGTTTCCTCCAGTTTATCCCTTGGTAGGGGCTCATATGTTTTAATGATTTGGTGGATTTATTTTACTTTTACTTTACCGTTCTAGTCGCCACAGTCGTCTTTTATGCTGAACGACAAAAGTCGTGTTCGCCGTGTGTCCGCGATTCGAATAATATTTGTTCTCTGCTAGGCCGTATTTTGATTGTCAGCGTGTCGTATTTTATGTGACTGATATTGGAGACCATCCCAATATTTGCCTAAACGAGCGTTCTGAAGCGCCTGAAAGACCTTCCACGCTGCCCCCCAGTACTAAATTGGTGATCTCTTGAGGCCTCAGAAATCTCATCAAAACCGATCCCTTCTTCTAGTCAACATGTGCCACAAATTCTTCTCCTCCCCAGTTCTGTTCAGTACCTGTTCGTTAATTACTTAATCTATCCATCTAATCTTCAGCATTCTTCTGTAGCACCACATTTCGAAAGCCTCTATTCTCTTTTGGCTAAATTATTTATCGTCCATGTTTAACTTCCATACATGGCTACACTCGTTATAAATGCTTTCATAAAAGTCTTCCTGACACTGAAATCTATACTTGATGTTAACAAATTTCTCTTCTCCAGAAATGTTTTCCTTGCCACCGCTACTCTACATTTTGTATCCTCTCTACTTCGACCACCATCAGTTATTTTGCTGCCTAAATAGCAAAACTCATTTACTGTTTTAACTGCCTCATTTCCTAATCTAATACCATCAGCATCACCTGATTTAATTCGACTACATAACAGTATCCTCGTTTTGCTTTTGTTGATGATCATCTTATATCCTCCTTTCAAGACACTGTTCATTCCGTTCAACTGATCTTCCTAGTTCTTTGCTGTCTCTGACAGAATTACAATGTCATCGGCAAATATCAAAGTTTTTAACTATTTCCCATGGATTCTAATTCCTACTCCATATCTTTCTTTTGTTTCGTCTACTGCTTGCTCAAAATACAGATTGAATAACATCGGAGATAGCCTACAACCCTGTCTCACTCCCTTGCCAACACTGTTTCCCTTTCATGGCAATCGACTCTTATAACTGCCATCTGGTTTCTGTTCAAATTGTAAATAGCCTTTCGTCCCCCATATTTGACCCATGCCACCTTCAGAATTGGAAAGAGAATAATCCAGTCAACATAATCAACAACTTTATCTAAGTCTATCAACGCTAGAAACGTAGTTTTGTCTTTCCTTAATCTACCTTCTAAGATAAGTCGTAGGGTCAGTATCGCCGCGCGTGTTCCAACATTTCTACGAAATTCAAACTGATCTTGCCCGAAGTGGGCTTCTACCAGTTTTTCCATTCGTCTGTAAAGAATTCGTGTTAGTATTTTGCAGTCGTGACTTACTAAACTTATAGTTCGGTAATTTCCACACCTATCGACACCTGCTTTCTTTGGTATTAGAATTATTATATTCTTCTTGAAGTCTGAGAGTTTTTTGCCTGTCTCATCCGTCTTGCTCACCAGATGGTAGAGTGTTGGCTCTCCCAAGGCTATCAGTAGTTCTAATGGAATGTTGTCTACTCCCGTGGCCTTGTTTCTACTCAGGTCTTTCAGTGCTTTGTCAAACTCGTCACGCAGTATCATATCTGCTATTTCACCTTCATCTACGCCCTCTTCAGTTTCCATAATATTGTCCTCCAGTACATCGCCCTGGCATAGACTCTCTATGTACTCGTTCCACCCTTCTGCTTTCCCTTCTTTGCTTAGGACTGGTTTTCCATCTGCGTTCTTGATATTCATACAAGTGGTTCTCTCCTCTCCAAATGCCTCTTTGATTTCCTGTAGGCAGCATTTATCTTAACCCTACTGATATATACCTCTACAACCTTACATTTTTCCTTTAGCCATCCCTGCTTAGCCATTTTGCACTTCCTGTCGATATCATTTTTGAGACGTTTGTACTCCTTCTCCCTTGCTTCATTTACTACATTTTTATATTTTACCCTTTCATCAGCTACATTCAATATCTCTTCAGTTACCCAAGCATTTCTACTATCCCTCGTTTTGTTACCTACTTGATCCTCTGCTGCCTTCACTATTTCATCTCTCAAAGCTACCCATTCTTCTTCTACTATATTTCTTTCACCCGTTCTTGTCAATCATTCTCTAATGCTCTCTCTGCAACTCAAAACAACCTCTGGTTCTTTCAGATTTTTCAGGTCCCATCTCCTTAAATTCCTACCTTTTTGCAGTTTCTTCAGTTTTAGTCTACGGTTCACAACCAATAAATTGTGGTCAGAGACCACTTCTGTTCCTGGAAATGTCTTACAATTTAAATACCTTACAATAATATAATCTATTTGAAACCTTCCAGTGTGTCCATGCCTCTTGCACGTATAGAACCTTTTTTAATGAGTCTTAAATCAAGTGTAATCTATGATTAAGTTATGCTCTGTGCAAATTCTACCAAGAGGTTTCCTCTTTCATTCCTTACCTCCATTCCATATTGACCTACTACTTTCCCTTCTATTCCTTTTTCTAACATCGAATTCCAGTCTCCAATGACTATTAAATGTTCATCTCCCCTCACTATCTGAATGATTTCTTTTATCTCCTCATACATATCTTCAATCTCTTCGTCTAATCAACGGAGATTGTTGGCATATAAACCTGTACTTGTGTTGTAGGCGTGGGTTTCATGTCTGTCTTGGCTATAATAATGCATTCACTATGCTATTCGTAGTAGCTTACCCGCGCTCCTATATTTTTATTCATTATTGAACGTACTCCTGCATTGTCCCTATTTGATTTTGTATTTATAAACCTTTATTCACTTGCCCTAAAGTCTTTTTCGACCTGTCACCTAACTTCCCTGATACCCACTATATCTATCTTAAACCTATCCACTTCCATTTTAATATTTTTAAACCAACCTACCCGATTAAGGGATCTGACATTCCACGCTCCGATCCGTAGAACGTCAATTTTTCTTCTCCTGATAACGACATCCTCTTGTGTAATCCCCGCCCGGAGATCCGAATGGGGGACTTTTTACCTCCGTAATACTTTAATTCACGAGAAAGCCATCTTCATTTAACCATACAGTAAAGCTGCATGCCCTCGGGAAAAATTACAGCTGTAATTTCCCCTTGCTGTCAGGCGTTCTCAGTACTAGCACAGTAAATCCATTTAGGTTAATGTTATAGGGCCAGATTAGTTAATCATGCAGACTATTGTCCCTGCAAATACTGAAAGGCTGCTGGCCCTCTTCAGGAACCACATGTTTGTCTGTCCTCTCGACAGATAGCCCTCCACTGTGTTTTCACGTACGGTACGGCTATCTGTATCGCTGAGGCACGCAAGCCTCCCCACCAAAGGCAAGGTCCATGGTTCACGGGAGTACATATTCTGTGACAGTATAAATTACAAAAGGCCCCTTCAAGTTGTTGCTGAACTTCGTAAATATTACAAAGTCATTCGAGTCACCAAGCGTGTTGCTATTGATTTCTTTAAAGTGGGCTCAGCCAATTACATATCAGTCTAATTTTCTTTGGAATGTAACTAGCACATACACATTCCAAATAACTTTATGGTGATAACCAGTAATACTACTACGTGCTTGAATTGATAAGTTATTTATGTAATTTAAATGTTGTGTATATGTACCGGTATTACCAATCAGCAACAGCTGCTGATTTACGTGTTTCTCATTATACTGGTTTGAGGTATCTAATGGTACAACTCAAAATGGTTTCTCATGCTCTTGTGGTCTACGTCGAAAGGCACAGAGATTTGCGAAGATTGTTTCGTTCTGTTTTAGAAAATGTGAACATGCTTCATCTATGTAGCAATTGGTACGTTGCCTCAATTTAATTTGTTTTTGTGCGAAAAATTGATACATGTTGTATATTCTGGTTTACGGGATGCAGTTTGGCTAAACTGGACCACTTAAAGCAGGTATTGTTATACGACTGTACATTTATTACCGCATGTTTATCTACTACCACTTTGACTAGTTTTGTGTATAATCCTGTGTAAATGCCCTTTTGTCATTTACATTAACCAAAATTCTCTCTTGAAAATCCCAAATTATTTCACAGCATACCAGTGTCAAAGTTGAATACCAAAAATCACTAATTTCAGATGTCATGAAACCTGTGTTCTTTGCATTAGGATATATTTGTTATTCTTCCCCTGATGCCGGTAAAAGAAATTTGCAGCAAGCATAGAAATCATTTTATGAAGTTGGTTAATCATACAAACATTTGTCTCCAAAATATGAGAACAGGCACCCAAGAAATGTCTACGTTCCTTATACCCAACAGTAGCACCTGGCACATCTCTGGTTATAAGACTTCAAATGCAGGTTCGACGGCAACCCATTCAAGATCGTTGGTTGCACCTATATTAATGTGTTATGGAGACAGTGTAAATTTGGACATAGTCTGCGACGTTCAGCATAGTGAGAGAATTAACTGTCAGTGAATCATTGCTGCTGCCAAATTTGCTGCAGTCCTTGACTGTTGCTCTGATGGAGTACTAGATGGCAAGTTGCTTGCAGATTCCGCAATATACCGCGTGGTTGTCATAGCATTTTACTATTTAACGCGTTATAACGCGAAAACTAATTACCGTACGAAGATCAAACTTGGCAGCATTAAGTCAATGAGATGGAGAAGAGAAATAATTCGGAATCAATTCAATTAAATCACATTTAATTTGTTGCTACGGTACATCATATCATTAAATACCGGTACCACTACTGCTACAAAGGGGGCTCAATATGGCGCCCATCATTTTTGAGAAGAGCCTTGAAGCACAGGATTGCATTCTGCACAGCAGAATGGAGCATGTCCGTTGGTATGTGGGCTACCTCTCTTAATATGCTGCGCTTCAGATCAGCACATATGTGAATGTTTCCCCGGCAAACCCTGTCCTTCAGGTATTCCCACAACCAGAAATCACAGGGTGTGACATCAGCTTATCGTGCCAGCCAAGCATTTGGAAACGATCGGCTGATAATTCGATCGTTTCCAAATGTGTTACGGAGAAGACTTCACGAGTGATGTGCGGTGGAGCCCCATCTTGCGTGAAAACTGTTGAGTTCAATGCGCCTCTCTTTTAGGGCGGGTGCGAAGCATGTCGCAGTAACGCTGGCCAACCTCACGGCAAGTCTTTGGTCTCTGAGCGCCGACCTATTCAAAAAAGAATGAGCCAATAGTGGACGTAGGCGTGCAGCCACACCAAACGGTGACACGTTCACCATTCAAAGGAACTTCATGGACAGTGACTGGGGGTTAAGATCCCCACATTCGGCAGTCCTGTGTCTTCACCTCACTCGTCAAAGAAAAATGAGCTTCGTCTGTTCACAGGTTTGTTCAGGGCCAGCCATCGTAAACTTCATCCCTTGCGAGAGAGGAGTCAACACGTCGTTGTGCGTCTTGTGGTTCAGGCTGCTGTACGATATCTATCTTTTGCGGATACCATTTGACAATGGTTCGAAGCGCCTTCCATATGAGTATGGGATGTTCAACTGTTCTGACACAGCACGCGCACTGCCTGATGATCGGGAATTGCGCGCAGCTTCGTTTGACATAGCAACAGCGATTTTATCAATTACCTGTGTTGCAACCGACAGTCGGCCTCTTCTCGGAGCTACGCCCAGTTCTCTAGTTGATTCGAAATTCTTCATCATGCCCAGTATAGCAGGTGGAGAAGGAGGACCCTTTCGTAACCTTTTCAGCCTACGATATTCTCGAAGTGCAGCTGCGCATTACTGTTCTTTTGGTAATAGAGCTTCACCAATAATGTCCTGCTCCTTGTGTCCAAGCTGATGCTGACACGTCAAAAAGTGCGCTGCGACTGTTAGGTGTGTGAGACTATGAATCACGATTACTGTTCACGTCAGCTGCTAGCCACAGTTGAAACTGGGGGTTGGGGTTGTTGTCAGGCAGGAAACCACACAGCAAAGTCATCGGTCTCATCGGATTGGGGAAGACGGGGAAGGAAGTCGGCCGTGATCTTGCAAAGGAACCATTCCGGAATTTGCCTGGAGCGATTTAGGGAAATCACGGGATACCTGAAACAGGAAGGCCGGACGCGGGATTGAACCGCCGTCCTCCCGAATGCGAGTCCATTGTGATAACCACTGCGCCACCTCGCTCGTTCGTTCAAACTAGACGGTGGCTCGGTGACGCGTGTAAATCAGCCACCCCATACTCTGGACATTAATGCTACCAAGTTTGGTACTGGTGCGTTTATTAGTTTCCTTGTTATCAAGTGCTAAATAGAGAAAGTTTAATTATAATCACCAGGTAGAATGAAGAACATTTCTGAGTTACAGGTGAAGTTGGCTGCATTCATGCATATGACAAGGAGTGGAACATACGTAACAAACGAGTGAATCATGGATTACGTAAGCAGAAACGTTCCAGTACGAAAAAAGAAGACTTAGCCTTTTATTATAGAGAAATTCCACTCATATAGAATTTCGGTTTGTTTTTATGGGAGGTGACCCAGTCACTGCCCTGTCCAGCTTCTCATCTCTCCAGCTTTTTGCAGTATATGTGAAACTGAATAAGGAAAAATTAAGCAAGTTTTACATCAATTAATTATTAGATTTAAGTTGTAAGGTTGTTAATGCTAACATGACTTGTTTGGTTTCTCACGTGTCCTTGAAACAAAGTAATTTTTGATCAATGTTGACTGTTAAACAATGAGGAATCATTACCTTCCTCGAGTGGAAGCCGTGCTTTCATAACCCAGTTTCCCCCTTGAGTGAGCAAATAGGGCGAGGGTTTCCACAGAATCTCTCATGTTCTCAGGATTCCTGCTGTATCAGGAAGTGTTGGATAGGGAAAGAGTCTGCACTGGTTCATTTCTGTAATCTCTTGCGTGAAACACCTACTCCTCAAGTTTCCAGCAATTTCCATGCTTGTTGAAACAGGCAAAAACGTGGGAAGTCCAACTCTTGTCAATGTGTGTATCATCTTTGTTGACGAAGTCGTAACTATTTTTGGTTTCAGATGGGTGTAAAATGGCCTGCAGGTGATTTTAGAAAGGTGAAACAAGTTGTTGCTGAACGTTTATCGATTAAAAAGGCTGCTGAAAATTTTAAATTACCTCATATCGTTCTGCCAGTGACATTAAAGAGTGGAGAAAATTCAGACCTGAAGTTCACGAGGATGTATGCACACCTTGTTAGAGCTGCTGACAGATCACTTAACACAGTGAAACTTCCTGGCAGATTAAAACTGTGTGCCCGACCGAGACTCAAACTCGGGACCTTTGCCTTTCGCGGGCAAGTGCTCTACCAACTGAGCTACCGAAGCACGACTCACGCCCGGTACTCACAGCTTTACTTCTGCCAGTACCTCGTCTCCTACCTTCACTTAACACAGTGTCTGTTACTCGAGCACCTCCACCTGAGCACTGCTTCGGTTGGTGTAAAGAGCAGGGCCACTGGACTTTTTATGATTGGAAACGAGTGATCTGGTGGGCTGAACATTAACTGTCGTCAGTAAAGTACAGAGGTGATGGTGTTACCTTAGGGGGGTGTTCTTCATGGTAGGGAGCGATCGCCTTACTTTACTTAAAAAGCGCTAAAGTGGGAAGGATATGAACACGTTTTACAGTATTAGGAACTGCTCATAGTAGGGAGAAAATTTAGAGGAGATGACTGTCTGTGCCGAGATGATAGCGCAGATTGTCATAAAGAACATCTGTTAAGCATTGGTTAGCGAGGGTTGGCATTCCTATTACGTACTGGTCTGAGTTATAAGATCGACTTCAGCGTCCAGCATTACGAACGTCTCTGCCTCTTCAGGAAGAATTGGATCCCATTTCTCTACAGACATACACATGTCTTATTAAAAGTCTTCCTAGCATAGTCCATGGTATCATAAAGGCCAAGGCCGGACACATCACTTCTTGATTTTACAGTTTTGCAGTTTATGCAAAGGTAAATTGTTGCTGCATTTTGCTGTAATGTGGCATCATATGCGGTATGTGAGTCACTGATTAACTGCAACCGTGAGATGATGAGAAGAGAGAGGGCAAAAATGACTCGATGTTTGTGATTGGTATAATCGGAGCAATAATTCACATGATAATGGCGTAGTATGTACTGAAGAGAAGTTCCGGTTTTTGCTAGACATTAACGACGGTTGTCGAACGGCTCAATGCATCTGCTGAAATCGACACAAACAAACTGTGTGTTCTTGAAATAGTTCGTGTAACTTCAGTGCCTCAACGCTAACCGAATGCAGGGTCTTAAATAGTGTCCAGCTGCTCGTCTCTCTTACTACAGAGGGCTGTAGGGTCTCGTAGCGCATGAAATAGGTGGCGATATGCGTGACTTAAGAATGAAAAAAAATTACAACAAAACCGTGATCAGTCAAAGCACAGACACGCTGAATTCCTTTAGCATGAAATGCAGAGACGGAAAAAAAAACACATTCAAGATAGAATTTGTTCGTTTATGTAGTATGTCGTTGCTTGCATTTTTCCAAGATCATGTGTCATGCGAATGTAGAAAACCCGAAATATGATGCTGCATCAACAAGACAGGATTTTCTGACTAATCTTTCCTTGGCAGTCGGAAATTGTCGACTCAGCACACTGATGTGTTAGAAGATTTGTATGAAAAAAGGAAACGAAAAAAGCTTTCCACACGACTACTGGATTACTTTGTAAGAGAGATGACATGTACATGGAGTGCTGAATTCAATGTGTGAAACACAGGGGTGCATGCGCGTGTGTGTACGTGTTTACTGGACTCACAGCCAAATATCTTAAAAAATTAGTCCTTTTTACGCAAATATGTTTTAAGATCAAGTCAGATCTATGGAAGTTTTTACTGAAATATTGGATACCTTCAAAGCTGGTGCCTTTTAATGCTCATCAAGTAATTGCTTCATTTTAATACTATACCGAGATTCATTAAGGAGGGTGAGGGGGGAGGGGAGGTGGATGAGGGTGACAGAGAAGAGGTAGGGAGCACAATCTGACTAGTTCTGTCATCATGCGTGTTTAAAATCCCATTTCTCATCACTGACACCTGGCGTTTTTATATTTTACACTATCACCATCTCCCATTTCTAAGATTTTCCACCATCATCTTCCTGCATTTTTGATGTTTGCATCGCAACCATCTTAGAAAAATGACTAACATCGTAACTTGAACTCTGTGACAAAGTTAACATCGATATACTGCTCCTGTCTTTTGAACTTTGCATAATAGTTAAATTAGTATGCCTAGTGGCTTTCCTGACGTTTTACATCCGAACGACCTTGAACAGTGGCTTCCCTGACGTTTTACATCCGAACGACCTTGAACAGTGAAATTGTGGGTGCCAATTGCCTACAAGCAGGGACAGACGAAAATGACTGTATACACGTGTTGTCAACAAAATGCTGGATGGTGTAGTTTCAAAAATGCAAGACGGTGAATGGCACAAAATTAAAAAAGCAAGATGTTCAGAAATTTTATTTTCAAACATTAGAAAACCTAAGATGGCGGAACACGTCCTTTTATGGTTTGTAACACCTCTCCCCCCCCCCCCATATCCCTGTACCCCCCTTCCCCGTCCCCTTTCCCTGTCCTTCCCTCTCCATCAGTGACATTCCACTGTTTCATGGGACATTAAAAATAATTACAAACCTCAAGGTACACGCAGAGCATCCATCTTGTTCATGTTGAAAAGTAATCACACAGTGAGAGTCTTTGCATCTTGTTGAAAAGTACTGGAGAGATCTGAATTATTTATCAGAATGTTTTGTAATGTTGTGACTCGCAGTAAATTATCATCTACAATATGTCCGGAAAACACACACACACAACACATGTACATACTTGCAACCATAACTAAAAGCAATAGTTCATGCAGATTACTGGACAGACTCATCAGAAAATTTCATCTCGCATGTGTAAATTTCCTTGGAAACTTTTTAACATTTTTAGTGGAATAAGAGAATGAGTATCAAGCAACCTTAATTGCTAAAAACCAAATTTCACTAATAACTTTAGATATTTAACTAGACGTTTCTGGTCTGAGCCTGGCGACTTCGACCCTCGATCTATTAACGCTCGTTAGGTAGGACATGTTCTGTGGCATCAAGGGATCACCAATTTAGTATTGGAGGGCAGCGTGGAGGGTAAAAATTGTAGAGGGAGACCAAGAGATGAATACACTAAGCAGATTCAGAAGGATGTGGGTTGCAGTAGGTACTAGGAGATGAAGAACCTTGCGCAGGATAGAGTAGCATGGAGAGCTGCATCAAACCAGTCTCAGGGCTGAAGATCATAACAACAACAACAACATCTTTGCCGATCAGTACAGAGAATTTATATGGTCTGCCGAAAGGATGGAGGGCGAGCAGTTTTGAAAGGCGGGTAACGGCGAGACAGCTAGGACAGAGGGCTATAGCGAATTTTTCCTCGTGCTCGCCGTGCAGCGAGAATGAGGAAGCAAGAGCTGCGTGGAGAATTTGTATATGGAATGGTACAGTACTTGCTGTTGAAGCGGAAGGAATCTGAACTTCAGTAAGGAAGGACCCTAAGCTAAATTGTATTAACCGAACTTTGTTGCCCATACGGAGACTGTGGCTCCGAGAGCAAACTTATAATGAGCAAAAGATGAATAATCGACATGTTCACGGAATGTGAAAATTTTCTCCGTCGACAGATGGTTCCAACACATCTTATGTGGCTCGAAGTAACTCTTGACTTTCAGTTATAAAACTCGGCCTTGAGTAATGTTCATAGTCCCTTGACAATAGACGAGTTTCAGCATCACAAAATAATGTAGCTGTACTTGCAGTATCAGTTCTGTTTATTCTTCACCATTCTCTAGCCGCATCCATCTGCTCGCCAAAGGTTTCAATTGAAGCACTGTTTTAGACTGCTTTGTTCCCTTGCATCTAATGGTGATTTATCTGTTGTAGTAGCGACCAGTGTTAAACGAACTTAGAGTGGCATTCGTTTTGTGAACGGCTGGTTGAACCTCCATGGAAGTCGCCCTCGATCATATGTAATTAGTTTGTGTGATTTGAAAGACTGTCGGTCTGTATTCATGTACTGGCTCCTCTTTACTATGAAACTGAGTAGAGACAGCATTATCTAGCAAACACTTGGCCGTATGTAGTTGCACGCATTAAGGTCATTTCTTCGGATTTCATGATGGGTATTTCACTAAGTATTTAAAAAAGCTATTAAAGATCTGTAATTGCATATTGGTGCCGTGTCATATTGAGTGGTTTAGCTTTAATTACTCAGCAATATGTAATGTGCTAAATTACCTCTGAAATGAGCTGATTTCAAGTTTAATGAAAACTCACTTGAACACCCAATGAAGGCTTTCACGACAGTATGGTACTGTTGTTGATAATTCTTCCGGGTTATATGGCCGTGGTCCATGGAGTTCTTCTATTCCTATCGTTTCGTCCAATACTGCGTTGGACATCCTCGGAGGTATGGCTGGTCCTGCTGAGTCCTGCCGACAGGACCACGGCCACGGCCACGGCCATATAACCCGGAAGAATTATCAACAACTCACTTGAACAAATCTTCTTCTTGAAAATTATTATTGTTGCCATTTTAGCGTTGTGACTGATTTTGGTAATTTAAAGGTGACTGCTCATTATAATTCATTGACCATGTTGCCAAAGTAATGTTTAACCTGCCTTAAAGAAATTTTTTTGAAAGTTATTTTGCTGCTCTCCTGTATTCCATGGTTTAGTTTAGCGGTGATTACACTGTAGCATTTCAGCAGATAAGTCACTCCAGCGGTTGCTGGAATGCTGTTTAACCTGCTTCAAGGAAAATTTTATTAATAGTTATTTTATCATTTTGGCTGCTATGTTCTATTCCACAGAGTAGTTTCATTGTGACTGTTCACTTGTATTTAAGCTGAGAAGTCACTGCTGAGGTTGCTGGAGTACTATTCAACCTGCCATTAGCAAATTTTATTGAAATCTATTTTGTCATTTTGCTGCACTCTTCTATTTCTCAGTTTATTTTAATGATGACTACTCGTTAGTATTTAAACTGTTAACTGAAGTATTGTTTAGCCTGACTTTAGGAAATTTTCTTTAAAGGTCATTACTGTCATTTTGCTGTTCTGTGGTATTGCACAATTTCATTTAACGGTGACTGCCAATTAGTATCTAAGCTGATAAATCACTGCTCAGGTCCCTGAAGCGCTACTTAACTTGAACTTAAAGAAAATTCTCTTGAAGGCTGTCATTTGGATGTTGTGCTACATTACGTAGTCAAACTGTAATCACTTATTATTTGTGTTTTTTTTTTGTATTTTATTAGTGTCTTGGGCCTAAGCTTTTAATTTGTATGCCGAAAGCAGTTATCAACAGACCCCGATATTCCTAATAAATAAAAGAGCATTTCTGTCGTCTGTCAGTTTCCAGATCCCCCCGCTATATCATAGTTATCAATGACAAGTTTTACTTCAACTACTGTTTTTCAGAATGTTAAAGAAAATCAACTGATGTTTATCTTCTTGTTTCCTGTCGTCACAAACAGATGACAGCATTCGTATATCGAACAGCGGACAGTACTTGGTGTAAGGCAAAACATACTAATTAATTATTTTACATCTCTAAATTGTTCTATGATTATGGTAAACTGTCACAATGTTCTTTTCACATTTTAAATATCTCCAAAAATACGCCTAAAATGGAAATAATGTAACGTTTAAATAAAATATTACAATGTTGTTTTCAACTCAAAGACATACCCCTCTAATTGGTGCCTAAAACACGACTGTGAAATCTTAAGTGAATATCTAAATGCCATTTCATGCCTAATTAGTTACAAATAACGTTATAAACAGACAGTTAATATTTTAAGTTTGACTTGAAAACTCTATGCTGTTAAATTAATCCGACCAGACTAAAGACTGCAGAAAACACATGTTATGTAAAATACTACATACGTATAGTGATAACAGATAGGGACCCCGCACGTTATTTAGATGTACTGTGCATCTCATTTGTGACCCGTGCTGCGGAATTAAGATACAGGTGTATGAGATAATTCTATTACTTGCAGTTGTTAGGTGTATGCCGTGCTAATCATCTTTGTCGTCCATTTGTCAGTGGTACGCAGTCTTGTCCCGACCGGACGTGTTCGTGCCCTGCAGTTTCTATTGAAATTTTCAAGGACGAACTGAGTGCAGTGTTTGCCTATGATACCATTGTTGTAGAGGATATAAAATGTAGACTGGCAATGGCAAGGAAAGCGTTTCTGAAGAAGAGAAATTTGTTAACATCGAGTATAGATTTAAGTGTCAGGAAGTCTTTTCTGAAAGTATTTGTATGGAGTGTAGCCATGTATGGAAGTGAAACATGGACGATAAATAGTTTGGACAAGAAGAGAATAGAAGCTTTCGAAATGTGGTGCTACAGAAGAATGCTGAAGATTAGATGGGTAGATCACATAACTAATGAGGAGGTACTGAACAGGATTGGGGAGAAGAGGAGTTTGTGGCACAACTTGACCAGAAGAAGGGATCGGTTGGTAGGACATGTTCTGAGGCATCAAGGGATCACCAATTTAGTATTGGAGGGCAGCGTGGAGGGTAAAAATCGTAGGGGGAGACCAAGAGATGCATACACTAAGCAGATTCAGAAGGATGTAGGTTGCAGTAGGTACTGGGAGATGAAGAAGCTTGCACAGGATAGAGTAGCATGGAGAGCTGCATCAAACCAGTCTCAGGACTGAAGACCACAACAACAACACAACCATTACCACAATGAAAAACATGCTTATTCTCATTATGTCTCATCCGAATTTGTACTAAACGCATTCTCTGAAATTTATTTCGAGCTGTTAGTTCATGAGCCCACGCGAGTAGGAAATGGTTGCGAAAACACACTTGACCTCTTAGGAGCAAATTATCCTGAGCTAATATCGAGCATCAAAATGTGTACAGGGATTCGTGAAAGCAGGGTTGTCATAGCGAGCCTGAATGTTGTAACCCCCAAATTCACTTGACGCCTTCCTGAGAGACAATCACCACTCCTTCCAAATTAACAATGTAAATGCAGACCAGAAATAGTATCGAGAGCAATTGAGAGATTTATAGCAAATAAATTAACAAAATAAAATTAACAAATGACGGAGCTGATCCCCCCTGCCACACAGCACAGGTCAGAACACTGTTCCAGAAACAACGAGAAAAGTACGTCAAATTTAAATGAACGCAAGATTCCAAGATTTTTACCGAAGCTCGAAATTTATCGCGGACATCAGTGCCAGATGTTCATAATAGGTTCCACAACGAAACTTTGTCTAGAGCCCTGACTGAAAATCCAAGGAGAACCTCATCGTATATAAAATATGCTAGCGGCAAGGTACTATCGGTGCCTTCTCTGTGCGATAGCAATGGAAATACTATCGACGACAGAGCTGCTAAAGCAGAGTTACTAGACACAGCCTTCCGAAATTCCTTCACCAAAGAAGACGAAACAAATATTCCAAAATTCGAATGAAGAACAGCTGCCACCATGAGCAACTTAAAAGTAGATAGCCTCGGAACAGTGAAGCTACTTCAATCACTTAATAAACGCAGGTCTTCTAGTCCAGACTGTATACCAATTATGTTCCTTTCATAGTACTGTAGCTCCATACTTAACAATCATATGCAGTCGCTCGCTAGACGAAAGATCCGTACCCAGGGATTGAAAAGGTGCATAGTTCACACCAACAGTCAAGAAAGGAGGTAGGAGTAATCGATTAAATTACAGGCCCATATCATTAACGTCAATATGCAGGAGGATTCTGGGACATATATTGTGTTCAAACATTATGAATATCTTTGAAAAGAGTGGAATATTGACACACAGTCAACAAGGATTTAGGAAAAACTGTTCTTGTGGAACGCAACTAGCTCTTTACTCATACAAAGTGTTGGTGCTACTGACGAGGTATTCCAAATTGATTACGTAGTTCTAGATTTCTAGAAGGTTTTCGAACCGTACCACACAAGCGGCTTGAAGTGAAATAGCGTGCTTATGGAATATCGTCTGTTATGCGACTGGATTCGTGATTTCCTATCAGAAAGATCACAGTTCGCAGTAATTGACGGAAAGTCGTGGTGTAAAAAAACAGAAGTAATTTCTGGCGTTCCACAAAGTAGTATTATTGGCCATTAGCGTTTCCTTATCTACGTAAACGATTTAGGAGACAATCTCAGAAGCCCTCTTAGGTTGTTTGCAGATGATGAAGTCTGGTATCGTCTAGTGAAGTCATCAGAAGATCCAGACAAACTGCAAAACGATTTAGGAAAGGTATCTATATGGATCAAAAATTGGGAATTGACAATAAATAATGAAAAGTGTGTGGTGATCCACATGAGTGCTAAAAAGAATTTGTTAAATGTCTGTTACACAATAAATCAGTAAAATCTGATGGCCGTAAATGGAAAGAAATAACTCGGAATTACAATTACGAGCAACTTAATCGGAAACAACACATAGAAAACGTTGTGGAAAAGGCCACCCAAAGACTGTCTCTTATTTATAGAACACTTAGCGAAAGTAACAGATCTACATCTACAGCTACATCTCCATGTACATAGATACTCCGCAAGCCCACCGTAAGGTGTGTGGCGAGGGTACTCTATACCACTATTTAACACTTACCCTTGTGTTCCACTTTGAGATAGAGCGAGGTTGAAACGACAGACCGTTGTCCTCCGAACGAGCCCTAATTTCTCTTATCTTATCTTCGTGGTCCTAAAGCGTGATATGCTGGCGGGAGCGCACTCATTTGGCAATCACCTTCAAATGCCGGTTCTCTAATTTTCATAATAGTGTTTCCCGAAAATAGCGCCGCCTTCCCTCCAGGGATTCCCATTTGAATTCCCGGCGCATCTCCGTAACACTTACGTTCTGTTCGAATCTACCGGTAACAATTCTGGCAGCCCTCCTCTGAGTTTCTTTGATGTCTTCCATCAATCCGACCTGGTACGGATTTCAGACACTCGAGGAGTACTGAGGAATAAGTCGCACCACCGTCCTATATGCGGGACAAGCTTCCTATATGCTGTCCTCCTTTACGGGTGAACCACGATTTCCTAAAGTTCCCCCAATAAAACTACCACACTTTTCACATGCTCGTTCCAATTTATATCGCTTTGCAACCTTACATCCAAATACTTAAACGACTTGACTGTGACACGCTGGACACTAGTAGTGTTGCTTCCGAACATCACAGTTTTGTACTTCCTACTCATCCACATTAACTTACATTTTTGCACATGCAGGGTTATCTGCCATTAATCACACCAACTGGAAATTTTGTGTTAGTCGTCTTGTATCTTCGTACAGTCACTCAACTTCGACATCTTGCCGTACACCACGACATCATCAGTAAACAATCGCAGATCGCTGCCCACCCTGTCGGTTAAATCACAGAGCAACAGTGGGCACTCCTGACGATACCCCTGTCTCTGACGGACACTCACTGTCGAGGACAACTGGCTGGTCCTATTATTTAAGAAGTCTTCGAGCCACTCACACATCTGTGAACTCATTCCATATGCTCGTACCTTCGTTAACGGCCTGCATATGGGGCACCGCGTCAAATGGTTTCCGGAAGTCTAAATTCGATTCCCGACGGGGTCAGGGATTTTCTCTGCCTCGTGATGACTGGGTGTTGTGTGATGTCCTTAGGTTAGTTAGGTTTAAGTAGTTTTAAGTTCTAGGGGATTGATGGCCATAGATGTTAAGTCCCATAGTGCTCAGAGCCGGAAGTGTAAAATTATGGAAGGTGCCTGTTGCATTTCATCCGTAGTTCCCAGTACATTACTAAAGAGATTTCCTACACTAAGCTTGTCCGCCCTCTTTTGGAGTACTTCTGGGAGGTCTGGGATCCTTAGCAGACAGGATTAACGGAGTACATCGAGAAAGATCAAAGAAGGGAAGCACGTTTTGTATTGTCCCGAAATGGGGAAGAGAGCGTCACTGCGTAACAGTGAATTATTGAGAAGGTGGTTCGATGAAACCTCTCGCTAGGCTCTTAAGTGTGATTTGTAGAGTATCCAATTAAATGTAAATGTAGTTTTCACACGGACACACTTACGTTAATGTTCCTGACAGTCTGAAGTCAATGCAGCTTGTTTTATTTGGACACCTTAGTTTTCAGTGTGAGGTTTGACTATTGGAAACTCTCTGGAAGTACACTCGCTGCCGTGAATATGCGAACACTCTTAAATGTAGTGGATGACTTGCCATATAATTTGTATAAGCGTTTCCACCAATCTGTACAAATGCTGAAATACAACAGCGTGACTAAAAGTGCTGTGTGTTGTCTGTGTGTCACGTTGATCAAGCAGTTTTCATCGATACGCTGTTGAACTCGGGCAGAAAATGATTGCGAGAGGCGAGTTGTTGACTCACATCTCCATAGTGCAAATGAAAGTGACATGGAAGTGCTTTGGATTGTCTGCGTTCTTGGCGGCAATCGAAATTCCAGACAGAATTAACTTGTGAGAAGTACTGCATAGACCCATTTGTTAATAAACTATACGTGCATTCTCGAAATGTACGCCTGCACTAGTAATTTCGGAAGTATGAATTGCACTTTTACGCTTGTCATGTTTGATGCAGTTGCTAATTTCAGTTGTGTTGCCCATTACCGTGCCATTAGTTTCGATGCAACTACCGTAGACAAGCGTTTGTGTGACCCAATATGGTCAAAGAAATAAGTGTATTTGTTATAATTGAACTTCTACTGTTTGTTGTATGAACCATTGCACGTAGATCACAATAAGCTACATCTATAAAACTGACCCATTTTCCTCTCGAAAGAGCTTCCTGCCACTCAATCTACTGGGTCAACTGATGAATGAGATACAACTCGTCGGCTTTGGCCAATGATGCCATACTTTTGTCATGGATATTAACTTGTTTATTTTCGAGTCATAGATAATAAATTTGTTATCTTCTGTGGTGAAGAGTCATAATTTTAAATAGAAATAAATGAATGTGTTATTACGAGGTAGATGCTGGATAAGCTTCTTGTTGCTAGTGATAATTTAGAATCATTATCGCACATATTTTGAATTATGCCTTCGTCCGATAGTGAATCGCTCCAATTGCCGTTATCTCCGTGACACATTTGTGTCTTGTAATATGTATGTCAACTGAACATTAGGATACCAGTACTAGCGAAAGCAAGAAAAGCGACGTACGTAACACTGGCATCCTGGTCCTCAGTTGAACTACAACCTATACAGGTCAGCTGAAGTACGGTTTACAAATTTTACGTTTGTCGCTTTTTTCGCCTTCGGTGGTAGTTATATCCTGTTTTTCAGTTGGCCGGCCGCTGTGGCCGAGCGGTTCTAGGCCTTTCAGTCTGGAACCGCGTTGCTGCTGCGGTCGCAGGTTCGAATCCTGCCTCGGGAATGGATGTGTGTGATGTCCTTAGGTTAGCTAGGCTTAAGTACTTCTAAGTCTAGGAGACTGATGACCTCAGATGTTAAGACCCATAGTGTTTGGAGGCATTTTTTGATTTGTTGTTCAGTTGACCTTTGACCGTCAGCTGAAGTAGTGGATACAAATTTTACGATTGTCACTTTTTTCCTCTTTGCTAGTATTAATACCCTGTTCTTCAGTTGATCTATAGAGGTGATCTATACAGAGTCAACATTTTATGTTTGTCGCTTTTTTCGCCTTCGCTAGTATTAGTATTCCGTTCTTGAGTTTATTTATACAGCGAAGACGAAAAAACCGACATACGTAACATTTGTATACATGGCAAGTGAGGTACTCCATGCCAGTGTTATGTATGTCCCTTTTTTTGCTTTCGTTTGTGCTAGTATCATATCCTACTGCTGAGTTATATAGATCAACTGAAGAACAGGATACTTGGCTTCCCTAGTGTGAAAAAAGTGATATACATAACATCACGTTCGAAATATGGGTGTAGGTGATATATGTCAACGATCTGTGTTCTCAACATTCGTCCCTGCTATTGAGTCTTTCAGTGCATCATCTGTGGTAGCCCGTGACGTCATTGGTCAAAGCCGATGAGATGTATCACATACTTCAGTATTCCAAATCATCCTGTCGTCCAGACGTCCTGCATACCTGACGTCCAGCCTGTACTACAAGCCATGTATCCACACGAAACAATGACGCCAGAGGCTGCGGCTGTTTGCTGTAGGGAGGGTTTTTTCTCCGATAATTGCCTAATTTCAGAGTGACGAAGAATCTGTCCCGCCATAGTAACCTGCTCAGGGACTAATCTTAGTACCATGGCCAAAACCAGATTTTGAAAATATTGTAAAAACCAAAGACTGATATTCAGAGGGAGAAAAACTTGTAACCACAATACTGAAAGCACTTGTAACTGAGACTGAGACAAAGAAAAACCATGTAGCTACAAATCTTAAAAAAAAAAAAAACTGTAACTAAATACTCCATCAATCCAGCACGATCTCCAGGGCAAATGTACAAGCATGTGTGAATATATTTCATTATATTCAAGGAACAGGTATTATCCCATGTGTTCTTATGAGAAATCTCTCTGCTACCACAATAGACACTACACCAAAAATTTCGTCATTCTCGTATATTCAGCAACATATATTATAAAATGTTCCAACTTATATGTAACGAAAATCTTTAGTAAAGCCCCTGATAACGGATGATTTCATATACTACAATGTTAAGAAAAGTAACAGTTCTATGTATATGATCTATCTGTAAATGTCAAAGTATTTGTAATTGAAAGACTAAGTAATAGTTATCGTTAATATGAAGCTTTAAACTGTGAACAGTTGTTCATGAGATGTAAAAAAAAGAAGCGTCTGTCATCGTTTGAAACGTGGGAATGAACTTTTCCCATTAATTTTCGTCAGTTCCCCGTGAAAGGTGTCTGTTGATTAAACGAGCTTTCATTTGTCCCGTTGATTACGGAAGAGCACTTAGTGTTTATTTATCATTGCACATTGATCGATTTCGATGTAGATCTTAGCTACGTAACTACTGGTCTTTGGAGTCAGTAGCTTGGTCAATGTACTTTCAGAGCATAGTCGCTCCCTGTAAGTATGTAGAATGTGAAAGGAAGGAGGAGATACAGTCGCATGGGGTCAGTCACTTCAGTGTGGTCAGACGCGGGCAGTCATAAGTAGTCTCGCCATGTAACGCAGCGCGTGTTATTGTGAGATAGTGCTGAGCGGTTCTACGTATGATGTGCCTGATATTGCGAGTTTGTGGGGTCAGACAATGCTACAGCGTAAGAGGTCGTTTGAAAGTTGTTTGAATCACACAGATTGCGACCTGCTACTTCTGCTGCAACTGAGTTGAAGAGAAAAGTGCGTAATGTTGGAACTGGTATTGAAAGTAGTTACACTATTGTATCTTGAGGGAGCAAACAATATTTTGTGAATTAGTTTTTACGTCTCCTTTTTATTCCACTCAGTGGTACGAAGTGACGTGCCCTTATCTCACATTTGTTGTGTTGTGAACAGGAAGTGCGACAGGTTTTAATACGAACCGTGTAGCAGAGTAACACTTAGACAGAGATCTATATACAGCTTTTTGATTACGTTTAACCAGTGATCAGGAGTTAGTAGGTCGTTGCTCAATTCATTAAACAGTTTGGTAATATCGCTGGGTTTTTATTTTTATTTCATTGATTTATTTTTTTAATACTTGCGATTCACTAATCTTACCTAACGTGACTGTTTTATATGTAGCTGATGGTTCGTGTTGTATCAATTTATGTGGAGATTCGTCACAGTAATTACTCTACTACATTACAAGTTTATTTCAAGTTCCCCTTTTTTATTATCTTAGATAGTTCTATCCCATGCGTTTCTGAAGTGATATCAATTTAACATTTTGTGCTTGAATCATATACCGATTTTTAACTTATTTCTGTCTAAGTAACATGTCTATGAGGAGCCACTCTCTCATAATAGGATCAGTTTGTAAATTTGTTAGTGGCATACGGGACTTGTTTATTGGTTGAGCCACAGTAGAATATCTTAATGGTAACGACAGATTGTACCAATGCGTGTACTTGTACCAGTGTCTCTCTAAATGTGCTTGTATATAGTCTCATATATAGTCTCATACACAATGATACGTCTACAAGACGAGTACACTTGTCTATTTTCAGTCACCGTACGTCTGTAGATCCTGTCCTCCACGATTTAATTGAGCAAAGGCTGTGTTGAGCTCTCTATTTCTTTCGTTTTCTTCTTCTTTTTTTTTATTTACTTTTCTGTGCGTCTTGCTGAAACTTCGCGCAGTGATTTGATGCTAATTTTTCTACAGGGAATATAAACACTTGTTTGCAGATCTGAAAACCTTTTTTGCTACGTTTACTTGTTTAGCAAGATGTTAAATCATTCATCTTTTCATAGAGGTCTGTGAGGTGATTCTGAGGTTATTTCATTACTTGTTAGCTTTGTTCTGGAACTTTTAGTCAATTTAACAAAAAAGATCAATAGCTGATCGAAATGAGACAAGGAGTATCCAGTTTGAAGAAAGCAGAGGAGGAAGAAGACCGATGGATGCGTATCACTCTGATTCAGGGGATTTTTCGGTTCACTTCATTAATGTGATTAGCGAAGGATTAGAAGCAGTTATGGTTAATGGTCATCCTAGTGGAAGTCTGGGCATCAGTAGTGTAGAAGTATGTGAAACTCTGTGTTGTGATGATATGGTTCAGCCACTGGAATTTAGCAATGAACATGGTGCCAAGTGAGATCATTCCTCAGCTTCGATGGTTTGTAGTCCGTAGCTTGAAGAATGAAGTGTCAGCTACAGTGTTATATATGAAGTATTACTAGGCTCGAAGGAGAATTATAGAGCAACTAATACAAGAACGAAGCTTTATGGCAGTAAATTACAAACAATTCGGAGAATCTTATGGGGAACAATTAAAACTAAAAGCAGCTCTTCGCAAGTGCAGAAGTGGAATCGTGGCAGGAGAATATAAAACACGATCAGAGACTTGTAGGAATGGCCTATCGGAGGAAAGGAAACTAGTGTGAAGAGGGTTGATGAGAAATTACAAGAGAAAGTTAAGGCCGTTGAAGGGGACATGACTGAGAAATTGAGCAATAACATTGACACTTTACAGAAGCAGCTTAATAAACAAGGACAAGTTATAAGTACTTAAGGCAAAACGTTTGCAAACATTTACCTAATGAAATGAATTCATCGTTAGGGGAAGTGTTTCAAAGGAAGTTTTATGGTAGAATATCTAGTGCTAAGAATGAACTTCGTACTACAAAACAGTTGGAAAAACAATAAAAGTAGCTATTAAGGAACAGGGAACTTTTGCAAAATAATCTTCAAGATACAAGAGAGCAATCTCAGAAAACAAAATTTGAGTTATCATAAAGAACAGAGATGATACCAGGTCAACAGGCTGTCATTCAAATGACGGAAGAAGTTGTGGGTATTGCCAAATTTATACTATCATTAGAAGAAAACTAAAGATTACTAAACTAAAGATTAGAAACTAAAGATGACCACTGAAAGGGAGAGTTGACAAATAGAGGAAAAAGGTAGATGAAGTATGTCATTTAGGTGCTCAGTCTGTGATTAATTAAAATCAGCGTTCTGTTAGTATGGTCTCAGTCAGGACTATTGAACTCAAGGAATTAAAATCGTTACTGAAATTCAAGGTTGAGCAAACAAAAATCGGTGGGAGGTGAAGGAACTCAGGAAAGGAATTAAATGGCAGACTCTAAAAAATTGAGAAAATGTTTGGTAAAGGTGTTAGTGAAGAGTTAGGAAATAGTTGAGGTCAAATATCTGTTGGTGACGAATACATGCTATGTATTATCTGTTCATTTTACAATTGCCGACGGCAGAACGCGAATCTAAGCGTTGTTTCCATACTAACGGGGCCAAAAGCGTCCGACAGAACTTGAGAGTACACGAATGACTCATGGGCTCGGCATTGTACGGTCACGTTATTCTCATAGTGTGTCAGTATACTGCTGTATATTTTTAGCGCCTGCTAAAATTGATAGTGATCGCCTAAATGTGCGTTACCGGGAAGTACACTTAGACAGGAAAGTCTCGATTAATAACGTAGTTTATTCCTCGAGAAAAGAAAAACGGGAATGTTTGATAATACCGTTAGAAAAGGTTCTGGAAACAGCAGCAGTAGAAACAGTAGGAAAGAGTGTAAGGACAGTGCGTAATGTTGTGAACGATGTTAAGAAAGTCAGACGGAGTGCTCAGTAAATGGTGACACCGAGAAAGAAGAGAGTGAGGAAGAAATTGAAGTGTCTCGACAACTATGATAAGTGCTTACCCAAAAGAAAGTCCTCGAAATATTGCAACGTCAAAATAGGAACACCCATTCATCGAATGCCTTACAATTGAGTCAAGAAAGATACAGACATTAATTTCGCGGGAAAACGAGCCACTTTCTGGAAAATTGGAAGGATATGGGTTTCATTTCAAAAAATTTAAAAATAGACGAACATTTCCAGTTGAGAGGAAGGACATCGTAGCAAGACGTGCACTCTTCCTTAGAATCTTCAGAGGAAACGAGAAAGTGAAAAGAAACCCATGTTTTACACTGATGAAACATGCGTGCATACGCACTATTCTATCAGTAAATATTGGCAGCATAGTGACGTACCAGGTGTGGCGGAAAATGAAAGTTCTAGAAAAAGAGCAATAGTGCTTCAAGCGGGAGCAGAAATGGGGTTCAATGACTGTGCAGAGCTCATTTATTATTCAAGGTCAGCAACGGAAGATTATCACAACGAAATGAACAGTGAAAATTACATACAGTGGTTGCAAGAGTGCCTAATACCAAATATTCCATGTGGAGGCATTGCGGTATTAGACAAAGCACCCTACCATTGTGTTGACGACAGTAAATTGCCTAAAACATCTTCTCGTAAAGTAGGTATACAATCAAGGCTGACTAAGTATAAATTTCCATTTGGTGTGGCTTTAACATGCTATGAGCTCTTGGAAGTTGTGAAACGTTACAAACAGGAGCCAGAGTATACATTGGATACAGTACTACCAGAATCCGGGGAAGGATTTACAATGTCACGCCTTCCACCCTAAAACTATGACTTGAACTCCATCGAAATTCTCTGGAGTTTAATGAAACTGGAAGTTTCGCTGAACAACATCAGCAGCGTTACCCATTACCAACTCAGACAATGATTACGGCTGCAATTCGGACCGTTACGAAAGGCAACTGGTAGAAAGCGTGTGATAAAGTGGAAACTATTATGGACGAATACTGCACAGAGTCGAGCTGATGGACGATGCTCTTAGGAGCATAATTATTCAATTTCAACCAGACAGTGACAGTGAAATTTCGTTAGGTAGCTCTAGGGATGGATCGGATTAGACAGATTCAGAATCATCAGTCAGCTATTTCGGACATCAGCAACAGCTCTACCGAGTCAGCAGATGAGATAGAATTACATGCATGTATGTATGTGTTCAGCACTTACATGTGGATTACAGGTTGTTGAAAGTATTGTATTAACGTTTTTCACTAGGTCACATATTTTGTTCCTGTCCTTCTTTTTTAATTGAAATCCTTATGTATGTGATTTTAATTATTTTTATTTATCCATCATAATATTTAAATGTTCGGAAATGGTGATGTATTGATTGACAAAAGTAGAATAATCTGTTTCTATTGGTTCTGCAATGCCGTCAGAAATGTATTTTTTGCTACAAGATTTGTTAATATAGTGATAAAAGTCATTTCGATACACATTTGAAAATAATGTTACAGCAACTGACAAGAGTTGAACCACTGCCTCTCACACAGTAAGCAGACGTGTTGTTCACAGCACCACTTCTGCTGACAGTATGGCCTTTTTTTCGGTGGTATAGATTCTCGCGAGAATTTCCGAATTTCTTTTTCGTCGATTACTTGCAAACGGAACCCGGTCGTAAGCCACATCGATTCAAAAGTCGACCCCCGCCACTCTCCTAATGGTGACCTCTCTTTCATAGTAATTACATCGTACAGCAAAATTTCTATTTCATTTTCATTTAGTTTCTTTCCTGTAGAATTATATTTGAAGAGCGAATGTATTTTTCTCTGCTGCACGCTCTACTGTAGTTATTAGATTCAAAAATAACAGTTTTGCTTTAATTCCACACGATTCTCTGTGGAAGAATGTGTTAACAGCATATTTATTGCGCGTTCGCTTCAGTTATTAGATCCTAATACAGCAGGTTTTATTTCCAACGTTTTCCTGTAGAAGAATATGTTAAAGGTGAATGTGTTGTCCCCTAAAGGCATGCGCAACTGCATTGTTCGACCGTAAAACAACAGTTTTATATTGTTATTTTAAATTCCAATTGGTTTTTTGTCAAGAGTGTGTTAACAGAATGTACATTTGTTTTACCTGATGCTACATTTCCATTGAGCGCAGTTATACAGTTAGTGTGTCATCTGCCATCAGCCAATAGCAGTACACGTCATCGGTAAGCAGCATACTCAGCTAAAACGATAATTGTAAACTAAACGGGTAATAAGTGTGCCTAATTCTAGCTGTCATTGTGAAAGCAACAGATTAAAGCCGAGTAGTGGAAATCCTTGCGGAGATAAGGTACATAGTGAGAAAATATATTCTTTTCATTATAGAAACTTTTTAACTGTGAGAAAGTTTCAAGTTTTTAGAAAGACACCCAACAGCATTTATCCTTGATCTTGGTTGCAGAAATTGGATTACTCCAATCAAACTACTTTCCTATATAGTCACAAGGTTGAAAATGTGTGTAGTTATCTATTAAATGAACCCGCAGAGTGAATCTGTAAACTAAATAGTGGTACTGAATCATATGAGGAGTTTACACAAAATATTCTTGTTTGCATGTTGATCTGAAACAACACAGGACAGAGTTAAATACAGTAGTATCCTGACGATGAAAAGTTTTAACAATTATTCTGGTTTTAGCTGTCCTGTTCAGTTCTTTGAAAACATGTTACAGATGATTGAGTTTTTATATAATCATTTTGGTACTACTGACTTTATTCGCTTATGTCTTCCGAATTTGTCTTAACGTTTACCAGAAATCATTCTTGCTAGTCGTGTTAATGATTTAGTAAGTTTTCAGAATTTTTACAGAAACTGGAATATGCCAGATTTCTATACTAGCCATGTCAATGAAGTTGAATATCCAAATGCCAGGTTTTATCAAGGAAGAAGCTACGATATCAGGGAAAATGATTCATGATGTGTCAAATATGGGAATGACAAATTGAGATCAAGAAATAATGGATGTATGTGGAATAACAATAAATTTGGGAGATGTCTCAGTAATCATGTTACTGATGATGTGACAAAAATTAAGGTCCAGAGATTGTGGAGATCAGATAAGCTGATCCTAGAAATAAAACGCAGATGGCGAGTATATCACCGCATGGTTGACAGCTGAGTTCTGCAGCCTCGTTCGGTGCTGCCAATGAAACAAGCAATATTTCCAGAATGAGATTTTCACTCTGCAGCGGAGTGTGCGCTGATATGAAACTTCCTGGCAGATTGAATTTTTAATGTAGTCATTGGTATCTTTCAAGTGGAAGTCTGTTCTTAAAGAGATTGTATCTAGTGCATTTCTATTACTAGCCTAAAACGAGGATCTTAGTATCGGACAAGAGAATCAGAATAAGGTTGAATAAATAGAAGAGGTCGACGACTTAGCGAAAAGAAATTCGTATGAGGTTCTATGCCATCACCTTTTTGTATCCTCTGAATATCCAAGTACTATTAAGGGCTTTTCGTATTAGGTTAAATTTCTTTGTTAAGCCGTATTCAAGACCAATAATTTACAATGAATGAGTTAGAGATCAAACTGAGAAAATACTACAACAAGAGTAATGACACCAGTGGTTAACTCTTATAATAATTCAGTGCTGGTTGTGTGAAAAGATGGGATGACATTAGACTAGCGTTAGATTCATGAAAAATTAATACAATAATTATTCCGGAATCCACTGATAATAGAAGAGTTATTACCGATATTTCAGGTTGTTGAGGTCCTAACCACATCTGATACGGTAGCATCGCTTATGCAGGAAGTGTAAAACATACTAATGCTTTGGTTGCTGCTAAGTTACCCATCACATTGCGTGATAGTTTGGGAGCATTTTTTAAAAGTTTTCAAAGAGGTTTTCCGTTGGATCTAAAGAAGTAGTACATAACGTACGTTAATCATTTCTTAACTGTAGGATAGTGTTGGAAGAATGACAATGAGGGTTGGGTATGCTGATGGGTTGTTTTAAAGGATAGGGGGGTGACTGTTGACTTCAGAAACTGAGAATCTGCATTGAGGTAGGTAAGGTTTCTTGGCCACGTTGTTATGGCGTCAGAGAATTTAGTCTAGCAAGAAACTGTAGACTCCATTAGTGGCTTCCCAGCACCCAAGACAAGGGAACAGATTTGGGCATTTTAGGATTCATCAATTTCTGCCAAATATTTGTAAAGCTGACTATCTTGGCCATGGCACTCTTGTTCACGTTGACAGGCAAGACAATTTCTTGAGATGGGATCCAGAGGCACAAACGAAGTTTGAAAATAGAAACGGATTCATGCCGAGGCGTTTCTTCTGTGAGATCCCAACTTGATTATGGCTTGTTGCTCAGCCATCATTTGGCCAGGTTTGCATTGTATCTTCAAGAAATCAGCTTCAAGATAGTTTACATTTCAGGTATGACCAATGTTGTTACTGGTGCACTTTTGAGATCTCTGTTAGGGTTAAAATGTGACCCACAGGAAAATTTACAGCCGATCATTTTTAGTATTATGAACATGAAAAGTGTTGCTGATAGTAATTTTATTAGATCCTCCCCATGATACAATGCTCATGATCATGACAAAGATCTGATATGGAAGGAAGAAAAAATAAACTGAGAGATCAGAAAAACATCTCCATTCAACGCGACTGCTTAGCTAAAAGTGATATTTCATTCAAGAAAATAGTGTGGAGAGAATTGTTATCATTTATAGTATTACATAATTGTCATGAGCTGTTTGTGTAGTAATACATACCTTATGCTTTTTCAGATGTGTTATTTTTCATAAATTTTTAAGTAACTGGAACCTTCAGTAACTACAATCAAACAAGGAGTGAAGATGTTGACGATAGCGAACAGAAAATTGTTACTCAGTGGAAACGACGACGTATTATATTTAATCTCAACAGATAAAGGGGAAGTGATGAGGGACTGTGTGTACTCATCTATGGAATGAGTGGAATTAATCTTGAGTAGTACAATGTTATAAATTGGACATGATTCGTGAGGTGTGGGTTTCTTTCCTCTCTCACGCACAATGGTATGCTATTTTGACATGTCTAAATTAGCGCAACCGAGATTTTAGTCTCCAAGTATTCATCTGACTTGGAAAGTATTTGATTAGTCTTATTTCTATGTGTTAGAGTTAATCTTGTTTAGATAAGGTTCTATGTTGCGAGTGCTGATCTACCTTTTTTTCATCATTTTGGTATTTCTCGTTTCCGCCATAAGGCTGAACCTCGTAATAAAGGAAGCATTGATGATAGCTAGTAATGTCGTATGTGGCCATGAACATATTTTATTAACACTTTTATTGTGTACTTGGGGATCCTTTGCATTATTACCTAGGCTATGTAATTGTTCATCTCCGGATGTTGTAATTATCCTTGTCATGTGCAAGTGGATTCTGATTATTAAATATCGTCGTCTCTTGTACCTGTTTGTCTAGAGGAAGGGATATTCTACTGGATAATTGGTTCAGACATACCGATGCAGTCAACTAGACGTTCCATTTTACTGTTAATGTTTCCCACGATAATGAAGGATTTTTTTAAATGTATGATAGTAATGATGAATGGTAAATTTAAAATTCTAAAGAAGCTAAAAGGGTATGGGTAGTCTTTAGTAAGGAGTGGTTGCAAAAATTGTATTTGAGTTTAGATTTTTTAAATAAAGACCCAGGTATCAGGCCTTAAGAGACAAAAAATGGAACTGCGAAGGACACAAATCATGGAAAAGCCTCACACTCAATGAAATAAATTGATTTTCACTGCTTCATTAAATTTCAGGATGATGCATCTGTCTGTGTAATATCACGGCCACTGTGAGGCCATGCCAAAGGTATAGCTGAACTGGTTTTCACTGTTGAATGAAAACTAAGGATGTGGACCGCTTTGTGTAATATCACAATCAGACTATATTTAAGCTTTTAATTTAACTGTTTTATGCTGTTTCCTCTTTGTGTTGCATCAAAGTTACAGTCTGGCCAGGTATTAAATGTCTTCTACTAAATCAGTTCTGTGGTAACAGCCATATTAGATTCATTCTAAATATCTATGTGACACGATGGTTTATAGACACTTTGTTCATTATTTCCTTTTCTGCTGGGCCTACAGTATACAATACATCTTAATACGACTTTTTACATTGAATTATTCCAGGCAAACAGCTGATAGTTTAATTAGTAGTACTTCTTCCTTATTACAGGGTTGTTTCGGCTATAGACCATTCTCAAGTACACCTGTATATGTTGCAGTTCTTGAGTCCACTCACGTTTACCAAAGTTGTACACAAACGTTAATTCACATGTACAGGCAGTTTGGGGACGAAAACTCAACATTTTACACAGTGACAGTATATGTAATTCTGGACAAAAAATGTTATATGAACATAGGTCCACAAATGCTTCGTTAGGTAGGTATGGGTGTTGAAAGGAACTTTAATTCTGCAAAACTGATGTGCACAACGTGAACGTATACGTACTACAACTCGACCGTAACGTGATTTTATTGCAAACAATGCAGGGTACATGCCATGTTAACCCTAGGCAATCTACCCTGTATTATGCTCATGTGACGTACGTAGTACAATCACGCGTTGTTTGCGCAGTTGTGCCGTGTAAGCCGCATTGTGTAGTGTACCGGCGACGGATCGGTTAGCTGAGTAGTGTATGGTGTTAACTGGGTCCGTACAAGCGCTGCTAACAATGCCACACGTCTACGGTAATGAGGAATGCGCGGATGTGGTGTATGCTTATGGCTTCTGCGACAGGCGCTTTCCGACTCGACGATTACCTGATCACAGGGTGTTTACCGAAGTGTTCATCACTTTGCGTGCAACAGGCTCCCTATCAAGTAGACATTTTTCGTCCGAGCGTGCACGTCCTCAGACTTTTCAAGAACAGGAAGAAATTATCGCAAGTGTTGAGCGAAGTCCCGGTACGAGCATACGAAGAATGTCCCTGCCTATGAATGTCCCACAGACACGTGTATGGGATACTCTGCATGCGGAAAACCTGTATCCATTTCACATACAGCGTGTTCTAAATCTTCACGTTGGCGACTGTGCTCAACGACTTCAATTCTGTCACTGGGTAAGTCAGAATAGTCATTTGCTTCCATACGAAGTCCACTTTTCACGACATGGAATAAACAATACACGCAATAATCATCGATGGTCACGGGAAAATACATTTCGTTTTTCCATAAATGTTTGTTGCGGCGTGATCGGTAACATTTTAACAGGTCCATTTATTATGAATCAGCGACTGACGGGAGAGAGGTACCTGCATTTTTTGGAAAATTCATTTGTGGAGCTATTGGAAGACGTTCCTTTAGTCAAGCGAATTAGAATGTACCTTTAACATGACGGTGCCCCGTCACATGTTACCTTACGTGTGAGGGACCATCTCAGCCGCACCTACCCTCATCGCTGGATTGGCCATGGCGGTGCTATTAACTGGCCTCCAAGATCACCTGATCTTACACCTTTATATTTGTGTTTATGGGGTTGGATGAGATCAGAGGTGCACGAAGTGATGGTAAATACACGAGAAGAACTGCTTCGTCGTATCATGGACGCTGCTGAATTGATTAGGAACCGATCACAGGCATTTGAACAAGTAACGCAACATGTTATCGCTAGAGAGCAAAAGTGCATTGACGTTCATGGTGGGATATTCATACCTGTTCTGTGAACTGTACAATATCTGTACGATAAATGTTAAAGCTGTTTGTAACAGAAGTGGTAGGTCTTTTTCAACTGAATACATGTGAAATGTATGTAGTAATGCAATACAAACTAAATGCAAAGTAAATAAACATTGTGTAATACTGTGTAATATAAATGTACTTCTCTGTAACATTGTTTTCAAGAAAATGACGTTACGGTCCAGTTGTATTGCGTATAAGTTCAATTTGTGCACATCAGTTATGCAGAATTAAAGTTCCTTTCAATACCCATACCTCCCTAACGAAGCATGTGCGGACCTGTGTTCATATAATACTTTTGTTCAGAATTACTTATACTATCACTGTGTAAAATATTGACCTTTCCTCCCTAAACACACTGTATACTTAAGTCTAGTTCGACTATATGCCCACATTGCAACAGTGAGTACACTATCGACTGTTTGGTTATTGCTAGACTGTTGTAAGTCACGTAATATCAATTTTTTCTAGAATTTTTTCATGGAATGCTTTAGACTATTGCAATCGTTACCTTTCATGGTAGGGCATGTATCACGTACGTCAAACACAGAGCTCAGAGTAAAGATATACGTCACAGTAATAAGTTTGTAAAGATCGGGCTACATAGTGTGCGAACCTAGTACTCGACAGGTGCGTTTACCTGCTCGAGAGCACCTAATTTCTGTGGTTCAAGGAGGAATGAAGGAGCTCTGAAACCATTGAAGACCTCCGGCACCCAGGAAGATGAATGTAACGTTTATAAGCCCCTGTTGTTACATACTATTCACAGACATGTTAATGAGAGGACTTTGACGTTAATCTTCCCATGGGAGTAGTAACTTCTAGTCTAACGTGTAACCGTTTATAAAAGTTTGCAACAATATACAGAGTTAATTGGAACCAATCTACATCTTATTTAAGTAGAGAACCAGTGGTTTGTTTTAAAGTCACGTATAGAAATCTGCACGGAATAAGGAAGTTTCATTTGAGGAAGAACAGGGCACAACATACCTGGGCCATGAGATAAACCACATGAGTTGCAGGGTTGAATCTATATCAATCTAATAAGGCAGAGCTAAGGCGACGGTGTTAGGTGAACCTGCATCGAGTAGTAGGTCTAGAGCAGACGATGCCCAAGCAGTCAGAACTCGCCACACAAGATAAATACAGCAGTGACCAGACATTAAATAAACACTCCCGCACCTGGACTGACAGATTATTCTCGTTGATGCTTTTTGTTTATAGTGCTATCTTTCCTAGTCAGTGACGTTAGTAGTGTTTCATTGTTATTATTATTTCGTTATGGTGTATATCCATGGCTATTATTCGTTCTTGTTTCTATTAGTTCTCGAGTTCCTAAAATCAGTAAAATTTTCTCGTTAATTTTTTGTTGAAGATCGGTTTGTTCATTGAGAATATCTTTTGGATGATTTTTCATGTGTGTATATGTTTCGAATTCTTCCAGAAAATTCATAGCATATCCTTTTGGTATTTTGTGTTGTACAGCTCATTGAAAATACATCACAGGTTCTTCAACAAGTCGGAACTGCGACTACATAGAGAAGTAGGTAATTGTTGCAAATATATTTTTGATTGTCATTGTGGTTTCCATGTTGTAACCGATCGGACGGTAATAAACGAGTACTCTTCGTCGTACGTCAACGGTATCTGTGGCACTCGCATTCACATTAAAGTAAGAAATGTTCTTTCACGTTCTTTACTAAGTATTAAAGGAGATTCTGTCCTTTGCACTTTTGTAGAACAATCACAGCTTTTCAGTTCAGAAAACTATTCGACAACATCAGAGCCTTCAAAGTTACAAGGGAAGAAAAACTGAACAACCAGTAATCTGTATGGTAATACGTTTCTGATGTAGTTGTGCCTTTACGATGCAATATTTACATACAAACAAAGGCAGTAAAAGACCAAAGTAGATGAACAAAATTATTTAATTAATTCAAACTTGTGAACGCAAACAACAAGAAAAAAACTGAACAAGCTTTTTAACATTTTAACAAACAGAACGCAAACTAAACACAAACAATAACTTCTTTAACGTAAACAAGAACTGGCTTTATGGGCTTCTTGAAAACGCCCGTTTCTTGGGCGGGCCTGTAACAACAATCAGACCGTTCCCCCAGTCCAGCGGCAGTCGAGCACAGGTGTGGGCGGCTGTGCTGGACGCCGCATCAGGGTCCACGTCCAGCGATGCCGCAGCGTCTGATGCTGCCATCTGCCAGTAAGAGAAATAACAGCTACAGCTAATCAATAGGACAATGTATTTTTTGTGATAAAAATTACACGAGAATTATACAAAATTACGTGTCACCATTCTGATACAAGTAAGACTCAGAGAATGTTCTGAATTAAGAAACCTATTCGGCGAGCTTCATTCATAACAGAGCTCCGTATGACAGACGTTAAACAGTGCTTCGACAGGAATTCTTTCTAATACAGATTTCTGAAGTTGTTTTTTTACCTATTTATGCGTGTCCTCGGACATCAATAGAGAGGGAAACAGTTGCTGAGAAGCTCTAAGATAAATGTGGTTTAATCTCAAACAAATATGAAATTTGGCCACCACAAATTTACGGGATACCGGAAAAGAACTAGCTTTCAAACCATAACGCGCCTAAGGAAATACTGAAATAAGAGAGGATAATAAATTGATTTGAGTGCTGTAATCGCCTGGTTAGTGTGACATACGACGTAAAGATAAAATCTTGCGGAACAGGAACGATGACAGTATCTGGTAAATGGATACTTCTGACGAAATCGCGCTTTCAGCTGTCATCCCTACCCAGAAGACCTTCGAGACTACTTTCTTCTGCAGCTATTCACAACTGAAGGGATTTAAAGATAAAGCTATCGTCAGTGAAAACACTGATTTGAACACAACTATGCTGTACCAGGCATCATCCTTCCTTCAAACTTTCCACCGACCTACAACCTGGCAGATATTTGGCTACTTGTTATTTGACAAAACTCTGAACCATAGAAGGACACAGCATTCATTCATATTAACAAACATTAACAGAGCTGATAGAAGTGACCTGTGACGAATAAAAATCTTCGAACTGTCCTGATATCTTACATCAAGCCTTTAGATTCGTAATCCGGCACCTAAACTGTGAGTCATCGAGCCATACAAATAGGCCTTGATCTGCTATAAAATCAAACATCAACAGCTTATCAAGAAAAGACAATATTCATTACCTCATGATATGTAACCTGATGACGCCTGCCTAAACTATTTTAGTTAGAGAACTTAACTGCATGTGGTGCAAGATCAAGTATCCAAAGCCTAAAACGGATAAAAGTACGTCTAATGCCATAGGTTTTCGTTCCAACGCACTTTGTTACTGTGCTGGCAAGATGTGGGAGAGGATAGTAAAACAAAGTCTGTACAGTGGTTGAACACACCACTGGGTGCTACATGGTTCTCAGCTCCACTCGATTTAACACTCAACGCATGTACCTGGACCTAACATTTGATATCCAGAATAGGACTCGCTTAACGTTACTCAATCAGTCTCGAGAATACAATCTGTGACACATTGGAATAATTGGTAATAATGCAAAGGCATTTGACCATAAGAGGTAAGTACCCATAGCTCTACATGTTTATCGAAATGACGTAGCTTCCAATTTAGCATCACTGATACAGATACTGAAGCAACAACAAAATAATAAGAGACCTTCTCTATTAAACACGAAGACAAGTGTGTCGGGGTCCATACAAGATATTCATTCAGCTAGGCAGACACGCAGCACAAACAGAAAAAGCAGAGAGTAGGTCGAAGTAGTAAAGCAGACACGTCCAACACGAACCGCTAGTGGGGCGGGGGGAGAGGGGGTTGTCGATGCGGGGGAGAGCTAAGTGTGAGTACGTGTTGGCTGCTATATGTGGCAGTTCGGCTGGCCGATCGTCCGCCATGAAACAACACACTGGATGCCACTGGAAGGTACAATCACTATATATATTAATTCACTGAGACGGAGTGATAATGAACCTAGCTTGTAGAGTGGTACAGCAAGTAGTGAAACAAACACAGGTAATAAACATATGTATTACTAGTTGTAAGATCACCGTGTGCCAACGGATGTGTGATTGAGATTCAGAAAAAGTACTCGGGACACACTAGGTGTATAGAATTTGATCACGATTTGAATAAATGCGGTAAGGGTGGCACTCGTACAACTGCAGAGACATCATGACGCCCTTAGACAGGCAAATGCCACTGTGGTGATTGTATTAGATAATCCACATCACAAGATGCACAACCAAATTTAATTTGCAGTCATAGAACTACAGTTCTACATGACGTCTCTCAGGCTCGATCTCTTGCTGAACGTAGATTTGGAGAATATATCCAACACATTACACTTTAAAATCTTGCAGATTAGAAATTGGACGGCTCATTTACGTTTCTCACAAACACAACAGGAAGAGTAGGGAACCAATCCCTAATAGTTTCTGAATGAAGCTATCAATATGAAATGAAACTTTTATCGGCACTTATTCAGGCCTGCTATCCTGCAACAAGTGACAGAGGCTTGAAACAACGACGAACCTAGTAAGGGTCAGTTTAAACTACAACATACGAGGTACTGCTTTAAATCAAATTTACTATGAGTGCGTAACTCACCTCTGCTGAGCAAACTGTAGCCTTGACCGATTGCAGACACATCTCCATATCTTCCGTAACAGTGACTGGCATCAAATCAGCTTCGTCTTCTACCTACCAGCAGAATGATAAAACGTCTTATGCATTTATGTTCACAAGTAACACCATTGTAATAAATATCATGAAACCTCGAAACAAGGCATGACGAAATTACGTAAAGGTTGCTTCACGTTGTATGTGTGGTGTAAACGAAAGGTATGTGTCGTTGTGACGACGCAGTTCAGTGAAAAAGTGAGGCTTGGAAATAGTTGCCAGACTTCTTTTGCGATAATTAGTGGAGATGACGCTATCACTACATGTTTTTCAATTAGCTGTATGTATTTAGGCTGAATTTCGAAATGACATCACTCGGGTTTGGTCCCTTGCTGTACTTGATTTTCGGGACTCTATCGAACACATTACATATGGGAAAATAGCTAACCATTCGACCCACATAAGTGACTCTGAAATGTAACGGAAGAAATAGGGGCCGTTCGTCAGCGATTGCTGAAGGATGCTACCAGTACGGACTGAAACGTTCATCATTGTTCTTGAGTGTTGTTGTTACAAAATAGCTGACAATGGTGTAAAGCTACAACATACGGACTATTGTTTTGAACCAATGGAAGTATACTAGTGAAACTCACCTCTTCTGAACCGATTGTAGTCTCCACCGAATCCATACTCTTCTCCGTATCCTCCACAGCAGTGGTTGACATCGCTTCATCTTCTTCCTCCACCTGTTGGCGAAATGATAAAAAAAATTCAATTTACCTTCGCATTACGCAATTTTAATGGTGGGTCGATGTTTACACATAATACACGTTGTAACACGTATCACGATACCTCTAAAAATGACATATAGAAATTATGAATACAGTATGTCGCTTCACGTTATAAGTGTGGTGTGAACGAGTGTCTGTCGCTGGGACGACATGCTTGAGTGAAATAACAAGGATTGGAAATAGATGACACACTTATTTCCGATATTCAATTTAGGTGACATTATCACTGCAATTTTTTCAGTTAGCTGTATATATCTATGACATTTACATCTAGTATACATTTCTAAATGACATGATTCATGCTCGACTACTGCTGCAGGGGTTTGGGGAATCTGTCCAACATACTACCTTTGGGACAGCAAGAAAGTAGTTGACCATCTACGTTACTCAGAAACGTAACAAGTAGAGGAGGGACAACTCCTCAATGGTTGCTGAATGAAACTACAAGTATCGACTATAACATCTGTCATCCTCATGGAAGCTTGTTATTCGATAATAATTAACAGAAGCTTGAAGCTAAGATGAACCTCTTAATGGTTAGTTTAAACTACAGTATACGGGTTATTACTTTGAACCAAAGTTACTGTGGCTTCGAAACTCACCTCTGCCGAAAAATCTGTATCCTTGACAGACTCACGACCCTTCTCAGTATCCTCCATATAAGCTGCTGTCATGATGTTAGTTTCCTTCTCCACCTGTCGGCAAAACGATGAGAATTTCTGAGTTTAGCTACACACTACGGAATTTTGATGTTACATCGATGCTTACTCATAAATCGCTATTATATCACTACAATAAATATCACCATATCGTAAAAAATGGAATATCAAAACTATGGAAAGGTCATTTCAAATTGTGTGTGTGGCGTGAACGAGAATTATCTGTTGCTACGACGTCATAGTTGAGTGAAATGGTCATTCTTTGCAGTAGCTCCCACAATTCCTTTCGAGATGTAATACAGAAGATGTGGTTAGCGCGAATTTTCCCTTAGCTGTACGTTTGTTGCCTACAAACCATAACCCAAGAGATACCGTTACTTTTTTCACATATAAATGTCATCCAATCTACCACTATGAATTTTAGCTCAATCTATGGATTGCTAAGATCTTCTGATTAGGGATGTATCGACGCTCGTCCATTACAGCAGAGTTCTGAAACTCCTGCGACTATTTGCAATCTTAAATACAATTTGTACAATGCTTGCAGAATTTAATTTCTATATGTGTGAAGTGTAATACCCCTACACTTAGAGTAGTACATAAAATAGAAATTCGAAGTTCGAAGGGGAATACATTGCTATAGAAACACTGTAAATAGTAATCTAGCGAGACGGAGATATAGTTTACGAAGCATGGACTAGTAAAGCAATTAGTGAAATAACTACAGCTAAGTAACAAGTAGCCCACGTTATCGTCGTTTGCAGTAGTTTTAAAATCTTCATGTGCTTAAGGACGTGCTCTGGTTACTTAGAAAAAGTACTCAACATACTTCGTGCAGTGAACGTAATCTACATTGGAATATATGTTGTGACGCTGGTCTTCCTACAACTAAAGATTCATGAGGATGTGCTGAGACAGACAAGTATCATTGTCTCGATTATGTATTTTACACTCTGTTAAGATACCTACATTCTACAAGTTACATAATCAACGATGATTTAAAGACAGAGCTTGAAATAAACAAGTGATATAAGTAGCTACAGTTCTAAATGACCACTCTGAGGCTCGACCTTTTGTTGTGCTGGGATATGGGGAATCTATGTAACTCACTGCATTTTGGAAAATTAGAAACTTGGCGACAAATCTATTGTACGTTACACGGAAACATGATAGGAACGGGAGGGAGCGAATTATCAGTGGTAGATGAATGACACTACCCGTATATCAGTGTAACTGAGGGTTGTTATTCTGAAACAAATGTAAAAGGCTTAACTCGTGCGAGTTACTTCTTTAGTTACAGTATCTGTGAAACCCACCTCTTCTGGAAACCATGTAGTCTTGACAGGCTGACGACCGTCGTCGATATATGTGATCAAGATCACCTCATCTTCCTTCTCCACCTGTCGGCAAAATGATAGTCTTGAGTTTACCTAATCATACTACACAGGTCTAATGATACGTTGGTGTTCACAAATAAATCATTTATTGGAATAGGAAGATATGCCATTTCTGCTACAAAAGGGGCATTAGGAAATTAAGAGGATTTGCTTTACATTAGTACGTATGATGTAAACTAGAGGTTTTTGTTGACGTGATTCGCCGTTGGGTGAAACAGCTACATTAGGCAACAGTTTCTACCCTTCCTATCGATGATTGGCTATGAAGACACTGTCACTAAACATTTTTCAATTATGAGGACGTATCTAGTCTACAGACGATAAAATAAAAGATTCCATTACTACAGAAATGGTCCACACTGCCTACATAGTGTGAGACTAGTATACACAATTTTTGAAGTGTGTCTTCAGCACTTGATTTTTAGTGGTCTAGTTCCACTGCAACTTATGACATAAGTTTCTTCTCACTTTACTGTCGCAGTCCTACTACGTAATGCTGCCCATTGACAACTGACTGGTCATAAGCACGCATAGTGTTTACAGTTGATCGTTGAAGCTGCCACTATAGTTACTGTGCTGACGTTGCGCGGAAGAGATGGTGTATTCTGGGATAAATCGTAACGATGCCAACTAACATGTAATTTATTAACATTGCTCATATGACACTCCTTTCGCAATTTTCCTCTTATGACCATCTGAAAGTTATGGATGAAGAGAGTTAAGGAGTCGGTGTATTTCCTTACTTTTGTATGGCTTCTGTCTCAGCACCATGTATATGCGTATTGTAGAAAATAAAATCATAAGGGATATCGAACGCAATTCGTAACTGTATTGAGGATTTCTTGGTGAGGAGGATACAGCGTGTTACTTTCGCTGGAGTGTCACTGACTGATGTACTTCAGGTAACTCAGTGGTAGCAGCGGGCTATGTTTAGGTCCCCTTCCTGTCTATGCAGCCTAGCAATTAGCTGGCAGAATTTAGTTACAAGAACGCCAGACTTGCTGCAGATGACGCAGTTGTCGGCAAAAGCATACTGTGCTCAAAAAGATGTGATTAAATTTTTTAAAGTCATGTATATACTGGAAATTTGTTATAACTGTTCAGAAGTAAAAATTGGGCACTTTACAAAGCTACACATCGTATTTCGTCATCTTTCTGACGTGCATTCTGGACAATATTAGATGTTTTTCCGATATTTGTGCCTATTATCGAAAGGCAATCTTCCAGGTCAGTCGCTGGAACAGTTTAAACAACTTCACAGAATGATGTGGAATAAACGCCCATTGCGTCTGATGCACGTGCGTTCACTGCACAGTATTGTTCAATTGGCTTATATTTTGCAAGCGACTCATCTTCACTATCGCTGTAGCGTAATCGCCCAAATATCGGAATAAGAGATAATAGTACCCCTGATGCACGCCCTAAAGGCGGTGGAATATTCTGTCCGTTGGGAACATTTCGAAAGAACACAATTGCTATAGAGTACAATGCCAACGAGTCAAAAACTGAGCGACACCACGCTACATCCCACTAAAACGAAAGGTAGCAAGGAAAGAAAGAAGATGAGTGTTCAAGATCCCGTCAACAGTCGGATCATTAGAGACGGTTGAGAATCTCGGAACAGAGAGGATAGGAAAGAGAATCTGCCATGCCCTTTCTAAGAAACTATGCCAGCATTCACTTTTAAGCCATTTTCGGAACTGAAGGAAAACACAAATATGAGTATCGAGACGACGACTGGAACCCTCGTTCTCAGAACACGAGTCCAGTGCGTCTCCGTGGCTCCACCTCACGCAGCGGTAGAAACGATCTCGTCCCTTCAGAAGGGGGCAGACTGCTGCAACACGGGTCATATTGTCGTCTGTGGAAGGTGTCATAAATTGTGACAGTGTCTTTAAAAGTCTTCGTATGTGCTCCAAGACATATATACAATATTTACAGCAAATATTACACTTTCTGAGTGGCTGATTTCATTTTAATTAGCAGTAAGTAAACCTCTCCTTTCATGTAGTTTTCGGAGTGCCTTTAGTTTAACAAATACCTGGTATAATTTTATTTTCAGTATTGCATTTCTCTGATTACGCTCTGTCATATTGTTTATTGCTGCAGCTTTTTGTCGTAGATGGTTGATGATGAACGAGTTGTTCTGTAAAAAATAGAAACGAAAGCTCCATCATGCCACAACAACCAATTTAAGACTATATGGCTACTGGCACTAAAACATGACCCTTCTACTTATTCGACTTAATGGCTTCAGACAGAGGACATGGGATGCACCTAGTAATTGTGCTTCCCACTTACGAAGAGAGATAGTGTATTCATCATAAGCGTAATGTGCATATGTCTTGTCTACAACCAAAAACAACTGCATCATAAACCATTGTACAGTGCTGAAATGACAGTGTGGTAAGAAGTTTCCCAAGTGATGGTTATTGAAATTTATTTTTTTGAAGAAGGTGGCGATTAAGTTACAGTAAATTATGAACGTTGTGTTGCAATCCTGCAGATTTTTTTGCGGTCACAACATGAGGTATTAACTTGACAGAAAATTCGTTACAACAAGATGGAGCCACATCCCACACAGCAGATGAAGCCATCACAATTATTCGAAAAATATTTCCTCAATAATTGATGTCACGCTTTGGCGATGTTCGCTGGGTATATGCTCATCATATATGTCGCCTTGCTTCTTCTTCTTACGGTGTCATTTGAAATGCAAAGCTTATTTCTGCAAGACCTCATTCAGTCATCGGTCTGAAGTTTGCAATACGTGAAGAAAATGCTGCTGTTCCACAAAATGTCACAAAAATTAAGCAGAACTTTAGAAAAACACTATTAATGTGAATGCAGAAAGGACGAAATCTTTCCAATGTTATCTTTAAAAAATAAACGCAAATCTGATAGAGTAACTTACATGCTGGCTTGGTCTAAACATATTTTATACTTGATGAGTCATACTAGTTTGAAAATAATGTATTCTTTTTGCGCCACCCTGTACAAATACAAGGAATCAGACACAAATCTCTGGTGATACATAGTTGACTGCAGCTGATAATACTGATACAGATGGATACATTCTAAAGGCAGTGACGAGGAAGTAGCAGAGTTTGGCTGTGTAAGATTGAGAAGGTCAAGCATCATTTACAGTAAATCGTCCATATGACGCAACACGAGCAGGCCTTGCTAAAATCATTCCGGCTGCTGCTGGGAAGCCTGGCTACTGTGCTCTAGCTGCCAGGAGCCACGTGCGGCGGCGTCACTCACCTTGGCGCTGCCGGGCGGTGAGTCAGCGCTGACGGCCTCCCCCTCTGCCTCCGCCTCCTTGCGGACCCCGCAGCACAGCAGCAGGCACCGGAAAAACCGGAACATCTCTGCACAGAGGAATCACATTTAGAACTGTCCCCACCTTCCGTGTGATGGCAACGTAGTAGCAATATCTCCCTGTTCCAATGCGAAGAATACAAACTCTTATAATATGGTTCATGAGGGACGATGCACGATTCATGCAATAGTTGGAAATAGATCACATTCCACGAAGTCATTGGAGACCATACGACTTAGGCAAAGTTGAACTACTAATGTAATAAGCAAAAAGTAATATTAAAAAAGAATGCAACCAGATTCCCGGTCAAAACAAGTAAGTTCATAGGAACAGATTACAAAAAGATCGACGTGTTGAGACTGAACTTTGAAGTTGATAAAATTAAACAGTGCCCCAGGTACAGATGGAATCTTAGCCTCAGTCTGCGCAGGTTTGTCAGGGGAGATAACTACCATTTCAACTCGAATATACGCTGAAAGTCCAAAGAAACCGGTACACATGCCCAACATGTTATAACCCTCCCCTCGGGAACACTCAGAAGTGCCGCATCACGACTCTGTATGGACTCGACTAATGTCTGAAGGAGTGCTGGAGTGAACCGTCAGCATGAATCCTTCACGGTTGTCCATAAATCCGTAAGAGTACGAGGGGATGGAAAGCTCTTCTGAACAGCACATTGCAAGGCCTCCAAGATGTGCTCAATAATGTTGATGTCTGAGCAGATTGGTGGCCATAAGAGGTGTTTAAACTCAGAAGAATGTTTCTGGAGCCACTCTGTAGCAATTACAGGCGTTTGGGGTGTCGCATTGTTCAGCTGGAATTCCACAAGTCCATCGGAATGCACAATGGACGTGAATGGATGCAGATGTACAGAAAGTATGCTTACGTGTGTATCACCTCTCAGAGTCGTATGTAGGCGTATCAGGGATCCTATATGACTCCAATTCCCGGCGGAGGTTCCAGTCCTCCCTAGGGCATGGGTGTGTCTGTTCGTCCTTACGATAATTTAGGTTAAGTAGTGTGTAAGCTTAGGGACTGATCACCTTAGCAGTTCAGTCCCATAAGATTTCACGCACATTTGACCTTTTTTGTTTTACTCCAATTCCACTCACTCCACACAGTTACAGAGTCTGCATCCCCTTGAACAGTCTCCTGCTGACATGCAGGGTGCTTCGATTCAGGAAGTGGTCTCCGTACCTGTACACATCCATCCACTCGATACAATTTGAAACTAGACTCGACCGATCACACCACTTGTTTCCAGTCATCAGCAGTTCGATGTTGGCGTTCATGGGCCAAGGCGAGGCGTAAAGCTTCGTGTTGTGCAGTCATCAAGGTAGCACGAATTGGCTCCAAAAGCCCATATCGATGATGTTTCGTTGAATTACATTAATGGAAACATATGCATGTCATCCTAAACTTTCTGAATTCATCAGAGCAGTGGAATTCAGGATGGATTCTGGCGAAAATTGTAAATTTACATTTCCCCACATTGAAGTAGCCTTCGAAATTATGAACTTTGTTTTCAAATTCTTAACGAAATGCCACAAAAGTCAGTAGAACCATATCGGTCAGTGCTACAGATTACTAATGGCAAATAGCAGTGAATTAGATTTTTAATGTAAACAACGGTGTGAAAGCGGTGCGTATGGACTTTGCAGCCTCATCCTCTCTTGGCTTGACATTCTTGGTCAGAAGAATCTCGTTTTATACCATAGGCTGCCGCAAACCAGCGCGCATTGCGGCCACCGAGGGCACCTCCGACCACAATGCGAGAACACGGCGCAGGGATGGCGAACCTGCGTACATCTACGTCTCATTTTTACCAAGGAATGTTTAATACGCCAACGACGTACCATCTAACAAATCGTATAACTAAATTGATACCGCATATTATACTTTTCTTCTTGCTTACTTTGTGCATTTTTATACTTATGATAGCCCACGAATGCTTTCGAATTTTAAGATTAGAGCTCGTATACAGCAGTTATAAAAATATAAATCTTTATTTTATTTAAGTGAAAGTAAACCTTATGTGATACATACTGTTGTGAATTCAATGCCGAGTAATTTGTATTAGGTTCATACTTCGTAACTTTTATAGTAGAATGCGAGGTGAACGCGAATTATAGGCAGCCGGCTTCGAAGCGAGCCATTCATAATATTCATTTCATGAAATAACGATTAACAGGCTTAGGGGGATGAACATAACAGCAAACGCCAGCTTGTTCAAACAGATATCTGTGTCTGAATTGAATTTCTGGTTTCCACAATTTTAATGTCGGCATTTCTGCACATATTGCCTGATACCCTTTCTAAGTTGTTTACTTCTAATTCTTTTCTTGTTTCGGTAAATTTTTCAGCCCATACTGAATTAACTTGAAATCTGTCAGCTGCATTAAAATTTTTTCAGTTTCCAATCAATCAAATTTAAATAAGCTCAGTTTATCCAGGGAAGTCACATCAGGATATATAATGAATATTACAGTTTCTGACAACTCTTTGAGCTCAGTAAAACTCGATGAAAAGTTTTCGAGTGTTTTGGCGAGAAAAATTCCACAGTGACTTCTCTTGGTCTTGGTCTTTTCGTGCAGTTTCAAATCGCTGGATATTTTTTTCAAATGTTGGAGTTACTTGTTGTTTTTGGAAACAATATCGTTTTTGAAATGTTGCAGTTCAGCCTCGAAAGCGCGATGAAGATCTGTTATAGTTGTTTTTCGTTACGCAAACTTCTAACGTACGCTGCCGGGGGTCAACTAGGGAACATTATTACACATCTGTAAGCCATTGTGCACTGCGTTGAATACATGTAACAACCTTTAGAACTTACATTTATTTGAAGCTTGCCACTGCGTCAAATATCAAAGGAAGAGAAAGCGAAGTTGCATACAAGGCTTGTTGACATACGATACAGCGAAGTTCAAGAAAAGAATGTTCATTGTGTGTGTGGAAAAACGTAATGACACCATTCTTGTGTCCACAATTTTGAAAACTTCACCAGTTGTTACCGAAAGAACTTTTCTTCAGTCTGTTTCTTTTTCATGATGCGAATTTTTAACAGCCTTAGAAATATCTGTGTCCTTACCAGTTGCTGGAAATGTTATTATTGCAATCAATTGTTCTTTCATGTCATTTACAACACAATATGGAGCAAACACAGCTAGAGAGGCACATTTTGTTACATCTATACTTCCGTCAATATTCAGTGAAGTATAAGAACAGGACTTAACACCGTTTGTGTTGATGTTGTTGTTGTTTTACATTCTACGCCAGTTATAGCATTCCATCTTTTATTGTGTTCTAGATCAGTATGTTTGATGCTCACAATTATATTAATTTTATTTTCAAAGTCTTGAAAAATTTATGGGACACAAGCTTCCTTCAAAGATCCCCCGCCGCAAGAGGATTTATCATGCTGGGCAATGGTATTTGCAGCCTGGTAATTTGCAGCGTTGGTATGACAGTCCTTGAAAACATACTTAATCATAAGATGGCGACTGCCTATTCTTGTCTTTAATACTACGTGCAGTGAAATCCTTTTCCTTCGCCTTGCCTTTTGTTGAGAAAGAGATTTGTCGTTTCTTTCATAGCGCCGTTTGGCAGGCGATGTTCTACATACCTCAGTCCTGGAGCTTTAAATGAACACAGTTTTATTGCTTTTGTTAATTAAGCTATGCTTCTCAGTCCACAGACTTTAAAATTTTCTATCATACATCTCTTGCATTGTTTTTTCTTTCTCGAACTAAACGTGTTGAATACTATTCACAAGTTAAAAACGGTTCTGAGAAGTTGTATTTGCAGCACACGATGTAAGTGTGCAAGAAATAGGAGCAAACGGCTGAATACTGTTCCGTCACAGCAATTTCGCAGTGCAGTACTTGTCGCTAGAGGGCACACGTCAACCTCAGCGATCTACCAATGGACGGTGGTATATAATTACTACTGGATTTGAGTACACCGTGACTCTCAGGGAGTGAGCGTGAGCCAAGGTCTGTCCTCTACAACCTCCATGACATGTCAGAAGCAGTGTCACGTCCTCGATGAACTTCGGTAGTACAACTTCCAGAGCAAACGAGAAAATGAGTTATTTACAATTACCATGCCTCCCTAAATTCCTCATTCATTGCCGTGCCAAATCATTTGGTTGAATACCACTAATGTCACGCGTTCTTTTGGTTCACCGTCCCTGCGATTTCCTAGGAAGGTGAATACAAAACAACAGCAACCGACTAACCACTGCGGCTGGAGTAGCGGCAGGAAACCATACAAAACAATCGAAATCAACACTTTTGATAAAATACCCACAGAAATCCGACTTAGCATCCTGATCATTGCCACATGAATTCACAGAAAATGAAAAATCTCAGACGGGTACATCATGTTCACACAAGGTGGTGAAAACGTGCGATCTGTACAATCAAGACATCCCGCGTGACGGGATCAGAAGAGTGGGAGAGGATCTGCACCTGGACGGGGAACATAATTACAATGGGACCGAAGCAAGTACTCTAAAATACCGCGCCCCACCACTGCCTTGTGAAACGACAAAGGACCCAAACGAACCCGAACAGGGACACTCAGTACTGCAGGCAGTATGTTGAAGAAGTGATTGCAACTGACTGTTCTGAACCAGTGAAAAAGGCTTTGCCCAGACGCGCCATGTGTTATCCTTTTCATCCTCAGATTAAGCACGACACGCGTATGTGACAAGTTGCCAAGGAAGCATAATGGGGAATGGGAAACCATTGTGACCAGTAACGGTTTGCTAACACAGTACAGGGAAACACCGAATCATTCCCTTATAGCAATTCAGCAAAAGTTCAACAAACTGTTTAATCACCTCGATCACAACGCTATCTGGATGGATGGTACGGAATAAAATATAGATTAGAGGTGTGCTCAATAGTCATACCCTTGCGACGATCAGCGAAAACAGATCGAATCATCGACAAAGATAACCAATTTACAATAATATTTACCTATTTATTTATGTAATATGATCTTATTAGGGCCCTTTCTTACAACTGGCCAGCGTTTCACACATACAATATACATAACTTCATAGTTACGTAAGGAAATAACAATTTTAATTTGAAAAATAATATTAAAATAATTTGTTTGTCTGCAGTGGCTGTGGGACCAAATTTTACTGTTTATGAACTAAGAACATTAATATTTGCGTTACTTGTACTACTGCAGCTGTAGTCAGTAATATAATAATACTAATAATACAAATAACAATAATAATAATAACGGTAATTATGACGTGAATAAGAATAATGAAAGTGGGTGATGAAAGAAGAAGTTGTAGGTCTAAAGCAGATGTTTTCTGATGCAGCGAGTTTTGAGAAATGAAAATTCAAAGAGACTAAATCGGCTGAGAATACTGATTAATGAGGAACATCTGGTAGGATCGAAGAATGTGCTAAGGTAACGAGTACATTGAGGGACAATCATAACCGTATTGTTGCTTAAGTAGATACTACCTGACTTCTGAATCTCGAGATGCTATTTAGTTCCGTAATATAACGTAGGAGGTTCTTCGAGAGTCGGATTCCTGTTACTAAGAAGGACTTCGAGCATGTGGCTGAACGACAGAGTAGCACGAAATCGATTTTGTTGCGATGCCGACAGGTGTTTCTGCTGTGTTGTTTAGACAAGAGCATTAACGCCGAGAAGAGATATGAGGTATAGTGTTCATTGATAGTACAGTAGAGAACACAAAGTGTGTGGAGATGACAGCACACAGCAAGGGTAGCTTGGCATGTGATGGTGAAATGTGACCAAAGAGTCGAAAATCACAAATAGAAAGAATACGAGTTCCAGGAGCCCTGAGTTTTCCTGAGAAAGACCTTGAGGAGTAACATCGCTGTAATCACTAATTGGTAGTGTAAGTGCTTGTACAAGGCTCTTTTTCAGGTCAAGAGGGAAGAGCTTCTCTTTTATTTGCAGGGCACGGAGCGATGCTGATGCCTTTTTGCATATTACAGTAACGTGTTCAGTCCAATTTCGATTTTCATCTATTATTACTCCTAGACTGATCGCTGAAAGAATTAATTGGTTAAATATTCAATTTTGGGTTGAAGATAGTAGGCTATATGATCTTAGAATAACCAACCAGTACCGCTTGTGTTTTGCATGGGTTGAGCTTTAATCCGAAATTCTGGGCACATTTTGATTTTGGACACAGGTCGGTACTGAGATTTTCGATATCAGTCTTCCGCTTTATAGATTTGACACTTATATCCAACTGGAGGTCGTCAGCTTACATGTGGTATCTGGAATACGACATACATCATTTACCTACAATGGGACCTAATACCGAAGCCTCAGGGACGTCTGGTACTACCTGCATCTTTTGTGATTCCATGGTACCGCAGTTCACCAATTTCTGGCGAGATGTTAGGTATGAAAGAAACCGCTGCACTACACCTGACGAGAAACTTAGGCTGCTAAGTTTGGAAAGTAAAATGTCATCGGAGACGATGTCAAAGGCTTTGCTGAAATCTAAGTAGCACATGACAGTTGCCTCTTGTGCATTCACGGCAAGCTTCCGGTCATCTGTTACCTCTATTAACTCAGATGTTGTATTGTGATGTTTATGGAAGCCTGATTGGTATTCGTCCAGTAGGTTGTTTGTAGTTAGGAAGTCTGTAAGGTGGTCGTGGACTATATACACTTAGGCTTTGGACAGTGCAGGAAGAATGCAGACAGGTCAGTAATTAGAGCGTACTACGGCAGCGTCCTGTTTAGATAATGACTTAACTGGTCCCTGCTTCCAGGCACCAGGGAAAATGGTTCAAATGGCTCTGAGCACTATGGGACTTAACATCTGTGGTCATCAGTCCCCTAGAACTTAGAACTACTTAAACCTAACTAACCTAAGGACATCACACACATCCATGCCCGAGGCAGGATTCGAACCTGCGACCGTAGCAACCGTGCGGTTCCGGACTGCGCGCCTAGAACCGCTAGACCACCGCGGCCGGCGCACCAGGGAAAGCACTTCTGGTTAAGGAGTAGTTGAGGATATCTTTCAGTGGGCAGTAATGGGTCAGTAAGAAGCTTCATCATTTGGACTACCATGCCACCATGTCCAATTGATGCTGATCTGATACACATGATAGCTTTTTTGACTGTGTTGCCAGTAACAAGCTTTAGACAGAATGTCTCATGGCTACAGTCGTCTACCTAATGAAGCAATCAATGAGTCTCTGTTTCGTTTGTGACTGAATTGTCTTTGTAAGTAATGTGAAGTACCTGTTCAGTTGATCGTCTGGGATAATGGGATCAGCTGCAGCTTTCAGTTTGCCTCTGCCAAGGCCACGCACGTTATTCCATAGCACAGATGATCCATTTCTGTTGTCCGTTAGTGTATGAGCATGCCTGAGGTTTGTATTCTCGCAGTTTGACTGACTCTGTTCAACTTCTACTTGTCAGTAACATGTTTTTCAGGAGTAGTGCGATGTTCGTTTTTCTTATGTGCCGCGTCTCTGATATTCATGAGATGTTTTAGTTCTTCGATTAGACAAGGTGCAAGTTTCCTCTTACTTTCCAGTCCATAAAAGGGCATATATTTCATTTAGTTCATTTACTTTGTTTGTAAGCACATGATGTTTTAGATTTATGTCCGACAAAGGAATTAGTGACGACCCCCCCCCCCCCCCAATCTATCTTTCGCGCTTCAGTTGCAAGTTCAGAAAAATTTCTACGTTTGAACCGTCTGTATGTGGTCAACTGCGGTTTCTTCGCGGACAGTCTAGCGAGTACGTTATATAAATTTTGTCATGGTCGGACATGCAAGGTGCTGGTATTTGAGAAGTACGAATTATTCAGTTACGAGAGTGCAGAATGGAAATCTACTAGCTCCAATTACCAAGCACGAGATTCATGTTTCATGCTGAAGGACACAGGTCATCCCCTTTTTCAAGAATGGACGTCGAACAGATGTGCAGAACTATAGACCTATAACTCTAACGTCTATCAGTTGTAGAATTCAGGAACTCGTATTACGACCGAGTATAATGACTTTTCTGGAGACAAAAAATCTACTATGTAGAAATTAGCATGGGTTTCGAAAAAGACGATCGTGTGAAACACAGCTCGCGCTATTCGTCCACGAGACACAGAGGTTGTAACAATGCAAAATTTTACTGAAATGCAGGAGGATCTGCAACGAATTGACGCAAGGTGCAGGGAATTACGATTGAATCTCAATGTAGACAAGTATAATGTGCTGCGAATACATAGAAAGAAAGATGCTTTATCATTTAGCTACAATATAGCAGGTCAGCAACTGGAAGCAGTTAATTACATAGATTATCTGGGAGTGGGCATTAGGAGTGATTTAAAATGGAATGACCATATAAAATTAATCATCGGTAAAGCAGAAGCCAGACTGAGATTCATTGGAAGAATCCTAAGGAAATGCAGTACGAAAACAAAGGAAGTAGGTTACAGCACACTTGTATGCCCACTACTTGAATGTGTGGGATCGGTACCAGATAGGGTTGGTAGAAGAGATAGAGAAGATCCAACAGAGAGCAGCGCGCTTCGTTACAGGATCATTTAGTAATCGCGAAATTGTTACGGAGGTGATAGATAAACCCAGTGGAAGACTCAGGAAGAGAGACGCTCAATATCTCGGTACAGGCTTTTGTTGAAGTTTCGAGAGCATACCTTAACCGAGGAGTCAAGCAGTATATTGCTCCCTCCTACGTATATCTCGCGTAGAGACCATGAGGATAAAATCAGAGAGATTAGAGCCCACGAAGAGGCTTACCGACAATCTTTCTTTCCACGAACGATATGAGACTGGAATAGAAGGGAGAACCGATAGAGGTACTCAACGTACCCTCCGCCACACACCGTCAGGTGGCTTGCGGAGTATGGATGTAGATTGTAGATGTAGACATAGACGGGGCGACGATTGCAGCAAACGCAAGATGAGATTTTCTCAAAAGACATACTCAAGGAATAAGTAAAGTCCACTGGAGCCAGAATCAACACATGTGTGATTGAGCTGGAACCTGGTTCTCAATATCGGATGTATCCATAGTTTCATGCAATTAAAAATAAAATAAAAAAAGCAAAAAAAACTTTGACATGATCTCCTCGACGAGTCCCCCTCACATATTAGAACTCACCTGGCAGGAAAAGATTCAAACAGTGAAAACAACATGAAAGAGTGTAACTCCCGGAGTATAGAAAGAATACAGTGGCATACTAGAGTAGTACTTATCTATTGCCTAAGATCAGCCATCTAGATCCAGACCTAACCATACCTGAAAACTATGCGAGGTAAATACTTCCCATGGTGTCGCCACGTGTATGGAGGCGCAGTTTTGTCCATACTGGCTATCCTTAACACAGTCACACCGCTTACCGACGGTCGATTGGGGTGGAGAAATCCACATCACCATTACATGACAATATTCCAAAAATATACAACCAAGATCTTCTGGTAGAGTACGGGAATCATACAACAACAATCTTCGAAATATTTTGAACATCAGATTCAATGCTGCAGATATATATCGATCCAGAATTCAAAATCTACAGATACTTCTGCAAGTACTACATAGAAATTAGCTACTTATGAAAAGACACACTGAAGCAGTTCTCAGCAAGTGTCTACCAACAATTAATCGAAATCGTTCCTAAGCACCCAAAGGCAATTCAGTGACCTCACTCAAATTGATCACTAGTTTAGAAAAACGTTCAAGCAAAGAGGTTACACCAAGTATTAGAACTGAACGTCATCAATGAAATCTATTCAACTTCTGCTACAAAACATTAAATGGAATGAGACCTCAGTCTTATACGAAATGTGTGGAGTTGAAGCTAACATGGGACACACGTATCTATAGAAGAAAAAGAATAGAATTTTGGATTCAGTGAGAAAAAACTATCTACCGTCATGAGAACCGCCATATACCAAACTGATGTTGACCATGTTTTGCAGCCAGATCAGAAATTCCTTCCTGATACTGAACACAATGCTTTTGCCCAGCTTTCTGGATACTTGTACTTTTTCTCGTTCAACTCAAGGACACTGATATACAGAGACACATATCAACTAATTGTTATTGCATCACTGGAGCCTTAAATCACATCCAGTAACCAGATATGAACCGTCAGTGGATAATTACCTACATGTCATTCTTGAGATTGCTTAAGAAAGGAAAACTGAGACGAAGAGTACACATAAGTCAGTAACATAAACCACTCACTGAATCAGACAGTTGAGCGAATCATTTTAAGTTACGAATGAAGCTCTAAACTGCAAACAGTTTTATACTGACATGTGAAAATGAAAGTAACCGTTTCTGTAACAGTGTGTGTCTTTCAGTTTTAATGTTATTTGCATTATTGTTATTATTATTTGATATATAAGAGAAGGACGTGATTCGCTCTGCAACTTATGTCTAATTTCATTTATCTAATTTAATGTGTTTAAATTAACAAAAATTCAACACATCACATTCACATACAAAAAACATGAGCTAGTCATTCATTTGATTAGCATTAGTATCGCTTGTACATTTTGCTGTAATACACGTGAAAATTTACTTCAGAGAAAAATTTGTACTCTGTAGCAATTGTTGCAATTCTGCTGTTTAATTTCTACACTTTGTATGTAAAAGAAGTTCAAACGATATACACTGATGAGCCAAAGAAACGGGTATAAACATGTGCATTCCGATACAGAGATATGTAAACAGGCAGAACACGGCGCTGCGATCGGCAACGCCAATGTAAGATAAGTGTCTGGCAAACTTGTTAAATCGGTCACTGCTCCTTGAATGGTATGTTATCAAGTTTTAACTGAGTTTGAACGTGGTGTTGTAGTCGACGCGCGAGGGATGGGACATATCATCTCCGAGGTAATGATAAAGTGCAGATTTTTCCGTACGACCATTTTACGAGGGTACCGTGAATATTAGGAATCTCGTAATACATAAAATTCCCGACAATGTTGCGACCGGATAAAGATGCTGCAAGAAAGAGACAACAAAAGAGAATCGTTCAGCGTGACAGAAGTGCAGCCCTTCTTCAAATTGCTGCAGATTTCAATGCTGGACCATCAACATGTTTCAGCGTACAAACTATTAAACGAAAAATTATTGATATGGGCTTGCGTAGCCGAAGGCTCACTCGTGTATTAGTGATCACTGCACGACACAAAGCTTTACACCTCGCATGGACCTGTCAACACCAACATTGGACTGTTGATGACTGGAAACATGTTGCCTGCTCGGATGAGTCTCGTTTCAAATTGTATCGAGGTGATGGACATGGACGTGTATGGAGACAAGTTCACGAATCAACGGACCCTGCGAGTAAGCTGGAGACTATTGAAGATGGTGGGGGCTCTGAAATGGTGTGGGGCATTTACAGTTCGAGTGATGTGGGACCCCTGATACGACTAGATACGACTCTGACAGGTGAAACGCGCGTAAGGATCATGTATGATCACCTGCATAAATTAAAGTCCATTGTGCATTCCAATGGACTTGTACAGCTATCGCAGAACAATGCGACACCCCACAAGTCCTGAATTGATATAGAGTGGCTGCAGAAACACTCTTCTCAGTTTAAAAACTTCCGCTGGCCTCCAAGCTCCCCAGATATCAACATTATTGAGCATATCTGGGATGCCTTGCAACGTGCTTTTCCGAAGTGATCTCCACCCTCTGGTACTCTTACGGATTTATGGACAGCCGGGCAGGATTCCTAATGTCAGTTGCCTCCAGTACTACTTTAGACATTATTCGAATCCATTGCCACTTTGTGTTGTGCCAGTTTCACGTGCTCGCGGGGACCTACATGATATCAGGCAGGTGTACCACTTTCTTTGGCTCTTCAGTGTATATGAACCATTCTAGTAAAGTTTCAACAACAATACATGTGCTTTAGCGCTAAAGGAAATGATGTAAAATATTATGCCATATAATTAAACATCTTACAAGAAGAAATAACTCCAGATTATGTTTTCTTTAATACATTCCTCAGAATACTAAATATCCACTGCTATAATCACTATTTTTATCGTAAATTATATTATTACATTTTCCTTTGTTAGTGTTATTAACTGAAGGATATACTGGTGATCATTAAGCTATGCGAAAGTTATAAATCATTCCAAATTTTTATTTATAATAGAACAAAGTATTTAACAAATAAATAAAACCATGTGCGTCTATTCCTGCGTTGTAACCTACACACAAAGTTTTCAAGGACCAGTTAAAAACTGAAGAATATACCACCATAGCTCCACCCTGTACGAAGTCAGGATTAGTCTCATTCCAGCGCGCACAGTGACCTTTAGGCAGTTATTCTTGCGACTGTTCATATCCGAACAGAGCAGGAATACATTGTAACCTGTGAAAGAATTACTTCTGCCATGTACTGCACAGTGGCTTGCACAGTACTGATGTAGATGTGATCATGGGCTGAAGCTCAGTCTGCATAAAGATCACAACGATCTGTAGTATTATTACATCTGCACAGAATACTATACGTAGTGTGATCCGTTGTACGTTGTGATACGTTGTGGGTGTGTGGGATGTCATCTTCGAGGACCACGTTTCCCCACAGCAATTGATTCCAATGGTATGCTATAGCGTTGTCCCTGAATGGTGTCTACGAATTAGACGAGTTCCAGTACACGCTGCTTAGTTCACCTTGAATACCTTTGCCATAGGGCGTGCTTTAGCTCTTCCTCGGATTACTGGTTTATATGTAGCGCAATTCGACCGCAAAAATCATGCAGTGCACAACGGGAATCGCCAAGAAAATCTAATCTCCATTCTGTCTATAAATTTTGCCTTATCTCCAGTGACCTTCAGTTCGACAATTAGCCCCACATTCCAGCAAGTTCAGTGGATGGTCTCACCTGGATTCTCATTCTTTGAAAGTTACGTCCGAGCAATACTGGGATATGGCTCATTCATTAAATTCTTATTTTGGCTCCCTCATAGATGTTTTACATGAATGTATATTATTTCGTGTATGTCGATGGGCGTGTTGTCAAAAGTAATTTCAAATCTTCATATAGAAACCTGTAGCATAACGAAACTGCACAGCATTTCTTTTACGACACTGTCTAACTTCGCAGTTGTCGTAGGGATATGATTCGAGAAACAAAAATGAATGAAGTGAGAGTGCCCACACATTGTAATTCCTCATCAACTGTACAAAACAAACTGTGTCTAGACAAACGAAGACTGTAGGTGTCGAACGAGTATTATTTACTCGTCACATCTGCCGATAAAATATTCTATTTGTAGGAATATATTGGATGTGGGCAAATAACATTTGGTTCTAGTCATGGAAGACAGATCATAATTAAACTATTCTAAAATATAAGGTGGCAAGACTGTAGAAAAATTGATCACTATTGGAAATCGACACGACTACGTACTGACAACAATGTGAAAAGCGCATTTAGCGAGAAGCGTGGAATTCCTCCTTGGTGAACGACGGATACCACCATTTCTTTCGCCTGCATGTTGGCTTGCATTATCGTCTAAGGACGTCGGCTGAGATATGGTTGGCCAACATGTTGTTCGTAAACGTCTTCCGCCAGTCACTTCTGATGTTTCCTGGATTCAAAAAGTAGAATAAATTTCTCTCCGAATGTATCCAGCGCCCTTGGTTCCATACGATCTCAGTTATAGTCACTAATTGCAGTTCCTTGGAACACCAGACCATATTCGATTCTCCTTCCAAGAGTCACAGACAATTCTGTAATATTCAACGTCTATGTCTTGTCATGTTCCTAATGATATATAGCGCGTATGTATCCTCGATGTTGACACTTCTACTAAATTTTGTGCAGTTTTATACTGCACTTTGAAAAACTGATCACTCATCGCCGTCTAAAAGTTACATTTACAAAATCCTGTACTTCCAGATAGTTGTTGTTGTTGCTGTTGTTGTTGTGGTCTTCAGTCCTGAGACTGGTTTGATGCAGCTCTCAGTGCTACTCTATCCTGTGCAAGCTTCTTCATCTCCCAGTACCTACTGCAACCTACATCCTTCTGAATCTGCTTAGTGTATTCATCTCTTGGTCTCCCTCTACGATTTTTACCCTCCACGCTGCCCTCCAATACTAAATTGGTGATCCCTTGATGCCTCAGAACATGTCCTACCAACCGATCCCTTCTTCTGGTCAAGTTGTGCCACACACTTCTCTTCTCCCCAATCCTATTCAATACTTCCTTATTAGTTATGTGATCTACCCATCTAATCTTCAGCATTCTTCTGTAGCACCTCATTTCAAAAGCTTCTATTCTCTCCTTGTCCAAACTGTTTATCGTCCATGTTTCACTTCCATACATGGCTACACTCCATACAAATACTTTCAGAAATGACTTCCTGATACTTAAATCTATATTTCATGTTAACAAATTTCTCTTCTTCAGAAACGATTTCCTTGCCATGGCCAGTCTACATTTTAAATCCTCTCTACTTCGACCATCATCAGTTATTTTGCTCCCCAAATAGCAAAACCCCTTTACTACTTTAAGTGTCTCATTTCCTAATCTAATTCCCTCAGCATCACCTGACTTAATTCGACTACATTCCATTATCCTCGTTTTGCTTTGCTTGATGTTCATTTTATATCCTCCTTTCAAGACACTGTCCATTCCATTCAACTGCTCTTCCAAGTCCTTTGCTGTCTCTGAGAGATTCACAATGTCATCGGCGAACCTCAAGGTTTTTATTTCTTCTCCATGGATTTTAATACCTGCTCCGAATTTATCTTTTGTTTCCTTTACTGCTTGCTCAATATACAGATTGAATAACATCGGGGAGAGGCTACAACCCTGTCTTACTCCCTTCCCAACCACTGCTTCCCTTTCATGTCCCTCGACTCTTATAACTGCCATCTGATTTCTGTACAAAATGGAAATAGCCATTCGCTCCGTGTATTTTACCCCTGCCACATTTAGAATTTGAAAGAGAGTATTCCAGTCAACATTGTCAAAAGCTTTCTCTAAGTCTACAAATGCTAGAAACGTAGGTTTGCCTTTCCTTAATCTTTCTTCTAAGATAAGTCTTAAGGTCAGTAATGCATCCCGTGTTCCAGTGTTTCTACGGAATCCAAACTGATCTTCTCCGTGGTTGGCTTCTACTAGTTTTTCCATTCGTCTGTAAAGATTTCGCGTTAGTATTTTGAAGCTGTGACTTATTAAACTGATAGTTCGGTAATTTTCACATCTGTCAACACCTGCTTTCTTTGGGACTGGAATTATTATATTCTTATTGAAGTCTGAGGGTATTTCGCCTGTTACATACATCTTTCTCACCAGATGGTAGAGTTTTGTCAGGACTGGCTCTCCCAAGGCCATCAGTAGTTCCAATGGAATGTTGTCTACTCCCGGGGCCTTGTTTCGACTCAGGTCTTTCAGTGCGCTGTCAAACTCTTCACGCAGTATCGTATCTCCCATTTCATCTTCATCTACATCCTCTTCCATTTCCATAATATTGTCCTCAAGTACATCGCCCTTGTATAGACCCTCTATATACTCCTTCCACCTTTATGCTTTCCCTTCTTTGCTTAGAACTGGGTTTCCATCTGAGCTCTTGATATTCATACAAGTCGTTCTCTTATCTCCAAAGGTCTCTTTAATTTTCCTGTAGGCAGTATCTATCTTACCCCTAGTGAGATAAGCCTCTACATCCTTACATTTGTCCTGTAGCCATCCCTGCTGAGCCATTTTGCACTTCCTGTCGATCTCATTTTTGAGACGTTTGTATTCCTTTTTGCCTACTTCATTTACTGCATTTTTTATATTTTCTCCTTTCATCAATTAAATTCAATATTTCTTCTGTTACCCAAGGATTTCTACTAGCCCTCGTCTTTTTACCTACTTGATCCTCTGCTGCCTTCACTACTTCATCCGTCAAAGCTACCCATTCTTCTTCTACTGTATTTCTTTCCCCCATTCCTGTCAATTGTTCCCTTATGCTCTCCCTGAAACTCTGTGCAACCTCTGGTTCTTTCAGTTCATCCATGTCCCATCTCCTTAAATTCCCACCTTTTTGCAGTTTCTTCAGTTTCAATCTGCTGTTCACAACCAATAGATTGTGGTCAGTATCCACATCTGCTCTGTAAATGTCTTACAATTTAAAACCTGGTTCCTAAATCTCTGTCTTACCATTATATAATCTATCTGATACCTTTTAGTATCTCCAGGATTCTTCCAGGTATACAACCTTCTTTTATGATTCTTGAACCAAGTGTTAGCTATCATTAAGTTATGCTCTGTGCAAAATTCTACCAGGCGGCTTCCTCTTTCATTTCTTAGCCCCAATCCATATTCACCTACTACATTTCCATCTCTTCCTTTTCCTACACTCGAATTCCAGTCAGCCATGACTATTAAATTTTCGTCTCCCTTCACTATCTGAGAAATTTCTTTTATTTCTTCGTACATTTCTTCAGTTTCTTCGTCATCTGCAGAGCTAGTTGGCATATAAACTTGTACTACTGTAGTAGGTGTGGGCTTCGTATCTATCTTGGCCACAATAATGCGTTCACTGTGCTGTTTGTAGTAGCTTACCCGCATTCCTATTTTCCTATTCATTATTAAACCTACTCCTGCATTACCCCTATTTGATTTTGTGTTTATAACCCTGTAGTCACCTGACCAGAAGTCTTGTTCCTCCTGCCACCGAACTTCACTAATTCCCACTATATCTAACTTTAACCTATCCATTTCCCTTTTTAAATTTTCTAACCTACCTGCCCGATTAAGGGATCTGACATTCCACGCTCCGATCCATAGAACGCCAGTTTTCTTTCTCCTGATGACGACATCCTCTTGAGTAGTCCCCGCCCGGAAATCCGATTGGGGGACTATTTTACCTCCGGAATATTTTACCCAAGAGGACGCCATCATCAATTAATCATACAGTAAAGCTGCATGCCCTCGGGAAAAATTACAGCTGCATTGTCCCCTCGGTTTCAGCCGTTCGCAGTACCAGCACAGCAAGGCTGTTTTGGGTATTGTTACAAGGCCAGATCAGTCAATCATCCAGACTGCTGCCCTTGCAACTACTGAAAAGGCTGCTGCCCCTCTTCAGGAACCACACGTTTTTCTGGCCTCTCAACAGATACCCCACCGTTGTGGTTGCACCTACGGTACGGCTATCTGTATCGCTGAGGCACGCAAGCCTCCCCACCAACGGCAAGGTCCATGGTTCATGGGAGGGAGGTTCCAGATAGTATGAACTTGGTTATTAGGAAATAATACACTGAGTCGTGACACTTACTTGGATCTGTCTAACTGAACTGAGTGTTTCCAGCTCACAGCCAGGGCTATCTCAGACGTTGAAGGAAGCTTTTCAATGGTCTTCAGTATTTAAAGCGTGTCTGGAGAATGGTGAAGGCGGAAAGGGGCCGAACTGCAGCTTGAGATTCTTTGCCAGAATGGGTTCTCCGTAATGTGGCAGAGATGCGCTACCGTATTGAAGCCTTGCGTCTGGTCGCTAGCAGTGCCACTTAGGGCTCAGATGGATTGTTATTTCTCACGAGAAAGTTCAAGTCTCGGTTCAGTACGTATTTGTAAATCTTAAGCGTAGGCAGTACTGAGAATAATCCGCTCTTCATGAATACTACATACGGAATTTGAGTAAAACACAACGCATATACAGGATATCGGAAATTGGAAATATCTCAGTCGTGCTGATTCTAATTACAAACCCTGCACCCAAAAAGACAGAAGTATACCAACAAAATCACACGGACAGTTAACTTTGAAGTAATTTCGCCAGTATAACAAAACGTTTACTGAATCTGAAAAGGAATCAATAATAGCTGTGTTCTGCAGATTACGTAAATCATGTAGCTGAAATTGTTAACTGGCACCTACATTAGGGAGGGGATTCTGTTAATGGCAAACCCTGTCTAAATGCGATGGAGGACAGACGGGGTCACAAATGACATACCTGTTTTTTTACGAAGTGTTCTGACTGGCTCTTGACGCTTCCTCTTAGATGACCACAAGAATCTGAAACGCTTTTTTTACAGTAAACTCACTTTCTCACCAGCAAACCAACGCTCACGAAATGTAGACGCTCCTTCAACGATAGAGTGCAAAGAACGAACGTTGCTACGCAACGGCATTCGCCGCCTCGGGCGATATTGCATTGTTCACAAACTCCCCGACGACCGACTGTTAAACAGTAGCTGAGATAGCGTCATCTGCGACAAATTTTAAAAGATACCATACAATACTCTCATTCTCACATCGTCACTCTCTAGGATAACAATTGTTATTGTTGTGCACTTAAGCTTAAAGAACTGTTTGGAACAGTATAATTCGCAAAGCGCCACTACATCCAAGATGTCATTTCGCGACATATTATCGTCCCACTGACTTTTGTCTTTCGTTGTAATAAATTCCGTTCCAGACGTTAATAAGACGTCAGCTGTAACTATTTTACTTTATTAATTTTTTCTTTACTGATATGATATTCGATTCTATAAACTACCGTCAGTTATAATGGAAGATACATAACTGTTCCATTTGGTTCATATTTCGTGAAATACATCATGTTACCTGACAGGTTATACAGAAGTAGGTTCCACAGCAATACCACCCCCCAGCTGCCACTTTGTACGTGAACCAAGCTTTCGACATTACTGAGGATAGTAATATGGGGCGGTACAGCTTACTGTGGGCTTGCGGCCGCGCTGCAACGTCTGCGACAATCCATCACCTTTGGTTCACTGTCATCGATCATTGTCCGTACATTCCCGACTTGGCCTCATCTGATTTTCATCTGTTTCCAAAACTTAAAGGATACCTTCGAAGACTTCATTTTGATAGCGTTGAAGCGTTGTAATCAGATGCGAGGTTGCAGCTCCGTGAAAAAACAATCAAACTTTCTACTGGTGAACAAGTCAACCGAGCGGTCCTAGGCGCTCAGTCCGGAAACCCGCGCCTGCTACGGTCGCAGGTTCGAATCCTGCCTCGGGCATGGATGTGTGTGATGTCTTTAGTTTAGTTAGGTTTAAGTAGTTGTAAGTTCTAGGGGACTGATGACCACAGATGCTATGTCCCATAATGCTCAGAGCCATTTGAACCATTTTGAACATGTCAAACGTTCTACAGTGACGGTATCAACAAAGCGCTCTGTCGCTGGTAGGTGAGTGTTGTCGCCATGTTGAATATGTTGAGAAATGAATTCGTAGCCATGAAGAATAAAGGCGTAGGATATTAATAATATTTGTCTTATTTAAAAAACATGATAAGCATTCACATAAAAAATTCGGAGGCATTACTTTTCGCACGCTCTCGTAGCTATGCAGTTCTCTAGAACTGAAATCTCGCAAATGTTTGAATATCCCAAACATAGCCTGTTGTGTTGTCGGTAGTCACGCAATTGGTAACGAAAGAAGGAACATTTGAATTTTCGTGAAAGATGTCTACTACACTTGCCTTTCTGCAAGGTTTGGTGATTAAGAGAAAGACTGTGCACTGCACATGGCATGACGTTATTTGTATTGAGGGACTGACACTATGGAAATATGGGTAGAAGAAACCAATGGCTCTTGCAGTTCCGTGGTTTTGAGGGAGCTGCAGGATCATGCCTATTATTATTATATTTGTATGGTTGACACTGAGGTACAAAGCAAAATGTGAGACAGGTATAAATTTTTAGCTGTTCTTGGGCCTTGCAACCAAATACGTGTAGTGAACCTACCTCTGCTCCTGTTCCACTTGCCGTTCCTGAATGTTTGCAAAAACGACAATAGCTATGAATATGAATGTAATGATGGTGATTATTAAAGCAGGAAGAAGATTCTGCACTACAATTATTTATTCAAAAATAACTAACTGATTTAACTTCTTACTTGATTCTTAGAAGCGATGCCTTCGCATTTCTGGGGTCAAGACTGAGGGCTATACATCTTACATTACATGAGCGTCATTCTCGTGATACGGCAACATAGAAAAGGAATGGATTAAATTCGGTAAAAGAGAAGACCGCATGGTTTTTGTTGTGATACTGAACTTTCGTTAAGATATTTTAACGTCATTAATTGCTCAAATTTTGGAAACTTGTGGTAAATTTCTATGGGACCTAACTGCTGAGGTCATCGGTGACTAGGCCTACACACTACTTAATCGAACTTAAACTAACTTATGCTAAGTACAACACACACACCCATACCCGAGGGAAGACTCGAAACTCTGACGGGGGCAGCCGCTCGAACCGTGGCAATAATGGTTCAAGTTAGCTGTTTTATCTGAAAACTATACTTTTACATAAAAGAAATTCGTTAAGCTACATTGAAATACATGAACTACGAAAATCATTATATATTTGAAAGTAGTTGGCACGTTACTTGGCCAACAATTTGGCTGCTCTAATCTCGTGTTACAGTTGCGAATAGGACAGCGCAGCGAAAGAGAAGCATTGGAAGATAACAAAACAAAGAAAATCTTGCACAATTCAGAGAATATAATAAATGAACCAACTGTTTATTTAACCAGGCTTGTTTATTTAATCAGACTTGGATTAATGGAAAGGTTCACTAAAGCACATCCAAAAGAGGGTGACTGCTTCTTGCACTTAATAACAAGGGCCCCAAAAGTGTCTTATGGCATATTTAAAGAGGGTATCTCCATTGCACCTCAGATCGGAAATTCAATGAAAGACAATGTGTTAGAATGTGCTATGAAACGGGACAGGCAACCACCAGAAGCTCCACGTATAGAGAGCGTGGTAGATACCAGTCCTCCAACAGATATGATGGGCTTTCTCCAAATCTAAAAACACATCTCGATACACCACAGCAAAATCTGCAAAACGCCACAGTGAACTTTCGATATCATCCACCACGTAATTTATGTATATTATGAATAGCAACGGTCCTATGACACTCCCCTGCGGCACACCTGAAATCACTCTTACTTCGGAAGACTTCTCTCCATTGAGAATGACATGCTGCGTTCTGTTATCTAATAACTCCTCAATCCAATCACACAATTGGTCTGATAGTCCATATGCTCTTACTTTGTTCATTAAACGACTGTGGGGAACTGTATCGAACGCCTTGCGGAATTCAAGAAACACGGCATCTACCTGTGAATCCGTGTCTATGGCCCTCTGAGTCTCGTGGACGAATAGCGCGAGCTGGGTTTCACATGACCGTCTTTCTCGAAACCCATGCTCATTCCTACAGAGAAGATTTCTAGTCTCCAGAAAAGTCATTATACTCGAACATAATACGTGTTCCAAAATTCTACAACTGATCGACGTTAGAGATATAGGTCTGTAGTTCTGCACATCTGTTCGACGTACCTTCTTGAAAACGGGGATGACCTGTGCGCTTTTCCAATCCTTTGGAACGCTACGCTCTTCTAGAGACCTACGGTACACCGCTGCAAGAAGGTGGGCAAGTTACTTCGCGTACTCTGTATAAAATCGAACTGGTATCCCATCAGGTCCAGCGGCATTTCCTCTTTTGAGCGATTTTAATTGTTTCTCTATACCTCTGTCGTCTATTTTGATATCTACCATTTTGTCATCTGTGCGACAATCTAGAGAAGGAACTACAGTGCAGTCTTCCTCTGTCAAACAACTTTGAAAAAAGACATTTAGTATTTCGGCCTTTAGTCTGTCATCCTCTGTTTCAGTACCATTTTGGTCACAGAGTGTCTGGACATTTTGATCCACCTACCGCTTTGACATAAGAACAAAATTTCTTAGGATTTTCTGCCAAGTCTGTACATAGAACTTTACTTTCGAATTCATTGAACGCCTCTCGCATAGCCCTCCTCACACTACATTTCGCTTCGCGTAGTTTTTGTTTGTCTGCAAGGCTTTGGCTGTGTTTATGTTTGCTGTGAAGTTCCCTTTTTTCCGCAGCAGTTTTCTAACACGATTGTTGCACCAGGGTGGCTGTTTTCCATCTCTTCCGATCTGGCTTGGCACATACTCATCTAACGCATGTTGTACGATGGTTTTGAACTTTGTCCACTGATCCTCAACACTATCCGTACTTGAGACATAACTTTTGTGTTGAGCCGTCAGGTACTCTGAAATCTGCTTTATGTCACTTTTGCTAAACAGAAAAATCTTCCAACCCTTTTTAATATTTCTATTTACGGCTGAAATCATCGATGCCGTAACCGCTTTATGATCGCTGATTCCCTGTTCTGCGTTAACTGTTACAAATAGTTCGGGTCTGTTTGTCACCAGAAGGTCTAATATGTAATCGCTACGAGTCGGTTCTCTGTTTAACTGCTCAAGGTAGATTTCAGATAAAGTACTTAAAAAAATATCACTGTATTCTTTGTCCCTGCCACCCGTTATGAACCTTTGAGTCTCCCAGTCTATATCCGGCAAATTAAAATCTCCACCCAGAACTATAACATGGTGGGGAAATCTACTGGAAATATTTTCCAAATTATCCTTCAGGTGCTCAGCCACAACAGCTGCTGAGCCAGGGGGCCTATAGAGACATCCAATTAGCATGTCTGAGCCTGCTTTAACCGTGACCTTCACCCAAATAATTTCACATTTCGGATTTCCGTCAATTTCCTTCGATACTATTGCACTTCTTATCGCTATAAACACGCCTCCCCCTTCACTGTCCAGCCTGTCTCTGCGGTATATATTCCAATCTCAGTTTAGGATTTCATTACTGTTTACGTCTGGTTTCAGCCAACTTTCTGTGCCTAGTACTACATGGGCGTTGTGACCGTTTATGAATGAGAGCAGTTCTGGGACCTTTCTATAGACCTCCTGCAGTTTACTATTAGCACATTAATATTGTTATTCCCTGTTCCATTTTGCCTACTCCTACCTTTCCGCGTCTCAGGAGGCGTCTTGTCGGGCCAAGGGACGGAATTCTCTAACCTAAAAAACCCCCATGTGCACTCCACACGTACTCCGTTACGCTTGTAGCTGCTTCCGGCGTGTAGTGCACGCCAGACCTATTCAGGGGGACCCTACATTTCTCCACCCGATAGCGGAGGTCGAGAAATTTGCACCCCAGATCTCCGCAGAATCGTCTGAGCCTCTGGTTTAAGCCTTCCACCCGGCTCCAAACCAGAGGACCGCGATCGGTTCTGGGAACGAGACTACAAATAGTTAGCTCTGATTCCACCCCTCGAGCGAGGCTTTCCGCCTTCACCAATTCCGCGAACCGCCTGTACGAACCAAGGATGACCTCTGAACCCAGACAGCAGGAGTCATTGGTGCCGACATGAGCAACAATTTGCAGTCGGGTGCACCCAGTGCTCTCTGTCGCCGCCGGTAGGGCCTCCTCCACATCTCGGATGAGACACCCCGGCAAGCAGACAGAGTGAACACTGGCCTTCTTCCCCGACCTTTACGCTATTTCCCTAAGGGGCTCCATCACCCGCCTAATGTTGGAGCTCCCAATAACTAATAAACCCCTCCCCCCGTGTGCCTGCTCGGACCTTGCTGAAGGAGCAGCCACATGTCCACTCACAATCAGAGCGGGCGATGCCACACGGCCAGCCTCCACATTTACCCTCCGCCTCGTGCGCCGCGAACGCCGCTGAACCCGCCACTCCCCTTTGGGAGAGGGTGGCCCAACCGCGCCCGGTACCCGTGAAGATGCCTCGACAGCAGGGACAGTGGGTGAAGCATGTAACACCTGTGGTGTACCTTGCGATGCACCAGACTCCCCACTGCCGCTACACTCCGAGGCAGCAGCCTGAAGACTGCTAATTCACTAAAGGCGGCTGTTTATTGACTAAACTGTGGTCGCTAGCCACTTCTTGTAGAAAAAAAATGAAAATAGCACTACCTGTCTCTGGACTGTATTGAAAACAAACACTAGCACTACTGGCACTATGGTTGACTAAAGGGACTCTCTCTGACTGTATTCAAAACAAACACGAAATCTATGGAACGCTATTAGTAGCACTAGACAATTAAAGCTTCCTAAAAGCAAAAACACACGGATAAAGAAATGACAAGTAAGAAAAATATAGTTATACTTAAATTACGGTAGCTCGCTGCACAGCAGACGTGAAGCAGACGGCGGTTAGGACGACACTGACACTACTGTAAGTGACGAAATGATCAACTGGAAAACGGCGCGCTCGAAATCAGCACTGCGCAGAGGTTGGTAAACTGCGAGACTCGAGCTACCACACCAGCTAGGCATGAATCATACATTCCATCACCTTGCAAAAAGAACTGGTGAGGGAAATGGGGCGGTAGCTAGAAGGAAGGTGTTTTTCCTTACCAGGCTTAGGTATGGGTATATGGGTATGACAGTGGCTTCACGACAGTGCCTGGGAAACGTGGCCTCTGCCCAGATGCGGTTGTACGTATTAGGCACAAAGTGTTTGCCTGCAAGAGAAAGGTGCTGCAACATCTGAACGCGAACAGCATCTTGCCCTGGGGCAGAGTATCGGGAAGAAGTGAGAGCACGATCTAACGCCCTCATAGTAAAGCCGGCATAGTACCATTCACAATTCAAAGAAGAGTAACGCCCGAGCCTCCATCGCCCCTTTCCGATGGAGGAAGGCACGGTGATAGTAGAAGGAGCCCTAAATCTCCGCAAAATGGCGGCCCAGAATATTGGAGACAGCAATAGGGTCCACGATGGCATCATCTGCTACTGTCAGGCCGGAAACTGGGGAATGGATCTTGGTCCCAGAAAGCCACATGACGAAAGAGGGAGTGGAACAGTTACAAGAACTAGTGAATGAAATCCAGCTAGCTTCTTGGCTATCCCGAAGAACACGACGACACTGTGCAGGCAACTGTGTACAATAAATGCTGTTTCCCATCATGGGATGACGATTAAACACGCGGACAGCATGTCTCTGGCGCGAATAGCGTCGCGGCAAGCCTCGGTCCGCCAAGGGACCGGGACACAGTGTGGTAAAGAGGAAGTGCGAGAAATGGAACGTTCTGCGGCGGTAAGGATAACGTCTGTGAGATATTCTACCTGGTCATCTCAACTGGGGAAACGTTGTTCGTCGAAGGTCGCCAGGGAAGAGTATAGCTTCCAGTCGGTCTCAGTAAGCTGCCATTTGGCTTTGCACGTAGGTGGGATGGGAGTCAGAAAACGGATAGCACACAGAAAATAATCGCTCGAGTATGTGTCAGAGGGAACGGTCCACTGGAGGCGATGGCAAGCTCGGCAGTGCAGAAGGATAGGTCCAAATGGGAATGGGTGTGTGTGGAGTCTGAAAGGATCGTGGGTGCTCCTGTGTTAAGTCAGCAGACGTTATGTTCATTGAGAAGGTCAGGCAAGAGGGCACATCTTGGACTGGTTCTGGAAGACCCCAAAGCGTATGGTGCACATTAAAGTCACTGAGCAGCACAAATGGGTGAGATAGCTGCACTATAAGCTGGAGGCGGTCTATCCCGGTGGCATTATATGACGAAGGGATGTAAACAGTACAAAGGGAAAACGTCAAGTGATGAAGGAAAAGGCGAATTGAACCAGCTTTGAGGTGGGAAGTCAGGGAGATGGGTTGACTATGGATGTCAACCCGTGTAATCAGCATGACTCCCCCATGAGATGGAGTGCCGTCCTTGGGGAGAAATTCAAAATGGACTGGGAAGAAATGCGAGAGCTCAAAGTAGTCATAAGGATGCAATCCCTGAAACCAGGGAAAAAGTGAATGCGGCGATTCTAAGAGCAGCCACAAATCCACTTTGTTGGATCAAAGACTGCAAATGTTCCGTTGGAGGATAGTCACAGCGAGGAAAAAATGAAGGGTGTTCACCTTAGCAGCTGACGAGTGCCTGCCTTCGATGAATCACTGCTACAGGGCACAGATGCAGAGGGATCCTGCTCGAAGAGTTCTACAGAAGCATCAGCATTCTCTTTCTGCCAGCCTGCGAAGTCCAGGGCAGAAAATCGGTTGGTGGTGCGCACTGGCCTGGCCTGGAAAGGGTAACATTTGGCGACACCGTCGAAGAAGATCGAGTAAGTTAAGAAGAAGACCGTTTGCCCTTGTTTGATTTATTGAAGGCTTTCCGGCTGGCGTAGGAAGACTCAGATGTTGGTTGGCGGGAGGGACATAGGAAGTCTTCAAAGGACTGTTTCTTCTGTCCTTTATGGCCTGCCGGCTGTGTAGCTGATGACTCCACCACGTGAGCCGAATGTCTGGTATCGTGTTGCAAATCTGGGGAGGGGACAGTGACGCTACCACAATGCTGGAGGATTTTACAACCGCGATGCAAAATCTGAGGTCGCATGTCTGCGTGGCCATGACCTTTGTGGACCGAGATGTGGAAAGAACAGTACTGTAGGTACCAGATCAAAGAATGCAGTGCCTCCAACAAGCCCATAACTTTTTCCTTCACCCAGATCTCCTGGGCAACCCACTCATCGAGACACACCCTACAGTCGTGGGAGGAGGCAGCATGATCGCCATTGGAGCTGATGCAGCATGGAGAAGGAGGCGCACAGGGGATCTCGGGAGCATCCCTGCCACAGGCTGGCTGCCGACAGGACTCTCACGTGTGATTGTAACAATGACACAGGTAGTAGCGCATCAGGTTCGGAATATACTGTCAGACTGTGATAACTACATAACCTGCTTTGATCTTCGATGGAAGAAGCACTCTATCAAAAGTGAGGAAGAGTGTGCAGTGTGGGCACTAAATAGACATCTACTTTTTTCAACACCGAATGGACTGCTATGACAGCCTGATCAGGGAGGTACATATGGATTTCTGCCTGGGTCAGACCATCGAGGAACCTAGAATAAATAACACCAAGGGAAGAATTTAGCATTCTATAGGCCTCGACAAGAACAGCGTAGTCATGGAAGAGCAAAGGCGCAATTAGTTTCTGTGCTTGAGAATTGAAAGTAATCTCCTAAAGCACAGTGCCATTGCATGAAGAAGAGCAGGATTTCACAGGGGCAGCAGTTGCATCAACACCTTTGTGAATAATAAAAGGATTTACTGTAGTGAAGGGCTGATCATCTTCAGTACATGAAACTATGAGGGACCACGAGACAGCTCAAGGGCCTTTCAACCACTAGCCTCATTCCGTTTTCATTTCATAGCCGTTGACTCTGAAGATGATTGGCTCATTTTGAGAAAATCCCCTGTGAATGCCAGCGTCTCTGATGGTGTGCTCCTTCCAGCTGGGGGGAAATTGGTTTCGGTGATTCTTCACACCTCAGGCCACACCTTCCAAACACCTGACGGAGGGACCAATTGGCAATTTGGAAAGCTAGCAGCTCAGGCAATCAGCCCTCTCTGGGCCTGGACTGTACCAGGGAGTATTTGCAAAGCCTACCTGTTGAACTTGGGCTGGCAATTATGCGTTACCCTATCACATGTTACACGTCAGACATGTGGGCTGGCCTTCAGGTGTCCATAGGGAGGAAGAAGAGGAAGAGGAATCTCAAATGCCGAAGCAGAGAAAAGATAGGAGAAGGTGACTGAAGAAAGAAAAGAGGAACGAAGAACATAGGAGAGCATTCTGATGTTGACTACCGAAAATGCAGAATACATTTCTAAAACAAGACCAGAGATGTTTCCCAAGGGAGGGAAGAGAGAACATAAAGGGAATAGACATCCGACATGCAAAGGAAAAGAGGCTGCAGAGGCTGGGGCCCTGTGGCAGCCGAGCACGAACCCATCAAAGTGTGCGAACCCCTAGGAGGGACTGACTGAGGTGCGCGGCGCCAGCTGTGGCTGATTGCTCCCTCGTCTCGGACGACAATAAAGTCCTCCTAACACAAGGCGAAAGCAAAGGGTGAGTTGTGCAGGGGGAGCTGCGTCTTGAGGGACAGGTGGCTGACAGATTTGCAGCACACACAATGAGTGACAGGCAATCTGGCTTTCAGCTGGGGCAATCACTGTCTGATGCTATTACCCTGGCGGCTGAGGTCTGTGGCTCACCTCTGCGCTAGTAAATATCAGCGTCATGGTGGACATCAGTGAAATCTTTGACTACTGTGGTGGCCTTCACTCCTGTCCTGTTTTCAGGAGAAAGAGCGTTCAGGGTAGCTGTGTGGTTGTCTGAGGAGCTGTTGTGAGGGAAAGGTGTCTCATTATCGTCACCCAACGGGCGCACTAGCAAAAAGATGACGGTGTGGTGTCCACAGAAGCTGTGTCCTAGGGGTAATTGATTTGGGATATCAATATGGAGCAATTATTGGATAGTCTACAATGAGGCGACGATGTGCTAGAGGTGATACCCTACGGAGACCACCTCCTCCTGCTGGTTGGAGGCCGAGGCCGCGGGGATGTAGAGCCTAGAGCAAAATGGGCAATGAATGTGTTATCAGAATGGTGCCGAAAATCCAAACTGACGACTCTCCCTATTAAATAAAGGTATCTGCTATTAAAGGACAACTAACCTGGATCGATGGCTCGCCGGTTCTTAGGCGTCACGAGGCTCGTTATCTGGAAGTCGTCATTTACGAAAAGTGGAACATTGCCACACACATCGACACCGTGACCCAGAGATGGCAGGAAGTGCTCAACAATCATATCGGAATCGGCCATATGCCATTCTACCTCCCAGAAAATCTAATTAAATATATGTCTTAACAGTATTCTCATTTTCATCGTGGGTCACGGCTCGGGAGTTTGGGCAGACAGGCTCACGAAGGTCATGCCTGCGAAGACAGTGCGAAGAGTGCAGCCGAACAGGAAGATGCTACTAAAATAATTTGTGGCTTATAGGAATAGTCTGGGAGGGGTCTTACTGGTGTTAATTGAGTGGACCCTTCTTCACATGCTACTTAAAGCTTTGTACCATATATTCCGCTTCACCATTGGAGCAAGGATGAAATGGTATGCTACGGATGTGTTTGATGCCATTGGGGGCACAGAAATTCTTGAAGGCATAGGCCATGAATTGTGGGCCGTTGTCAGAGACCAATGTTTGAGGCAACCGTATGGTGGCCAATACCTGGGCTAGGGTGTGAAGGGTAGCTTCGTCCATGGAGGATACCATGCATGTGACATAGGGGCACTTTGTATAAGCCACCACGTAGCACCCAAGAAAGGACCTGCAAAATCGAGATGGATGCAGTCCCAAGGGAGATGAAGAAGTATGCCAGGGGAAAAATGGCTGAGGGGGCGCTGCCTAGTGCAACGTACATGCTGCACAACGATGGACTATCTTTTCGACGTCACCGTTGATTTCGGGGCACTACATATGACGGCATGCCGTAATGTTCATTTGGGATATGCCTCAGTGACACCAGAGGCATAGACTCAATAACTGAAAGTGCAATTCGGCCGAAATAATCACTGGATGTGCATCTGTGTCAGTATCTAAAACGATGACCTCATCTACAACTAAGTGTCAGTCAGAAAGCTATTTCGAAGCGATTAGCTCAGTGAGATAATACGGCCAGCCACTGATTACACAGAGAAGTATCTGTCGCATGGCGCGGTTCCAGCGTGTTGCAGTGGCCACACACGTGACCTTAAGGGGAAAATCATCCAACATATGCTGTCGATCGGCATCGATGTGGACGCAGATGACCTGGTGTTAGTCGAAATCAGGGCCTGGGCCAGGTGGTAGACGAGACAATGTGTCAGCATTATAAGACTGGGCAGCTGGCATGTACTACATAGATTCACTGTATTCTCTGAGGTACAACACCCAGTACTGGAGTTGTAGCACTGTTCATTCTCGGAGCTTGAAGAGCTGTGCAGATAACAACACCAATAGCTTGTTTTGAAAAATTAGTAAGAACTGCAACCCAAAAAGGTCGACATGAAATTAATTGACAGTGAACACTATTGCCAACGCCTCCTTTTCGGCCTGTGAATAGTTGTACTGTGAGGGGGTCAGAGCCTTGAATGCATATGCTATAGGCTGTTCAGAGCCATCCCCATTTCTGTGTGCCAAGACAGCTCCAATACTGTTGGCCACAACCAATGGGCGAGTGGGAGAAAAAGGAAAGAGGCACAGTGCAGATGTCAGCATGGTTTCCAATTTGACAAATGTCAGGTCACCAATTGGGGTCCAGGTATATGGGACCCACTTTACATGCGACTTACTGAGAGGTTGTGCAACATGGGCTATCTGGGATAACAATTTAGCATAAAAATTGAGTTTGGCCTGAAACGTTTGAAATTCAGTTAGGCCCGTCGATTGAGGCAAAGAAATAATGGGAGCAACATTAGTAGGCCAGAGACCCTCTTCAGTGATAACACAGCGAATATTCCACTCCTGGGTGAAAAGTGTTGTGTCTAGACCATACAGCCTAGACACAATGCTGTAGCCGATAGGGCACGCAAGGCTAACGCAGACGGGCGTGAAGTCTGGAACATGAGAACTTATAAATGAATAAGAAGAAAAGTACGTAGATGCTTGTTACTTAACTTTTAATTAGTCCTTGGAATACATCTCTCTTGAATATTAGTAAGCTATAGGCACTGATACAAATGGCGCCTTGCTAGGTGGTCGCCAGTTAACTTAGCAGAGGGCTATTCTACTGTCTATCTCTCGGCAAATGAGAGCAAGGCTTAGCACGTCCAATCGCTAGCTATGTTGTCCGTACAACTGGGGCGAGGTCTCCTCAGTCTCTCGAGACCTGCCATGTGGTGGCGCTAGGTTTGCGATCACACAGTGGCGACACGCGGGTCCGACATGTACTACAGGACCGCGGCCGATTTAAGTTACCACCTAGTAAGTGTGGTGTCTAGCGGTGACACCACAAAAAGATCCGCACTTTCCTAAACGGTGACGCAGGTCCGTATCCTGCGGGTTCGTGAACAGGGTGCGGAGGTTTCCCAAATGGTCCAGGCGTGAGCTTTCTGTGACAATAAGGTCATCCCAGTAATTGACACAATATAGAATATGCTGTATCAGCTGTCCAAGAAATCGTGGGAAAATTGCAGAAACTGAGGAAAAACCAAAAGGGAGTCATTTGTACTTACGCAAAACGAAATGGCGTGTTAAGGGCGAGAGTGTTCTATGATGCCTCATCTAAGGGTAGCTGGAGGTGTGCATCAGCGAGTTTTATCTTGGAAAAATATTCTCCTTGTCCCAGCTAGTTTGGTGAAGAGATCTTCTTGGCAGGAGTTATGATAGGTTTCTGCCTTTGATTGATTCCCACAAAAGCAAAGAGATGCATTCGGCTCCCACATGATCACTAGGGCTGTGGCCCATGCACTAGATGTGAGAGTTTCTACGATCCCAGCTGCCTGCAGACGATCGAGTTCCTCCAACATGACAGCCTGTAAGGCCACTAGAATCAGTCTGGTGCGCTAAAAGCAAGGCGTGGTATCATGCCAAATGGTGATGTGTGCCTGGAAGTCTGAACCACCACCTAAATTATATCAAAATATTAGCAGTAGTACAATCAAGCTATAGTAGCCCATTACAAACTGTGGTGTCACCGCCAGACACCACACTTGCTAGGTGGTAGCTTAAATCGGCCGCGGTCCATTAGTACATGTCGGACCCGCGTGTCGCCACTGGCAGTGATCGCAGACCGAGCGCCACCACACGGCAGGTCTCGAGAGACGTACTAGCACTCGCCCCAGTTGTACGGACGACATTGCTAGCGACTACACATACGAAGCCTTTCTCTCAATTGCCGAGAGACAGTTAGAATAGCCTTCAGCTAAGTTAATGGCTACGACCTAGCAAGGCGCCATTTGTACCATTGCATGTATCTCAAGATAGAGTCTCACTTGTATCATCCAAAATGCTGTATACCAAAGGACAATATAAAAGTTAAGTGTTCTAGTAGCTACGTTCTTTTCTTTATCACATTCATTACGAATCCTGTTCCAGACTTAACGCCAGACGGCGTGAGTTGACGCGTGCCCTTTCGGCTACTTCACTGTGGACTGGCTGCCTTAACAGTCCACTACATTTGTGGTGGCGCTCGATTTGATCACTGACAGTGGCGACACGCGGGTCCGACATGTACTAATGGACCGCGGCCGATTTAAGCTACCACCTAGCAAGTGTGGTGTCTGGCGGTGACACCACACAAACAGTAATGTTAGGTGATCAGAATGTTATTAGGAAGGCAAAAAGTATGCGGTATGGAAATTGAACAGCTAATTCTCATGATAAAATTAAAACCAGTTGTGAAGGAAGTGTCTCATCAGCAGCACAAGATCGACGATATAAAATCAGTTCGAAGCAAAAATATTTCTTTTATTGATAACTCAGATATATGTACAGTATTTAACAATCATTTTCTGAGCATTGCTGGTGAATTAAATAAAAAATTAATTCCTTCAAGAATCATATAACTTTCTTGGCTAACGCCTTTCCGAGATTGATGTCTTAAATACTCCTCTGTGATACATACAAGGGGGATATTGAGTCAATAATTAAATTACTGAAAGGTAAGGGCTCTCATGGACATGATTGAGTGCCTAGCAGAATGTTAGGGTGCTGTGCTACACTTGTTAGCCCTGTACTTAGCCATATTTGTAATTTTCCTTTAGGAATGATCAGTTTCCTGAACGATTAAAGTACTTAGTAGTAAAGCCACTTTATAAAAAGGAAGGAAGGGATAACATAGACAATTTTAGAGCTATATATATCCCATAAGTGCTTGCTAAAGTTATTGAAAAGGCTGTTTATGTAAGAATAATTGATCATTTTATGTCACATAATTTGCCATCAAATGTGCAGTTTGGCTTTAATATTCGTTTAGTAAATGAAAATACTGTATTCTCTTTTCTCTGTGAGGCATTGAATGGGTTGAAAAAAAAGGTTTTGAAAGGCATTTGATTGTGTTGATCACAAATTATTGATCCAGAAGTTGGACCGTTACAGAATACAGGGAGTAGCTCACATTAGGTTCACCTCTTATTTCAACACCAGACAGCAAAATGTAGTTAGTCACGGTGTTGAGAATTGCTCTGATGTGGGGTCTGAGTAGTAAAGGATGTTGTGTGCAACATGAGCTTATTTCAAATAGTGCAGTTCATGATGTACGTTGACGGTTTGTAGAAAACAAACTAACGGTAAATCACATTTGAAATAGTGCAGTTCATGATGTACGTTCATGGTTTGTAGAAAACAAACTAATGCTAAATCACAGTAAAACTCTGTTTTTACAGTTTCTAACACACAATTCAACAAAACCCAACGTTTTAATTTCGCAGAATTGGTATATGGTTAGTGAAACTTAACAGTTCAAATTTCTAGGTGTTCAGATAAATAGTAAACTGTCGTGGAAAGCCGACATTCAGGATATTGTTCAGAGACTTAATGCTGTCATTTTTTACTATTCAAATGGTATCTGAAGTAAGTGATAGTTCGACAGGAAAATTAGTCTGCTTTGCATATTTTCATTCACTTATGTTGCATGGTCTTATATTTTGGGGTAACACTTCCCATTCTCAAAATATATTTTTGGCTCAGAAACTGGCAGTTTGGGCAATAAGTGGTGTAAGTTCGCGAAACTCTTGTTGACCCCTGTTCACTAGTCTGGTTATTTTGACATTGGTCTCTCGATATATATATTTTTTACTTTGGTTTCTTTTTAATAATATCAGCTAATTCGCAAGAATACGCAGATTTCGCTGAGTTAAAACTCAGCAGAAATCCAACCTGCATTTGGATAGGACTACCTTAACTTTTGTGCAGAAACGTCTAAGTAATACTGCTGCATCCGTTTTCAATAAGGTACCACAAGAACTGAAAAATCCTAGCAGCATCCATGCTCTTTCAAATCGAAACTGAAAAGTCTCTTCATGGGACACTCCTATTCTGGTGAGGAGTTCTTTGAAGAATTAAGCGGATTCTTATGTTTATTTAAGCTGATGGCTTGATTTTTTGGTTCATAAACATTTTATTTTTATTTTTTATTACTTTTATGGTCTAATGTCATGTACTGACACCCTCCATGACCATGGAGATTTGCTCCTCAGTTTGGTCCAATGGCACATGAGATGTAAATAAAAAACAAAAGAAGTAACAGACACTACATATATTATTTAGGAGAGACCGGCTAATGATCCATTCAGTGCAGATGCAAATCAAGCTCAAACTCTTATGAAAATAGGCGGAATACTCTGAGTATAAAAAAATAATGGGCCAGGGGCTCTACATGCTATACATCAGTAGTGCGTGAATAAGTTGATGGTTTTGGTCTGACAGAGGGCATGCTACGGTAGTCTGTGCAGGTCTAATGACCACTGCGTTCAGATGACGTAGTTTCCAGTGCATCTGCCTAGTAAGAAGGAGTTCTGGGTTCAAATACCGGTCCAGCGAAAATTTCCAACTTACCCTATCTATTTAAAACAATGCCCACTTACAGCTAATGTCTCTAATTCCTTTGAGTATTGATTCATAGTGGCTGCAGAATCAGAAATGGCTGTGATGAGGAATGTCAATGGCATCTTCAGTGCAGTTGCACAACAAGCTAGAGTTCTTATTGGAATCGGAAAAATGCTGTGAGTTGGTTTGGGTTGCTTTGGGGAAGGAGACCAGACAGCGAGGTCATCGGTCTCATCGGATTAGAGAAGGATGGGGAAGGAAGTCGGACGTGCCCTTTCAAAGGAACCATCCCGGCATTTGCCTGGAGCGATTTAGGAAAATCACGGAAAACCTAAATCAGGTTGGCCGGACGCGGGATTGAACCGTCGTCCTCCCGAATGCGAGTCCAGTGTCTAACCACTGCGCCACCTCGCTCGGTAATGCTGTGAGTAATGAGGATAATTGACAAGGGGCACTACATCAATAGAGTATGGATAAGTTGAGAATTTGGGTCTAACAGGACGTGCGCTAGGGCAGTCTATGCAGTTCCAATGATCACTATGACCTAGTAAGCAGGAGAGGCAGACTCCAGTCCTCTTCTGGCACAAATTTTGAACTTTCCCCATTTATTTAGATCATCCCTCACTGGCGGCTAATTTCTTTAATTCGTTTGTGTCTCGATAAATAGTTTCGTAAACATATGCAGCTTCGTGTGCACGATGGTTACCGTGCAGAGCAACTAAGTTGGATCTGTGTGTGGTGGTAGCAGTAAAGCTGAGAGAGAAAGTATTACAGGAGATCCGTGATCTCATGTTAGTTGGTCATAGGGGATTAGGTCTACCAACAAGTGAGTAGCAAACAGGTAAACGTGGAGGAACATGGAGGTGGATGAGAACCAACATGTATGGAACTACATACAATGTGCACAGATAGCGAATTTGTGCAGAAGAATAGAACCATTGCTGATGAGGAATGGCACCGTTTCAGTTGCAGCCTTAGATCTTTTCAACAAAACACATGCAGAGAAGAAATATGTACTGACGATTATAAACCATTTTAGAGGTGCGTGGAAATGTTCTCGATGACCAACCAACAGGCAAGAAAACTGGCTCAAGCACTAGTGAACAACTGGATACTGAAGTTTGGGGTACTTCAGACGATAGTGACATAACAAACAACCAACATTATATCAGATTTGTCTAAAAAATTGTGTCGGCGGTTATATTTGAAGAGATTGAGAACTAGTCGTTTACGTAATTAAGCCAATGGAAGAACAAAAAGGATCCACAGGACTATAGAGAAGACGTAAGGATAGTATTTGAACACGTACAATACCAACTATTTAAGGTTTGTAGTCTCAGAGTAGAACTCGAAGTTACACACGAATACAGGGTAGCCACAGCAAGAGGTAGTACATTGTTGTAATATGCTATCACCATTTATCATTTTAAAACCAAGAAAGGTAACACAAGAAAATCTGTTAAAGGGAAATGGAAATATGTGACAGGTTGCACAGAGCTAGTTCCAAGGCGCTGTAAAATCAAGATGAAGCGGTGAGTCTTACAGCTAGAATGCCTCGGTATTGAGTTGGCCTATGGGTAATGTTGTCGACTTCCTATACTTCCAAGGGGAAAACGAAGAATTTTTTTTTGGTAAAATATGAAGGGTCATATCAGGTTGTGGTCACTGCTGAACGTTACTGTCGCGTTGCCGACGAGGGTGACAGTTGCGCATATGAAAGGTCCGAGACCGTTTCCTTGAGTCTGGATGTGTGGTGTTGGAACGAAAAGGAGATGTAGGGGAGTTTATAGATACAGCAATAAGGGTATGTCCGTATGTGATATGGCCTAGGAGATATGAGAATGTTTATGCATTTGTGTTTATTAGGTATAATAAGTGTGGCATAATTTTTAGTGTACGTGAGGTAAAATGCTTCGGGGCAACAGGAGTTTTTAGGGAGAGGAAACAGTAATGGGGATCCTGTCCTCAGGTAGGGTGCACCAGGAGACAAGATGGAGAATGTGAGGTCCTCACCTATACTACTGGTAATCGTCAGAGTTGAAGAATTGTGGAAACAGCATTTGGAGGGGTGAGAGCTTTTCGTGAAGCAAGAGCGTGTAGTAATAAGCAGTCACCGCTGGGTGAGACAAATGTTATTTAAAGCATTTGAAATACGGAACGAGGTGAGAAGACTAGAGGAAGCATTCGACAATTTCTGGTAAGATACGGGAGAACGCATGAAGATACTTGGGACTTATGAGAAACTAAGAGGTGGAATGAGGTAGGTTCTCTGCAGCTGCATCATACTCCGTAAGCCTCCTAATGGTGTGTGGTGGAGGGTGCCTTTGGTACCACTATCTGACCCCTCCACCCGGTTTCACTCGTAAATTGTGCGTGGAGAAAATGATTGTCGGTAAGTCTTTGTAATGGCTGTAATTTCTCTAATTTTCTCCTCGTGATCAATACGCGAGATGTGTGTGCGGGCAAGTAATATGTTGCCCGACCCCTCCTGAAAAGTGCAGTCCCGAAATTTCAATAGCAAAACTCTCCGTGATGCACAACGACCCTCTTGTATCAATCTATAATTTTGGGGATAATAGTACACACAAGGAGGAGACGTTTGATCGATGCAGGAGGCTAAGATCTGAAAACTGTGTTTGTCATAGCTAACTATGGAGTCATCAGGACGATTAAAAATATGGTGGAATTGGTGAAACAATGTCAAAAGGTAACAATGCAGCAAATGAGTGTCACACAATGCAGATCGCAGATTTAGAGACAGATGCCTTAAACAATATTCGCTCATTACGCCAGCTAACTGGGGAAGAACAGTGAACCAGAACGCAAACATGTTGCAAGCTGAGGTGTAGACTCTGGATAAGGAACAGTGATAACGAAGTGGTTCCAGTCCTTGAAAACAGTGCTTGGGAACTATGCAGAGAACTGTCGAAATTGCGAAAAGCCATATAACAGGTTTGTGACAGCAACTGGGATTGAGCCTCATGTCACGAGATCAGTATATGGAGAGACTGCAGAAAGTGCAAAAAGAATTAAGGTTGGTCATGGAATCTAGCCATGCACACCTTCCTTTCTATTTAAAGCTACCTACCGTGGAAGTGAAGACTGATGGAGCAAGGATATACTTTTCAATCAACTTTCTGGTTGCCGGGAAGCTGGTACATTAGCAGTGTTACATAGTCCGTGTATATTACGTGAACTGGGAAATACTAATGTTTTCTGGGTAAAAGTGCAGCGGTTGTTGCTAATTGCAGAGAACAAGAGCGTACTTGCAAAAATGGAAAAGCGGAGTTACAGAACTGTTACAGAGGTGAAGTTATGATTTGTCCACACAGGGTAAAGGGAGATGGTCAGAATTTCTGTGCTGTGAAGTTACTGCTGGGTCGGAAAAAGGGAAACTATTACTAAGTTGTACATCCAGCAAGCTGACGCACATTGGTTGTACTCTACTGCTGATTACGTGATAGAAGTAGCAAGTTGCTACAAACAAGGGAAGCTCAACAGTGAAAAGCATAGAACCGGAACGATATGCATTGCTAATGAACGGGACGTCAGTCATTTAATTATTCATTAACTTATTAACCTTACAGAGTGACTTACCAACTTAGTAACTATAGTGAGTCGTTTGCTCCTGAAAACTAGACAGTTTTCAGAATGTTAGTACTTTTCTTGTTTTTTAAATAATTAAATTAATAATTAAAACACAATTTGCAAAAGGAAGGAAAAACAAATTATACCATATTCTTAAGTACAAAATAATACACGAAACGAAAGATAGCAAAAGAGGTCCCTTTACCTAACTATTTCAAGTGGAAGAGCTTCAGCAAACACTTCGAGACTGTCTCACCTGAATCTGCATATTCTATTCTACTATAGCGACTACTACAAGTATGTATGTTGTGATATTAACGCTATGTCATTTGTGTATACGGTATGACAGCAATGTTCTTAATACAACTACTTCCTCCACTTATCCGCCTCATAAGATCTAGAGAAGCCTCCGGAGGTGACTTCGAGTCTTGTCTCCCCGAAAGGCATTTCTTGTCTACGTTGTGCACCTGTGACTGTGTATTTAATTCTCATTGTACTGCATATGTACGTTTATGCACAATGTTATGAAATTCATTCGTTTTACAGTATGCATCATGTACGTTTCACAAATTACATAAACTAATTGTTTGAAAATAACGACCGAAAGAGCTAAATAATTACTTTTTTTACTTGTAAAACCAGAAAATTGGTTATTTTATTTCTATTAGTAACTTATTTCTAAATTCCATGTATGTATTACTTGTACTATCGTTGCAGTCGTGTGATCTACTATGCTGTATTTATATCTGGTAGTACCGGAAGGATCATATCATCATCTGTGTCTATGTGCATGTGTTTCCATATCAGTGTTTGAATCTCTGTTGTCCCATGTATCATGTGGTGAAGGGTTTGTTTCGGGTCGCGATACTGAAAATGGTCGTTGCTGCTTTGAAGTCTTGGGTAGCACTCTTGGTATTTCATAAGTGATGCCCTTAAGTATGCTCCAGTTTCCTGGGGCCCTTATAGCTTGCCATATGTCTTAGATTTTTGACGTCGGCCTTAGGAGTGTGAGTGAGCGACATTTTAGTGTTATGTGTTTGTGGGACCCGTGTTGCCCACATTTAAACAAATCACTTTCGCTAAGGCCAAAGCGGTGCAGGCGTGTAGGGTAAAAGTGGGCATGCCCCATCATCAAACGTACTATACCGCGACTTGGGTCATCGTGTCTGAGCCTCAACCGTTCCCTTATGTTTGGGAAGAAGGAGGAAACCCGACGGCGCTTGTCAGATGTTTCGCATTCTTTTTTCCATGTCTCAACCTTCCAGAGACTTAATTGGCGTTAATTTGTAATATGCTCCCCCATTGTATACATCATCCAGGCTACCTTTTCTGAGCCAGTATTCTGCTGCTCTGTGTCCAATGGTTATGTCAATGAGGTATTTGCAAAGTAAAAGTCGTAGGACCTCTACGGACAAGGTGCCAAATGCACCTGACACTCTGAGCAATACACTTCTTTGTCCACGTCTCGGATTTGTTGTTTGGTTGTGAGTGACAGTCGATATGCCTAGGTACTTGCTGCGAAACATATTAAAGATTCAAAGAGGGCTTTATGATACATCTGAAGTGCCTGCAATGGTAGTCCGTAATGAGTTGAGTTTGACGTGGCGCGTTTGTGCATTAGTCTTGTCGCTTTTTCAGTTGTAAGTCTTATGTGCTCGTTGAATGTCAGTCGTTATTGTTCCTTTCCTCTGTATGCCAGTGTTTTTCAGCCTAATGATGGGGTTTCTCTGCAAGGCCCCTTCTGTCAGTAAATATACCTCCTTTTTTGTCCCATTCCTGTAGGTACTATGACTACACCAGGCTAGACGTGCCCAGCAGAGTACCTGCTGAACATGCTTCTCTATGATGAAGAAAAGGTGAATCACCGGCAACATCACACAGACTACGAAAACAAATGGATAACATCTACACAAATGACCCCGTTACTCTCCCCTTTGCCCAAGAAGAGGTAGCATTAGCAATAAAACAGTTAAACAATAAGAAGACACCTGTCCAAATGGCATACACCCATAAACACTAAAAATACATTTTGACAGGTCACCTGCCTTCTGACAGTCACTGAATGAAGCACTGCTCGAAGGTACGGTCCCCTAGTTTGACAAGGAGTTGTGTAGCTTTATTTTCGAGTTGCATTCTGGTGGCGCCCCCACACTAAGAGCGGGCCAGGAGGCGCACGCCGCCACAACTTAACGGTGCAGCGACCTCTATGGGTCTTTGACGTCCATGACGTCTGGCGCGTATTCAAATTCCGCGGCGCTAGAGCTAGTGTATGCTGAGGCGTATTTGTATTTTTTTATGCGGTGTAGTATCTGTTTGTGCTACCTCGCGTTCTTATTTACTGATTTATATATTTATTTTCTTCTTTCATTTGAGTCTCCTCGGAGCTGTGAGCGCTATTGTAGAACTTTGTTCTTCTCAGCCAAATAGCCCCGCGGCCTGGGAGTGGGCCACAGCGTATCCCAGCTTGGCACCTCATGAATTCCTTGCACGGAAGAAGTTGATTGAAGCTATTGAATTCACTTCTGGCGCAATCCGTAAAAAAACAGAGCTGTCAGTGTACATGTGTATGTGCGTGTGCGTGTTGGCTCTGTCTCAGGTGGGTTCTTTTCTACTTCCAGCTTGGTCCCGTAAATATGTACATGTTTCTGAAAAGTTAGATAAATTCAGTGAAGAAGCCACAAAAACAGTGAATGCCATCACACTTCGATGAAATTACGAATGGGGGACATACTTTAATCGAAACTGCGGAAAACGAAGCACTGAAGCTATGAATAGCGTCATACGTTGTATGAAATACCCATTGGGGTGATATACTGCTGGAAATGGCGAGGAAACCAATACCTGAAACCGTAATTACGATCGGCTGAAATACTCTGCAGGAAATTTTCAAATGAAACTACACTCCGTCTAAACAGGCCTCGAAACACCCAATGGTACCGACCGGGCGCTGTGTCATCCGTAGCTAACAGGCGTAACAGGACGCAGACATCGAGGGGCATGTGGTCCTCACACCGCGAACTCGACCGTTGTCTGTATCTGTGACCGGAGCCGCTACATCTCAGTCATGTAACCCCCAACTGGCCTCACAGGGTCTGAGTGCACCACACCTGCCAACAGCTCTCGACAGACCTAGATGGCCAGCCATCTGACGGGAGACAGTGTTATCACTGTGGCAAGGCTATTGGCTAGAAATTTGCTAATATTATTAGAATTTTCTGCTGTTGCTTCAGCGATCTGCAGAGCGCTAATCCCATGTTCCGTCCTATGATGGTGGGTACGAAAAGGCGGGTGGTGAGTGGGTGACGGACGAATAGGAGCACGTTGCATGAGTGACAACGGCGACAACAATATTTTAAAAAATGGTTCAAATGGCTCTGAGCACTACGGGACTTAACATCTGAGGTCATCAGTACCCTACAACCTAGAACTACTTAAACCTAACTAACCTAAGGACATCACACACATCCCTGCCCGAAGCAGGATTCGAACCTGCGACCGTAGCGGTCGCGCGGTTCCCGACTGAAGCGCCTAGAACCGCTCGGCCACACCGGCCGGCCAACAATATTTTAGGGTATGAAATTGTTGTCATGAAAATTAGGCTAGGACAACTGGGTAAAATTGACTTGTCGGTCATCTTAGCCTTTAATTATAGTACATACAGCGTTATTTTTAGCCCATTAAGTGAGTTCTAAATAAATACTGCATGGGTAGTATGTTTACATAACGGTCATCAAATTAGGCAAGGGCACATGGTCTCTTTGTTTGTATAAGGAGAAATATGAGCCCAGTTAAGCTGAAACAACTCAGACATCCTAATACGTAGAGACTACCAAATTGCATAATGTATTGAAGAATAACAAGAGGTCACGAATAGTGTTAGGAAGATATTAATATACTACTGGTAAACGTAGTTATTATTCATTGTTCTGTTTTACGATTATCTGCACACACAGGGTCACCCACTATGTGCAAAACTGCATGCATGCACAATGTGTAGCACGCATCTCGGTAAAGGCTCCGCTTAACTGGACTTTGTCAGTGTCCTTTTCCATGAAAAGAGGCAGTGTACCGATCTGTCACCAGAAGTCTGTCGAATGACAGGACGCATTGTTATATACATCATGAAACATATTGTCGTAAGCTTGCAGGCATGGAGCACTTGCTCAACTTGGTGGTACGAACAGTCTTGCTACAGTTTTAGAGGAAGTGAACGAAAATATGGAGACTTCCTATATTGCTACAAATTACGTTAGCTAAATCAAGAAGCTTTCTAGGAACGACATTTCCATTTAAAATGCTCCAGTGTTGAACTTCTGTAGGAAAAGGAAAGGCAGGAAAGAAAATTAAACATCCGCAATGGATTGCTGACCTTACATTTTCAGTGGAATTAACTGCACGCTGCCCACACTAAGACAATATTAGCTAGAAAACAATTTGTTTCTGTTTGGCAGAGATGCATTCAAAAAGAAAATCACGTTGCGGAAGGGAAAAGCCCCAACCAAAAAGCCAGTCCATTCCCCTTAGCTCACTGGGATCAAACAAAACGGGAGTTTTGAAGAACTCATTGTGGCCTTGAAATAATTACAAGCATTGTTTCTTTATCTTTCCGAGGACACTGAAAATGTTAGCTCCTTTTGAGACCGTTTAAGTTGAAAGTGACCCTTTCATGCCCAAATGTAGAAGACTGATCTTGAATGTAATTTCCATTTAAAAGGCATATTCTTTTGTGTAGTAACTGTCCTAAGGGTTTACATTGTGTGCCTTTGGAAGAGCTTTCACGTCTGCATAAAGAGGCTGAGAAAGTGATAAGGTATTTCCATCAACGTAAGTGCGTAAAAAGTACTTTGAAGTATGAAACTAAATCAGTCACCGTTACGTTGCAACCTCAGTGCGAAAATCTGTGATATCGTATGTAATGTGGAGAAGGGAAAGAAAGGAAGAAAAAAGGAGGGGATCACTGCTGTCAGCTGTATTGGAAGATTATGCAGAATCAGCGGCTACAAGTGAAAATGAGTGCTGTACCCGGATTCGAACTCGCAATCTCCTGCTTAGCCTGCAGGGGCGGTAACCACTGCGCCCTCGGGCACACTGCGTTAGTGCAACTGCACAGACTATCTCAGCACACATCTCGGCAATCCTACACTCCCTTCGAGCGCCACCTATACACAGCCTGTGTCAATTTCCTCCATGTTCGCTCCCTGAGACGTCCAAAAGAACAGGCACCACGTATTCATATAATCTGTCATATGGTCTGTCTGCCTTTAAGCACACGCGTTCGTACCAGATAAAAATTATACTACGTCTTCAGCGTGGCAAAAATAATTAAATGATACTGAACATTATACACTCCTGGAAATGGAAAAAAGAACACATTGACACCGGTGTGTCAGACCCACCATACTTGCTCCGGACACTGCGAGAGGGCTGTACAAGCAATGATCACACGCACGGCACAGCGGACACACCAGGAACCGCGGTGTTGGCCGTTGAATGGCGCTAGCTGCGCAGCATTTGTCCACCGCCGCCGTCAGTGTCAGCCAGTTTGCCGTGGCATACGGAGCTCCATCGCAGTCTTTAACACTGGTAGCATGCCGCGACAGCGTGGACGTGAACCGTATGTGCAGTTGACGGACTTTGAGCGAGGGCGTATAGTGGGCATGCGGGAGGCCGGGTGGACGTACCGCCGAATTGCTCAACACGTGGGGCGTGAGGTCTCCACAGTACATCGATGTTGTCGCCAGTGGTCGGCGGAAGGTGCACGTGCCCGTCGACCTGGGACCGGACTGCAGCGACGCACGGATGCACGCCAAGACCGTAGGATCCTACGCAGTGCCGTAGGGGACCGCACCGCCACTTCCCAGCAAATTAGGGACACTGTTGCTCCTGGGGTATCGGCGAGGACCATTCGCAACCGTCTCCATGAAGCTGGGCTACGGTCCCGCACACCGTTAGGCCGTCTTCCGCTCACGCCCCAACATCGTGCAGCCCGCCTCCAGTGGTGTCGCGACAGGCGTGAATGGAGGGACGAATGGAGACGTGTCGTCTTCAGCGATGAGAGTCGCTTCTGCCTTGGTGCCAATGATGGTCGTATGCGTGTTTGGCGCCGTGCAGGTGAGCGCCACAATCAGGACTGCATACGACCGAGGCACACAGGGCCAACACCCGGCATCATGGTGTGGGGAGCGATCTCCTACACTGGCCGTACACCACTGGTGATCGTCGAGGGGACACTGAATAGTGCACGGTACATCCAAACCGTCATCGAACCCATCGTTCTACCATTCCTAGACCGGCAAGGGAACTTGCTGTTCCAACAGGACAATGCACGTCCGCATGTATCCCGTGCCACCCAACGTGCTCTAGAAGGTGTAAGTCAACTACCCTGGCCAGCAAGATCTCCGGATCTGTCCCCCATTGAGCATGTTTGGGACTCGATGAAGCGTCGTCTCACGCGGTCTGCACGTCCAGCACGAACGCTGGTCCAACTGAGGTGCCAGGTGGAAATGGCATGGCAAGCCGTTCCACAGGACTACATCCAGCATCTCTACGATCGTCTCCATGGGAGAATAGCAGCCTGCGTTGCTGCGAAAGGTGGATATACACTGTACTATTGCCGACATTGTGCATGCTCTGTTGCCTGTGTCTATGTGCCTGTGGTTCTGTCAGTGTGATCATGTGATGTATCTGACCCCAGGAATGTGTCAATAAAGTTTCCCCTTCCTGGGACAATGAATTCACGGTGTTCTTATTTCAATTTCCAGGAGTGTATTTGTTTGTGATCTTTGTCGTTGAGAAATATGCAGTGTGACAACATCAAGATGGAAGTGTGATACATACACTTTCCCCCTCATCCCAATGCCCACGCTATTAATGTGTTGTGTAGTGGTGGGGGACGTATGCAGCCAGGCAGCATGCATGCCAGGCGGTGTGCGGGGGCTGTGCTTGCCTGTTGAATTCTTGGTCGTCCTTGTGTCAAAGTGTAGCCTGCAAATGGTAATCTGTGCCTGCACATATGGTACTCTGCGGAATCCTCAGAACTGCACTTCCATCTAGGGTAAAGTGCTTTCTTCATTGTGGCGGACTTCCACACGTCTTCAAATCGTTTCCCACGTAGTTGATGGAGACACTGGTATTTATATTTATGCTAAGAAATTAATGACAAACACAAAATATAAATGAAACATTTTGTCATAAATAAATAACTGGCACATACACCGAGGTGACAAATGTCAGGGCATCCCCGCATAATATGTTGTCGGACCTCTTTTGCCCCGTATGGTTCAGCCAGTGTACGTGGAATGAAGTCAACAAGTCGTTGGGAGCCCCAAGAAATATTGAGCCAGGCTGCCTCTATAGCTGCCAATAATTGTGAAGGTGTTGCTGGTGCAGGATTCTATGCAAGAAGACCTCTCGATTATATCCAGTAAATGGTCGACAGGATTCTCGTTGGGAGATGTGGGTGGCCACGTCATTCGCTCGAACTGTCGAGAACATTCTTCGAACTGACGGTGAACAATTGTGGCCAGATGACATGGCGCATTTTTAACCACAAATATTCCGTCCTTTTTTAGGAACATGAAGTCCATGATCGGCGGCATATGATCTCCAAGTAGCCGAACATGACCATTAACAGTCAAAGACTGGTTAAGTTGGACCAAAGAGCACAGTCCCTTTCACGTAAACACAGTTCACACCCGTTATGGAGTGACTACCAGCTTGAACCGTGCCTGGGTCCATGGCATCGTTGCGTCTGCACCACCTTCGAACACTATGATCAGCTCTTACCAACTGAAATTAGGACTGATCTGACCAGGCCACGGTTTTCCAGTCACGAGCCCGGGAGAAGCCCTGCAGGCAACGTCCTGCTGTTAGCAAAGCCACTCCTATCGGTCGTCTGCTGCCGTAGCCCAGTCACGCCAGATTTCATCGCACTGTCCTAAAATAAACGTTCGCCTTGCGTCTCACAGTGATTTCTGAGGTTATTTCACGAAGTGTTGTTTGTCTGTTAGCACTAAAAACTTTACGCAAACGTCACTGCTCTCGATCGCTAACGTAAGAAGCCTTTCGCCACTGCGTTGTCCGTAGTGAGAGGCAATGCCTGAAACTTGGTATTCTCGTCCCACTATTGGAACCGTGGATCTCGGAGTACTGAATACCCCGACGATTTCTGAAATGAAACGTCTAATGCGTCTAGCTCCAGCTACCATACCGCTTTCACAGTCTGCGGCCATAATCACTTCGAATATCTTTTCATATGCATCTCTTGCTACTTGTCTCTCTAATCTGTTACCTCTCCCCACTTTATCTCCAAGCAGCAAACAGGTAAATGTCTTGCTGTCATAATGCCATCGCCTCATCGTTTCATCGATAGCACGATGGACGATACATTTTTTCATCACAATCATGTATGAAATCCTGTACATTCGTATCTAGCCGTTAACAAATGTTTATGTCCCAGAGATGAACTTTATAGTCCACGATTATCTTTGCTGTACGTTTTGTTTATTTTCAAGCTGAAGTATTTCCATCTCTGACAAAGATATATTTTCTAACATATTATCCCATTTTTTTCAAAGCGGCGTTTGGTCTATTTAAAATGGTCCACAAAACATCTGTGTAATTCTCAGATTCAATTACCTCCTTCTGATATTTCTTTCAAAAGTGGTGTATTTAACTGCATTCATCAGAAACATTTTATTAGTTCACATGTTCAGTGTAATCCAGATTTGTGACAACTATTGTTGATTGTGTTCTAACCAAATATACGTCAAGACGGTACTTAATTATTGCGTTGTATGCCGACTTTAAGAATTGTATGTAATATGGTCCCGTTTGACAATGACGCACAGATAAAAGCCGAGAAACCGCAAAGAGACCTTTGCCTTTCGCGGGCAAGTGCTCTACCATCCGAACTACCCAAGCATAACTCACGTCCCGTCCTCACAGATTAATTCTGCCAGTACCTCGTCTCTTATCTCCCAATCTTCACAGAAGCTCTCATGACAAGGCCTCGAGCTCGAGTCTCGGTCCGGCACACAGTTTTAATCTGCCAGGAAGTATCACATATGCACACACTCCGCTACAAACTGAAAATCTCCTTCTGGAAATACTTTACCTGTATATCACTCTAAATGTGAGGTATAGTTGCTCTGTTTAATTAACTGTATGGCTGTTTCATTATGGAAACATGTGCACAATATTTGTGACCACTTGCCTGGTACACGTACAGTTGACCTGAGGGTTACTAGAACATCCACACACTGAATTCCTTGGGTTTTGTCTCCTGTCTCTGGATTAAATACCTTATTCAATGTACTTCTCCGAGTGCTTATGATATTCATGGTGAAATAACACCACAATTTCATTAGATATAAAGAAGCCTCAAACCACATGTCACTGGGTAAGTGAGACCAATATAACAGCAAGAAAGGTAATCCTTTAAAACCCCTGCAAATTGCCACATCCTACAACTTTTACAGTACTCATACGGATAACAGCCTGTATCTAAACACTTTCTCCACAGGCCACTGCTAACTACATGCTGGGAAGTATATCATATTTAATACAATGCATAAAACAATTGAAGGTGCAGTGTAGTTTCTGTTAGACATACAGTTTTTGATATTTAGCTTTACATCTTCCACAGTTTGAAATGCAATTAGCCTATAGTCATTAGCACTTTTCTCCCGTTTCTGAAACTGTTAAGCTGCATATGGGCAACTGTCCAGCAACGTATGCATCCCCTGTTATATTACTAAAGCGGTAAACTCCTTCCACATCTAAGAAACCGGTCGGATCCTATTATTTCTGCATGACAGCAAAGAACCTCTGTATATTCTCAAAGTTCATTTTCATTGGATAGTAGCTCTCAATGTCAGAGACCTCCGATATGAGATATGGGTGAGGAAGGGTTAGATCTTCTACAGTATAGGTGGCGCATATGTGTGTAGTTTTGGTTACTTTTGAAACGTATCTTTGCAAAGATGGAAACAAATTGTTGTTTACTGGGTGTTGATAAGACTTATCTAGTGTACACCCTGTGTGTGTGTGTGTGCGTGTGTGTGTGTCATATATATATATATATATATATATATATATATATATATATATATATATATATATATGTGTGTGTGTGTGTGTGTGTGTGTGTGTGTGTGTGTCCAACATTCACAATTGGGATTCGTAGTCAAAGTCTGTGTCTTTCGGTGTACCTTGTATCTTTTGATGAGAAATGAGCCTACTATTTTCTACTGAATAATAATTTCACAGTGGTGTTAAAGAGCTTTCAGTTATGTTGGTGGGACTACTTAGCAAGTCAGCAACAACCATATACTTCATTAGATTTCTTAATCAGTGGGTGTTCTGTAAACCATATCTTTCACGGGTGGATTACATTTCTTTAGTATTCCCGCAAATTCCATGCTTTAACTCACTGGACTTGCTTAATCCTAGATCTTGTTATGGCAGTTACTATTTCAGGTGGTAGTGTAGTTGTTACTTGATCCTGTTTGTATCCAACAATTAGATACATTCAGTTCAACTACTTGTCCTTACAACAGTTTTTCCCAAATTTTCTTGCAATTCGCTTCTGCTTTCTTGTAGACATTATTTTTTGTCATCAGTCTACTGACTGGTTTGATGCGGCCCGCCACGAATTCCTTTCCTGTGCTAACCTCTTTATCTCAGAGTAGCACTTGCAACCTACGTCCTCAATTATTTGCTTGACGTATTCCAATATCTGTCTTCCTCTACTGTTTTTGCCATCTACAGCTCCCTCTAGTACCATGGAAGTCATTCCCTCATGTCTTAGCAGATGTCCTATCATCCTGTCCCTTCTCCTTATCAGTGTTTTCCACATATTCCTTTCCTCTACGATTCTGCGTAGAACCTCCTCATTCCTTACCTTATCAGTCCACCTGATTTTCAACATTCATCTATAGCACCACATCTCAAATGATTCGATTCTCTTCTGTTCCGGTTTTCCCACAGTCCATGTTTCACTACCATACAGTGCTGCACTCCAGACGTACATCCTCAGAAATTTCTTCCTCAAATAAGGCCGGTATTTGATATTAGTAGACTTCTCTTGGCCAGAAATGCTTTTTTTGCCATAGCGAGTCTGCTTTTGATGTCCTCCTTGCTCCGTCCGTCATTGGTTATTTTACTGCCGAGGTAGCAGAATTCCTTAACTTCACTGACTTCGTGACCATCAATCTTGATGTTAAGTTTCTCGCTGTTCTCATTTCTACTACTTCTCATTACCTTCATCTTTCTCCGATTTACTCTCAAACCATACTGTGTACTCATTAGACTGTTCATTCCGTTCAGCAGATCATTTAATTCTTCTTCACTTTCACTCAGCATAGTAATGTCATCAGCGAATCGTATCATTGATATCCTTTCACCTTGTATTTTAATTCCACTCCTGAACCTTTCTTTTATTCCCATCATTGCTTCCTCGATGTACAGATTGAAGAGTAGGGGCGAAAGGCTACAGTCTTGTCTTACACCCTTCTTAATACGAGCACTTCGTTCTTGATCGTCCACTCTTATTATTCCCTCTTGGTTGTTGTACATATTGAATATGACCCGTCTCCCCCTATAGCTTACCCCTACTTTTTTTAGATTCTCGAACAGCTTGCACCATTTTATATTGTCGAACGCTTTTTCCAGGTCGACAAATCCTATGAAAGTGTCTTGATTTTTCTTTAGCCTCGCTTCCATTATTAGCCGTAACGTCAAAATTGCCTCTCTCGTCCCTTTACTTTTCCTAAAGCCAAACCGATCGTCACCTAGCGCATTCTCAACTTTCTTTTATATTCTGCTGTATATTATTCTTGTAAGCAGCTTCGATGCATGAGCTGTTAAGCTGATTGTGCGATAATCCTCGCACCTTTCAGCTCTTGCCGTTTTCGGAATTGTGTGGATGATGTTTTTCCGAAAGTTGGATGGTATGTCGCCAGACTCATATATTCTACACACCAACGTGAATAGTCGTTTTTTTGCCAATTCCCCCAATGATTTTAGAAATTCTGATGGAATGTTATCTATTCCTTCTGCCTTATTTGACCGTAAGTCCTCCAAAGCTCTTTTAAATTCCGATTCTAATACTGGATCCCCTATCTCTTCTAAATCGACTCCTGTTTCTTCTTCTATCACATCAGACAAATCTTCACCCTCATAGAGGCTTTCAATGTATTCTTTCCACCTATCTGCTCTCTCCTCTGCATTTAACAGTGGAATTCCCGATGCACTCTTAATGTTACCACCGTTGATTTTAATGTCACCAAAGGTTGTTTAGACTTTCCTGTATGATGAGTCTGTCCTTCCGACAATCATATCTTTTTCGATGTCTTCACATTTTTCCTGCAGCTATTTCGTCTTAGCTTCCCCACACTTCCTATTTATTTCATTCCTCAGCGACTTGTATTTCTGTGTTCCTGATTTTCCCGGAACATGTTTGTACTTCCTCCTTTCATCAGTCAACTGAAGAATATCTTCTGTTACCCATGGTTTCTTCGCAGCTACCTTCTTTGTACCTATATTTCCCTTCCCAACTTCTGTGATGGCCCTTTTTAGAGATGTCCATTCCTCTTCAACTGTACTGCCTACTGCGCTATTCCTTATTGCTGTATCTATATCGTTAGAGAACTTCAAACGTATCTCATCATTCCTTAGTACTTCCGTATCCCACTTCTTTGCGAATTGATTCTTCCTGACTAATGTCTTGAACTTCAGCCTACTCTTGTAGACTACTCGATCATTATTGTAAGATCTTGTGTCCAGTCAGATACCTCAGAAGTCAATTTATAGTGCTTCGGGGTACATTGTACCAGTATTTTTTATCGATCACCCTTCCCTCCCATTCTCGCACTGCTGGAGTAAAAAATGACTTTTCGTATATCGCCATACAACCCAAATCCATAATTGGGACATAGCTTTTCTTTGCTATTTCATACTCAAAACAATCTTATCAACTAACACAACCACAGCAGCAGCCACATGATGTGTTTTCTTCACAGATAAGAGATGTAACACAGTTTTATCAGTAGTATTAGTGTTCCATAAACCTCCTCTTCCTTTATGAATTACATTCTTCCCAGCCATACATACGTCTCTACCTTTATTTACCTATCCAGCGACCTTTTTTTCCCCACAACCGGCCATGCATCCATGAAATTCATAATATTACCCCAACACTCCAGAATTCCCACCCAACTTGACTACTGTGGACCGACAGCTATCAGCTTGCTATCAGTCCTACACTGCTCCAGACAGTGGTTGGACTAACGTGACTGGTAGATGGCAATTGGTGGAGGTGCACATAGAAAGGCTCCACGTATGTAAACAGGAATGACTGCTCATGTCATTGACCACTGTTGGGAATACAACCCACTTGTATGATATTTTTTGAACCATTTCAGAGCTTTTAGAAAGATATATTATCAAATAATTAAGGACACATCCAATTCATATGCTGTTTCTCAAGATTAATTATATTTAGAGGCGAATTTTCTTTAATTGTGTTATTGACCTTGGTCTCCTCAGTGAACTGCTTCTTTTCATTAATTCTAGCAAAACCAATGCATTATCCATAATGCACATTACTAAGGGGACGTCACTTTATGCCCAAATTAAAAATTTAAAAGAAACACAATTCGTTAATTGCTGTGGACTTACATTCTCATTATAAGTTAAAGGAAGTCCTTTTTTTTAAGACTCGTGGAATGGTGGTTTATAAACAGATTGCACTACTTAGTGTCTACATATGTGTGTTGCTTTCTTAAACAGGACCACAGAACCTTCCCCACACCTATCACTTGTGGATCCATCTCCATACTGTACAATTTGTTAATGTGAGTATAACAACCTCCTAACACCAATCGAGGCATAGTGTGGGTGGATTCAGTCACAGGCGCTTTTCTGTATGTATCATTAGTGGATCCTCCTCAGGACGCTACCCTGTTACACGTCCAAACCATATATCACGTATGATGTGGGTGCATCTACACAAGATAGTAACACACTCACAGACACCAAAAACTGCAAGTGAGCTACGTGTTTACTATTGGGTAAAGTCAGTTCCTCAAATATTATTTCCTTCTGTTTCATTTAGCTTCGATGTTTAGTGGTTTTACAATCCTTTGTAACTGCAGCCGAATGGTGTTTTATGTTACAACATATGAAAAAGTGAGAGTGGTGGTCCAAGCACTTGGTGGTCAAGGGGTTTTGTAAGTGGCAGTAATCATGAAGCTACATTTTACATATTAGGGACAGCTAAATGAAAACTGAGCAACTGTCAAAATGTAACAAAGAAATTGTGCCATTCAAAAGTAATCAACACATGCGTTAATATATTTATCCCATAGGGAGACAAGATGATCAATTCCTGTTTCATACAACACGTTCAGCCACTGCCAGACCCATAGCTGCACCCGTTATAGCACTTCCTCATCTGACAGAAACTGTCACCCAAGCTTGTCTTAATTCAGGTCGCCATCATTTCGAGCCCAAGAGCAATTGGCAAAGCCAACAGTGCAAACATCCCACAGCTCCTCCAACAAATAAATTCTAATCTGTTCATATAAGTCCCATAAAGCTATGATGACCAACATCTTCGCTTGTAGGGGACCTCTGCTCGTTGATTTCATTGAGAAGGGAATTGCAATCGACGCGCAGAGTTATGAAGATGCTTTGTGGGAACTGCAAGTTAAAGATAATACACCTAGAAATATTGACAGATGAAATCATTCCATTACACGGTAACGCCAACAGTGAAGGCTACGATATCCTTCAGTAATTTCGTTGAAGAAAACTGCAACATCCTCCATGCATCCATGATCTTTAACCATACAATTATCACGTCTTTGGAGACCTGAAGGAGACATGCATGTATATCGGTTTCAGTTGGATGAAGAAGTGTCGGAGTGGGTGTGGTTTTCGATCCGTCAGCAGCCGAGCGCGTTTTATGAAACAGAAATTGATTATCTCATCTCTCATGTATTAATGCATGTGGTTTCTACTTTTTAATGGAACCATCACATGGTCTAGTTGTGATAGGTGTGCAGTTTTCATTTTATTACCCCTTATATCGAATTAACATCATAACCTACTCCAAATCCACCAGCACAGTCCATATCTTTTAAGGTACACCACAGCTGATTTTTCCAGTTCACATTGTGTGTGCGTTTGCAGGCGTTCTTCAGTGCATACATTTACAGAAAGATGAATAAACGCCCCTAGAAACATTTAGTAGGTACCCTTAAACTGTTACTGTTCTGGTAAACTTTGTTATTCCATTGATCTTAAGAGAAAAAGGTAGTGCGTGGAAAAGCCTGAGATCGAGTTTCTTATTATAGAACTTACTCTTCTAAGTGCAGTTAATGTGGAGAAACTGTAGAGCGAATAGATGTCTCTATAGCTTCTTCATATTATATCTTTCTTGAAGCAGTGAAATGATTCAAAGAAGATCACGCAAATGGGTTGTATTCCCAGCAGTTGTCAAGGATGTGAACAGCTGTAATCTACAATTTTTTGGGGGGGATTCTTCCTTATTATACAGAGTACTTTTCTTATTAGTTAATACGGAGAAACAGGATATGGAATAGATCTCTCCACAATTATTTGATAATATATCTGTCTCGAATCTCTGAAATGACTAAAATGATTTCACAACAGTGTATTCTATTTTCTGCAGTGATCGATGGTGTGTGCAGTTGTAATCATTCAACTGTTTTATTCTGGTTTTCACTGTAAAAGATATATCATGGACTTCGATTTTTAATTTTCTTGTTCTGAATGCTCGTGTATTCTCAGCGCTCTGTCTCTGAAATGTAGCAAATTACCCACAAACTACATCACAATACCATCCCAAATACAATTTCCATCATCATAATAACCACCACCACTCCCAGTGTGCTCATCATCACACTATCAACAAGTGTGTCATACAATACAATGCTAGTTCGCAATGTGAAACTGGAGTGGATTCCAACATTGCAACTGCATATTATATCAGGCTGGTAAAGTTGGAGCTTGCACAAGTCTATCAGTCAAGATACATCTAAGGGCTGTGAGCAAGTGGGGGTCATTCAATTCAGTAGGGAAGAGATGGCATATGTTACTACTTTAATTACCTGCCACACGAGACGGTAATAGGTTGCAAATAGAATTGAATGTTAGTCATTAGCTGACGAAAGTTCATATTATTCTATCCAAACCTCACCTTAGCTATGATAAAATGGCAAAATCACCCTTCAAATGTGTTGAGGTATAGGGATCTAACATATTATTTCAAAATTGCATCTAATTACCGCAAAACCGTAACGTACGGACTTTGACTATAAAAAAATTCCAAACTGTAACAAATTGGCCCGAACTGAAACAAATAATCCCCAACTGTGACAAATTTTCCTCAAACTACAATATACTGACACCCCTAAAACTGAAACAACACACCCCACCAAACTGTAATAAAACACCCTTAATGCTACAACAATAATTTTAACAATTTATCTCATAGTTCAACAAAAACGGCAACAAATTTCTACAAAGGGCTCCTCTGAATTCATAAATATTGTAAATACCTACATTGAGAACTCCCAAGAATGCTTGTTGTCCATAGGTGTAACTGAAGTGCGGAACTTTCAAATAAGCTAAATGTTACAGGGTTACCATACTTTCTGTATGGATGTCTACCGAAGAACATCAGAAATACGCAACAACTAGGATACTAGGATGCACACTAAGTAATGAACTAATAAATGGACCCACAGCCAAATACCAAAGTATGATGTATGCGTAACTTTTTATATTATGTTACATTGTATAGTAGTGTAACAACAGTCTAATGTTGCATTCAGCTAATGATAAAGTATTGTTACTTAAACAATGGAAAATGGAGAAAGAGAGACGTAAAACCGAAAGAGGCATACAGCAGAGTGATCAATGAAATAGTACTGGGTTCTTCACCGAGGAAGACCGCTAATAAATATGGAATAAATCTAAAAAACTTAAGTGACACTGTGGAACAATGAACAGTAATAATGTAGCTGTAACTTGATTGTTCTGTAGTAGTATAAAAAAGTATGTGTAGCACAACTGTGGTAACAAGTGACAGTATGCATGCAGTGGCAAGCATACTGTAGGCAGATTGTCTGTAGTATATTTGCCACATCCTATTAATACACAAGTTACAAGTGAATTTACGATTCACTTTCTGAACTTGGCCATAAATAGAGGATTTAGTGGTTCTGTTGAAGAAACAAGAAATGTATTGAAAATGCCCTTTCAAAAAGCTTGAAATAACTCGAAATAGCACCAACACACTTCACAGAATTTAATACAAGTATAAGGATTCTAAAAACCAAAAGCTCTTATGGGTTCGATGGAATTACAATCAGTATTTCAAAAGACTTAATAAATAACTTTCTTCTTGGCATTTGCAATGGATCATTGGCACAGGAAATTTTACAGAGAGGTTTAAATATGTAACTGTTAAGATACTTGACAAAAAAAAGCTGACAAGACAGGCCTATACAATTACTGACCAATTTTCTTCCTGATATAATTTTCCAAAAATTCGAAAAAGTAATTTACTCAAGAACACTTGCACATGTCAGTGGAAAGTATTTACTTAGTATATCACAATTTGGATTCAAAAAGCGTTGCTTGACTGAGATTGCTATTTATAAATTCTCTCATCAAATAGCGCAAGCCTTAAATAATAATACATCACCATTTGTTATTTTTTGTGATCTTTCTTCGTTGTTTGAATGTGCAGATGAATACAATCTCTTTGATAAACTCAGTTTTTATGGAACCGGTGGCTTTACACACTGCTAGATTTCATCAGAGTTAACAAACAATGTGCAAAGTTTCCTGCTGAATAATTCAGAATGTCAGAAAGATAGCAAGTGTTTGTGACAAGCGGAAGAAGCAAATAACAAATGTAGTCTCCTGGGTTCAATCTTGTGTCGACTCCTATTCTTTATTATGTGAATGATTTTCATAAGAAAAATCGGTACTTTTTACAGACAATATTAGTGTTACATCCCATCAGAGAGAAAGCAACATTAGTATTGGCAAATAATGCTCTATAAAGAATTGTTAAGTGGTTCTCTGATTAATGGCTCTCCCTAAATTTTAAGAAAACACACTACATTCACTTCTGGACAACAGAGTCATACCAGCAACTGATTCAGCACTTGGACAGTAGTCAATAATTAGGATAGAACGATCTTCATTTTTGGGTGTAGATGGAGACAAGAATTTGAACTGGATAAAGCAATTTACTTAGCTTCTAAAACAGTTAACTTCAGCTACTTTTGCTCTTTGTATGAGTGCTAATCTTGCAAACAAGCGTATCAACCTCCTGGCATATTCTTGCATTCAATACTGTCTTACAGAATAATTTTCTGCGGAAACTCATCACTTAGAATTAACATTCTCATGGGGTGGATGGTGACAGCCTCGACGTGGCCTACCCCCCCCCCCCCCCCTCCCCCCAGTATCGTGCCGCACAACGATCGCATTGCGAGAAGAAAATCGAAATGCTCAGAACGAGCTGCGACACGAGAAGCAAATGTCATCACCAAACGGCGGCCGGACGTAGTAATACCTCCCGGCCCTCACAGGCGAAGTTACGCAAGAGAGCGAGACAAATGCCTCAGTTTCCCCCAAGGAGCCAAGTGCGTGGACGAATACGTATATGCCAAGTTAACATAGAAGGATAGACGAGGACAAAAGGAGACATCCTCACAAAGCTACTAACAGAAGAAAAAATTGATGTGCTGACCTTGCGGGAAACACATCTATAAGAAGAAAATATCTCGAGACTTCTAATACCAGGCTATGAAATTGTGGGCTATAAAGTCCATAATAAACACGGTATTGCAACACTGATCAAGAAAGAACTGGTTGATAATATTGAGGAAACTATGCACCACGAATTTGCCGTGGGAATCAAACTAAACGATATGACTGTGTATAACGTGTACAAGCCACCTTCAGAAAAATGGGAACAACCTGTTTTACCTAACCCACAACACCCTGCAGTCATAATTGGCGATTTTAACTCCCACCACCCCAGATGGGGCTATCAGTCTTGCGACAAAGAAGGACTCATGCTGGCAGACTGGGCAGATATAAATAATTATACATTAATATACGATGCAAAAGATACCCCCACCTTCTGTTCAGGAGCGTGGGGCACAACATCAACGCCCGATCTTTGTTTTGTCTCATCTGGAGAAACTGGAATAGCACTTCCGTCTAAGAGAACTGTACTGAGCCGTATTCCTCGGAGCCAACACAGACCAGTTATTATAGACCTTGAGATCCAAATACCAGTAATAAAGAGCCCCCCTATAGCCCGCTGGAACCTCAGGAAGGCTAACTGGGTTAAGTTTAAAGATACCATTGAAAATAATGTAAACAGAATTCCCCCAATTCCAGAAAATTACGACAGATTTACGAAGTTAATTATTAAAGCGGCACATAACTCAATACCAAGAGGAGCGCGGAAAGAATACATCCCATGCTGGACAAAGGAGTGCGAACAACTACTCGATGAATATAACAAAACAGAGAATCCAGAACTAGGAGAACAGCTCATAAGAGCTATGGACGAGGAATGCAAACAGAGATGGCAAAAGCGGATGGAACAAATGGACTTTACGCACTCGTCACAGAAGAGCTGGAGTCTACTGAGGAAACTTGGCGGAGCACAATTCAAGGGACGGAACATCAATAATAAAATGACCCCTAACAAGATATGCTCTTCTATACTACAAACATCCAGAATCCATGCCTCCGCCTCGAAGAAAAAAGAACTGCACCAACTGATGAACGAAGAGCTAGATGCAAGCGAGGAGGAAGCAGGTTTAGCGAACTGGGTAACACAAGAAGAGATAAATATAGCACTAAAGAAAATGTCACCTGGTAAAGCAGCTGGCTGTGACGGCCTTCTTCCAGAATTCTTGAAGAACTTCGGGCCAAAGGGAAGAGCACGGCTGTCTTCTTTTTTCTCTAATATCATAGATACCAGCCGGTTACCAAAGCAATGGAAAAACGCACAAGTCATAGCCATCCAGAAACCAGGGAAAACAGGAGAGAATGCTAAATATTATAGACCGATATCTTTATTGTGCACCACTTACAAGCTGTTTGAACGAGTCATCCTAGGCAGAATAGAAAGTAAAATAGAAGCTGCTCTTCCCCCAGAGCAAGGCGGTTTTCGAAAAGGAAGAGATTGTTGCGACCAAGTTCTCGCCCTAACCACTTTCATTGAAAGAGGTTACCAAAACAAAAAGAAAACGGGCATGGTATTATTAGATCTCACCTCAGCATACGACACCGTATGGACAAAAGGGATACTGTATAAACTGTCAAAAGTCGTGAAATGCAAGAAGATCATAGATCTAGTCAGAAATATGTTGATAAACAGGAGATTCAAGGTATCTCTGAATGGGAAAACAAGCAGCTATAGGACACTACAAAATGGTCTCCCCCAAGGGTCTGTGCTGGCTCCATGCCTTTTCAATTTATACATAGCGGACATCCCAAACCTGGAATCTCGTTCTTTTATGTATGCAGATGACATCGCTATCGCGGCTCACGCCAACACTTTCGAAGAACTGGAAGAAATTTTAAACAGGGATCTGGAACGACTACAACAATATTATGACAACTGGTACCTCAAAGTAAATCCGACTAAATCCGTGGCATCAATAATGCACTTATGTAACAAAGATGCAAATCGTGAGCTAAAAGTGCAAATAAAAGGTAAATTGTTGAAAAACGATAGAACGCCAAAATATCTGGGTGTTAAGCTAGATCGCACTCTCACATATAAGAGCCACCTGTACGAAGTCGCCCAAAAAATGAAAACAAGAAACAACATCATAATGAAACTGGCAGGAACAACCTGGGGATGTTCCACTGAAACTCTACGCACATCAGCACTGGCACTTCTGTATAGTGTAGCGGAATATTGCGCACCCGTCTGGGCCCGCAGTAGGCATGTCAGATATATTGATGTGCAACTTAACGAGACAATGCGGCTCATAACAGGAACAGTAAGACCCACCCCGAAACCTTGGCTGCCCGTCCTTGCCAATATCGAACCACCCTCGATTAGACGTGAAAGAGCAATCCAGAGGTACAAAGAAAAGTTCAGGGACCTACCTCCTCCCCCTGACAGATTGATGTCAAAAAATCCCTTCTGGAAAGAACTCAAACAACAGATTGATATCGATAACCTGTGGAAACAGCAATGGCAGGAAAGCAAAGTGAATAGCAGTTTCCTTATTGAGGACCCATCTCAACGAGTTCCAGGCTTCCAACTCCAACGTAGAGTGTGGGTAACTCTAAATCGTCTGCGGACAGGTGTTGGTCGGTGCGGATATTTGTTGAAAAAGTGGGGTTTCTCCCACGACCCCAATTGTGAGTGCGGAGAGAGTCAAACCATGCAGCATATAGTTGAGTGCGACGTACACGGACTTAAGGGAGGAAATCTGATGGACATACATGTGATAAGTGACCAAGTACTTTTGTGGCTGGAAACCCTGAAAATTTTATTGTAAATCATTGTTAATGTTAATTTAAATTTTTATGTTGATGTTTGTAAGTGTATCACGCTTTGCCTGTAGCTGAACGAGAAATAAAAAAAACATTCTCATTTCGGAAAAGGTAGCATTAAGAATAACAAAAGGTGTTCACCCATTGACATTGTGTAGGTACCTCTTCAAACAGCCAGGTATTTATCTGTTCCATCAAAATACATATATTCACTAATAAAATTATATCACAAATAACCCACCACAATGTGAGAAGAACAATGATGTCCATAACTAGAGCAATAGACGGTGAAATGATCTTTTATACAAATTGTTTAGACTGCAAGTGGCCAGAAAGGTGTTCATCTTCTAGCAACACCCCCAAAGGTCTTAATCATATTCCCAGTAACACAATATGTCTGATAAGTGGTAAAGCAAGTCTTAAACGTAATTTAAAATCATTTCTGCTAGAAATTTCCTTGTATTCCATTGATGAATCCCTGTTTGAAAACAGATGGCCAGTAAATTGAAAAACTGAAACGAAAAAATTAGGTGTAGTTCCATGAGTAGGACTGAAAATAACCATGTCGTCCTCATTAATGGTTTTACTAATCATGTACACATCTCATGTTACTGACTCGTTTACATCAGCTCAGTAAATGAATAATTCAAATTCGCTATGGAACAACCAACCAATGGCTGAATTTTGTGGCACTAGTGTGACATATAAACACACCAGTTCACGTGTTACTCCAACACACAATAGTTTTAAGCTTAGATACACATGCTATAAAATACGTAAAAGAAACTATGCGGGTGGTCATCTTCCTAACCAGGTAGTATGATATTAATCTATGTTAAGTAACATGTATTTGTAGGTAGACATACTAAAAATAATAATATGCATGGAGGAACTAAACAAGTAGTGAAACTTGTAAAAACATCAATTTTTACACCTTTTTTACTTACATACTATATATTACAAACAAACCATGCTGTGACATAGTGAGAACACCGTTCACATTTTGCAATTCAAAACATGGGCATTCTTCTTTATTCCATGTTACCCTCATTTGAAATACAACGTGATAAAACACAAACTTACTTGCCTAACATGACATCGAAATGTTACACATTACACTGAAATGCACACTTTACAACGTAAAAAGCAGTTTTAATATGGCCTGGCCACAGATTTTGCTTATCAGCTGCAATATATACTGCAAACGAAGCGTATTCAGAATATTTCGACGATTTATAAAGACACTGCGTAGTGCAGTGGCATGGCTGTGGGGGGAGGGGGACAAAGGGGTCAATCATTCCCCAGGAGCCAGTTGCAGTCGGGAGCCAAGTGGTCTCCAAGACAAACAACATTTCCCAGAAAATATATAACTGTTGTTGTTGATGTCTTCAGTCCTGAGACTAGTTTGATGCGGCTCTCCATGCTACTCTATCCTGTGCAAGCTTCTTCATCTCCCAGTACCTACTGCAACCTACATCTCTTGGTCTCCCTCTACGACTTTTACCCTCCACGCTGCCCTCCAATACTAAATTGGTGATCCCTTGATACCTCAGAACATGTCCTACCAACCGATCCCTTCTTCTGGTCAAGTTGTGCCACAAACTTCTCTTCTCCCCAATCCTATTCAATACTTCCTCATTAGTTATGTGATCTACCCATCTAATCTTCAGCATTCTTCTGTAGCACCACATTTCAAAAGCTTCTATTCTCTTCTTGTCCAAACTATTTATCGTCCATGTTTCATTTCCATACATGGCTATACTCGATACAAATACTTTCAGAAATGACTTCCGGACACTTAAACCTATATTCGATGTTAACAAATTTATCTTCTTCAGAAACGCTTTCCTTGCCATTGCCAGTCTACATTTTATATCCTCTCTACTTCGACCATCATCAGTTATTTTGCTCCCAAAATAGCTAAACTCCTTTACTACTTCAAGTGTCTCATTTCCTAATCTAATTCCCTCAGCCTCACCCGACTTAATTCGACTACATTCCATTATCCTCGTTTTGTTTTTGTTGACGTTCATCTTATATCCTCCTTTCAAGACACTGTCCATTCCATTCAACTGCTCTTCCAAGTCCTTTGCTGTCGCTGACAAAATTACAATGTCATAAGAACCTCAAAGTTTTTATTTCTTCTCGATGGATTTTAATACCTACTCCGAACTTCTCTTTTGTTTCCTTTATTGCTTGCTCAATATACAGATTGAATAACATCGGGGATAGGCTACAACCCTGTCTCACTCCTTTCCCAACCACTCCTTCCCTTTCATACCCCTCGACTCTTATAACTGCCATCTGGTTTCTGTACAAATTGTAAATCGTCTTTCGCTCCCCGTATTTTACCCATGCCACCTTTAGAATTTGAAAGAGAGTATTCCAGTCAACATTGTCAAAAGCTTTCTCTAAGTCTACAAATGCTAGAAACGTAGGTTTGCCTTTCCTTAATCTTTCTTCTAAGATAAGTCGTAGGGTCAGTATTGCCTCACGTGTTCCAGTGTTTCTACGGAATCCAAACTGATCTTCCCCGAGGTTGGCTTCTACTAGTTTTTCCATTCGTCTGTAAATAATTCGTGTTAATATTGTTCAGCTGTGACTTATTAAACTGATAGTTCGTTAGTTTTCACATCTGTCACCATCTGCTTTCTTTGGGATTGGAATTATTATATTATTCTTGAAGTCTGAGGGTATTTCGCCTGTTTCATACATCTTGCTCACCAGATAGTAGAGGTTTGTCAGGACTGGCTCACCCTAGGCCGTCAGTAGTTCCAATGGAATGTTGTCTACACCGGGGGCCTTGTTTCGACTCAGGTCTATCAGTGCTCTGTCAAACTCTTCACGCAGTATCGTATCTCCCATTTCATCATCATCTACATCCTCTTCCATTTCCATAATATTGTCCTCAAGTACATCGCCCTTGTATAGACCCTCTATATACTCCTTCCACCTTTATGCTTTCCCTTCTTTGCTTAGAACTGGGTTTCCATCTGAGCTCTTGATATTCATACAAGTCGTTCTCTTATCTCCAAAGGTCTCTTTAATTTTCCTGTAGGCAGTATCTATCTTACCTCTAGTGCGATAAGCCTCTACATCCCTACATTTGTCCTCTAGCCATCCCTGCTTAGCCATTTTGCACTTCCTGTCGATCTCATTTTTGAGACGTTTGTATTCCTTTTTGCCTGCTTCATTTACTGCATTTTTATATTTTCTCCTTTCATTAATTAAATTCAATATATCTTCTGTTACCCAAGGATTTCTACTAGCCCTCGTCTTTTTACCTACTTGATCCTCTGCTGCCTTCACTACTTCATCCCTCAAAGCTATCCATTCTTCTTCTACTGCATTTCTGTCCCCCATTCCTGTCAATTGTTCCCTTATGCTCTCCCTGAAACTCTAGAATTTTCTCAAATAGTTATATATTTTCCTAATGAATAGGAAAATATATAACTATTTGAGAAAATTCTATATATTATATTACTGTAAGTGGTTTTATATTGGGAACGCCAATACAGTTTAGCGTTGCAAGCTGGGCGCCAAGGGAGAGGTGGGACCGCCGAAAAGTCGCCAGTCGCCAGTGAGGAGATGGTGCTGAGAAAGTACCAGGCCATGGGCACCATTATGTTTGTTATACCACTGCTGCAGTGCCATTTGTGATATTTACTTTAATGCAGTATCACCAAACACAAAGACTTTTGAGATTATTGTTGCAGTGACAACGCTTCCATTTCTTCAACTGAAAATGTGGAAGTTTAGGTGGAATGGGCTGTACCTAGTTGTCAACTGACCCTTGATATGTGTCAGTTTTCTACACAGCTGCTTCCACTCTACCTGAACGAGTCTCACGGTCGTATGTCACACTACATTTTCAATTTCCGCTGTACTTCAAAGTCAGTGTCCAGTACTACCCGAAAATTAACAGATTTAGACTCATTGATCGTCAAATAATCCATACTGGCGAACAGTAAGGATGCTTTCGAGCAGTGGCCTTTCACCAACAGGAGATCAATTTACTGTCTGGAATGGTGGGGGAGGGCAAAATAATTGAAAGCTGTGTGTCCATGGCGGTCACGTTGGATTAAGGTTGGGGTGGGGAAAGTATTATCCTACATTTCCTGGATATATGTCCTGTCGCAGGGAAAAAGTGGTCGTAGGTTGTGTATATGAAGGCAGAGGCAGATGTGTAGGTTTGAGAAATGTAGTTCATCCCTGAAGAATGTTGTGTACAAAACGTTAATGCTACAGATATATCAGCATTATGTGCCAAGGAACTAGATCAGGTGGCTACTGCCAGTATCGCATAGGTTAGTATACTCCATTGGAATATGCAAGAGGAAGAAAGCTGTATGAAAGTCTACGTAGATCGGCAAAAACTGGCTTTTGGTATGTATGGAGGTGTACAGACAATTAGTTTTTTATTTGAGCATAGCGTAAGTCTGAGAGGGAAAGGTAATCGACAGTACTGGTGCCTTGTACCCTACGATGTACACCATACAGTGGCTTGTAGGGTATCTCATTAGATGTAGGATGTTAGGAATATGAAGGAATTGTCTACAGGATGGCTGTAGCGAATTCCAGGAAACTCTGCTGGGAACTGTTGCAGAGACTGGTACCCCTCCTGAAGTTAAGTAAAACTAAGTATTGAATATAAACTGAATCAGATAACCTTTACACTATCGTTGAAACTGCATATAAAACACCTTGGATTAAGCATATGGAGCGAGCTACGGCAGAACAATATGGTGGGGACATTAGTTTCACAGAAATATTAAGGGAATGTAAACCAATTGTGAAACAGTTTACAGAATACTATTAGAATTGAAATAAAGGCATTACGTTTTTAGTTGCGCTGACATGTTAATAAGTGTCATTATTATAACAGATTTCGTCAATAGTTCTGTAGCACAGCTAGGAAAGTAGTATTTCGGTAGAAGAAAAGACGGCACATATCTCGTGAAACGCTACAGGGTATATTTAAAGAAACTGCCAGTCTGATCGGGAATCCCTTGTGTGAATATTGGACCTGTTTGTGTGTGTGTGTGTGTGTGTGTGTGTGTGTGTGTGTGTGTGTGTGTGTGTACCACATAAGACGCATAAACTTCCCCTAAACAACCATTTGCTTCCATCTTCGGGAAGATATGTTTCTCAGATAATCTCCACAACGCACATTTGCACTGTCTACTCTTGAGATGATATACATCACGCCAATCTTAATCTGCTGTTGGAGGTCTCCGACTTTTGGAGCTAGAATCCAATGAAAATGAACTTTCATAATATACAGCGGCTCCTCGCTGTCATGCGCAGGTCATGGATACCGATCAATTTTGTAGACATGTAATGAGTTTATGACTACAGTAAAATAACGAGGGGTAGGTACACTTCTGGATTACCGCACACGTTCTAAGTTAAGGGAACAGGAAAGAGAATGAAGTGCTGTTGACTATAGAACAAGAGCATTTCAAAATCGGAAGATGTACATTCTATATATTGGAGACTGAACGCTTGTTGGCAGACTTGTAGATGGCAAGAATATGGGTGAATCATTGCTCCAAAAAACGGGAGTGAGTAATGACGTCTTTACCACTGCTTCCTCGGGTCGTGAGCTAAAATAGTACTTCCTCCCACAAACGGCTAGTGAAAATCACTGCAACATGGAATGTGAGGGTAATATGATCGTTGTAGTGAGAGACACACTTTCCACAGACCCTTCGCTAATGGAACAGGGATGGACGGTGGCAGCAGGAGTTCATATTTCAGTGCGTGGCATATGCTCGTAGATTACACCAGTAATCGCATTACAATACCTCTAGCATACTGTACACAATGACTTGTGTACGATATTGTTAGATACAGGCTGTTACGAGTATCTATAGGAGGGCTTCAGCAGCAGTAGCATGTATCGACTTGCTGAGATTTTCGAGATTTATTTTTATCACAGGGCTATCAGTGTTATGTAGACACGGGCAGGTTTCGAGTGGAGACAGCTTATGTGCACAGGGACAGGTTGGGGGTGGAGAGAGCTCTGTATCTAATGGAATATCTGTGATGCTCGTGATACAAATGACGAAGGATACTATGAAGCACTTAAAAAAGACAAACAATTGCATTTACAATGTAGAGAGATGAGACAGAATCCCCAGAATTCTGGATATGAACGCTCTAACAACATAAAGATTGACTGCGTGAGCATCAAGCAAGTGGTCTTTACTAGAGTCCACATGCCAATTACGGACACTGACCGATAACTCTTTAAAAAGCGAAACTTTAATGTATTTGTGTATAAAATAATTGTTTTCAATGGCCGTCCATAGTTATTTTAAGGAGTGACTAAATAGCAATATCCAAATTATGCATCACCTTAAAATTTTTGCATGAGTCGATTAATCAGGTTAGTATCTGAGGTCACATAATATTAGGCTGCAATATATAGGAGAGAAATGACAGCACATGTGTATAATGTAATAAAGGAATTCTGAACCTTTCTACAATAATTATATATATTGCAGCACTCAATTAGAATCTGTACATAGAGTATGGAAGTCTTTATACATGGAAAACTCGCTATAAATAGTCTGTCAGGATGACTGACTCCAAGTAATAACGGCTCATTGTAGCCAGTTAAGGGATATATTATAAAATGAGAGGGTGGCTGACGCTTCTTACATGGAGGCTGCTTGGTGGGCCGTCTATCTAGTAGGCCTGTAGAGTGCTGTAAATGCTATACTTCGAAGGATGAAGATTTTTAATGGATGAATTTTTGAAGGCAGTAATATGGGGAACATCCACAGAAAACAGCTTGAAAACATTTATTCAGCTGATTACAGCATTGCTGAAATTTCCTGCGAATTTACATACTGACAAAAATTCTTTCCATGCAGCATTTATGAGTGCTATGGGAGATGGATGGTACCAACAGCTGGTAAAATCGCTGACCCTCATGTTGGAATGAGACGAAAAGAGTATAGTTTTTTCCGGTAATAGTCGGGTTTGCAGCCGGATCGCATCAACATTCTGCCACGATATTCCGGCCCAGAGACGTCCGGCCATCCTCAGGTGAGTAGACGAAGTACTGAAGATACTAACACAAGGATTTTAAAGGGAATGTGTATACTTCGCGTCAAATACGGCAGGTCACGCACAATTATAACAACAAGAAGCAACACTCTGAGGAGACTGATGACGACTATAAATCAACTGCGTTCCTTCCATATGTCACGAACGTGTCTTCTAAAATAGGCAGGTGGCTTAGGAAGGATAATATTAATGTCATCTTCTGTCCAACAGCAAGGAACAGGGCCTTAGTCGGATCCGTTAAAGACGATTTATAATTGAGAATGGCCGGTGTTTATAAAGTTTCCTGTGGGTGTGGCTCCGCTTATATGGGTTACACAACACTAACGGTCCAGGAACGCTCTTTAGAACACGAAAGACATACCACTCTGCAGTAGCCTTTATCATTAGCAGTAGCAGAACATTGCATTTCCATGGGACACTCAATGGAATACAATAACATCGAAATTTTAGCACCCGTTTCCAGCTTCTGGGACTCTGTAATTAAAGAATCCGTGGAAATACGTCTTACTGATAATTTAATGAATTGTGGTAACGGCTTTCAACTGGATAAAAATTGGAATCCAGTTACTAAAATTATGTGGTCAAAACAGAATCTACATGATCAGTCGATACTCAGCGATAAGGTTGTTCTTACTTCACCACTGAGGGCAGCACACACAACTTGGCTGCCTCACGCATGTCACCTCCTAACGCATGCGCCGTAAGCCGCCAGTACGATTCGCATGCGCGGAATTCGCTATAAATACCATGACTGCATCGGGTCTCTTCAGTACTTCGCCTACTCACCTGAGGATGGCTGAAATATCGTGGCAGAATGTTGATGGGATCCGGCTGCAAACCCGAAAATTAGTGGAAGAAGAAATGCGGTGGGAAAATTTCAGAATTCAAATACTACATTTATCAAATTGCATGTGGTCCGCTCGAATACATAGAGCAAGGGGAAGTTAGTGGTCGAAGACGTTATTAATCGTCTTTTTTTTATCGAAATATGTTCCCAGGGATATCTCGAATGGAGGATCGGCTGCAGCACTGGACATCTGCTGCACCATTGTCTCGCTTATCTGCATTGTGGTAGTAGGTTCGTGAGGGAGCGTGAGGTGTAGGGTTCATCACTGGCGTTGGCCCAGCAAGGTTGAAAGACTAGTGGCTGAGGTGAGACTGTCAACAGATTGTGACCGTAGAGTCACGTCACAAGTGGCAATGTGGTACTCTCTCGTGCACATGGAGTATACTACACAGCGTAGCGTTTAATATAGACATTGCAGTTATTCTTATATTACCATAGTAGTGGTGACAGTTTGCATCACATGGCAGTGGTGGTGGCGGGCTGAGGTGTATGAAGTGGTGCCCCCACAACAAGTGCAGATAGAAGCTAATGATTATCCAACACGATGCGGCACTTATGTTTGGAGAGAGTCCCTCCATCATTTAGCTTGTTTTTAAGTAAAGTTCACACTACTGCATAGTTCCCTATTATCATACTTGTTGATGCTCCTAGCAGCAGCACTAGAGTGTAGGTGGAAAAGCTATTTGGCGATGATCTATTTTTCTTGAAATGAAGTGAGAGAAAGCATGTAAAACAGTACCAAAACTGTAAATTACGTCATACATGGGTATGGTTGCAGGGTGCGCATGGTGGTGATGGATGTCATAGCAGTTAAGCGCTCTGTATTTACGACTGTCTTCTTGAAAAATAGGTACTTGGAGAAGAGTCGGAAAAATCCAGCGAAAGCATAACATGTGTTTCAAAAAGTGTAAATAGCATCATAAGCTGATGTGTACGAATATGGTGGTGCCAGCTACTAAACATTTGACGTTCTTCAGTTATGCTTGCAGTCTTGAAAAGCAGGATAAACTCAGCAAAGTACTCCCAAAAGATGTGAATACCATTATTTGTTTCAGAAAATACCAACTCTGTAGGAAACTGAAAAAAAAACAAGCCCTCAAACTATGAATAGGGTCATGCATTGCAGAAAATACACTTGGGAAACACACTCTGCTGGAAATTGCGACTAAGGAGACCTGGAACTGTAAAGATCATTGGTTACAATACTCAGGTGGAAATTTGCAGATATCGTACAAATTTGCTGCTGTTGCTCGAGCAAGGTACTCTAATGTCTCAGGATGCAGGGTACTTCAAGAGGGGAATGGTGTGCGTCTGGATGAATAGGTCCACACTACGTAACTGGGGGAGGGGAGTGGTAATTATTATGGTCACTACGATTATCCTTGAACAACTGGATTGATGTAGATATCTTGCTGGCCATCTTTGCTATAAATTAATTTGAATATAATGGCATTTTCGGAGCATTAATTAAGTCCTAAGTAAACAAAAAACTGTTGCTCGTTTACATAATGGTCATCAAGTAAGGCTCAGGCAAGGGGCTGGTTTGTTTGCGTACACAGAACAGTGGGCCCAATAACGTTGAACTGGTGCAACACTCCTGTTCTTCAATATGTAATGACTACAACGACCTTGTCACTTCTCTGTCTTACAGTGACAGTACCTTCATGCAACGTATCTCCGGCTGAAATGTTCCATATCGACAAATAGCATGAAACCCAAGTTTTCTCTTGTCTTCTGGGATATTGAATCTCCATCTTGGTTACCTCAAAGAGGCGACTGATGTCCTCAGATGTTAAGTCCCATAGTGCTCAGAGAAACTCCCTTACGGACTGCTGCACATGTGTATGCTTAAACCATCTATAGGCTTCGTTATATTTATGACCTGAAAATTTGTTTTGCTCATGGAACTCTCAGAGCACATGGCTAGTTCTACTTCATTAGCTCGAGGGATCCGTCAGTAAAAGGACCCCAATTTAACAATCACAGAACGTCACAACTCATCCAGGATGTAAGTCTTACTGGGACCCTAAATCTGCATCTGACTCTTTCTAAACACAGTATCTTTCAATAAAGAAACATTTCGGTCGCTCCAGATCAAATAAGTTTCACAGATTATGTAGCACAACCGAAGAATAATTATCTCAATTAAAAACGTTAATATTCGTAAATCAACAAATTTTGCACTGTAATAGTTTTAATTTTGTATCATTACAATGTCACATGCCACCCTCAGCATGAAAAAAGTCGTAACATTTAACTAAATTTGTTGCATATATTCTGAAATTACAATTACAATCAACACCCTTGCAATATTTAGTTATTTTTTAAATAATGTATTTCAGTATCAATGTTAACATCAAAAAATCTCGCCTACTCTACAGATGACTAAATTCAGTCTCAGTTAACACCTACAAATGACTGATGTCTTACAAAATATTTTATTTCTTCTACTTGCCTGTCAAAAGCTTCTGCACTCTTTTTTGCTGTCCATGTTAATTTTTCCTTGGCAGTACTGCTCACATCACACCCATCCAGGTACTCCATCCTCTGGTGAGCTGAAAAACAATATGATGAGATGTTACTGAACATGAAACTCATTTCCAAAGCAGATAATAAAACTGATTATCCTGCACTTAATCCCTAATTCCACCACTCAGAATTCATCTTTACAGCATCTGTTACTGTTTTAAAGGAGAAATAAGACACTGCATGTACACCTGAAATATTTCACCATTATCTTCGACCCTCCCTGATGGAATAAATCCTCAGTAACATTGCTAAGTCAATATAACACATTAACAGTTGTATTAATGTGAATAATTCCCAATTAAGACCACATATGGAGAAAACAGCTATGTTGCAGAAAAACGTCTATATTATTCAAAAGATGTAGACTTCAATATTTGTTTGAAATAGAACCTCATTTATGCATTTATTTTGGTAGTTATATTCATTATAATCAGTGGGTTCTTGTCTAATCATTTCTAACACTTCTCATTACAAAATAATACCCTATCAGCTACTGACTGTGATCAGTTCAACTAAAAAGGTATTAAATTCCCACAAATATATATAGTTCCTGAAACCATCTCACTTAATCTTAAACACATCTACATCAATAGGGCTACTCCTTTCCACGACCATCATTCAACGTTTGGTTCCTGTGATATAAATATGATCACCTATCCATTGTACATGTACTATATCACTTTACATATAATACAAATATAATCATTATCATTCATCTCCAGTCCTCAAACAGTAAGACATGTAATATAAATTTAGTCAGTTTCCACATCCACCTTTCGAGCATAACCACATATCAGTATATTACAAGTATCCCCCATGTTAATATATTACCGGTTCTAGTAATGACTCAACCAAGGCACAGTTAATAAGAATATTTACTTATCTGGCTTTCTGGTATATTTTAGTTACCGCTGGAATAATTCTTTTCTGTACAGCTTAACGCTAATCTACATTTTCGTCATGGTGGAATAAAGCGAGGTAATGTAAATATATATTCATATCCCCATTTACTTGTTCATTCTTTGTTGTTACTGCTTAGAATAGGCAGTATACTCAAGTATACTGACCTGCTCTGTAAACAAAATATCTTTTAAGATATTATGTTAAACGTCAGCAGGAGGAATATAGCATGTTCTCCTTGCATACAATTTACCGCTATGACTGACGTTTACCTTTAAATAGATTTTATTCTTCACGTACAGTAAAATTTCATGATTAATTACAGCAGGTGAACATGAATATGCAAACATAAAAAAGCAACTCATTACCACGCTTAACGCTGAGTACGAAAGCATTTGGTATTCAAAACAGCTTCCAGACGTTTGGGATTCAATAACTACGGGTCCTGCTTGGTTTTCGTGCTGCAAAATCGTGGCGGGCTCAGGTAACTATGTTGGAAGTGGATGGCGACCACTCACGCTTCTCTCCAAATTAAATCACGTAGACTCAGTAACAACGCTATCTGGTGTCTATGGTGGCCACAGCAGATGTGACCATTCCAGCAAATGTGACAATTCATTCTTTTGCTCAAAAAACCAGTCCTGGACGATGCGACCTCTGTGAACAGGGGTCCTGCCATCTTTGAACAGAGCATCATTTGGGAACAAACATTGTACTACGTGATGGACCGGATCAGCCAAAATGGTAACATAATCCGGTAATGCGATCTTACAGAGTTACTAGGGGGGGGGGGGGGGTCGAGGGAGTAGTCACCGCACTGTTACACCTTTCACTCTTTGTATTCAAACAAGGAATCCCTCTTCCGCGCTCATAGGTAGCACACTGCGCCCAGTACACGTCCACCGCAGCGTTGGGGGGCCTCAGCACAGTTGCGACAACTGAAGATGGGCTTATGAGAGCCCGAAACCGGTCGTGATAGTAAAAGAAATTTACAACTGAAGCAGAACTCTGAACCTCCGAAATATTTTTTCGTGTCTAACAGAGAAGTGAAGTACCAGTTTTCATAAATGTAGCTTTCAAAATCTTGTAATGTAAAGAAATAATTTCTTAAAAGTTTTCATTCTCTATTGCACTTCCTTAGGTGCTCAATTTCCAGAAACAATGAAACACTTTCTTTTTAATTTGTAAATGAGAAGACAAATACCAATCGCCATAAACGTAGCCTTAAAGATTCTTTAATAGCTTTTAAGTAATTATTTATTTTCAAAACACCTTTCGCGCGCTTTCTTACTCTCTTAGTGGCTGAATTTCCAAAAATTTTGAAACACGTGTTTTTTTTTTATTTTCTGACTGACGGACAAAATATCAGTTTTCTTAGTTGTAGCTCCAAAATTCCCTTAATAGGGACGTAGTTTCAGAAATTCTTTTTTCCCCTGTTTCACCTCCTTAGGAGTGGAATTTCGGGCAATCGCTTTTTAAACAATGCTTACAGTTTAAGGTCCACACCCTCTCCAAACTACAAGTTTCCATCTTTAGCGGTTTGGGACGGGCGATGAAGAGTCAGTGATTCAGTCCGACCCTATTTCATCCCAAGAGAGGTGGAATTTGCAAAAACAGTGATCCATTTAGTTTTTCATCTCCAAACACGAAGCCATATACCTGTTTGCAGAGATTTCCCTTAAAAATTCTTTCAAAATGAAATATTTTAATAAAGCATTTCACCCCTTAATTCCCCCTTTTAGAACTTCCAGAAACATGAAACAATTTTCTTGTCGTCTAACTGAGAAGACAAACGTAAATTTTCATAGACATAGCTTCAAAAATGCTCACATTATAAAATATTGTCGTAAGAAGTCTCATCCACTTTTTCACCCGCTTAGCGATTTAATTTCCAAAAATATTGAAACAAGTATTATTAATTTGTAAATGAGGAGTCAAATAACAATGTTCATAGATGTAACTTTGAATATACTTTTCTAGTTCTTTAATAATGAAGTATTTTCAAAAAATGCTTTCACCATCTGCATCCCCACAATATAGACCAATTTTCAAAAATGCTGTAACTAGTATTTCTTAATTTCGAAACACCAATTTTAGGAGGCACAGCTTGAAAATTGCCTTAATAGCGACATTTTTGAAAAAAAAAAACTGTTCATCCCCTACTTCATCCCCTAATGGCGGTAATTTGAAAACATCACTTCTTAAGCGACGCCGTAAGTATAAGATCCACACTTTCTCCAAATTGCAAGTTACTGTCCTCAGTGGTTTGGACTGGACGATGATGAGTTAGTCAGGCAGGCAGGACATTGCCTTTTATACACAGAGATTCCTTTAAAATGACATGTCTTTTATGCAGTAATGGGTACCAAAAGCTGTTAAGAACAGAAATACAGTGGGAATTTAACATAGTGGTAATGGATTTTACAGTATTATTAAGTGACCGGCGAATAAATTCGAAGGCGACACAGACTCATTTTTCGCGCTACATTCTCGTTTGCACTGTTACCTTAACAGTTACCTAGATCAGAGGCAACACGAATTACTATCGTTTCGCTGCATATATTAAACATCCCGTGTTGCCATAAGATTTTTATCTGTAGAATAAGAGGCTGAGGCCATTCCGACATTACTCTCTATGCAGTTACATGGGTGATATTATGGCTAAGATCTATTTTCTTCTTCTTTTTATTGGGAACGTTGATTATTTCTGGCTGCCGAAGAGAAATGGTCTAAGTGGTTTCTTTTACTAACCAGTTTTGATTGCACTGGTTTTATATCATTGGATTTATATAAAAGAAAGTTCGATTACTTTTCACAGAATTTCTTTCTCGTCCTCTTTTTTCCTTCAGAGACTCCTTTTTATTATTAATTCTTTTTCGTATTTCTTTGTATTGTCGGTTCTTATCGACATGTTGTATAGATTGCAAGGAAGGATTTCTAGTGTGTCGCAGATAAGTTTTAAATGAGTCTCACCACCTGATTCTTGTTCCGTGGAAAACTGGGCAAAACCATGAACAAGACCTTCGATCCTAAATTACAATTACTACTATTTCATCGAGAATATTGCACTGACTTTAAATGCATCGAACATCTACTGTTTTGCTATCAAAAGAATTCAGTGCTCTCCGTTTAGAAATGCAACGTTGAATATCCTACATACAGATACTTTTTATTTGCAGAAGAATGTCCATAATCATCTTTGAAGTTCTGTTCGTATGGGTATTACATTTTGTACACAGCCTGGTGAGAATTTTCCATTGACTTTATATATATATATAAGAGTTATTGTATTGCTATCACGTTTCTTGAGTTTTTCATTTCCTTAACAATTTTTCGTGGCGTTTTACCAAATGGTTTATTAGTTGCTTGAATTAAATTTATCAGGCTGAAGTTATTCTTGCTGTCGGCCTTTTAATTCGCCTGTCCGGCAGTATTCTTGCGTTCCACTAAAGGGAGTACATACTGATGCATGAAAGAGAACTCTTGCAACAACAGCAGAGGGTGCAGCTACTAGAAACAGCACCCATCACTTATTGCCATCATCGCAGGAAACAGATATAAACAGCAAATAAATGCAAAAAAGTGTGAGTCACATCTGAGCCCAGCACCTGTGATATCGATAGCTGCTACTCTGAGGGAACTTCTTCGCACAGTTTCTAGGTAACCAGTGGACACGTTTCCGCAAAGAGGCAACTATGTAGTGGCAAGTGGCAATGTATGGGTGTTCACATGTGTGAAGGGTTGTTGACTTGCTTCAGGTGCAGTGTGCTGTTTCGGGTTAGCTATTACTGCAGACATGTTTATCTTCCAAAGGGGCTGATCGCTGGGACAGAAGCGGCAACGTGGCCAATGACCGTTGATTCTGAGAGCCTATCTGAATTCGAGCAATTAGCCACTCAGCCTTTTTAACGAATAGGAACCTGGCCTCTAATTTCTTCTCATCTGAAAACTTGTGGAATCCTTATGGTGAGCAATCATCGAGCAGCAAATTGAACTTATTAATCAGGTATCCTGGAACCATATCATCCTGGCTACGCATCCTGCAAGTGTGTTTCCTCTGCCTTGAATACAACCAGGAGAGAGTGTGATCGTAAATTAATAATATTAGGTTGTTTGTGGCCGCTTTGAGAACGCATCACGAATTGCTGCGGCCTGTGTTAGTCGCTGAATTTTCTTGTTAACAGCAACAGGCCAGTGGCTGATGCTGATATTGAAGATGCGTAGTTCATTGGCGCTCATTGCGGCTTTGGGTGTTATGTTGTTGCTCTTTTGGTGAGATTCAGTCTTAAGAGAATTATTTTAAAACGTCCTTGCTGGTTTTCATTTTATGTCTTTGTCTATGATGTCCTGTTGCTTTGTGCCTGTGTGCCTTCATTATTAACAACTTCAGTAATATAATTTCGTATGTTGCAAGGGTGCTTAGGATTATTGCTATTTGTAATTATTGTTATTATTACTATTGTTAATGTACGTACACGGTACAGGAGCCCAGAACGGGGCGTCACTGCATAGTCCTACATCTATGCTATCAGGTACCTATATTGACAACAACAACAAACGGCGACCGGGACGAACTGTTTGATTTCCGATTGCGACGGCCAATAAATGAACCCATCTCATTTTATTAAAGCAACTGAAAAGCCAGATAATTTGAGTGGCTCTGTTATAACTTTTTTATGCTTCAGCGACATTTTGGACGAGCTAGATCCTTTGTGATATTGCCACCATTTTCCGTCGTTACCTACAGTTCTACCTCCGTCCGGTACCCCAGTGGATGGAAGACAGGACTTCATATTTAAAGATTATGGAGGTAAATTCTTGTTTTAATTGATTATCCAGAATTTTCTTTAATTTAAAAGTTTCTAATTTGCTCGTAGCCACAAAACATTTTATTTGATTTATTAATTTGCTGCCAAAACGTGTTTCACTTAAAAATCTAGATCGCAAGATACCTCTGATGGAATGTATGTGCTAGTCCACTTTGGTTTTTACTGCAGTAAGGCGCTTATTCTAAGACTAATTGTATGTGCCCATTGATGGCGGATCATTTTGTTTAAAGAAACTCACATAAATATTTGCTTGTAGCGCCATTCTTAAGGGATTGTCAATGATATGATATGAAAAGTGTAATTTACTCATTTTACATACCTATAAAATTAATTAATCTGCCAGTATAGAGTCTTAAATTTAATGTTTCTCTTTCTTTCTATTCATTACGGTATGAACGTTACGTATGATTTAATATTGTATTCAATTACTTTACTGTATTGTTGCAAATTTGTAGCAAGTAAATCTTAACATGTTTGGTTTATATATGTAATAAACTTTTTATTCCCTGATTTCCAACAGGCCATTGTCAGCGAATTATGATATAAAATTCATTTTTTTTCCTCTAAAAGTGAGCCTCACCTAAACTTTTACTTTCGCGTTCTGTGTATGTTACATACATATTCAAGGTGTCCCACTCGCGTAAATTTTACCTATATATAAGTGTGAGAGGTTTCCATTCTTACAAAGAACTCCCTTGGGTGCGAGGTTTCAAGTTCAGTCTTTAGTAAGGCTGGTTTGAAAGTGTTAACAACTATGACAGGAAAAATGTCAGCGGCTCATGACTCGTCATGTGCATCAGTACGGTGACAGAAAATGAGTGCCCGGGAGGTGCAGAAATCAAGCTTCTATGGGATGTATGTATCTCGCTTCACAAAACTGACATTCAACAAATGTTCAAAGCAAACCATTAACTTGCACCATTAACACTGAATGAAAAGTAGTGAGCGAGAATGATCACAAATATATGCCCCATGAAATTCAAACGCGAACTCCTTGGGTGTTGCAAACTGCGCCGGACGGCCAGCTATGTATCCACTCTCAAAGAACGCATATAAAATCATATTGGTGTAACGTGGTGATGTGAATTGTTGGAATGTGAAGACATGCAACCGAATGTTAAACAGTTTGTCAGGGACCTTGTTGCGAAACTGGCTATCCTTTAAGGCTTTGCTGCGGATAGTGCGATATTATGTTTTACAGAAAAGAAAAGAAACAAACATCCCGAGGCTGAATTTGTTCAGTGGTTCCAAGTGGTGTGAATAGCAATGTCACACTTTGTTCGGGATGGATAGTTTGCTATAAACCAATATGTTTTCTATACACAGACATGCAATCAAGCAAAAGAAAGTTATTTTGACCAGCTATTGGCCAAATACAGTGCTCGTACCTTACCTGTATTTCCCTTACGCCCATTTTCCCACTCTTTCTTTCTGTAACATAAATATTCCCTACTGCCTTTGCAAGATCATCCGCACTAGAAAGAATCATAGGGAGCAGAGCACCTATGAGTTATCGCATCACAACAGATAACAATCAAGCCAATTTACCATCCAGATTAGCATTTAGCATAATTGTTTATGAATGCATTGGTACCTCTTACTTCCAGGGATCCTTTCATATGCGTTTCCTCTTCAAATTCCGATTGGTGGGAGATGAAAACAAATGCCCTACTGAACGATGGCGGTTTGTTTATCACATCGACAAATTTTCGGGCCGATATCGCAGTTTGCTGTGCATCATCAAGTTGACGCTTTTTCTGAAATCTCATTATCTTATGTCTTAGCCTCTGATTCGTAGCTTCCTCTCTGCTCTGCACAAAAGGACCACAGCCGGTTCTGTCGACGATGCTTCTGATGTGGAGGTCCCCTTCATCTCGCAAACAAGACTGGTTGTCTTTCAAAAATGGCTCTGAGCACTGTGGGACTTAACGTCTGAGGTCATCAGTCCCCTAGAACTTAGAACTACTTAAACCTAACTATCCTAAGGACATCACACACATCCATGCCCGAGGCAGGATTTGAAACTGCGACCGTAGCGGTCGCGCGTTTCCAGACTGTAGCGCCGGGTTGTGTTTGCAATTTCACTAGCACATGGAACCAGGGACTAACTGTTCCAACGCAAAGCGATACACATTGTTACTCGCTAAATGTGCCACTACCTGCAGTTGGCTACTGTCCTGTGTTCTGTATGGCATCCATAAGCTGTCTTTCCACATCTGGAATGACTTCACACGGTATGCACACGAAGTATTCAATGGATTCCTTCACACCATTGCTGCTACATCCCTAAAGGGCCATCTTACGCACCTAATGTTGGAGCTCCCAAATACCAGTAATCTCACTCTGTGTGAATGCTCAGACGCTGCAGGCCGAGTGGCTTCCTCTGGACCAGAGCGAGCGACTTCATCTGGCTCAGTGTCTTTGTTAGTCACACACACCGCCTGAAACCCGTTCGTCAGACGAACTTGGGAGGCCCTCCGATCAGCCCCATCAGAGAGGCTTTCACTGCACGCCACATCTTCGAACGACCTCCTACTAGACCATGGGTCTGGGGTCAACCTCGGTGTGGACAGTATCTGTGGCGGCCACAGTAGTGGACTGATTAGGGGACAGATGGTGGAAGTGCTTCAGATTCCCTTGCCTGGTTCCTCACACCGATGACCGTAGATAACAGGCTCTAGCTATGTGACCAAAGCCAATACTGCCTCGAGCTGTGAGCAAAAGGTCACCAACTGAGGTCGCATCTGGACACAGCACTCACAGTTCCTATCCATACTAAAGGCGGAGGAAATTTATTCTAGACAGCAACGATACAGACAACGGAAAATAAGTCACTCCTTTTGCAGCTCATAAAAATAATTCACAAGTGAATGGTGTACACGCCTGAACTGACGATATAACCGACGATCTATCCATCCTTAACGTACGGTCCGTTACCATTAAAATTTACCACCAAGATCGTGAATAGCATCGCTATAATTATTAGGTGACATTCCGAGATCTGGTGACTTTCACTCCCAGAATCTTGTTGTTAAAATGAATGTCGGGTACATGCAAGTTTTCACATGTGCTTTTACGAGGGCTGTCCAGAAAGTAAGTTACGATTGATCGCGAAATGAAAATCACAGTGAAAATCAGAAATGTTTCATTTGTAACAGTTAGCTACACCTTTCAGCTACTTCTCTACGTAGTCGCCGTTCAGACGCAGACATTCGTCGTAGCGTTGTACCGACTTTCCAATACCCTCATCATAGAAGGCATCCGCCAGTGCTTTCCGCCAAATCTCTACGCTGGCCTAAAGCTCGTTGTCTGCGCCAAAATGTTGTCTTCATAGCCAGCGGTTAGTTTGAGCAGAGATGAAACTCAGTGGGAGACAATTACGGGCTGTATTGTGGGTAACCAAACATTTCCAATTGAAACGATGCAGAAAAATCTTCATTGCCCATGCAGAATGAGGCTGAGAATTGTCTTGAAGAAGAAACCGCACGACAGTTATGTAATGTTGGTTGCATAGCTTCAGGGGAAAATTCTCACCAGGCCCTCGTACTTGGCGGGAGACACTATTTTCTATAACATCTTTACGCGCTCACTAAGAGCTCAGGACTGAAAAGAGCGACATAATTTGTAAGTAGGCTGTTTATGTTGTTTTATTGGTAACGCCACCTCAGTATGAAAATCACTGGCTGTGCTGTGTGCAGTCTGTGGCTGCTTTTCATTGTTGTAATACTCGCCATTGTAGTGTTAGGCAGCTGGCTGTGAACAGCGCGTAGCGTTGCGCAGTTGGAGGTGAGCCGCCAGCAGTGGTGGATGTGGGGAGAGAGATGGCGGAGTTTTGTAATTTGTCATGAACTGCTATATATATGATGATATCAAGGTAAATACATTGTTTGTTCTCTATCAATATCTTTCATTTGCTAACTATCCCTATCAGTAGTTAGTGCCTTCCATAGTTTCAATCTTTTATTTAGCTGGCAGTAGTGGCGCTCGCTGTATTGCAGTAGCTTGAGCAGCGAAGATTTTTGTGAGGTAAGTGATTTGTGAAAAGTATAGTTTAATGTTAGTCAGGGCCATTCTCTTGCAGAGATTATTGAAAGTCAGATTGCGTTGCGCTAAAAATATTGTGTATTAGTCTAAGCACAGTCGTGTATAATTGTTCAAAGGGGACGTTTCATATGTCGACCCTTAGCCGAGGATACCTCACTGGAATCTTCTGATTTTTTCTTGTAGTTTGTGTAATTAGTGTAGCTTTTGTTTATTGCCAGCGCGTAATTATAGAGAGAATTTCCATTGTAGTTGTAGTTTTTCATTGTTGTACAGTAAAACAGTTGTGGCATGCATGTAGATTTGCACCAAGTATTTCGCAGCTGCAATTAACTAGATATTATTTTCAGTGTTATGTTAATGTGTTCTCTTATTTTTGCTCTTCAAATAGTGTTTTTCTGTGTTGTCGTGTGAAATACTGTGACAATAATGGCGTGTGAAAAACGTAACACTAGGCTCCAAAGTAAATTGAGAAATGACAGTGAAGACGAAAGCAGTGTGTTAGCGCCACCGTGTAATGAATTAACTAATATTCAAAGTAGTAATTTGGTATCTGTGCATAGGGAAATGGAGCGGGCGGCAAACAATGGCGTAGACAGTGAAACAAATAGTGAGCAGGGAAGCATTATCGATCGATCGGTCGGCGACAGCTCGCCTCAGGAATCCGAAATGACAGGAAACAATCTCGGAAATGCTGTGGATTCAGGATTTGGGTCCTCACCGTTTTCTCAAATAAGTCAAGACACATTTTCTGCTTGTCAAAATGTGAATGTTGCCGGTGCAACTTCACTGCCGAAAAGCACTGAGGAACGTGTTTCAGACACCAGTGCATTGTTATTACAATTAATGCAACAAATGGGACAAAAGCTTGAAAAATTAGACACATTTCAACAAAATCAGAAACAAATGGAACAAAATCAGAGTCAAACACAGCAACAGTTAGACGCAATGGAACAAAAGCTTCAAAAGTTAGACTCAGTGGAAAATAAGCTTGAACAAACGCGTGAAGATTTAACTACCGAGTTACATAATATTGAATCGAAATGTCAAAAAGTCTGTAATGATGTAAAAACACAAATTTGTGAGCATTTTCAACCTATTTTTTCGCGGCATGAAAATGCATTACAGAATCACGAAGCAGCCATAAAAGAACTGCAAACCATTGTTCATGAAAATCATGAGACCTTGCAAGCTAAATTTGACTCAGTTGCATCTACCGATTCGGTTACGAAACTTGCAAAAACTCAGGAAAACTTAAAGGACACAGTAGATACTCCGAAACTTGATTCAGAAAAACACACTGAGGAAATGAGTACACTATCGGAGAAAGTAGCCGAACTTTCGGATCAGTTCACTAACTTATCTACGAAGGTAGATGATAATCTGAATGACACAAAACCGGTAGTCTTTAATGACACAGAAGAGTGCGAACAAATTAGGAAACTGAAACAAAATCTGAATCAACACCAAAGAGAAATCTGGGAAGTACAAGATCAGCTGACACAGGTAATACAAGAATTACGTATTTCAGAGGACACTCGCGCTCCAACACGGGAAGAGGGAAATAGAAATACGGAACAACCACAAAATAATAACACAGGGAACTTCGGAAATTATGAAAGAAATTGGTAATGTGCACCGAATTTTGAGATGGAACCGCCGACACGACGTAACAATGACCGATATGCTACTCGCCGCCACGATGATTTTGACTATAAGCTGTTCATTACTACACGTAAATTCAAAACGTTTAAGAATTCTGCCAACGACATTCATCCACAAGCGTGGCTTCAACAATTCTCTCATTGTTTTCCTCCCAACTGGTCGTTAGAACACAGATTAGAATTTATGTGTGGCTATTTAGAGAATGAACCAGCTGTAAGAATGCGTTCGGTCATTCACGATTGTCGTAGTGAAGGAGAATTTTACCATGCCTTCCTCTCAGCATATTGGTCTCAAGCCACACAAGACCGAGTAAAACACGGCATCATAATGATGAAACATTTCGAACAATCTGAATTCTCCAGTCTTGTGAAATATTTTGAAGACATGTTGCACAAGAATCAGTATCTTTCAAACCCATACAGCCCTTCAGAACTCATCCGCATTTGCTTAATGAAATTACCTGAACATTTAGGACATATTATTTTGGCAGGACGTTGCAAAGACGACATTGAAGCATTTCAAGGACTCTTACAAGAACTGGAAATTGACACTGACAATCGCGGAACGCACGAGCACAACAATTACAGATCACATCCGTCGCAATTCCGCGATGAAAGAAATAATAACTGGACGTGACAAGGCTATTCTCACAACACAAATCGTGACCGAAACAGACACCACCCTTATAACAACCGTTGGCAGAGTAGTAATAATTACAGGGAAAGATCACCTCTCCGCGGTAATGACTATCACAGAGACAATCAGAGAAACAGACAATATGGGAACCAAAATAATTATTATTACGGGAGACAGAATAACGTTAGACGCAACGGTCCAGCGCGCAATTACGATTCAGGGAGAAATTCTCCACCACTTAACCGACAAGAAAGAAACTACAGGAACTACCAACATGACGACAGACGATGTGATCGTAACGACAGACCTGAAATGTATCAGAACTGGCGGGATTTAAACAGAGCTGGGCCTTCTCGTCAGAGTGAATTTGTAGAAGTTAGGTCTCCTAATCCCAATAACGGCGCGCGCCAACAAAGAGACAGACAATGACTCGCACAGCAGGCAGCCGCGTGCACCCGCTGGCTCCGAGAAAAATAACATAAGACGCTAGCCTTGAGAAAAATTTTAGCATACTTTACCGATGTATAAAACATGACAATCGCTTTTCAGTTGAAAGTCTGAGTACTATGAAGAGTAAAGGTTTACACCACATTTCACATGTAAAACCGTTTATTGAAAGATAATCTGCTTTTTAACTTTGTCTTTGCCATATAACTTTTCACTTTATATTACTAGTATGCTTTGTCAGACTTAAGAAACTGTTAACATGCAACAATGTTTGAAGTTAAACATCCAGTCTAGAACCTAGGGAACATTTTTAAACAGAAATTACGAATGTATTGTTATAGTGAACAGACGACACAGTGTTGTATTTGTACATTCTTGCTTGTTAGCTGCACGATTACATAACGACTTTCAGGCTTAAATACTTAGGACACATACTGGTACTGCTAATGAGATTTTAATGCAACATTTTGGTTTAGTTGAAAATACATTCTGGGTTTAAAGTACTTTCTGTGAGATATCAGATGACACAGAGGTTAGTTTATGTGACAGCTACACGATTTTATCACGACGCTACTAATGAGTGACAATTTACAATGTTGCTTTTGCGGTGTATCTGTTTTATATTTGCACAGTTTTCTGAATTGTTTTGGAAAGAAAAACATGTTTTATTAATAACTTTTGTGGTATAGCTACAATGAGACAGCCTTTTCCGTAGCACAACAATACGTTACAGTACAGTACTTCCTTTATCACAACAATAAGCGTAATAACTACGATATCTATAAGCAAAGCATTTCACTTTTGTTTATCATCAGGTAAGTACATTGACTTCTGCAGAGCTGAGCTTTCAGAGGACGATAATTACGACACTTCCACAGAATTATCTTACAGCAAGACGCACATTTAGCGCTATAGGACACGTATTTGAGTGATTAATTTTATACTTAAAACATTTATTTTTAAAAATTTTTGAATTACAAAGAAAGTTTTCCGTGATACATTTCATTCCATTGCTGTAATTTGTAACACCTGAGGGTATAATTACATTTATCCTCAGGGGGGTACACGCTTACTTTGTGTACCATGTGTGTGGCAACCACAAGGAACCCTAGCTAATATGGTATTTGCTTACACAACTTTACACATCGGTACCATATTTCTCTAACACATAATTACACAGCTATCCGATTATTTAACAAAGAAACAAACATTTATTTTACCACATCAGTGACAGATGTTTACGTAGTTACGCAGTTGGATAACTTCACACTTATGAAACTGTATTTTGTCTGTACTTTGTAAACTGTTCATATTTTTTCGGAACCATTGTGGTACTATGAGAGCTTTGAATGATGTATTTGGTATGGGATCATTATTTTTAAAGTACGTTTGAGGTAGATGACACCATTGAAATGAGCAGAGAATTTTTTTTTAGGTTTTGATATTATTGCAGAAAGCTACGACGATTGAGAGATTTGACTGAGGTTTTATGATGTTATTTTTACGACGACGATGTGTATTATGCTGTTGAGATATGTTTATGATCAATAAGATGATGCTACCGTATATGAGGAATTTGATTATGCTACGGATTTCTAAGATGAAATATTGAAGACGTGTCGACGAATATGTATATGTGTAATAAAGTAAGGAATAATGAGTAGTGGTTAGGGAAAAAGGATGTTGGAAACCAAGAATCGTACTTTAAGAGTTATGAAATGTGTGTAAATGCGTGAATGTACCACAATGCATACGAAAATTTTTCGGACACTGTTATATTCATACGATTTTGTTTCTACAGATTTGTAACTCATATTCTTGACCTATGAAATTTTTATATGAGACTGTCGCTGTAGCGAAAACTGCTGTCGTAAATATTTCGTTAAGAAAGGTAAGTGACTGTGAAGTAATTCGTTGTGAGCGGCCAGGTGTGCCAGCCGCCTTGAGAAAAAGCCATTAGTGTGTGGCGCAGGTGGAGAAGAAGAAGAAAAAAAAAGGGGGAGGCCATTATCCTCGCTATTGACGTTCCTTTGTAGAAAGCATCGCAAATGCGACACGCTCATTACTTGGAAACATATCGTACTTTCTGATATTTACTGAAATGCCTAATGAAATGACAAGAAATAGTTTGTCTACACACCTGATTATGACTACTGTCTTTCTAGATGAGATATTTTTCTACTAACTTATGAAATGTCACATGACTATTGAATGATATTTTTATGCTTTGCCTTTCATAGTTGCTTATTTCATTTGATATCTAGTTTCCAGCTGTGTTGCAGCATGGGTTTTATAAAAAAAAATCATTTGCTAATGTGAACACTTTCTGTCAACAGATCTATTAAATAATTATTTTATGACCCACATTCTTCGAAAAAGGAGCTCTTGGAATGGAAAGAACAATAAGAAGGGACTAATAACAGGAACTGCATACATAATTTTCTTTTCAACTACTTGGTAATTTTTTTCGTAGAATAAGTTTTTGTGATGCATCACTCTAGTGTTAAGATGTGACGTAAGTTTTAAACATGGCCATTTTTACTGTAATATTTTTTCTGCTTGAGCTATGTCATGTTTAGGTATAAGTTGCTGCTGTTTCCCAGGCATAGTGTTATTGAATTTGACTTTGTATTATTCTGTTAAGCCAGTTTTACTAATGATTTATTTTTATTGTTTGCTGCACATTGCCTTAGATTAGTTGTAATATTACAATTGCTTTGCTAATTTCTTAATGCTGCTTGCTTCGCAAATCTGCGTCTTTTTTTCTTCATTGCTGTTTATATTAATTGTTTTATGTGCTGCTGCATTGCCTCGTCCCTTAGTTTAGCATCTGAGCTCAGTAGATTTAAGTTAGCTTAAGAGGGGGTAGACTATATAAGAAACTAACTATGATGAATTGGAAAAAATGCATTGAGAAGCCACAAGAAACAGATATGGCAAAAATGAGTATTTTGCACTGAGAAATAATTATTTTGAAAGAAATATGAATAGAATACAGGAAGGAGGTATAGATAGGACTTTTGGAAATAATGAAGAACGAAGGGAGATCTCCGAGAAGTAAAGAAAGTTTTTTTCAAAATACTGCAGTAAAACAAACCCTGTCCTTTCCTTGTGTTATTCCACTATGTGTTTGTGTACCCTTGTGTATTTGTTTTCTTCCTGTCTCTGTGTAGTTTCATAGAATTTTTTTTCTAATACTATTCACTATGATGAGGAATACTGTTATCCTCAAATATAATTGGTATTAGTAATATGTTATTTAACTTGTAAATATGCTTAGATATTATTTATTCTGTTTTAATGCTCATGTGTGAAGTTGATGTTTCGAAAGTTATTCTGAACTTTTATGTATCTACTTATCTCATAATTCCTGTTACATTGATGTATATCTTTATTTCTATTCTGTTGTAAAGCCTGTACTACAAATGTTATCTGTATTATTATGTCTTTAATGATGTATTTTGTACCTTTGTAATTGTACTCTCATGTTATGAAATTGTAATTGACAGCAGTTCATCAAATTAAGTAACTTGTAAGTTCCATTTCACTGCACACGTTTCTGTTGGTCATAGTATATGGACAATATGTGAGAAGTAGGGACTGTTAGTGTTTGCACGTGTGTTAATAATTCAGCAAGGGACTGGATAACAGCATTGCTGGTTCTAAGGACATTCCAAAAACTTTGTGAGTGCACAAGTGGTGGTTATGGACTTGCTATATTATCCGCAAGACTCTTCAATGGTGATTGTGCACCTGCACAGTCACAACAGATGGCTGCTGGCCATCTCTACAAGGACTACAGTGGGTCTGCATCTTTGATGACTCACCAGTACCATTATTTCTACAAGGACTGCAGTGGGTCTGCACCTCTGGTGGCCCACCAATACCGTAATCTGTACCAGGACTGCAGTGGGTCTGCTCTGTGATGACCTACCAAACAATACTCTTCAAAACTTCGACTGACTCCGCTGTGGGTTTGCTCTGTTGTGGCCCATTACCTGCCTGCATGTCAAGAGTCAGCACTGTCTTTCCGTTGGAAGGACAACACTACTTCTTCAAGACTGCATGGAAACCCACTACTTCCGTGTGCATTTTCTTTTACTGCTCAGACTTTGAGAAAAACACTGATATTTTACTGTGATGAACGATTAGGACTGTCTTTATGGACTGTGAGAAAAGTTTAGCTTTTGACCAACATTGTATCAATAAGTGTGTGCATTTGATTTCTTTGTTATTGTAATTGTGAAAAAAAATTTTAACAAATATGTATTGGCCAGTGCCCAACAAAATTTGTAAAATTTTTCGTGGGGAGCATGGGGGCTATGTAAGTAGGCTGTTTAGGTTGTTTTATTGGTAACGCCACCTCAGTATGAAAATCACTGGCTGTGCTGTGTGCAGTCTGTGGCTGCTTTGTTTTATTGGTAACGCCACCTCAGTATGATAATCACTGGCTGTGCTGTGTGCAGTCTGTGGCTGCTTTTCATTGTTGTAATACTCGCCATTGTAGTGTTAGGCAGCTGGCTGTGAACAGCGCGTAGCGTTGCGCAGTTGGAGGTGAGCCGCCAGCAGTGGTGGATGTGGGGAGAGAGATGGCGGAGTTTTGTAATTTGTCATGAACTGCTATATATATGATGATATCAAGGTAAATACATTGTTTGTTCTCTATCAATATCTTTCATTTGCTAACTATCCCTATCAGTAGTTAGTGCCTTCCATAGTTTCAATCTTTTATTTAGCTGGCAGTAGTGGCGCTCGCTGTATTGCAGTAGCTTGAGCAGCGAAGATTTTTGTGAGGTAAGTGATTTGTGAAAAGTATAGTTTAATGTTAGTCAGGGCCATTCTCTTGCAGAGATTATTGAAAGTCAGATTGCGTTGCGCTAAAAATATTGTGTATTAGTCTAAGCACAGCTGAGTATAAATAGTTCAAAAGGGGATGTTTCAAATTCTACCCAGAGTTATACTAGAGACACTGCCCAACACATCTTTGCAAAGCTTTATCGGATTTTCATAGTCGTTTCCATTTCGCGACAGATCGTAACTTACTTCCTGGACAGCCCTCGTATATAAGTCATTGGAGTTGATGTTAAAGGCAGCATCAGTATCCGCCACCATTGTGATTAGGATGTCACCTACACAGATGTTAACAGCATATTATAGCACTGCAATATGCCGAATTTATCGATTTAAAAGTGCTTGTGACTTTGCTGTAATAATGAGTAACGGAAGCTGTCAAGAACTCAAGCGAAGCGGTAATTTAAAAAGGCCGAAATGACTTTTAGTGTATCTTACAGTGACTATCGAGTCATGTTCAAATATCACTGAGACAAATATCCCGCGCTACAAACTCATATGTTCGTTTACATTATCTGTGACAAAGTTCAGAGACAATACGAATTACTAACAATTCGCTGCATTTATTACAGTCGTGCCAAAACCAGATTAAAACTTTACTATATTTTCCACGATGGTCACCAATTTCTATTTATTTTTGAGGACTATCTCCATTTAGTTCCCAAGCCTCAGTTTCATTTAGGTATTACCTTTGCAGAGCTTATTGCTGGACACTGCAGAGGTGGGATCCCTACCCCTCCCACTCCCATCCATCCACTCTGTCCTAGGTGAGTTCTGGCAGCGCCATTAACAAAAGCTTCAAGGCCTAGCCACAGCTGCCGCCGTCTGGTGGATCCTCCAGTGCTTCAAGTAATTCGCAAGACCGGATGGGGTGAGATAGGGGTTGTGGGGGAAGGGGAGGGGAGGCACCACACAGCGCTGACTCCCACGAGCCCCCTCACCCAAGTACCCCCATGTGTCGCTGCACGGAGGTACAAGTTTACAGGCTAACTAATTAAACTCCGGGTTGCGGCCGCAAAGGCGTCTGGGCTAACCCTCGTATTCCGATACGAAATGAGAGTTAAAGGCGCTGTGCTATTCCCTTTCAGCCACCCTTTACGAGTACGAGCACACTGTCTGTGCACTGACAATCCATACTGGAAATAATTTTGATTCGCAGAACGCACAGGAAGGCATGTGCACCTGCTAAACTCTACAGGGTGTGAAGGGTGTAAGGCGCCAAAATTATACAGATGGTACATCTCGGTGTGCTTGACAATAAAGTCTAATGACATTTTCTTGTATCATGTACTTTATTTTTGTATTATTAAAACCTAATGTTCGTAGGATAGGTAGTATACACATTTCTGTTTACGTAGTCAACCGACAGTACACGGCGGACCGAGCTTATTGCCTACAATGACGGGGCGGCCCGAGAAAGGCAACGAGCCGACCAGAGGATTGAAATCATTAGACGTGTACAACGACGTGGTGTGATAATTAGGTGGTATCGAAAAAAGGAATGTAAACGGTTTTTGGGTTGTCAAGAATGTGTAATTCGCTTCACGTGAATTGAATACAACCAGTCTGTTTCTGAACAAGTCGATAACGAAGGTCGTAGTAGTAATGACAAGCTAATATCAAACACAATGTATTTCCATTAGTACAAATTCAATCAATCACCAAATAGATAGTTGTGCATTAACTACAATCAACTGTTTCACCTTTTTACGGAAATGCCATAACGAATACTAAATTCACATTATTTTCTTTCTGTACAACAACATCGTAACGAAAAGAAAACTCATTACTTCGTTTCCTCTTGCACCAATACTATAATAAATGTTCGAAATGACCACCATTCGCTTCTACACATGCTTCATTACGGCGAACCCAGTTTCGTCGCACTCGTTCACACACATGCACATTCGCCTTTATGGTACTGGCAGCATCTAAAATCTTCTGCGTCAATTCGTCCACATTATTTACTGGCTCAGCATAAACAAGTTCCTTCATATGGCCCCAAAAGTAAAAATCCAGTGGATTTAAATCAGGGCTGCGTGCTGGCCATCGACGTGGATCTGAACGCCCGCTCCATCGTCCTGGAAATCGACCATCCAAAAATCTGCGTACTCTGTGACCAATGTGGGGTGGAGCACCATCGTGGAGGAACCACATGTTATGACGTTTGCCTAACGGAATGACTTCTAACAACGTCGGTAACAATGTTTCCTCTAGAAACGTTCGGTAATAGTTACCAGTCAAACGTGCAGGTAAACCATAGGGCCCAGTAATGTAATTATCGAGCATACCCGCCCACACATTTACGGAAAATCGTCGCTGAAAATGTGTTGCCACTACGTGGCGAGGATTGTGTACACTCCACGTGTGCATGTTACTAGTCATTCCGTCGCTAGTGAAACACGCATCATCTGTGACGAGTATATTGTTTACAAAATCATGCTGCGCACTGTGTAACAAAAACCACTCTGAGAATTCACATCGTGGAGGGAAATCTTGTTCTTCCAATGCTTGTACGCGTTGAAAGTGGTAAGGCCGCAGACGCTCCTCTTGCAAAGTGCGATGAACGACAGTGTGCGATATACCCACGTGGCAGGCGATGCTTCTAGTACTCTGGGAAGGATCCTCCTGGATGCGGTCCAGAAGTCTTTCCTCAGCTTCCAATGTACGATCGGCACATTGTGAGCCTCTGCCTTCTGCGCGGGACAGTAAAGAGGCAGTATCTCTCAATCTAAGGAAATTAAATACCTAGTCGTCAGTTGTATTCTGTCACGATGTAACAAAAACGGAAAGCATATCAGAACAGAAGATACGTTTCGCATACGGACGAAAATTTACAAAGGTGCAGATAACTACTGCACTTTATTAAGATCTAAGTGCATAATAATCGCATACAAGTAGAGAATTACGATGACACAAACATTTGGTGCACAGCAGCAAATGTCTTTCGTGCAGGAAGTCGTCGTTGTGGGAAGCGTTCTCGATAAATTCGTACAGCTGCCCTCGCAACCCCTTTCGCCTCACCATAAATTAAATGCATATCGCATAGTTCCGCTATAGTAAATCTCCTTTCCATCCTAACAGTTAACAGAGTTGCAATAACATCTGCACAGGTTACTCGCCTACTGTCGTCGCTCGGTGTATTACAATGACGCAGCCATTCAGGCCGCAGTTGCCTATGTGTTTACGATTTACGCTCGCGATGTCAATACGTGCAACGGGCAATAACAGGAACCGATTGCTTACGTACGTGCGCGGCCAAGTATCTACTTTTCGAAAACCATTATCTTGAGACTAACTGTTTTTTTTTCTGGGACAACCGTAGGAAATACGCAAACATGTTACTAGACTTTTTTGTCAAGCATTGCGATATGTGCCATCTGTATAATTTTGGCGCCTTACACCGTTTACACCTTGTATAACACGGACAAAAGCGCAGCACTGCATGAATCGATGTAATTGTGGCAATATCACAGGATAAGATCTTCTCAATCTTCTAGTCGTGACAAGTGGTAGCGCTCAACATCCATCAGCTCTCGGCCGAACGACCCACCAATCAAAGTATCGCAAGTAATTTCGTGAGAAAACCGCCGACAGGAAGAGTAAGGAGCTCGTGTTTCTGCCATTCTGTCGTTCACTGACAGTGATATTAACAGTCTTCTGAAAAAAGTAACATAAAGTCAGTCTGTGAGACCTGTGGTAAAATACAACAACACATGAGACATGCGAAAATATTATAAAACTCATGCTCCACACATTTTCGCAGTACCACATGAGCGTAGACACCGTTACGTCAAGCATATGATGTCCAAAACAGGATAACGTCACATTAATATAAGAAGTGCCATCAACAATGCTAGTTAGAGACATCAGCGGTAGCTAATCATGGTTTGCAATCTGGAACTAAAAAGGCATTTGACAAGGCCTCCACCATCACGAGTGCAACCGATCGGGTTGCATGGGAATGTGCATGTGGTGTGGATGACAAAATAAATTATAATCTCTCTCGTCAACTCGCCGAAAATCAAAGTTCTATGCCGTTAACAAGTTTTATATCTGCTCGCAGCCCCCACGTCCTTCTGCACGAAAAGACTTATCCGCACATTAGACAGCACAAACACTCCGTAAATTTCGTTGGACTTAACAAGTTTTCTGCCTTTGGTGTATGGGACGCCACCTCACATTCGTCGCTGTGTGCCCAATGTTCCACAAAATTATTTGCTATAAAAGCAGGCACGATTTGTTATGTAAAAGTCACGTACGCACTCGCGTATTTTCTCAAGTTTCACAACTTCGGGTGTATTTCCCATACGAACATAGAAAAATGGAATCTCACAGTTCACAATTAATGAACTTTAGAGCGTGACACAGTTTCTTAAGATAGTGGAAGCTGTCGAATAAACCAAGGTTAATTGCGTGAGTTATCTTTAGAAATCCGTGAAAGTTCCACAGAATTTCAAACTATAGATTCCATAATGGCTGCACACTGAAACCTCGTAACTGCGACTTGTATCACACCCAACCCGAAAAGTAAAATGTTCACCAGATGCCGACCTCTTCATCTCAGAGTAGCACTTGCAACCTACGTCCTTAATTATTTGCTTGACGTATTCCAATCTCTGTCTTCCTCTACAGTTTTTGCCCTCTACAGCTCCCTCTAGTACCATTGAAATCATTCCCTCATGTCTTAGCAGATGTCCTATCATCCGGTCCCATCTCCTTATCAGTGTTTTCCACACATTCCTTTCCTCTCCGATTCTGCGTAGAACCTCCTCATTCCTTATCAGTCCACCTAATTTTCAACATTCGTCTATAGCACCACATCTCAAATGCTTCGATTCTCTTCTGTTCCGGTTTTCCCACAGTCCATGTTTCACTACCATACAATGCTGTACTCGAGACGTACATCCTCAGAAATTTCTTCCTCAAATTAAGGCCGGTATTTGATATTAGTAGACTTCTCTTGGCCAGAAATGCCTTTTTTGCCATAGCGAGTCTGCTTTTGATGTCCTCCTTGCTCCGTCCGTCATTGGTTATTTTACTGCCTAGGTAGCAGAATTCCTTAACTTCATTGACTTCGTGACCATCAATCCTGATGTTAAGTTTCTCGCTGTTCTCATATCTACTACTTCTCATTACCTTCGTCTTTTTCCGATTTACTCTCAGACCATACTGTGTACTCATTAGACTGTTCATTCCGTTCAGCAGATCATTTAATTCTTCTTCACTTTCACTCAGGATAGCAATGTCATCAGCGAATCGTATCATTGATATCCTTTCACCTTGTATTTTAATTCCACTCCTGAACCTTTCTTTTATTTCCATCATTGCTTCCTCGATGTACAGATTGAAGAGTAGGGGCGAAAGGCTACAGCCTTGTCTTACACCCTTCTTAATACGAGCACTTCCTTCTTGACCGTCCACTCTTATTATTCCCTCTTGGTTGTTGTACATATTGTATATGACCCGTCTCTCCCTATAGCTTACCCCTACTTTTTTCAGAATCTCGAACAGCTTGCACCATTTTATATTATCGAACGCTTTTTCCAGGTCGACAAACCCTATGAAAGTGTCTTGATTTTTCTTTAGCCTTGCTTCCATTATTAGCCGTAACGTCAGAATTGCCTCTCTCGTCCCTTTACTTTTCCTAAAGCCAAACTGATCGTCACCTAGCGCATTCTCAATTTTCTTCTCCATTCTTCTGTATATTATTCTTGTAAGCAGCTTCGATGCATGAGCTGTTAAGCTGATTGTGCGATAATTCTCGCACTTGTCAGCTCTTGCCGTCTTCGGAATTGTGTGGATGATGCTTTTCCGAAAATCAGATGGTATATCGCCAGACTCATATATTCTACACACCAACGTGAATAGTCGTTTTGTTGCCACTTCCCCTATGATTTTTGAAATTCTGATGGAATGTTATCCATCCCTTCTGCCTTATTTGACCGTAAGTCCTCCAAAGCTCTTTTAAATTCCGATTGTAATCATGGATCCCCTATCTCTTCTAAATCGACTCCTGTTTCTTCTTCTATCACATCAGACAAATCTTCACCCTTATAGAGGCTTTCAATGTATTCTTTCCACCTATCTGCTCTCTCCTCTGCATTTAACAGTGGAATTCCCGTTGCACTCTTAATGTTACCACCGTTGCTTTTAATGTCACCAAAGGTTATTTTGACTTTCATGTGTGCTGAGTCTGTCCTTCCGACAATCATATCTTTTTCGATGTCTTCACATTTTTCCTGCAGCCATTTCGTCTTAGCTTCCCTGCACTTCCTATTTATTTCATTCCTCAGCGACTTGTATTTCTGTATTCCTGATTTTCCCGGAACATGTTTGTACTTCCTCCTTTCATCAATCAACTGAAGTATATCTTCTGTTACCCATGGTTTCTTCGCAGCTACCTTCTTTGTACCTATGTTTTCCTTCCCAACTTCTGTGATGGCCCTTTTTAGAGATGTCCATTCCTCTTCAACTGTACTGCCTACTGCGCTATTCCTTATTGCTGTATCTATAGCGTTAGAGAACTTCAAACGTATATCGTCATTCCTTAGTACTTCCGTATCCCACTTCTTTGCGTATTGATTCTTCCTGACTAATGTCTTGAACTTCAGCCTACTCTTCATCACTACTATATTGTGATCTGAGTCTATATCTGCTCCTGGGTACGCCTTACAATCCAGTATCTGATTTCGGAATCTCTGTCTGACCATGATGTAATCTAATTGAAATCTTCCCGTATCTCCCGGCCTTTTCCAAGTATACCTCCTCCTCTTGTGATTCTTGAACAGGGTATTCGCTATTACTAGCTGAAACTTGTTACAGAACTCAATTAGTCTTTCTCCTCTTTCATTCCTTGTCCCAAGCCCATATTCTCCTGTAACCTTTTCTTCTACTCCTTCCCCTACAACTGCATTCCAGTCGCCCATGACTATTAGATTTTCTTCCCCCTTTACATACTGCATTACCCTTTCAATATCCTCATACACTGTCTCTATCTGTTCATCTTCAGCTTGCGACGTCGGCATGTATACCTGAACTATCGTTGTCGGTGTTGGTCTGCTGTCGATTCTGATTAGAACAACCCGGTCACTGAACTGTTCACAGTAACACACCCTCTGCCCTACCTTCCTATTCATAACGAATCCTACACCTGTTATACCATTTTCTGCTCCTGTTGATATTACCCGATACTCATCTGACCAGAAATCCTAGTCTTCCTTCCACTTCACTTCACTGACCCCTACTATATCTAGATTGAGCCTTTACATTTCCCTTTTCAGATTTTCTAGTTTCCCTACCACGTTCAAGCTTCTGACATTCCATGCCCCGACTGGTAGAACGTTATCCTTTCGTTGATTATCCAATCTTTTTCTCATGGTAACCTCCCCCATGGCAGTCCCCTCCCGGAGATCCGAATGGGGGACTATTCCGGAATCTTTTGCCAATGGAGAGATCATCATGACACTTGTTCAATTACAGCCTGACCGTCTCCAACAGCGTCCGAACCTAGATTACCCTACAAATTGCTGCTGTTCACCCCCGAAATCACTGTCAAGCACCACTTTGTGTCTGGGACGGCCAGTGTTGATGTCTTAGGGTATGACGTGTAGGGCTACACCAGTACTGGCAGAGCGTCTTATCTTCATGGCATTATTGCTAACGTATTCGTTGATCAAAAGCAAAGCGTGCGTAATTCTGATATCTGTGCAAACCGTATTGGTATTTCAGTCCCGACGCATTCAATACGTTTTGTATGCAAATTTTTTGTATAAAATGGCACGTGCCTAAAGCGAAAACGGAATGCAAATTTTAACATATAGTTAATAATTCGTTGCATAACGCGGAAAATCATTATACAGCACTACTGTACTACAGTGTCGCTAGTAGTTCACGATTGTACAAGGCCGCTATTTTCAACACAAAGACTTTAGAGCCCTGACAATGCTGTCACGCGGAGCAAAGCAAAAAATAGGGGTAATCTACATCTACATCTACATCTACATTTATACTCCGCAAGCCACACAACGGTGTTTGGCGGAGGGCACTTTATGTGCCACTGTCATTACCTCCCTTTTCTGTTCCAGTCGCGTATGGTTCGCGGGAAGAACGACTGCCGGAAAGCCTCCGTGCGCGCTCGAATCTCTCTAATTTTACATTCGTGATCTCCTAGGGAGATATAAGTAGGGGAAAGCAATATATTCGATACCTCATCCAGAAACGCACCCTCTCGAAACCTGGCGAGCAAGCTACACCGCGATGCAGAGCGCCTCTCTTGCAGAGTCTGCCACTTGAGTTTGCTAAACATCTCCGTAACGCTATCACGCTTACCAAATAACACTGTGACCAAACGCGCCGCTCTTCTTTGGATCTTCTCTATCTCCTCCGTCAATCCGACCTGGTACGGATGCCACACATGAGCAATACGCAAGTATAGGTCGAACGAGTGTTTTGTAAGCCATCGCATTTGTTGATGGACTACATTTTCTAAGGACTCTCCCAATGAATCCCAACCTGGCACCCGCCTTACCACCAATTAATTTTGATGTGTCGGCAGCTGGGCCAACACCTTGTAGATCGAAGTGGCTGAAAGTGCACGCTAAACTAACGCAGACGGGCGTGAAGTACTGGAACATGAGACTTATTAATGAATAAGAAGAAAAGTACGTAGCTGGAATAATATACTTAACTTTATTCTCTTGTTGGAATACATCTCTTGAATAGTAGTAAGCTATAAGCACTGATACAAATGGCGCCTTGCTAGGTAGTAGCTATGGACTAAGCTGAAGGCTATCCTATCAGTCTCTCGGCAAATGAGAGGAAGACTTGGTAGGTCTGGTCGCAAGCTATGTCGTCCGTACAACTGGGGCGAGGTCATGTCCGTGTCTTGTCACCTGCCATGTGGTGGCGCTAGGTTTGCGATTACACAGTGGCGACACGCGGGTCCGACATGTACTACAGGACCGCGGCCGATTTAAGTTACCACCTAGCAAGTGTGGTGTCTAGCGGTGACACCACAAATTTTATATGATCATTCCACTTCAAATCGTTCCGCACGCATACTCCCAGATATTTTACAGAAGTAACTGCTACCAGTGTTTGTTCTGCTATCTGCGTCCTAGGTCATCTCGTTCAGGAGGGACTGCCGGCACCGCTCTCGTTATTCTTCCCTCCTCCCCCGAAGCGGTACACTCTGGGAAATATCCTTTTTCTTCTTAATCCGGGTGATCGCGGGTTCCCACGCCTTGCTAAGTATGTAATCGCTGTCATGATTTAGCTGTGGCTCCCTTACTATGATCTCTATGGTTTCTTTGACGACACATTCCCAGTATTTGGAAGTCTGTCTCAGGTCTTTGGTTTGGCCATAATCCATGCTGAGGAGTTCTGACAGGCAATGCTCAACAATTGCTGACTTACTGGGCTGTTGCTGTCTAGTGGTACTGATGATGTTCCTGACATCGGTCCTGAATAGTATCATTCGTACCATGCTCAGCGATTGCCGACTTACTGGGCTGTTGCAGTCTAGTGTGCCGTTGATGTTCTTAGCATCGGCCCACCGCCGGTCAGTACATCAGCGCACCTGATGATGGCAACGTGGCCGATTGCCGAAATATTGTGTCCTATGCACACTCATACCCTTCTGTTCACCCGAGATTTATTTCGTCAATGTTGCAAGTACTATAGAAATATCTTGCTGGGGCGGCGTGAGGGAGTCGCAATTACCGCTTACATACCACGTTCCTTAGCCGAATGACTTTAAAAATTCAGCGCTTTTATTACGAGGTTGCGCCATTGGCAACGTGTAACCGGGATGCTGGTCTGATAATACACATTCCCGCGATCACTGTGTCGTTACTTGTATGGAGAAACCATCTCATTTAGAGGTAATGTCGTACCTCGATTAATAAAGCCAGTAGAGCTTTTAAGATGAATACTTGTGTGCATCTGTAGAGCCAAGACTGCTTGTGGCAGTAGCAGACAGTAGTTGTTGGCATCGAATTTTTTATCATCTGCCAGCTAAACCCCTCTTTCTAGGACTTACGTGACATATCCAAGCATGGTTGATTTTCTCTCAGTATTGTTCCGTGTCTCCAGTGATCAGTTATTGGCGAAGTATTATACTTAGTTGCAGGGGGTGCATGATATGTTCGCATTTGAGCATCAGGATTATAAAATATGTGTTTGTGTACCAACATGTGCAGAGGAAGTGACTATCTTCAATCTTAAGGAAAGTGTGGATTTGACATGGAGTACTGTGATAGGTTGGGAAGAGTATGTCAAGTCATAAGAATGGATACCGATATTTCTATTTCCAGAGACACAGGCTTCAGCAAGGTGGTATACCCAATACTTCGCTCATTGATGAGTGTCATTCAACTGAGACTGCAACACTAACATTTAGTTGTAAGTACAGGGATAAAATATATATGTGATTGAATTTGTATGATCATTGTGTCTATGCATTATTGGCCTGCAGCGCCGGTGACCTGTGCGGGAATGATTGACATTTCTCGTTAATGGCAGCAGCCGTGCGAATGCAAAGGCCTCTTGGAATGCAGGAATGTACCTGAGTTAAATTTGCCGATCTCTAGAGGGTGAATAGTGAACTAATACATAGTATGTGATTGGCTGCTTTCGCGATCGCGTGGAAATTTAAGAAGATTGAATATGGAGTTGTGTTTGTGCTGGACCATGCAAACTGTTCCGTTGGATGTTTCTGCACTTTTCGCACCTTTATGTAGTTGAGAGAAGGTTAATTGTGGTGTGTGCATCTAGCAGGTGAAAGAGAAATTTGCTTATTCTCTAGATATGAGAAATACCTTAGTTGACTTTCTGAATTATAGGGATGATTTGGAATCCGGTACATCACTGACATGGGTATTCGCGAGTGGAATTATCATGTTCCTCTATCTGTTTCGAGTTCTCAGGTAAAGGTCTTCATAGAGGGTGTAAGCGCTAAAGTTTAGGGTTTGTAGAGAAATAATTTCCAGTCTATATCTTCGGAATTATGTTGCTTGAGCGATCGGTAGGCTACTGCTGTATGCTTCATTTCGAGAAGTATCCCGAAAACGGTACAATATTATGGCAAACCATGCGAAAATACATGTGTTCTTGTAATCCCAGGGTCTGTAAATGGATGTAGAAAAGCAAGCAAGCAAGCAGGTCTGGACCAGAAATAGTAACGCATTTAGACCAAGGGTAGTTGATCCCGAATTTGTAGAACAGTTCTGAGAGTGACTTCGGTTTGCTTAGTGTGCTGTGGCCACTATCAGGCGTTGATGCCCTAGTGCCACTAGTATATGTACTGTGCTGTCTGTCTTCTCCATATATCTATGAATGATGTAAAAGGTGCGATTCTGTATATTACTACATCGACACGTTACATGGTGACATAATGCTGGGTTTGAGTTTGGTTTCACATTCTAATGTTCAAGCTCCTGTCCTCAGTGGGAGAGCAGTGCAATTGAGTAAGTCTTTCCATATTTGATGATATGTAGGGGCACTTTTCAGGGTTTAATTGTCGATGCAATACGCCTATCTGTGTAAAATAGCTTTTTTCCCGCTGAAAGTCTCATCTGCATAAAGAGAGAAAAGGCAGATGGTGCTTAGACACTGTTTGCATCAGTAATTCAGAGGATAAATTCGATTAGAGCCAATCAAAACGCAAGACATTCTCTTGTGCTGGGGTATAGAAGTCTCTACAAAGTGCAGGGAATGTTTGTGTGTGTCGAAAGCACGAAGGGTAACATGTGATGGATCGGGTAGCACATTAGGCCTGCGAGGAAGACTGCATTGTATGTTATTCTGCACTATTTTCGTAAACAGTTCCGGCTAGGGCAAGAATTTCCTTGCATATAAGCTGGGACATCAAGAAAGCGAGCGTTAATAATTTCTGGGACACTATACAATTTCCTAGAGGTTGAATTGGTTCTGATTTTACAAGCCATGTGACATCAGTGTAAGATTGAAAACAATGTTAGATGCTCATCAGATGGTTTGTAGCTATGTGCACACACTTCACAGCGTTGTGTCACTCATGCTGGGCAGTTAAGCATGATCAGACACAGCTCGCATGTCCAGCTTGGAACAATGCACAGTGTGCTACTTTGTCATCAACAGCAAACACATGTTCTGCCCAGAGGTGTATGATGTATGAGACTGGTGTGAGCGCGTCTTGGAGTTCTGTGATGTCAGTATAACACTGACTGTATACCCTGAAATAGAAGCAACATTCACTGGGTCGCTGTAGGAACAGCTATGGCTTCCATCCGGCAGTGCCTCGTGGACTAAGTGATGTGCTCGGAAAATAGGCCTTTGTTCCCATCGGATCACGTCAGCAATAGTACCTAGGTGACCATGTATTTCGAGAGGAAGTTCTCAGGTACCAAGTATGAAAGGGATGTCGCCACCTCATGCTTGCAGGACCCGAACTGGCACCTGTGTGTGGTTTGACAGCTGACGGCTGCATCACTTTGTGGGGGCTGCCTGTAGCCACCTTTGCAGTCTAGTGGACAAAGGGGTTGCAGGCGGCACTTGCACACATTGATTACATTTCTGTTGCATTATTTTGTGAGCAGGTGTGTAGGCTGTGCTATGTGCGATTTGGATACTTTATGAGTACTGAGCGTGTCTACACATCATTGTTATGCATTATTTAAGAGTGGTTTGCAGGTCTGTACTGAAATTATTTTGGTGTAGCAGTTTGCATGTGTATTGGCTTTGTAATACATTATTTCAACAGTCTACAATTAGCAAATGCGTCTGTTGCATTATTTATGAGTAATTTGCAGGTACGCAGGATGTGTATTGTGACCCCAAGTACACGAGGGTGAGTGTTTTGTGTCAGTGTGATAAATATGCTCCATCCATAAATAAATTGTTCCAAAATAAATAAAGTACACTCCTACTTCTCTGCAGCAGCTCAGTGCAGGCTGAGTCATTTTCCCCTCCAGACAGTCATCTTGGGTTACGTCACAGGACAGATGACAGCACCCTTTGGCGACCGTATTGTGTACTATGCCCATACCTGGTGGCAACCACACTGTTTCCCAACATTTCCCCCACCGTCTTGGGTTATGTGACGGAACTGATGTCAACACCCTCTGGTGGCAGTACTGTGTACTAGGTCAGTTAGACTCTAGTTCTCATGATGGAGACAGTATGCGCAAAATAAAGACTTATGTCCAGCACAGGCAGAGTTCCTTTTCTGCCATTTCCCCTGAATGGACAACAGTGCTCTCTGTTGGTGGTACTGTGTACCGTACCTTGTGGTGAATACACTGTTTGCTGCCATCTTGGATAACAATACTCACATGATCAGCTGTTATAACGGCAGCCATCTGGGATGAGAGTGCCCTCTGGTGGTGTTACTGTGTACTAGGTCAGTTGGAGTCTGGACCCCATGCCGACCACACTGTTTCCTGCCATTTCCCCCCACCATCTTGCATTACATCAGAAGATGGATGACAGCACACTCTGGTGATGGTACTGTGTACCAGGTCAGCTGGAGTCCAGACGCCTTAGCGAACACACAGGGTGGTGGTAGTGCCTCTAACTGTTTAAATAATATAGTGCTTGCAAAATAATAAAGACTTGTGTCAAGCACAGGTCAAGTCCATTTCCCATGATACCCTAGGAGAAGGTGGTGGTCACGTGACTTAGGTTAGTGCAGGTGACCTTTCTTTCCCTCCATTTTCTTAGGTTAGCAGAGATAGCCCAATTGACCTATCTTTCCGCCAAAATCCGCCTTCTTGGATGACGTCAAAGCTGCTGTCTTGGATGACTTCATGTGCTGTTGCCAACTCTACACCCCACCATCTTGGATGAAGTCGTTGCTGCCATCTTGGATACGTCTGGTAACAATGGAAAGTGGCGCACAAACCGCCTTGCCCCAATACTTTGGTATCCCATCCTGTAAAACCAGTGTTGAATAGGGCAAGTGCAGGATCACAACTGATAGAATTACTGCTGTACCTCACTTCTGCTGATCTTCCCTGTTTATGGATGTACCAGTTGTTGTAGGTGTTTCCTCGACCTGTTAGAGGAACAAGCATGTCAGTGTCTTCTCTCACTGTCAAACACAGCAACTTGGGTAATAGCCATATCCACAGTTGAATCTTCAGCACAGAAGTCCTCATCATGGATATGTTCCAGTACTTCCTGAACCCAGCCAACTCCTCACCTTTCAGCTACCCGAATAACTGTATGTCTTAATTCAAGTTTCATCACTTTGAGCTTGATGAGGATGATGAAGAGATCACAGATATATTCCAGGACGAGGAAGTTGGTGAAGTCGCTGCAATGGAACCTGAAGATGGGATGCTGGAACGAGACCTGCTGTAGACACTCAAACAACCTCAAAGGAATTGAAATTGGATAAAATATAAATGTCTGAAATAAAAATTGTGTGTTTCTTTTAAATATTGTCACACCCTATTATTTGTTCTTTTGTACAATTTTTTTATATTAAATATTCGTATATGCACTACTGGCCATTTGTATTGCTACACCAAGAAGAAATGCAGATGATAAATGGGTATTCATTGGACAAATACAGTATATTATACTAGAACTGACACGTTATTACATTTTCACGCTATTTGGATGCATAGATCCTGAGAAATCAGTACGCAGAACAACCACCTCTGGCCGTAATAATGGCCTTGATACGCCTGGGCATTGAGTCAAACAGAGCTTGGATGTCGTAAACAGGTACAGCTGCCCATGCAACTTCAACACGATACCACAGTTCACCAAGAGTAGTGATTGGCGTATTGTGACGAGCAAGTTGCTCGGCCACCATTGACCAGACGTTTTCAATTAGTGTGAGATCTGGAGAATGTGCTGGCCAGGGCCGCAGTCGAACATTTTTTGTATCCAGGCAGGCCAGTACAGGACCTGCAACATGCGGTCGTGCATTATCCTGCTGAAATGTAGGGTTTCACAGGGATCGAATGAAAGGTAGGGCCACGGGTCGTAACGCATCTGGAATGCGTTACTAACCATAGTCTCCGAGCTGATACCCCATGCTGCTGCAAACGTTGTCGAACTGTTCGTGCAGATGGTTGTTGTCTTGCAAACGTCCCCATCTGTTGACCCATGGATCGAGACGTGGCTGCACGACCGTTACAGCCATGCGGATAAGGTGTCTGTCATCTCGACTGCTAGTGATACGAGGCCATTGGGATCCAGCACGGCGTTCCGTATTATCCTCCTGAACCCACCGATTCCATATTCTGCTAACAGTCATAGGATCCCGACCGACGCGAGCAGCAGTGTCGCGATACGATAAACCGCAATCGCGATAGGTTACAATGGCACCTTCATTAAAGCCGGAAACGTGATGGTACGCATTTCTCATCCTTACACGAGGCATCACAACAACGTTTCACTAAGCAACGCCTGTCAACTGCTATTTGTGTATGAGAAATCGGTTGGAAACTTTCCTCATATCAGTACGTTGTCGGTGTCGCCACCGGCGCCAACCTTGTGTGAATAGTCTGAAAAGCTAATCATTTGCATATCACAGCATCTTCGTCCTGTCGGTTAAATTTCACGTCAGGAGAACGTCATCTTTGTGGTGTAGCAATTTCAATGGCCAGAAGTGTACATATTGGCCAAAACTATGTAATAGGTTTTCATTTTAGCAACCTACTCTTAGCAATTAAGACGTGAATAAAAATTAATAAAAATACGCATTAATATAGAAAACACGTATATACTTATGAGAAAGTCGTCTTCCCAAAGGAAATTACATTTCAGTGAATAACTTAGACTTACAAAAAGAAAAATAACAAAAAATGGAATTACTTTCGCTTTCAAGTGTATGAATGCCTAATACTAAGCCGGCCGCAGTGGCCGAGCGGTTCTAGGCGCTACAGTCCGGAGCCGCGCGACCGCTACGGTCGCAGGTTCGAATCCTGGCTCGGGCATGGATGGGTGTGTTGTCCTTAGGTTAGTTAGGTTTAAGTAGTTCTAAGTTCTAGGGGACTGATGACCTCAGCAGTTAAGTCCCATAGTGCTCAGAGCCATTTTAGCCTAATACTACCTATAACAGGAAAACTAGATTGTTTTCTAACACAAAATGTTGTGATCTCAACTTTGATGACTCGACTTTTTCATTTGGAGTAGCTATTAATGTCGTACCGGTGTTGGAGTCGAGTTTTTTGCCAAGTTGGTAAAAATTAAGTAACTTTGACAACTGCTTGCTGCCAAACGGCTGTACGGAATTTGACATTTAAGTGGGTCATTCGTCAAAAACTTTATTGCTTTTTCATTTTGTGTAACATATTCAGTAATAGGGGAATATCTGGAAAAAGTGCCAAAGTTATGTGTTTGTGCCACAAAATTTTTCAGTATGGTTCTGAATGTCGGAAACTTGCATTCAATAGAGTCTCAACTATAGACATAAGACAAAAAGAAAAATCTTGCATCTCATTTTTTGTAAGCAAACAGCCTTTCTTTGTGACGTCGTTACTGCTCTATACCTGCATTACTCTTTGGCAGTTTCAGTTGGCTAGTAGCACTGCAAGTGATTCGGCCTACATGATGTCGAAAAAAAGTACGTGTGGCTAACATTTACCGAAAGGGTTGAAGTAATCAAGGAGTGTGAGACACAGAAACACTCTATGGGCGAAGTAAAGTTGCGTTTCAAGTATGCTAAAACACAAATTATACTTTTAATAAACGACAGTAAGATAATGGATCAACGGTAAATGAAAAGGAGGCGAAGAAAACGGGCAGTGAAAAAGTTGACGGGCAGTGCGGAAATGGTTCGTAGGTACGTGGAGAAAATATTTACCTTCTTCTGGGCCCATGTTGCAGAATGAGGCTCTGAAAGTCGCTCAAGTAACTGGAAACATGAAGTTTAAGACATCTACAGGATGGCTGGACAGTTTGAAAGTTAGGCACAACATCGTGTATTATGAAGTGGCTGCGGAAGTTAAGGATGTGCAAGAAAGTGTAACAACAGAATGGAAGACAATACTGTACAACGTAATCGTGAATTGTTACCCGAAAGACGTGTTCTGTGCCGATGAAAGTGTACAGTACTCTTCAATTTCGCACTGTCTTCAAAATCTCCGGGAATTCGAAGTGAAAAGTGCATCTGCGGAAAAATGTCCTAGGAAAGATTCACTGAGCTGCTGTTTGGCAACATGTTAGGTCAAATGGAGAAGTGACTGGTGACGGAAAAGGGGGAAAAATCGCATGGTTTCAAAATATGAACGTCAATAAGCTTCCAGTCATATGGCGGAAAAACAAAACGGCTTGGATGACCGTTGTGAGTGCACTTATGGAAGAATGTCTGGGCTCTTTCAATGCCAAGTTGAAAGAAAGAAATCGCCAAGTTCTCCTTTTCTTAGACAATGCACCCTGCCACCAGAATGTAAAGTTTTCAAACGTGAAATTAGTTAGCTTCCCGCCAGATTCAACCACCCTCACAATACCAATGGACCCTGATCTTTTTTACACATTCAAGCCCATTAATGGCAATTATTAATCCAGTCTCTTATTCTTAGTGTTCAAGAAGCCGAAGGTGCATTTTCTCTTGCGTGGTCAGTTCCCGTCCTGGATGCCATAAATTGTATTGGCCTGGCAGTAAAGAAATAATGTCCGAAACTGATGCCAAGTGCTTCAACAAAGCAGTGTTTCGAGGTCAAGAATAAGACACCTCTGTCACCATCGAAGCTCATGAAATTGCAGCAGCAATTATTTAATTAGCTAAAATCCTACGCATCTCTTAAAGTGCTGATGACTACGTTTGGAGTAATGGCTTTTTGTCGACTCACTCCGCTTTAACATCAGAAAGGGGTTTAACAGAAATTCGCATCACAAAATATGATCAGGAAGAAACAAACGAAGAAATACAGGAAAAATTGGAAAAACTGATACTGCTGAAGAAGCTATTGCTTGCATAAACGATGTTATGCAATTTGTAACACACACAATGTCTCTCAAGCTGATAAAGCTACTGCACAACGCGAAAAATTACGTGTGAGAAGCAATTTTGAACAGCAAATTCAAACAGTTTCCCACCATGATATTTGGTGAAAAAAGTTAAATTGAACGAAACACGATAATAATACATATGTACAAACACAATGAAAGAGTGCAGAGTTAGAATAAAATCATAGAAATGCCGTGTTATCTATCAGTTAGTTCAAATGTTCAAATGGCTCTGAGCACTATGTGACTTAACATCTATGGTCATCAGTCCCCTAGAACTTAGAACTGCTTAAACCTAACTAACCTAAGGACAGCACACAACACCCAGCCATCACGAGGCAGAGAAAATCCCTGACCCCGCCGGGAATCGAACCCGGGAACCCGGGCGTGGGAAGCGACAACGCTACCGCACGACCACGAGATGCGGGCTTATCAGTTAGTATAATAGTCTAGGGCACAGGTGTGAAGGTAAATATGTGCATAATTGAGGTTTTATACTTTTGTGCATGATACTTAACAACTTTTATGTAGCCTAGAGAGTTTTGTTCCGTCTGGAAGCTTGCCCAAACGCGATTCCGTTTTGAGCAAGTTTTACTCTACCGTCCAGTCACATTAATGTGTCCACAATCTGTGTCTGACGTCAACATGCGAAAACCACTCGCAGACTACAGGTGGCAGCTCTAGCAGTGAAGCTTATATAATACATGCCGCAGAAGATGGAAAACACTCTAGGAGTTGTCGTATTGCCGAGACTGAGCGATTCTTCTGATGGGTAAAAATGTACGGTCGCTGGCTTTTGGACCAAGGACGGAAGCATTTCCAAAGTGCTTAAGTTTGTAAATTGTTTGCGTGCCACTGAGGTTAAAGTATACTGTGCATGGAGACATGGTGGTATCCAAAACCGGAACTTACGCAATTGTGGTATACCACAGGTCTTAGATGACAGCGGTGGTTGCCAACAGTGTCGTCTCGACGAATGTTCAGCGAACTCTGCTGCTTATGAGCGTCTGCAGCAGGCACCTGGTTCATACATCCATGCTGAAATGCTAACCACCTTTTTCCAAAGCTGTTTCACAGAGGAAGACCGCACTGCAGTTCCTTCTCTAAATCCTCGTACGAACGAAAGAATGGCTGACATCGAAATAAGTGTCCAATGAATAGAAAAGCAACTGAAATCACTCAAAAGAGGAAAGTCCACTTGACTTGACGGGATACCAGTTCGATTCTACACAGAGTACGCGAAAGAACTTGCCCCTCTTCTAACATCCGTGTACCACAAGTCTCTAGAGGAACGGAAGGTTCCAAATGATTGGAGAAGATCACAGGTTGTCCCAGTTTTCAAGAAGGGTCGTCGAGCAGATGCGCTAAACTATAGGCCTATATCTCTGACATCGATCTGTTGTAGAATTTTAGAACACTTTTTTGCTCGCGTATCATGTCATTTCTGGAAACCCAGAATCTACTCTGTAGGAATCAATATGGATTCCGGAAACAGCGATCGTGTGAGACCAATCTCGCTTTATTTGTTCATGAGTCCCAGAAAATATTAGATAAAGGCTCCCAGGTAGATGCTATTTTTCTTGACTTCCGGAAGGCGTTCGATACAGTTCCCCACTGTCACCTGACAAACAAAGTAAGAGCCTACAGAATATCAGACCAGCTGTGTGGCGGGATTGAAGAGTTTGTAGCAAACAGAGCACAGCATGTTTTTCTCAATGGACAGACGTCTACAGACGTTAAGGTAACCCCTGGCGTGCCACAGGGAGTAATATGGCACCATTGCTTTTCAGAAAATATATACATGACCTAGTAGATAGTGTCGGAAGTTCCATGCGGCTTTTCGCATATGATGCTGTAGTGTACAGAGAAATCGCAGAATTAGAAAATTGCAGCGAAATGCAGGAAGCTCTGCAGCGGATTTGCACTTGGTGCAGGGAGTGGCAACTGACCCTTAACATAGACAAATGTAATGTATTGCGAATACATAGAAAGAAGGTTCCTTTATTGTATGATTACATGATAGCGGAACAAACACTGGTAGCAGTTACTTCTCTAACATATCTGGGAGTATGTGTACGGAACGATTTGAAGTGGAATGATCATATAAAATTAATTGTTGGCAAAGGGGGTTCCAGGTTGATATTCATTGGGAGAGTCCTTAGAAAATGTAGTCAATCAACAAAGGAGATGGCTTACAAAACACTCGTTCGACCTATACTCAAGTATCAGTGTGGGATCTGTTGTGGATTGGCAGGAGAGCCAACCCACAAATGTTAGAGGAAGCCGAAAGGCACGCGTTTAAGCTCACGCAGGCTGGCGTGAGGTCTGGAACAAAAATGGTTCAAATGGCTCTGAGCACTATGGGACTTAACAGCTATGGTCATCAGTCCCCTAGAACTACTTAAACCTAACCAACCTAAGGACAGCACACAACACCCAGCCATCACGAGGCAGAGAAAATCCCTGACCCCGCCGGGAATCGAACCCGGGAACCCGGGCGTGGGAAGCGAGAACGCTACCGTACGACCACGAGATGCGGGCGGTCTGGAACAGGACAAGGAAATTAGAACTTAGAAAAACGGACGCAGATGGGGGTATACTTAACTTTAATCCATTGATGTTGAACGTAGCTCTTGTCTGTACATTATTTACAATATCAATAGCAACTGAACATGGCGCCTTGCTAGGTCGTAGCAAATGACGTAGCTGAAGGCTATGCTAACTATCGTCTCGGCAAATGAGAGCGTATTTTGTCAGTGAACCATCGCTAGCAAAATCGTCTGTACAACTGGGCGAGTGCTAGGAAGTGTCACTAGACCTGCCATGTGGCGGCGCTCGGTCTGCAATCACTGATAGTGGCGACACGCGAGTCCGACGTATACTAACGGACCGCGGCCGATTTAAAGGCTACCACCTAGCAAGTGAGGTGTGTGGCGGTGACACCACAGGATCCATACCAAGTCGGGTTTGCAGAGGAGATAGAGAAGATCCAAAGAAGAGCGGCGCGTTTCGTCACAGGGTTATTCGGTAAGCGTGATAGCGTTACGTAGATGTTTAGCAAACTCAAGTGGCAGACTCTGCAAGACAGGCGCTCTGCATCGCGGTGTAGTTTGCTGTCCAGGTTTCGAGAGGGTGCGTTTCTGGATGAGGTATCGAATATATTGCTTCCCCTTACTTATATCTCCCGAGGAGATCAAGAATGAAAAATAAGTGAGGTTCGAGCGCGCACGGAGGCTTTCCGGCAGTCGTTCTTTCCGCGAACCATACGCGACTGGAACAGGAAAGGGAAGTAATGACAGTGGCACGACTAGTGCCCTCCACCACACACAGTTGGGTGGCTTGCGGAGTATAAATGTAGATGTAGATTCTAACACTTGTTCATCATCATCACCTGTTCCATAATAAGGCTGGAATATGGATGCCAGCACCGCATCTGGGGATCCACTGAGTGGCGACAAGTGGTCTTTTCCCATAAATCACGCTTTACGCACCATCCGACTGATGGTTGTTGGAGACCAAACACCCCAGAACTATTGTCTTAAGGTTCCAGGCCGGAGTAGGGAGTGTTACGGTTTGGCGAATGTTTTCATGGCATTCCCTGGATGATCTCACCATTATGGGAGGCACAAAGGGTCAACACAAGTATACATTATCCTTGGAAACCATGTCCAGCCGTGCAAACCGCATTGCATCTAACAGCAGAAACATACAACGTCTCACATAGCTCACAGTGCACATGAGTAATTCAGAGAGCAGCAGAATGACTTTACCATACTCACCTGTCCAACAAGCACCCCAGATCTGTTCTCTCTATCGCGGAATTATTTGTCATAGTAATTAGTTTATGAATTTTTTGAACTCTTAATTATGTACCTACTCTGTGACAAATATCAGCAAAATCGCTCCCCACATTAACAGTGGGCGGTCACTTTACCACAGACTTGTCCGAAGGCTGTACTGGAAGTCTAAAATGACATATCTGATGCCCAGCTACACAGAGAAGCAGAAATGTGTTGACTCAAGTAGATTTGTTGTGGCATGAGCTTCAGTCAGGGATTCGCAAACAGCCAGAGGATATCCACGGCAGCCACTGGCTAATTTGCAGTTGGTTGCTGCAATAGCACTGGTGCATCACCCTGCAATGCGGTTTTCTGCCGTCGGTGGTTGCGTAGGTTGCTGCACACTGTAGCACATCATGGCGTCTCCACCGGCGACTACACTATTTGGATACACCTCTTGTCATGACACACCTGGGCCAGGAGAATGTAAATGCTCTCTGCTAGTATAAATGCTCCCGACCCAGATGTTAACAGCGTTCCAAGCACAGTCTTTGGTCACATGTATGTCGAACATGCTACAGCATCATTTAGCAGCATCAACGACCAGGTGACACTACTGATCTACCAGCCATTAGCTAGCCTTGATGGTTTTTGGCTTCGAACTTGATCTAGCACAAGGGAGGTACGCAGAAGGAGCAATTAACTGACAGTTCATCCAGTCTCTGAGGATCCTGAGTCAAGTTCCGGATGCTGGAATGCTCCTGCCAGACGCCAGCGACCGCATGCAAGGAGACGCCCGCTGCTGCATCGTGACACTGCTGAGCTGACACACTCCTAGGTCGGCAAGTGCGCCATCACTGCCAACTCAGAACGTTATCTGCTGTGAAGCAGCCTTGACGAGCTCCTGGGACACTGACATCCAAGTACTGTGTGGACGCCAAAAAATAATAAAGATCGTTCCCATCGAATAAGCATTGTGGTCGTCAAAATCGTCTTCTTAGTCACACCTTCCCGCACAAGTGACTCTGGAGCCACAATCGGCAGCCTTCAACTAATTGAGTCAGAAGTGGCCACACTGCAGGAGATGGGACGTCCATCAGTACTAACATGCATTGCAGTTTACTCTTTTTTTTTAAAAAAAATTTGTTCTCTCTTAATTTCAGAACCCACACAGGTCGCAACACCTCATCTATATAATAGACCTCATCCACTGTAAATGAGATTTTCAGTTGTGTTGGAACACCAGGACATAGGCTTGCATGCTTCTGATAATCATAATTACCATCATCCTTATCATCCTCATCGTCATCATCAGCAATCTAACAACTACTACTAGATAAAAAGTCTCATATAGACTTTTTCATTTAATAACACTTTACTCTTGACCTCAGTTATTTTATGAAGGTTTATTAAACTGTACACGTTTCTCTATTGCACCACTCTCAAAGGACCTGTCAAATTTTGATACAATCTCATAAGTCTTGCTATAGTGAAGAATAAGTGCAATTTGTGCTTAATGAATAATAGTAGCTTTGTATAGATACCTTGTGTCAACATATGTTGAACGATTTCAGAATGGATGAACGTTGAAATGCGTATGGTTTAGTAAATATTAACGAACTGTGGAGATGATTAAAGTGTTTTTACAGTGCAAAAATCTGATCGCTGCACCTCATAATGCATTTACTCAGCATATGTATTTCCATTTGTTACAACCTTTATCTATACTCACATCACTCATGGATACTAATATGTCATAAGAAATACACCATAAGTGATGTGTGTATACTTGTGGTCGGGACTATTACATACGAAAATCGCTGAAGTGCCAGAAGCCGAAGCAGTGCACTTCTTCAGTCAACTTCATGTGGCTTGTGTCACTGGGACAATGCACATCGTACATGACTGGTTTATATGCTTCAAGTTCAAAAAATTGAGTGTTCTGGGATTCTAATCCAGTGTCCAGTCTTTCGCGAGCATTCCGCTGGCAGCTCTGGCATCTTGCCACACCTCTACGACCACATAAGTTTATACATGAAATTGTATTCTCCACCGTTATTCAAAACCCGGCAGAAGTGTTTCCTGCACTGTGGGACTAACATTACTAAAACTAACTTATAGTATGGCCTGTTACCTACCCATAGCCTCAAACATCTCACTGAGGAAGATATTCTTTATATTTGAGCTCAATGTACGATGCACTTATTATCAATTACAACTTAAGACTGTGAGGCAGGCATAGATCGTATTCTAGATAACTGGCTTTTAATAGCGGCATGCTACCAGTGCTATCCAAGAAAACAGCAAATATTTTGTACGAGCAAAATAAAGGTCAGGTCTTGAATATGATTGGTCAAAGCTTTGTCAATTACATTCATTTAGCTTCAACTGCGATACTTTGAGGATGGATTTTAAAGCCCTTCTGATTTCGTGTCATGATATTATGTGTCTGTAACTGTAGCAAGTGTGGGCTATTAAGTGTAGATAATAATGTACACTTCTGTAGCCCATGTTTTGTTCTGTACAAACTGACTTCAAGCACATTTCATTAACACCCACCATTCTGTTTCTACTACTTGCAAAATTTTATTCTACATTTGTAGGCGTTTAATTGCTATGCTACAAATGACTAAGGAACACTTAGGCTCATTTCTTTCTTCCCACCGGTGGCTAAGATGACAGCAATTAGTATTGGACTTTCCAGATCGTTCATTTCGTTTAAATGTGATAAGAAGCAGAAACACTGTAATATGGTATTACTTACCCAGTGAATGAAGAAGACCAGCACATGTTCCCTACAAAGAACGTAGGCTTTCTCAGTTATAGTTGATGTTAATGGTTCTTGGGCAGCTGTACTGTTTCATTCATGCAGAATATTCCATCCCGACGCTCTGGCCTTCTTTAGACCTTTTTCGTGGAACTGGTGTGCAATTAGATCTGAAAAACGTAACAACGTGGATGAAGCCGTTACAATAAGAGTCAGAAATGTCTCATCCGAAGATCTTCTATGGTTTGATTGGTAGATACAGAATGATCATCACAAAGAAAAAGAATCATTCAAATGTGACGAAAAAAGGTAAAACAGCTGCAAATAATAAAATACTCCACAGAGCTGCCAAACTTTTATAGAAACAGGCAAGAAGAATCGATCTTGTACAAAGTCACTTCGGGAGGTCAAGTGACTTCTGAAAGCCTGTACTGCATTGCATCGAGATCAAAAGTCACAGAGAGGGATGTGCCATCTCTGCCTGGCTGGAAGACATTCATTACACCAGCTGGTGAGGAGACCAGGCCGCTCCGGCACAATGCTCGATCATGTGGGCTTAAGGTGGCCGGGTGGAGGATAGGTTTTCCTGTGATACTACACAGCATTGGTGAGAAATTGTGTCGCTTTGGTTTTCTCCACATTCAAAAAACATCGTAAACTACGTATTTTAATGTAATAAAGGCAGATTAAATTTGGAAAAGAGCTTCAGTGAAGACACCTATATAAATGTTACTATGTATGAGTGACGTGATTTTAATAAAAACCTGTCTTCAATTGACTCGATGTCATTTATTCACAGCTGGGAGCGTAGAGGCTACCTCAGCGATTTTTAGGATCTGCAGGTCTTGTTACGAGGCTAATGGTCTTGCCACACTGGTAACGCCGGTTCCCGACAGATCACTGAAGTTAGGCGCTGTTGGGCTGGGCTAGTACTTGGATGGGTGACCATCCAGTCTGCCAAGTGCTGTTGGCAAGCGGGGTGCACTCAGCCCTTGTGAGGCAAACTGAGGAGGTACTTGACTGAGAAGTAGCGGCTCCTGTGTCGGAAAATGACATACGGCAGGGAGAGCGGTTCGCTGACCACATGCCCCTCCATATTCGCATCCAGTGACGGCTGTGGGCTGAGGATGACACACGGCGGCCACTCGGTACCTTTGGGCCTTCATGGCCTCTACGGGAGGAGTTTAGTTTTAGTTTAGGTTTAGATTTTGTTTCACTTGCTCTGTGCGGTTTTCTGTCGGCATCCTTTAGGTGGCAGTGTACAGATGGAACAGTGTGCGATTGTACTGGGGCTTTACAAAGCAGATAACGATCCATAGGTTTCTGCAGGTTCCAGAAACAGCAGACGGAAATACGATACAGCAAATCAACTTTCGTGTGGGTCATGTTGGTAAGTATATATAGCGTACACGTGCAGAAATTTTAAAGCAAGGTATCTCGAAAACACCAGAACTCTAAAAAAACAATGCATCTGTTCAACCCCAGTAGTCAGACTCGAAGAGGACACCACCATTTTTATAATTTGTATTTTTTTTGACCAGCCGAGAGTTTATATTCCATAATTAGCCACTCTGTCCGAGTACACATGCCACTATATGAATTGTGATCTGGTGGTGAATATTCAAGGCAGTACACATACAGCACTAAGTCGCAACATAGCCCAGAATTCCTTCAATAATCAATAATGAGACATGAGGCACCCTTCAACGTCGGCTCACGGGGAGGTGCTTGTCATGTTACTCTCTTGTGTTTAGCTTGTCCTCAGGACAAGCAGCTTTGGTACACTTGTCTATAGGGCTCTCATAACTAGTGTCTGCCTCTTCGACCTTGCATCTGTCTGGTTCTACTAGTTTTATTTTGGTACAAAGCACAAAGGCCGGGTGGCTCTGTCCCTCGCTATTATTCAGTACTCAACTAAGAATTGTCACAGTTCCTTACGAATCTCCTTTAACTTTCACCACCCAGCTAGTTTATTCCTGAGACTGTCATCGCTATAGCTCTATCTTTCGTATAATTTCCCAGACTAAACCGAATCATGTCAATTAATACAGATATCTTTTTCGTGCTTATGACTTTCAAATCTCGATGATACAACCTCTTGGAAGCTATCCATTCAAATTCAGCGTCCAATACAAATTGGTGGATGGAAGTGGAAAACGACGACATCCTATTTAATTTTTCTTCAACCTGGATGGTACCCATGCAGTATTATTTCCCATGCCTTTTACATGAATATAAAGATGGTGCAGTCCTTACATTTTATGCCCCTGAACTGGCAATATTTGAATGAAGAGTTGGTGCTCTGATGGTATGTTAGGTGAACTGTTGGCAGTCAGCTAATTATCGCCGAACAGCCCTTGCTGTCGGTGGGTTCACTGCAGTCAGCTGCATGACAAGTCATATGCACCTCTTTAAAATGGGCGATCCACGCCTGAAAAGACTCAAAGAGCTACAAAGTCAAGTGGAGTGAGTAATCGGTGACTCTGGGAAGTGAAGCATT